>NC_081406.1:434797466-435408404 GCF_030272615.1 Cryptomeria japonica
TTGAATATATGCACATTGTAGTTGGTCACAGCATTGGGGTATGTGTTAGAATCAGTGGATGCCAGTAAAAAGATACCCATTAAAGCCTATGATGATGCAAAGTGTTCTTCCAGAGGAGTTGTTGTATTACCTATTAGAGTGGGGCCAGTAGTGAAGCATATAGTTTTCCAAGTTATAGACCTTCCTTTTCCATATAATCTCTTGTTATGAAGACCTTGGATACATGCCATGCAAGCCATTCCATCTACCTATCATCAAATGTATCAAGTTTCCCCATAACAGTGTAGAAATCACAATCCTTGGCGATGAAAATCTATTTGCGTATTGTAACAATATTAACCATCAGCCAGAGATCACTATACCTAACAACAGAGAAGCTATCCCTTCCACATCATATGTTAATCTAGCATCTTTCCAACTCAATCACCCCTATACCAAAGCAAGAGAAGTTGAAAATGAAAATGGTTGAGGAAGGTCTCGGGGAATATAATCTTAGCCAACTCTTTTGTATTGGACAATTACTCACCCCCCCCCCTAGAACTCATGGAAAACCTTAAAATTTGCTTCAAGCAACACTAGCCAAGAAAGCATGAACTTTGGCGCAATTCATCCTTGGTAAGTGTCAGGAGGATGAAACCATGGATAAGGACCTGGCAAAATGGATCTACAAAGACCCTATCAAAATAGAAAGCCCAAAGGCTAAGCTTCCCGCTGATCAATATGGCAAAGGCCTCACTATCATGCAAAGAATGGGCTATGATGGCTAGAGTGCTTTGGGACATTGCAAACAAGGACGAGATGAGCCCTTACAACCTAAGTTGAAACCCAAATATAAAACTAGAGTAGGTTTTCAAAAGGAATCTCTTCTTAAGCTTAGATTCAAAGGAAAATCTAGCAAACCCATGTATCAGCTAGTTACTCCAAGGATGCCATCCTTGAATATATCTGCGGCACCAAAAATACCAACTACACCAACAAAACTGATAATCCCATCAGTAGCATCAAAGCCATCAACAACACTGATAATCCCATCAGTAGCGTTAGTAGCACCAACCGCACCCACCAAACTGATAATCCCATCAGTAGCATCAAAGCCATCAGCAGCATCAACAACATCGATAATCCCATCAGTAACATCAAAGCCATCAACAACACCGATAATCCCATCAGTAGCATCAGGAGCACCAATAACACCGATACTCCTAGCAACTGTACCAACCGCACCCACCAAAATGATAATCCCATCAGTAGCATCAAAGCCGTCAGCAACATCAACAACACCAATAGTCCCATCAGTAGCACCAACCGCATCCACAACACTGATACTCCCAGCAGTAGCACCAACAACACTGATACTCCCAACAACAACATCAACAACATCGATAACCCTACCAATAGCCCCAACAATCCCACCTCCAAAAGTGCATAAACGCATGACCAATACACTCTTCAATTCAAAAGACATCCTAGCATGGTACAGTAATCAGATGTTAGAAGGTGATTCAAAGATAGACTCGCATGAGTGGGAATGGGATTTAGTGAATCTAAATACTTCAGACAAGGAAGACACATCACCTCCACCACCTCATAAAGATATCCCACTTTATGGAGAGGCATGGATTAAAATCTTTTGGGTTCCTAAGAAAGACGCAACTTCCACAAGCCCTACGTTAAATCCTACACTAGAATATAACAAGGAGAGTACCATCAATGAACTTCACTTATCTATGTTAACCCTCACTGACACCTCCTCTGAACTCAACTTAATTGATGAGGTCATACCTATGATCCACCCCAAACTCATCAACTAGAACTAGCCAAATCCCCCATGTCTTGATCACTTCCAAAATGATGAGGCGCTCATCGACTTTGTAGAAATATGAAATAACATACCAAGCGGGGATCATAAAGCTAGGTTTACCATCAAACTTAATAGTGCAACATACTTTGAGGCAAATGCCAAACCTTTCAGCTGCAAAAACATAACAATAAAACATGGATCTTCTAGTGAAAACCACACAGTAGCACTTGTTGATCCCAAAAAAGTAAAAATAAAGAGTGTATCTAAAGGTGAAAACCTCTTTGAGGTGCCTACGGATGAAAGGTTTGACATCCTCCCCTCTAGTACAAATCAAGAGAGATTGACAATCCTAATCAGAGAAACAAAAGAATTCAATGTGGGGACCCCTGAGACTCCTCACCAAATACATTTGGGATCTCTATTAACTCCATAAGAACAACCAAAATTTGTGGAATTCTTTCGGAAGCATCAAATCAACTTTGCATGGTCTTATGCAGACATGCCTAGCTTAGATCCTGATTTGGTCATGCATCACCTAACCATGGAATAAGGAGCTAAATTGATAAAACAAAAGCTCAGAAAGATGCACCCATAGATTGTTGTTCTTGTCAAAGCGGAACTCAAAAATCTCTTGGATGTTGGTTTCATCAGACCAATTGATTATGCAGATTGGATCTCCAATATTGTACTTGTCGATAAACCTAATGGGGGCATCTATATCTATACAGACTTCAAAGATTTGAACAAGACATGCCCTAAAGATGACTTCCCCTTACCAAACATCAACATGATTGTCGATCTAACAGCGGGTCATGCAATGCTTTCTTTTATGGATAGCTTTTTCAGGGTACAACCAGATCAAGATTTCTCTAGAGGATCAATATAAAACTACTTTCACATGCCCATGGGGAACCTACTGTTGGAATGTGATGCCATTTGGTCTGAAGAATGCAGGGGAAACCTATCAAAGAGCTATGACTATCATATTTCATGATATGATGCACACCTTAATGAAAGATTATGTCGATGATTTACTAGCTAAATCATTAACAAGAGATGGTCATCTGGCAATATTGGGTCAAATCTTTGATAGATTAGAGAAATATCATGTTTGTCTTAATCCAAAGAAATGTGTCTTTGAAGTAACCTCAAGGAAGCTCCTAGGATACATTGTCTCAAGCAAAGGCATTAAATTAGATCTGGCAAAATTCAAAGAAATCATGGACATGCCACCTCCCAAGAACATTAGTTAGTTAAGGACACTATAAGGGTGACTATAATCAATTCAGAGATTCATTATACAATTGGCTGATAAGTGTCATCCCTTCACGCATCTGTTACACAAGAATATCCATTTTCAATGGGATACAAAGTGCGAGCAAGCATTCCAAATGCTTAAAGACTACCTAATGAATACACCATTGCTGATCCCACCAGATCCAAGTAGACCTCTATTGCTATATATTTCAGCTACTAATACTACATTAGGAGTACTACTGGCACAACACAATGCAGAAGGAAAAGAATGTTTTGTATACTATATCTCTTGCACATTGGTAGGCTATGAACTCAATTACACACCTATTGAGTGAGGTTTCCTAGTAGTTATCTTGGCAGCCACCAAATTGAGGCACTATATGTTAACGCACAAGGTACAACTCATTGCCAAAATAGATCCACTCAAGTACCTACTCAGCAAGGCAAGATTGACAGGTCGTTTGGCCAAATGGGTTATGATCTTGAGTGAGTTTGATATAGAGTATGTAGACCGCAAGGCAATCAAAGGGCAAGTTATTGTAGATTAGTTGGTTGATGCACCCCTTGTAGGTGACCATCCTCTTGTTTCCAATTTTCTAGATGAAGAGATCTTCATGATCACAGCTACACAACCTTGGAAGCTATATTTTTATGGCTCATACACTAGACATGGCTTGGGGGCAGGTATTCTTTTTATCACACCTCAAGGTGACGGCATCCCAAAATCATACAAGCTCACTTTCCCATGAACCAATAATATAGTAGAATATGAGGCCTTGATCATAGGGCTCAGATTGGCTAGACAATGGCATCTCAAAGAGCTACAGGTATATGGAGATTCTCAACTAGTCATTCGACAAGTCATCGATGAGTACCAAACTAAGGATGATAAGCACATGCCATATAAAAGGATGGTGGATAGTTACAAAGAATCATTTACAACTATCACATTTGAGCAAGTACCTAGAGATCAGAATCGAGCTACTGACACAATGGCTACAATTACATCTCTTTTGGATCTTTCACAAAATTCGACACACTACAAGTTCTTGGTAGAACATCTTTGGATCCCCGCATATGATATCCCCAAAATTGAAAAGATATGTCGCCTCATCAGTTTTGAATCCCCATGGTAGGGTGAGTTATGCACTTACCTACATGACCACATACTTCCCCCTAACCAATCCAATAACCAACAAAAAACCTTCATCCGCCAAACCGCTCGATATACCATCATTGTTGAAACCCTATACAGGTGAAGTCTTGATGGTAATCTCCTTCGATGTTTGTAACAAGATGAGATAACAAAAGCCTTGGAAGAGGTACATGAAGGAATTTTTAGGGCTCACTCAAGCGGTCCTTCACTAGCAAAGAAAATCATACACGCTCGATACTATTGGCCCACCATGGAAAAAGACTCCTACTAATTTGTCAGAAAATACAAGAAGTGCCAAGTCCATGGAGACTTGATACATGTACTAGCATAGGAATTGCAAGAAATCACAACACCATGGCCCTTTTGTCAAAGGGGACTTGACCTTGTGGGTAAAATCCATCCATCTTCATCCAACAGACATAAATTTATCATTATCGCCACCGAATACTTCACAAAGTGGATAGAAGCCATTCCACTCACCCAAGTCACTGGCAAGAAGATCGCCTCATTCATCCTTAATTACATCATCTGTCAGTATGGTGTACCCATGTCCATCATCATAGATAACAAGCTTCCTTTTAAAAATTAGGATGTCTATGAGCTTTGTGAGAAGTTTCACATCCAACACCATTTTCCCACTCCATATTACCCACAAGGCAATGGTCAAGCCGAAGCATCGAACAAGAATATATTGAGGATCCTTAAAAAGATAGTCAATGATGTTGGTCATGATTGGCACATTTGATTAAATATATCACTATGGGCATATCAAACTAGTATTCAAACCCCTATAGGCACAACCCCCTACTCACTGGTTTATGGAGCAAAAGCTATCCTTCCTATTGAGGTTGAAATACCATCTCTATGGGTCTATTTGCACAATCTAATAGATGATGAAGCATATCGATTCTCCCATCTTCAGAACTTGGAACTACTTGATGAAAGGTGACAAGCTACATACAACCACCTAAAATCCTATCAGCAATGCATGAGAAGAAGTTACAATCATTGAGTCAAACCTCGCACATTTGAGGTAGGTGATATTGTTCTGAGGGAGAATCCTCATAACCAACCAAATAGAGAACATCAGGGAAAGTTTAAATCCAACTGGCTAGGTCCATATGTTATCACTATTGTATTTAGGTCTGGGGCATATCAGTTGGCAACTTCAGAAGGAGAACTGCTAGCAGATCTGATCAACAACATGCACCTCAAATGGTTTCATACATAAGAAAATACCAAAAATAATCAAAAAAATAGTCTTGAACAAAATACAAAAAATCAAGAAAATAGTACAGAAAAATCATTCATCCAAATGGTGAAAACCACTTTGGTGGCACCTTGGGTAAGTATGATGGTGAAAACTTGGCAAATAGGCACCATTCGTAAAGGATATGGCTCCATTGTCTTTTAGACTTGTTGCAATTACATCCATTGCATCCATTCATCTATCATTCAAACCATGGCTTGTCATTGATCTACAATCAGGGTTAGTGCTTCATGTGTCCTACATCCTGCTTTCATAGCGACATTTAAAAATGGGTGCAATACTCTTAACCTATTGATGGAAGTGGAATCTACATTACTTGTGATTCATTAAGTTCTTCATTCAAAACTGTCTAGAAATAATACCAAAAACATTCATAAAACTTAGAAAATACCAAAAAAATTCAAAAACACTCACAAAATCCATAAAAAACATGTCAAAAACATCAAAATCAATCAAAAACATTGCAAAGTGTAATATTCCTTGTACATACGCATCGTAACAGACACCAAACAAACATTTTGATCTACTTAAACAAAGACCACTTATCAAATCAACCAACCAATCCAAAACATCTGCACACAACCGTCTTCACAAGGATGCATCCTTTCTCATAGATAAGACATGGTAACATTTTTATTTGACAAGAAAATTTTGTTTATGTGATCAAAAGAAAATCTGAAACAGTGGAAAAATATTTTTTATATTTTTTTTTAGTTTTTCTATATGTTAGTAATTGGCATTTTTGAAGGCCTTCGGGGCATTTTTAGGCCTTGAAAGTTTGGCATGTCCTTTAGAAAATTGTCATAGGAAAGTTCTTTCAAGACTTTGCCTCCAACTCTTGGAGACCTTTCCAATGAGTTAAACAGCTCATAATTTCGAGTCTTGTGCAGAAAGTAATGCCTAGTTAAAGTTAGGACACAATTTTATATAGTTTTTTGAAAATTTCGTAGTTTTAGATTTGATTATGTAAATAAACAAGATGTGACTATTGGGTTTCAATTATCAAGGAGTTGTTGGTGACCCTTGGAATCCCTTGGACTGATATATGTTGGATTTTTGAATTGAATAAATTACTTTTTGGCTTGCTTCAATTCTATGCTTTCTTGTTCATGTAAACATAATTTACAATACTGCAGGTTCTCACTTAGGTATTGTCATCCAAATCCATAATTCGGATCATTAAGCTACAAAGTACTTGGTCTTTTCATTATTTATTTATTCATATCAGGTTCCTACGCTACTCCAAGATATCCACAAGTGATTAGAGTAGTCGGGATGGCTCCTGGCATATTTTTCTTTGTTTCTTGTATGTGGATTGTTCCAATGAAGTTCTGTGGCATGTACTAATGATGTCTACATGGGAAGTTCACTAAGATGCGTGATCATATGCAAAAATATAGTCATAGATCACTATGGCTTACTTACTAGAGCGTATACCTCGACCATTTGTGCATGAACCAGAATGGAGGGTAACTTTTCTTTGTCTATGATGTTTGGTTACAGGTGAAATGCTCAAACTTGGTTCCTGCTACCTCGGCCAAGAACAATACTACCATACTTGATGAGGAAAATAAAGCACTATGAATACTCTATGGATCACCATTCCATCTCATTTGTTTATAATGCATTCTATTGCATCTCACCCATCCATTTGCTCATTCATTGTTCATATCTATTATTTGCATGCAAGTAATTCAGGTTTCTATGAGAAAGCACCTAATATAGTTTGTCTTAGGTACAAAATCATGATGAATTTCTCTGATACATCATCTCACATATGCATTCCACATCTGCAAATTCTCACCAACTCACATTCATCTATCATGAAGGCATGGCATTATCATATTAGTTGCATTACATGCATTTAGTTCATTATCATTTACTTTCATTTAGATTTTCATTTAAGTGCATTGATTTCTTCATCACAGTAGTGCATTTAAAAACATCGAGTGCATTTGTTCTCATTTACTTTCATTTTTTCATTTCATTTAGTTGCATTGAGTGCATTTAGTTTCATTTAAATACCTTTCAAATCATTTCATTCATTTAGTTACCTCTTAGTCATTAATATACATGCACTTCATCATTAAGGTACATTTGCTATCATCTAGTTGCATCTCAATCATTAAGTTGCATTCATCTAAATCATTCATCATCATTTAGTTGTTTAATTCATTTATCATCATTTACTTACATTTTATCAGGCACATTCATCTATCCATTTAGTGCATTCCTTTAACCATTAAATATGCATTCATATCATTATCATTGAAGTCTCATTTTAGTTCATTTAGTAAGTACATTTTAACCCATTTAGTTTCATCTAGATTCATTAAGATGCATTCATTATCCTTTAATTGCATTAAGGTGCAGTTATTCATTATCATTTAGTGGCATTCAATTAAAATCATTAAAGTAAATTTATTTATTAAGTGCATTCATCTAGTTGCATACATAAACATTTTCATAAACATTTGATTCACTTAGATTCACTTAGATTCATCTTAAAACATGCATCATTTACTCATATCATCATCATATAATCAACATAAACAAGTATTATCTATCACAATATCATTATTAATTATTCATCTCATCATTTAGCATACATCATCATTGCATCACATTAATAGCATTACAAAAGAATCATCCATTCTACCTACATCCACATATTACCAAAATCATCTGTAGCATGCATATAGGAATCATATCATCACCATGTACATATAGAAAGAAAATCATCCATAGCATATATCTAAGCATCACTCATAAATCATCATCTTGCATAAAAACATACATGTCATCACATACATACATCTCATATCATCACAAAACATGGGATCTCCTCATATATCACATCATATATCACATCACAAAAGCATACATATATTAGAGTACAATGATGTCAAAATATACCGGCTACCATGACCCATCCAAGTAATAGTCTAAAATAACAATGTAACAAGTGCATAGAAACTCTCAAATAGAACTTTGGCTAGATGCTGCTCCACCACCACCCCCTGCTCCCCCACCACCCTCACCATCTCATCAAGGAGGACCCATAACACTACCACTACTCTAAGCCCTCTGAGACTGCTTGGATCTCACCCGCCGCATCTGGGAATAGCTCAGTGCTCGCTAACTAACGAGCATAGCCTGCTCATATAATCCTTGCCAATAGACAATTTCTCCACCTGCATGCCACATCTCCCTCAACATTGCCTTAGTCAAAACCTATGCTTGTGCTCCCTCCAACACTCAGACTCTATCCTGCACCTCCCTCAATCTATCCACTAGATCATCTCTCTCTCGCACCACTACCCTCAACTTAGCCTCCCGTACAAAAAGTTGGACATCCCTAGCTCTAATCTCTTCCTCCCTATCCTCTAACTGAGTCTATAACCATATAATCATAAAATACCATAGATCTACCCCTCCTCCCATCTCCATAGGATCCTCTCCTCCACCTGTGGCTCTCTCTCCCATCTCCATAGGCTCCGCTCCCCCACCAACATCCCTACCTCCTACTCTAGCTACCCCCTATATAAGTGGACCCTATGATAGTCGTAACAACTGTCCATCTCTACCTCTCCTCTGTAATCGTCCTCCTCCACCACCTCCACCTCCAAATCCACCCCCACCCCCAAATCCCCCACCCCCACCACCTCCACCTCCTCCTGCTCCACCAAAACCTCCTCCACCACCTCCCTGTCCCCCATCTCCTCCTCCTCCACCACCATCACCATATCCTCCTCCTCCACCCCTACCTCCTCTCCTCCTTTGTCATTGTCTCCTTTCATCCTCAAAAGGTGGTATAGGCTCGGCAGGATCTGAAATGCGTGGAATCTGATGTGCAGTGCGATACTACATGTACTCCGTTGTCACCCCTGCATCCAAAATCTCTGGCCTTATCTGCCATGGTCTCTCCTATAATGTTTGAAACTCTGCTAGGGCCTGATCATAAGGTAACACTGGTCCCCACTGAAATCTCTCCCGCACTACCCGTGCATACTCCCCTAAACCCCTCGGCAAACCCTGCCTCCGTCCAAACTGCCTCATCACTCTCCCTGGAAACTATCCCTCCATAAAGTAGAATGTACACCCAATCAAAAAATGTGTCAGAAATACATATGGTAGCACCTCTACATCCTCCTCCTAGGGCTCACACTCAAGGTATGGCCTCCATATGACTGTATCTAAATCATCCAAAGCCCGCTGCCAAAATTCCAACTTCTCCAAATGGGGTTGGCTCATCAAAAATCCATACATATACACATAGGGTTGATCTATCACCCTAAACCTCAAGATAACCAGCTGTGTGACTGGCAGGTGCTCCCAAGCCTATATATGCAGCAATGTGATCCCTACCCCGAGTGATCTAGCCTCTCGGTACACTGCCTCATGCAATTCCTTGCATAGGTGTGCTAACACACACAACCCCCATCCATAGCAGGTCCCTTTAGTAATCATCTGCTCTATCACTTGGCCCCAACCAATGACCTATCCGTGTGAACGTCGATCGGGGCAAAGAAAACCCCCGACGATCCCTGCTAACACTGATGGTAGAGGCTCATTCAGTGTCGCTATATCCTCCCATGATATCGAGCCATCCTCAATGTACACATCATCAGTGAATATCCTCTACACAACTGCTTTCCCTAGGTACCAATCATATGTAACAAGCTCCCCCTGATCGAGATGTGCAAAATCCTCCATACGTCCTCCAATGTCACCGTCATCTCTCCCATCACCAAGTGAAACATGCATGTCTCACTTTGTCATCACTTCGCCAAGGCTGTCAGTAGACCGTGATTCATCTGAATCATGAGTAGGTACATCATGTCATACAAGCCAGTCACACAAATGCAATCTATCTCTGCCTCCGTCAATTGCGTTCACAGCTACTATGTGGCGGAATGTTTGTCTCGCATCTGTAAAACGAGAAGATCCTCCTACACATATCGACACACATATTAGTTGTTTTGCTACAAACTTTCTTAAGTTTCAACCTAGACTATCAATAGATACTTTGATCAAGTATCTTTAGGTCTCAACAAGTAATCGATCATGGGAAACCTAGACTACAACAGGCATTTATCACAAATGACCTAGTCTCAACGAGGCTACTATGAGTCCTCAAAACAACCAATCAATCAATCAATACAAGCATCAAGATATATTTTCTCTAAACATTGGGGCATTTTTTTCTACAATCGCGCTACTCTACTGACAATAGCACTACAACTTATACACAACAATACTAAAAACAACAAATGCACTAAGACAACTACGCCATAGCGCTAATACTTGACAACAATGCTACAACATCTACTCGACAATGCTAAAATTAAAAAAGCGCTATTACTATGACTCAATTGCGCTAAACAGACAATAGCACTACAACTACTATACAATAGCGCCACTGCGGTACAGTAGCACTACTTTAGGCGAGAAAAGCACTAAAACACAGTTTTAGTACTATTGTCTTGCTTGGACTTTGATGCTTGAAAAAACATGACAAAAATGCGTAAAAAGTAAAACTCAAAATTTGCATATCACTGGTTCGTAGTCCTCTGGCCGCTGGTATCGATGGATCCGCTCTAACTGGTGATCTACTATCGGCATGACCATGATGACTGTTGCTCACTCCTTCACAAAAGGTCACTATCAGAGCTCCAAATTGCTAGGGAGATAGGTGCAAATGAAGCTATTTTTACCCCTTCCCCTTGATATATACCCCCCAGCCCTAACCCTAATTCATCCCGCTCACTGTCGTGGTCCCCATGAACTTCAGATGCCTCTAATTTATCCGTCTTAACTCTATTTTCTCCCATTCTTTCACCATTATTTCTAATTTCTTCTATTCTAACTCCCCCCAATTTCTTTCTCTTTTTCGAGAGATCGCCCGGTTTTTTGAAATTTTTCGACCCATCTCTCGAGGAGGCATACCACCCACTAAATTAACATTTATGGGGCATATTTCTTCACACCTATTTTTCTTTCTTTGAAACGACGTGATAAACCACACTATCTCAAAGAGGGGCAAATGTAGTCACATAAATCTGTCCACTTAATTAAATGAATATTTACTATTTATTTGATTATTTAACCATCAATAATCAGTTAGTTAAATTAATATTTAATTAATTCATCCTCAACCTCTTCTTCTATTAACTAATTAAATTATTCAATTTATTTAAATTAATTCATTAACCCACACTCTAAATCAATTAAATGAATAAAGCACATTTATTTTATTTAATCCCCCTTTCCTCCTTTAAATAAATAATAAAATATTTATTTAAATCCCTAAATTACCCCCCCACTTGCATTCTCCTACAAATGCAAGTTGCACAATTTAGTTGAAATAAAGTAATTTTATTTTAATTAAAATCTTATTTTCTCTCACCCACCAAACCCACTAGACTCTTCTAACCCATTCTAGACTCTTCTAACCCATTCTAGATTTTCTAATCCATTCCTAATTAGCCTAATCACCCTCCCTAATTATTATTACATTCCTAAGCAACTTGGAATCACTTCTCAAAGCCTCAAAGTCTTTGAAAAGCATTAAAGGCTTTTATGTCTTCAACAAGTTAACCCCCAAAGTCCTCCAAACCATTAATGGCTCTTACATAACCATTAATGGTTAAACTCAACTCACCCACATGGTTAGAGACTTTCCCTCTAACTCAACCCTCATATGACTCATGGGTCTCTTCAAACATTTATTGCTTTGACCATGGTTAGCCCCACTAACTCTTGCACAAGAGTTTTTCCATTGGATAAAGGCATTATTCATTGGATAAAGGCTTTATTCATTCAATTCAAGCCTAACCTTGCCTCCCAAGGTAACCTTCATGTCATCTCAAGCATTTAATTCTTATTCCCTCTCCTCTCAAGCCATCTCATGTTGACATTTGTCATCCAGGGATTGGGTTGAAAGCCCTCACATGGATCATAAACCCATCAATCCCGACCCTTGTTGAGATTACTCAATCTTAACATCCATTGCCCTATTTTTCCTATAAATAGAGTCCATTCCTTCTTCAAAAAGATCTAGAAATCTTTTATGCATCAAACTTATACCAATTTTAAGAGATCATTCTAGGAGAACTTTTCTTTGTTATTTTGGATAAAATTAACATAGATTAATTAGATACTTTCTCATATTTAGCTTGGATTTGCATAATTAGTCATTTTCATAATCTTGAATCTCCATAAGACATCCATAATAGTGCAAAAAGCTGAGGGCTACACTAATGTGGAACTTGGAGAGGAGAGGAACAAGAGAGGAGCAAATATGAGCACGTTGGAGAGCATTTGGGAGGGTTTAGTGTCTTTCCTCCATTTTTGTGTGCTTACTATAATCTGTTTGATATCTCTCCTGATATGCATGATTAGGATTGTATTTTCCTTTTTCTTTCATTTATGATTGATACTAACAACATTAACATTTAAATCTTGTGTTTGTCACATCCTTTTTGTAGTGCATCAAGACTTATAAGGCTTATCATACTTTTCATGTTTCTCATATCTATCATTCCTATAATGCTTGTCAAACTTATCATGTCTGTCATACTTAGCCATTCTCTTTTGGCATCTAGAAGAAAAATGTCCTATCTTATTACAAGAAAAAAATTCAAGGGTAACTTTTGATCATACTTACCGACACCTTTAGGAAATCTCCGAGAAATCAATGCTTCAAGTTCATCAAGCTCTCTTTCTTTCTCTTCTATCTCTCTTCTTTCTCTTTCATATCTGAATATCGTGCATTAATCAGGATCATATTTATTCTTATTGAACACATATTTTGATGCTTTGAATGTTATCATAGACTTTCCATGTGATTCTCCAAATTTTCTCAGCTCAAATCCAACGAGTTTTCCTACCAACAAATCTCTTGTCATAGTAGTTACACTCCGAATCTCATGAATAGTCGCAACCCTATTTCTATAAGCATGAGACAAAGATTTCAGCACCTTAGCAAAAATCCTTCCACTAGTAAATCTAATACCAAGGACAAGCTCATTCACTTTATCCATGTATGATTGTATGTTCTCATCATCTCCCATCTTCAATGTCTCATACTTTCCTTTTAAACTCTGCAATTTAGCAACTTTCATTTGAACATCACCTTCATACAATATTTCAAGCTTCACCCAGATCTCATGTGTGATCTAAAGTTCCTTTACATTTGTCATTTCAAAATCAGTCACGGAACTAAGAAATGCTTCCTTCGCTCTCATGTTATATTCAACTTCCTTAACCTCATCAGAAGTGGATGGTCCATTCTAAGGAACAACATAGACATTCTTAGTAAGATTCCAATAATCTTCTCCAAGACATTTCAAATGCACCTCCATCTATCTCTTCCACATAGTATAGTTGCTTCCATCAAACCTTAGACTGTCCTTCTTGAAAAGAATACCTTGAGCTGCCATCTCGGATCTCCTCAAGTGATTAAGCTTCTATCGGAGGATCAATCTCTGATACCAATTGTTAGCGGCAATCAAGAAGGAAGACTGAGAGAGGGGGGTGAATCAGTCTTCACCGGATCACAACAAATTAAACTCCAAAACATAAACTGATAAACTACAACAATAAATAGATAAGCAAATTAACAACACAACACACAACACCAAGATTTTTGACGTGGAAAACTTGGTTAAGGGAAAAACCATGGTGGGAACCTACCCACAGTAAGATGATACTCTACAGTAGTATGTGAAAATATTACAATAGGGAATGCACATGCATTCAAGCACACTGCCTAGAGATCACTGCTCAAAATATATATGCCCAGAAGGCTATAACCCTCAGGGAAGTCTCACTGACTTACAAAATTATTTAGACTACAATCTGAAAGAAATGAACTACAATGATAGCATCTACAAATGCCTAATGATAGTTTCGATTAAGAACAGTTGTCTGCTCTACAACACCAAACACACCTCAACACTTCGTTGAATGTTATATCCTTTTTCACACATTCATCTCTCTTTGATAATGCACACATGATACCAACACCTAAATTACATAAGCATATCACCTATATATACAAATCATCAACCTTGATAACAAGGCCAGCTCAAGCCTCAACCCTCAACCCTCAACTCACAATTACAAAAATTACATTGCATGATACAAAGATCGACCATTGAAATAATATTATGATTTAAATTACATAGCATGGACCTAATTCAAATTCCCAAATGATTACATCCATTGGAAATCCCACCAAGATCAACCGCAATAGGCTACACCACCAGAAATACTGCATAACATGAAAATCATCACCGATTCATAGAAATCACCAAAACCTCACACAACGATGAATGCGGATCACCAAAACAAATAGGAAATGACTAGGAAACCTCAACAATGACGTTAGAATCATCTGGAATAGTTACACCAACACCTCAAATCTTCATTTGTCAACATCTCAAAGCTCAAGAACACAACCAATTAGCAACTACCACGAAGAAAGATAACTTGGAGCGCACCAGATCATGAACCATATGAAATGAAGATACACAAGATCATCCCAAACAATAATCCAAAGTCTCAACACAATATCTGATCACACTGGAATATACCAGAGGAAATACCAGATTCTACAAAATAGTGATCAACAAAACCAAACTACAAAACCGAATAAAAAACTCTTCCCAAACTCTCTGGAATAACACATGTTGGCATTTTTGATGATTATGTTGTGATTGTCATTGATGGACACACACTTTCTATGAGATCACTTTTTGTATGTATGAATTATTCTCAACCGGTATTTGTTTCAAACTGATATTATGTTATAGTCTTTAGACTATCGATGTCTTGCAGAAAGTGTTTACCAATCTCAAGCAGCATGAGGACCTCAAGCGGTTCAAGGATCTCAAGCAGAATGGAGCAAAGGAACTAGAAGCAGCAGTTATCATTTTCCCAGTCTTCATTTCTATCAACCGGTAATCTGCTAAACCGGTATTACTCTGAGTTACCAACCAGTAATCGGTAAAGTTGTATAAACCAGTAATACTCTATGATGAGTTACCAACCGGTATATCTTTGTGATGAGTTACCATCCACTGACACTTTGACGGTGATTTTGTGTCGTTTTACCAAATGTATCTAGATATAATGAACCTAGGAACTTGCAATGTAATCCTATTGGACCGACATGAAATCAAATTCCTTTTATGGAAATCATGTCTAGGGTTTTAGTAATTGTGTAACTGTTAGGGTTTGTGGTGGTTGATGAGTTCTTGTATGTGCGATCTTAATAGAAAAGATCAAGTCTGTATGTGCGATCTTGTATGTTTATCTCTGTAAGGAAGTAGTATACATTTTTTTTCTACAAAGGGATAATGTATATGCTTAGGGGGAGTATTTTTAATTATGGCATATTTTTTTTTGTAAAAACACTTAGACGTCAAATTTTTTCCTAAGTGTTGCCATCAATGCCAAAGGGGGCAATTGTTGGCATTTTTGATGATTATGTTGTGATTGCCATTGATGGACACACAATTTCTATGAGATCACTTTTTGTATGTATGAGTTATGCTCAACTGGTATTTGTTTCAAACCGGTATAATGTTATAGTCTTTAGACTATCGGTGTCTTGCAGAAAGTGTTTACCAATCTCAAGCAGCATGAGGACCTCAAGTGGTTCGAGGATCTCAAGTGGAATGGAGCAAAGGAACTAGAAGTGGCAGTTACCATTTTCCCAGTCTTCATTTCTGTCAACCGGTAATCTGCTAAACTGGTATTACTCTGAGTTACCAACCGGTAATCTATTTAATAGTTAAACCGGTATTACTCTGAGTTACCAACTAATCGGTAAAGTTGTATAAACCGATAATACTTTGTGATGAGTTACCAACCGGTATATCTTTGTGATGAGTTACCATCCACTGACACTTTGACGATGATTTTGTGTCATGTTACCAAATGTGTCTAGATACAATGAACCTAGGAACTTGCAATGTAATCCTATTGGACCGGCATGAAATCAGATTCCTTTTAAGGACATCATGTCTAGGGTTTTAGTAAGTGTGTAGTTGTTAGGGTTTGTGGTGGTTGATGAGTTCTTGTATGTGTGATCTTAATAGAAAAGATCAAGTCTATGCGCTGTAATAGAGTGTGGATTTACTAAAGACTGAAGTAATGCTGAAATGCATTAGCAATGAGCTATCATGGATCTAACCAAGCAAACTGTGCTATTTGCTAGATCATTCACTTATTGATTACTCACATCTTTGACAAGTTAGAAACCCTTAACTGGGTAGGTCCAGAAAAGCCTTTGTAAATCCTCTAACAAGGTGATTCACATTTGTGGATCTAAAATCCTCTCATAAGGCAGTCTTTAATCAGACTTATCTCCTAATAGAGATTGAGATTCCTAACAGGATCTATTCTAGTAAAGAACATTGTATGACCTTAACCAGTCTGACCTTAACCGGTCTGGTTACTATTCTGCAGATAGTTACTTGTGAGTTTCATCTCATCGTGGTTTTTCCCATTTGGGTTTCCACATCAAAATCTCTTGTGTTATGGTGATTGTGCTTCTGTGGGTGAATGCCTTACTTTCTATTTGGTTTGCATTTGTGTTAACCGGTTTGTTAGTTAAATTGTTATACCGGTTTATTGCTAGACTGATAAAGTGCTTGAGTTCAGAAATTATTGGTATACTAATTCACCCGCCCCTCTCAGTATTCATCAATTAGTATCAGAGCCAACCTTTCTATAAGTCTAACCACTTGGAAAGAGATATGGGGGAATACACTGTGAGGGAACTTACTCATCGGCTCACTCAGATTGAGCAAGCCTA
The DNA here is from genome assembly GCF_030272615.1 of Cryptomeria japonica. Classification (NCBI taxonomy): domain Eukaryota; kingdom Viridiplantae; phylum Streptophyta; class Pinopsida; order Cupressales; family Cupressaceae; genus Cryptomeria; species Cryptomeria japonica. The sequence continues at coordinate 434,814,778 of NC_081406.1, forward strand.
TGATGAACTTAAAGTCAAATATAAGGCCTCTAAGGCAAAAAGAAGAGAGCATGCTGAAAAACTGATGGAGCTAACTGAAAACAGTTCTTCTGATGAAATGGACATGGAAGCCCTAGTTCAAGAAGTTGTAAAACTGAATGAGTCCAATGCCAACCTAAGAAGGGAACTTGAAGGACTAACTTTGAGAATGTGTCAAGAGCTTGAGAACCAGAGGAAAGCTGAAGATCTGGTAAAAGACAAAGATCATGAGATCTCCAAGCTGAAGCAAGAGATCAGTGTACTTACCACTCATCTTCATGAAAATAAAATGGAAAAGGAAGAAATTCAAGGTGAACTACACATGGTTGTTTCATAAATGCAACCTTGAAGGAATCCAATGCTGCTATTACCAAAGAACTTACTAAGTCAAAGTAAATACTTTCCAAATTCAATAAGAGCACTGTCAAGCTAGAGCAGAAGCTTGAATCGGCTAAACCGATAAAGAATACCAATGGACTTGGCTTCTCTGAATATGAGGAAGGTGAGACCTCTGGAACAAAAGATGGAGCATCAAAGAAACAACTGGCACCAAGGGATAAAGGTAAGCAAAAGTTCAAACCTATTTGCTTTAATTGTCTCAAGGAAGGACACACTACTAATGTATGTAGAAGTAAGGCTTACAATAACTTTCCTTATTTTCTAAATGATAAGCCTAGACCCAATAGATTCAATGGTAATTGTTATGCATGCAACAAGTTTGGGCATAGAGAATTTGAATGCAAGTCTGTCATGCACAACACCAGAAGGTATCCTCAAAGGAGTAAAGGATCTTTTTCTGAACCCTCTGAGAACTGGAACCCAAACTAGTTTAATACCTATAATTATTAGTCAGGAAGCAGTGGCTATCAAGTGGCAACTGGATGGAGAGAAACCTATTTGATCTATCATGGTAATGGTCATACTGCTGCAACATGCAGAAGGAAGAATGGAAACATGAACAATGGACCTTGGAGAGCACCTAGAATGGTTTGCTATCATTACAACAAATCGGGTCATACAACAAGATTCTGTAGAATGAGAAAGAATATATCAAATGATATACTGGTAACTTTGGAAAGAAAGATAGATGTTGAAACCATTCAAGTGGATATGAAGAAAACCTGGAAGAAGAAGCCAGAAGAAGTGATTGAAGAAGAACTGGTTTCTGCACCTAGCGTGGAAGTCACTGAACCGGCAAACTAAGCATCATAAAAGCTTAGGGGGAGCAAACGGTGAAATATCTCAAACCCTCGGTTTACACCGATAAAAGACCTTAATCGGTAAGTGATACCTGTCAACTGGCAAAAGACTGGAAATGGTAAAAGGAAAATTAGGGTTTATGCCCTAATAGTGGAGTATTTATTATGGTAGGTGGAGAACTTGTTTAAAAGGATTTTTCAAGTCATTTTTCACTTATCAGTTCTCAAGTGAAGAAGGTTTTTTTTAAGCACTGAGTGATGAAAAGTGATTTGGACTGCGATTTGAAGAATTCTCAAAATCTTGAAGAAGAATCAGAAGCGAATATCAATCGGTCAAGTGTAGAGCACAAAGCGGTATTTTAGCAACCAAAGGAGTGTGTGGCGAAGTGTAATTTGCAAGCCCTAAATTTTGAATTACAAAGGTATTTCTCAAATTTCTCTATTTATCATGGCTTATGCATCACACTCTAGCCCTAGTGCACCCGTTGATCCAGTAGACTTCATTCAATGAAAGGCAAAATACAATGCCCTATCTCAAATACCCACTAGTGTTATAGTGGAGGAAGGCATTTTTGATTACATTGACTATAAAATTGAAGACTTAGAATCTCTTGTAATTCATTCCCAGTTGAGTTTGTTATATGGGAAGGACAAGAAGATTAAACCAAAATTTAGCATCCTAGAAAAGAAGAAGCTTCACAATGCAGTCTATTTCCTTGAAGCATTTTCAGATGATCATATCTGCATCATTCTGAGCAGAGTGCATGGTGATAAAATGTACTTAGAGTGGGTGCATGACATCACACCGGAAGTGATTCATGTCATCACTGGTTTCTGTAACATTGGTGAAGTGTCAGTCCTAAGGACGATCAGCAAGATAGAAATGACCAAGCTCACCGGTTCTGTGAGCGACCAATGAGGAATGACCATCAATCCCATCAAGGATGATCTAGTCAAATATGCCTACCTGGTAATAGGTTACCGGAAATTTTATGTTAACAGGATCAACTCTGTCTCTGCTGCAGTGGTAAATGTTGTCTACCGGATGATCATGGAAGATGCATCATTTGACTTATGCACCTATATGCAAAGGCAACTTCTGGTGAACCTAAAGTTGATTAAACAAGACAATGCATTGAGATTTAAGTTTGGACAACTATTGGTTGGGTTGTTCTTCTACTTCCAAGGTTACTTCCCAGGAGTTAGAGATATTCAGTGGTCTGTCGACCAACCAGTTACAAAGCAAATCAAGGAAAGCCTTCAAGTAGTTGGAACCGGTTATCCAGAAGTTCTAAACAAATACTTTGATGAGTTTAGATGCAAAATGAGCCAAAGAGTGAGAATATTAGGTGATATTGTCAAGAAATATGAAGATAAAATGTGCTTCACCATCAGAGTTGATGAGTGCATAATGGAGGCGGTTGAGCCTAGATAGGAAGAAGTGGAACCAATGGGATATGAGGTAATGTATGACATGCTAGATGGGTATGCCTCTACCCTACTTGCCTCGCCCCTTGATCCAAAGGCAAAGAGAACTGACACCTATTTGGAAAGGGTTACACCAGTTGAATAACCGTCAGTAAAGAAGGGAAAGGCAGTGCCTTCAATATCGGCACCGATTACCACAACAAGTCCCAAAGTGACCAAGTGGTCACCAGCAAATAAGAAATCGGAAGCTGCACCCACCAAAGTCTTTGAGAGAAAGCGGAAGACAAAAGACACCACACCAGACTCAGAGGACACAGTGTTTGAAGAACAACCTAAGAAGACTAGGCAAACGAGGAAAAAGACAAAGAGTGAACCGACAACATCTGCATCGGTAAATTTTGATATTTCCTCCTACAAACCTTTGACACATTGTCAAAGAACTATTAAGAATATTAGAAGAAAATTGCTTAGTGATTTGCAAGAATATTTTGATGATTTCAATGATAATGAGAAAGAGGAAGTTCTGATTGAATGAAAAACAGGTTTTAAGGACCCGAAACCATTACAAAATAGTTAAAATAAAAAGTTGAGAAAATAGAGTCCTCATACAAAGCGACTGGTCCAAAAAACTAGCGAACAGAAAAAACAGCTAAACAACAAAAAATAGCAAAGAACCCAAGGAGACACTGCATAGTAATTTTCTTCAGCAGATCCTCTGCCTTAGTCACCAGCTTGTCATAGGTCGCCCCAATTGCTTTTAGCTCCTCCAGGTCCTTATTCACTTTCTTTTCCTTCCTCTTTCCATGGGTGCAAGTTCTGGGACCTTGGGCTTCCCCGGTTCCTTCTGCATCCAGGTCAATTTCCTGGGTTTCCTTTTCATCATCGAGCTTGCTGATGAGGGTATGGGTGTTGTTGGCTGAGATTTTTAGAATGCTGAGACTCTGCTCCACAATGTTCTTGAGGCACTCCTCTATCTTGTCCACTTTGGAAACTGTATCCGAGAGTGTTTTTTCGTTAGTTTCCTCCAGGGTTTTTCTATCCTGTATCTCCCTTTCAATTTTCTCAAACTGGGGATTAAAGGCATCTCTGATATCTTCTACTTTGGCAATTGTGTTCTTCAAATCTTCAATATAATTGGCCATAGTGTTCCCCTCCAAAGGCCTCTTCTTCATGAGAAGAAGGAGACTCTTGTTGCTAGAAGGAAAAGTTCCTGAAGTGGTAAAAGATACCCACTCTCATGCCCAAGCCGCTTTAAGGTTGCATCAAGTGACTGAAGCCAACAAGAAAGTTGAGCAAGAACCGGCAACCAATAAACCAGATGAGGTATATGATAGTGAAGGAGAACAGGTCACTGATCAAATGGACCCTATTGATGTTGATGCCTTGAATGATGAGAATGTCACTCCGGGTACACCATCAGAAGCGACAAGACAAGAAAAATAGGACAAAGAAAAGGCTTCCAAGGAGCAAGTAGAGAAAGAGAAGAAGCAATAGGAAGAAGAAAAGAAGAAACAGGCAGAAGAAGAGAAAAAGAGAAAAGAGGAAGAAAAGAAAAAAGAGGAGGAGAAGAGGAAATGAGAAGAGGAAAAGAAAATAAAAGAAGAGGAGAAGAAGAAATAGGAGGAAGAGAAAAAGAAGAAGGAAGAAGAAAAGAAAGAAGAAGAGAAACAGCAGGAAGAAGAAAAGAGAAAGGAAGAGGAGAAGAGGAAGCAGGAAGATGAGAAGAGAAAGGAAGAAGAGAAGAAGAAGTAGGAAGAGGAGAAGAAGAAGAAGGATGAAGAAGAAAAGGAGCGGAAAGAAGAAGAGAAGAAGAAGGAATAAGAGAAAAGAAAGAAATAAGTAGAGGAGCAAAAGAAGGTAGAAGAAGATAAGGTAAGAGCCAAAGAGAAGGAGGAAGAGGCACATAGCACACAGGTGGAGACCCCAAAGGCAACTAGTAGTCAAGCCAAATCGGCTGACATTACCAGTCCCATTGACCTCCAATCTGCTAACGAATTGGAGCTGCTACAAAGCATTAAGCTTGCTCAAGAATGCTTAGAGGTGATAAAGAGGAAGACGGAGTAAGACATGATCCAAGCTGCAGTGGACACTCTTACCGGTTTGATACCCAGTACCAACCTCCCCAGTACCGATTCCTCTCTGGCCCAACTGAAACTCTTATGCATAGTTGTGGAGGACCAAGTACATATCCTGGAAGAGGATGTCGAAGTGCATGCCAAGAAGGAGCATCAAAAGGCTTTGAACACTGCCTTGGTGAAAAAGTTACATGAGCTTCGGTCCAATCTGCAGAAGGCATAGAAGGACATCAAAGATGTAATGGATGAGGGGAAATTGCTGCTTGATAAGATATGTCTACCCCATCTATTTTGTGATGATGTGCTTGCCCATAAAGACAAATTGCAAACTGATTTGTAGACATTCATAAGCACCTTCAAGGCTCCATATGATTCCTTTACCACTTATTGGCAAACCATTCACTGGTTTCAACTTCAGGATACAAGAATTAATTTAGAGATCAGCAACCAGACCAAGGATTTGTAGGAAATACAACTGGTTCTACTACCAAGACTGCAAATACTTCAGAAGTGCTATCTCAATCTCGATGCCTTGATGGTTACTCAAGAGATGAGTACCTTGGACGCCATGAAGGAACATGTATCCTAGATGCAAACAGAGAGTGAGGTTTCTACCTCATTATTTGAGTCATGGTCCTTATCCATGAAGCAATTAATGCAGGACTTTAAATCAGTTTTTGACAAGTTTCACTCTTTATTGTCATAAACATTTTTTCAACTAATAGAAATAGGGGTTATTCAGCTGTATTTTGTCATTGTTGGCAAAGGGGGAGAAGTATTCTAGTATTTAAAATTTTGATGCATGCTATGTATACTCATGTTTATCTCTGTAAGGAAGTAGTATACATTTTTTTTCTGCAAAGGGATAGTGTATATGCTTAGGGGGAGTATTTTTTATTATGGCATATTTTTTTTTGTAAAAACACTTAGACGTCAAAATTTTTCCTAAGTGTTGCCATCAATGCCAAAGGGGGTGATTGTTGGCATTTTTGATGATTATGTTGTGATTGTTATTGATGGACACACACTTTCTATGAGATCACTTTTTGTATGTATGAGTTATGCTCAATCGGTATTTGTTTCAAACTGATATAATGTTATAGTCTTTAGACTATCGGTGTCTTGCAGAAAGTATTTACCAATCTCAAGTGGCATGAGGACCTCAAGTGGTTCGAGGATCTCAATCGGAATGGAGCAAAGGAACTACAAGCGACAGTTATCATTTTCCTAGTCTTCATTTCTGTCAATCGGTAGTCTGCTAAACCGGTATTACTCTGAGTTACCAACCAGTAATCTATTTAATAGTTAAACCGGTATTACTCTGAGTTACCAACCAGTAATCTATTTAATAGTTAAACCGGTATTACTTTGAGTTACCAACTAGTAATCGGTAAAGTTGTATAAACCGGTAATACTCTGTGATGAGTTACCATCCACCAACACTTTGACAGTGATTTTGTTTCGTGTTACCAAATGTGTCTAGATACAATGAACCTAGGAACTTGCAATGTAATCCTATTGGACCAACATGAAATTAGATTCCTTTTAAGGACATCATGTCTAGGGTTTTAGTAAGTGTGTAGTTGTTAGGGTTTGTGGTGGTTGATGAGTTCTTGTATGTGCGATCTTAATAGAAAAGATCAAGTCTATGTGTTGTAACAGAGTGTGGATTTACTGAAGACTGAAGTAATGTTGAAATTCATTAGGAATGAGCTATCATGGATCTAACCGAAGAGGTTGTGCTATTTGCTAGATCATTCACTTGTTGATTACTCACATCTTTGACAAGTTAGAAACCCTTAACCGGGTAGGCCCAGAAAAGCCTTTGTAAATCCTCTAACAAGGTGATTCACATCTGCAGATCTAAAATCCTCTCACAAGGTAGTCTTTAATTAGACTTATCTCCTAACAAAGATTGAGATTCCTAGCAGGATTTGTTCTGGTAAAGAACATTGTATGACCTTAACCGGTCTAGTTACTATTCTACAGATAGTTACTTGTGAGTTTCATCTCACCGTGGTTTTTCCCATTTGGGTTTCCACATCAAAAATCTCTTGTGTTATGGTGATTGTGCTTCTATGTTTGAATGCCTTACTTTTTGTTTGGTTTGCATTTGTGTTAACCGGTTTGTTAGTTAAACTGCTATACTGGTTTACTGGTAGACTGATAAAGTGTTTGAGTTCAGAAATTATTGGTATACTAATTCACCCCCCCCCCCTCTCAATATTCATTAACACACAGAAATATATTGACATCAATGACAACATATCCTAGCAACAACAATGAACAACCAAATCCAACAATCTCCCCAATAATCCAACCAATTTTGTGTGGGGTATATCAAGGGGTGAGAATGAAATTTGTACTTGGAAGTATGGCCAATATCATTCAAGCCAAGTTGTAAGATCATTAATCCATTAAGACTCGTTAGGAGAGAATAAAGTGGGAGACCCCCTAATATTAGCAATTATTAGATGGGCTCACTATTTATAGATCCACTAAATGTCTTGTTTTTACAGACCTTCAACCATTTTTATATTGTGGTGTAAGGTACAATATCATTTGAAGTTACCCAACATGTATTGTTCAGGTAGAAATCATTTGGGATAAAGGCTTTAAACCTCCAAAGTAAGGGAAAGGTGATCTCTTGTTCCATTATACACCTACCTACTAGCTCTTTCTAGTAGAATATGGATGTACAATCCTATGATATTTTATCACTTGGGCCCACACTATCAAAAATACCCCCACTTAAATAATATAGGTCATTATCATGCTTGGTATGTATTTATTGTACAATACTAGTGACACCATTAAAACATCACCTTTAAAAATCTTATGTGATCTCTTTCTAAATAAGATTGACTAATATATTCTAGAAAGCCACTTTTGAACCATCTTGTTTCACTATTCAAACACAAAAGTTCACTTTTATATGATAATGTGTCTGTGAAAAGTGGTAATCTGCAAGTTGTAAGGCACAAACACTTCAATAAATCATTGCATACATGGTTAGATAGATATAATCATGAATATAAAAACCATAATAAAATCGACCTATTTCCTTCTAAAAGATGCGAGTATAGACTTGCTCTCAGATTTGTCTAAGCAATACCAGTGACTAGACTACACCAAGATGAAGGATTTAATCTATATGAGCACAAGATTTGAGCTAAATGGATGCAAGATTAAGTTAACTATGCAAGATTAAGCTAGATGAATATTAAGCTTGTCGTGCCCAAACTTTAGGGCACAAAAACGGAACAACAAAATTTTTTTTGACGTCATGAACTCGCTATAAATCCTAATATATAACAACTTTTTTAAAGTTTTGTCTTATCTAGGATGTAACTATATTTACTTCCAAGGTTGGAGAAATTAACCAACTCGAGCGAGCGACTTGTTGGGAGGGGATTAATTAGCCTCAAGGATTTAGTCAGCTAGCTCAATTACCTAAGACAAGTTGTCGCTAATTAAATCAAGGGATATTTGATTATCTTAAGGTATTACATTGTTCCCAATCCATATAAGGATAATGCTATTAATTAATTGATGCACATGCGAAATTATTATATACATCCAACTGATGAGGGTTCGAATTACTAAAATGTCGTTTGCCCACTAAAACCGACAATAAGCTAAGGCCAATCCTAATTTTTTTCTAACCCCTTAATTTTGATGATTTAATTTCGATCCGACCAAATATCGGTCTCAAGGCCTAAGGTTCAAAAATCTACAATTTCCTCCTTTTAAATTTTTCCTAAAGTCCAAATATATTTGAGGGAAAACTATTGATTAATTAACTAAATTAATCGATTTAATGTATGGTGTATCCAACCATAATAACCCCTTTGTTTTTAAATCCCTTTAAAATTTTACTATTTTAAAATTTTAAATCTCCTAAAGAGTAAATGGACATATAATAATTCTATCATTAAAATAACCCCGTTACATATATTAAAAATCAAGTTTAAAATTCCAATCTAAATGGACATATAAAAATCCCATTATTGAATTGACCCCAAATATATATATATTAAAAATCAAGATTTAAAATCCCAACTTAAATCCCTTATATATATATATATATATATATATATATATATATATATATTATAAAATCATATATATAGATTCTTAAATACTAACCCTCATTATAATAAAAAAAAATCAATTATAATGCTCCAATCTAAATCTCTTATATATATGTATATATATATATACATATATAAATTTATTTATTTATATATATATATATATATGTATATATATATATATATATAATTCTTATAATGCTAACCCTAACCCAAAATTGGGTTAGGGTTGCATTATTATATATATTACACTTGTCTTATTTTATTTTATTTCTTTTATCATATTATACCCTAACCCGAAATGGGTTAGGGTTTTATATTACCTTTTTCTTTGTTATTTTTGCTTTCTTTCTTTTTGTATTGTTTTAGGGTGTGACTGCAGGTACGAAGGCAGAGGGTTTCGCGTGGGGAGAGGCGGAGGGTTTCGCGTGGGTTCCGGGCGCCGCTGTGCATACGCACAGTGGCGGCAGCGCTGCCCACTGTGTGTACACACAGTGGCGGACGGCATAGCCGCCGCCCACTGTGTATACACACAGTGGCGGGCGCCGTTCACTGTGCGTAGCACAGTGGCGGGCGCCGTTCACTGTGCGTAGCACAGTGGCGGGCGCCGTTCACTGTGCGTAGCACAGTGGCGGCCGCGACCGCCCACTGTGTTACACACAGTGCGGTGCCCTTCGGCGCCGCCCACTATGTGTAGCACAGTGGCTCGGCCGTGGCCGTCCACTGTGTTGCACACAGTGGCCCGCGTGACTTTGCTTCGCTTTTTTTTTTTGCAACATTTTTAATAAATTTCGTGGGTTGATAAAAATGGTATAAGATGTGGTTTTTTTTGAATATATCAAATATATATATATATATATATATATATATATATTTGTATATATATGTTTATATACACATATATAACCATTGATTGATCAGATCATAACATAAATGTCTTTATTTGTTTTGTTCTACAGACATCTACAGGGTATGTGTTTTCAGATGCAGAAATATATATATATATATATACGAAGTTTATTCTGCAATTCCTTTATATGTTTGGTAACAGAGATGCACAGGATTCAGAATATGTCTTTTATTTTGTTGTTACAGGGGTGTACACACACAGGAAGCTTATATATATATTTTTATATATATAGGTATATATTTTCAATATATATACTTATATACCTGAAAATATATATATGTATGATTAAATGTTGAGATAATAGGGTTAAAAACCCTTATATTGATCTGAGATTTTTAACCATCTACATTCTGTTTTTTAGTCTTCTAACAGTATTTAGATTAGGTCTAATTTTTTTTTCTTTTCCTTTTAATTAACAGTCATACATCTTACTTCCTACAGAAACAAAAATACTAGTTTCCTCTTTTTTTTTTAACAGACAATAATCTAAACTATGTACGCAAATAATGAAGAGATAAAACACTACTAGTCCTCTTTATTTTTTTTACAAGCATAAATTAACAGAATTTAAAACTATGCAAGTAAATAATAACCCCTACTGCATTTCTTTTTCTTTTCCTTACTAATGCAGTAAATAAACATGTTACAGACCAGATTTAGATGTAGTCTACAGCAACACCATAGACATCAAAACATAAAATGAAATTTACATTGTTTTTCCAGAATAATAGTTACAATAGCCCATATATAAAAATGGGAGAATAATCCAAAACAGTCATCTTTCTCTAATCTTTACACAGGAAATAAAGATTACATTTATTTAAACAAAAAAAGGATCATTTTAAGCCCTATATGTACATATGCACTTTCTCTTCTTTTTTCTTTTTTTTGCTACAAATCATAAGGTTACATTTCCTTCTTCCTTTCTGCATTTAAATAAAAGTAAGAAATCTGAATAGAAGTCTGCAACACAACAATCTGCAACTCCTAGTCTTTTTCCCCAAGCCACCTGCAAGTAAAGTTTAGGACTGTGACCATGGGATGCTCACCTCCCAGCCTAGGCTTGCCAGAAGCCACCCCCGAGCTAGGAGAATCAAGACCTAGACGGGTTACAACCAAGCAATACAACACAACAATAGGGCAATCACACAAACATTCACTTTCCCATCCCAAGCTACACTTTCACCAAACTTTGTGATGATCAATCTACGGGTGGAAGTGGACCAAGTACCATTGGGGAGACTGCAGCCAAAAATATAACACAAGCCACCTCATGGCAACACAAAATACTCAACAGGATTCATCCCACACACCTTATGCCCCCCAAAGGCTCAAAGCCATTTCTCTCCCCTTATGACCCCCAAATGCATACACAAGGCTATGCAGCAAGGGTCACAAAGGACACCCTTGAGATCACTCTCCTTAAGGAGAGCCTCTCACCCAAGGCTGTCATGCTTCTTCCACCCCAAGATCATCCTACTCTCCCAAGAGTAGAAGATCTTGGACACTCCCAAAACAAGAACACAAAACAGAAAAACATAGAAATGAAACTACACATTAATTTCTTCAACAACAATTTACATACACACTTTCTTTACAAGCATTTCTTTCCTTCAACAAAACAACATAACTAACATAAACAACAAAAACAAGAGGAGATAACAACCAACCTTATTTTGCCAATAGGTATGCTAAACTTGGTTGGAGATGAGCTGCCCAATCCACACAACTTTCTGCAATCCCTGGCCCCCAAATTCCTCTAATTCCTAAAACTGGTTTTTTCCTTCCAAGTTTTTCCAAAAATCTCCAAGAATGGAGAGTGGGTGATTAGCTCACTAAGCTTCCATTCTTAGCCTAAGAAGGCCTCTCTCACTCCTTCCAACCTCTTGGATAGAGTGAGTGATCTCCCATTGGGTTGGTCTTCCCTAGGTCTTACACACTCCCTAACCTAGGTGTCTAGAGAAGGGAAATGGAATGGGGAAGAGGGATTACTATCTCCAAGAAGGTTATCCTACCAAGGAGGGCACTCCTATAGATGGAATTCGTCCATCTTAGGAAAACCACTTTTTTGGGTGGTTAAACAAGTCCTAAGGGAAGGACACATGGCCAATTTTGGCCTTCACCCATAGGTATCCCATGAGGCCTAATAGAAAAGCTCTAAAATTGACTCTAGGAGTTGATTTGACCTTCAGAAAGTCCACCTGAAGTTAACCTACGGGTCAACTCTGAGTTGACCTTCCTTGTGGCTCTCTAACCTAGATTTCTTGGTTCCTTCAAGGATAATTAGGGGATATAACAATTAACAAAAATAAAACTTTCAAAAAGGTGACATGACAAATTGCCAACTCAACATACTACATAGGTGTCAAGTGACACTACAAAATAATTCCACATCACAATAAACACATGGCAATTGTCCCTTAAACAATTTAATCAATCCAATAAATACAAATTACACTCATGCAACATTTTACATTTACGAATAAAATACAGTACATACAGGGTGTTGTCTCTCCAAATAGACAACCCCTGGTTTTACTAACGCACATTGGCCTAGGCTTGATTCTCCCTAATATTTCCATGGTCACATGGATATTTTCCTGCACATCTCAATTTAAACATTAGTACTTCCCAAATAGCCTCATATAATATATAATCACAAAATCAGAATACAATACATTCATTCTGCAAGGACTTGACATTATAAATTACGATTTGTCACAAATCAAGGCAATTTCCTCATAATCCTCAAAATTTGATCCATCTACAATATATGCAAACATTTTCCTAACATTATATCAAATCCTGAAATTCAGATAATAACCTGCATCATCACAACATTACCCTAATCTAGAATCATATAGTATTCTATAATCCACAAGGCATAGAAATGAAGCATCCACATATATCAATGTTACCAAAATCGCGGAATCATGAAAAGTTCTATATCCATAGTGTGTCAAAACTAGCATCCAAAATAGTTCCAAAATGAAAATAACTGAAGAGATAGGATGGGTCGGGGTAGGGCCTCACAAAGCTAACATTATTAAACTAATATACAATAAACTAAGATGTAATATTCTCAATGCACAAAAATCTCAATGAACCTAGAGAAAAAATAGCATAATAACAATAAATCTCTAGGGTAATCTAAATGAGAGATGAGAGCCTGAATTTATAGAAAATCCAGAGAGAGACCAACGGTCAAGATTGATTAATGATGAGTGGCCGAGATTCTCCAAGAGAAAGCACAATCTAGGTGAATTGATGTGATTGGTTGCTTTTCTCAGCTTTAAAGGAAATTGAGCTAAATTTAAGATAAAATCACAAAAACTGATTTATTTCATATTTATATTCAATTTTGATATTTAATCGATTTAATTACTTTTCTGAGATTTTTCAATTTATCTCAATTTGATTCCTTTTTCAAATTTAATTCTTTTTTCAATTTAATTTATTTTTGCAAATTAATTCCTTTTTAATGATTTAATGGAAAATTGATTTATTAATTAAATATGCTAGGATATGTAATTAAATAAATAGGATAATTGATTAAAATGATTCTCTTGGAATGATTAATTAATTAAATATTTAATTAATATAGAATGATTTATTTGCCATGTGACATTTATGATCAAGGAGTTAATTAATTAGGTGCTCAAGATTAATATAATTACTTTTGGTTAGGACCTTGGTGATGTAGCCGAGATTAGGGGCCCATGGTTTAGGTGACCATTTTAGGGTATTACAGATAAAACTATGTTTTTGACTTGTAACATTGTGCTTGTGTGTTTTCTCATTGTGTTGTGTGCTAGCTTGTTGTTCTTTTATGTTGTAAACTTTTTCATTTATTTAATCACATTATGCTTCTATCTTGAGGCATTATGCTTTGTCTTGAGAAAACTATGCTTTATTATACTTATTTTGTATTTATCTTAGAGGAACCTATGATCATACATACATTAGTAGTTATTTGTTAGTGTGAAAAGTGTCTTTTTGCATCTTGTTATATTTTATCTAGTTCTTTTACATAATTTTCTTATTCACACTTGCTTAAGTTCGCTTAGTTTTTTTTTGGTTGTCTTGTAGTATCCCTCCTAGTCACACTTTTTGATTTGCATTTTGATAAACTTATATAGACATATGGTAGATACTTAGATGGTTATTTATGACTCTATTGCTATCTTGCATGGTATCATTGATGCTAGTACTCTATATGCATTTATGTTCTTTGATATGACTCATCATGTTTGGAGATTTATATGATTGATGTTGTTGGACATACTATATGATATATGACATTTGATGGTTCTTGTGGATGTTAGTATGTAGAATCACCTTTATGGATGGATAATGGATTTATATGTGATCATTGTTCATGTGGATTATAGGACTTATGATGATATGATGGTACTAACCCTATTTCATGATTATGATTCTATGTGATGTTTTGATGATTATATTGTGTAGTTGTCTTTGTGAGTACAGACGATGCCATATCACTCATAGTGAGCATGATATGTCATCGTTATTCTCTATCACTTGTTTGTTTATTATGATGTATATGTATTGTATATGTTGTGTTAGTGTTTGATGCAAGCTCGTAGGTACTAGACATCGACTCCACCTGGCTTCACAGGTTTGAGCATGTATTTATCCCAATGGCAAGTTGTCATAGATGGCATAGTTTCCCTCACAAACTCTAGGTATAAGTTGTGTACCTTTTCAGTTACGTCACGACACAAGTCAGTGTTAGATTCTTGAGTTATGTTCGTCCCCTTTGACGAAAGGTGGTATTAGTCTATGTTTATTTTATTGAATTGAGTGATTGTTTAATTATTTATTAAGTATCTTTTATTTGATTAATTTTTAATTATTGATTTAATATATTTAAACATTTTATTTATCATTTAATAGAAGTTTAATTTATTATAATTATTATTACCATTCATTGTTTATTTACTTATATTTTAATTGAGTTTTATTGAATATTAATTATTGGATTTTATAATTATTTTATTTGATTTTATTTTATTTTTTAATGATGTCTTTTGGTTTTCTAATATTATAATTTATTTATGATTAATTATTTAATTATTTTCATAAAATTTAATTAATATTATTTAACTGAGCCATTTGTATTTTGTTAATGGATGAATATTATTATTCATGGATATTTATTTAATTTATGTGGTGGTTTATTATATTGCTATTTGTGAATAATATTTTATTATGGGGTGTATAAACTTATTTAATATTTGTCTTTTTACTCTCCTCTTTGGTTAATATATGTTTTTTGGGGAATATTTTGATTGGTTGATTTTTAATAAAGTTTTGGGTCTGATTTCTAGGTATTTTTATGATTTTCTGTGCATTCATGGGAGGTTGGCTTTTGGGAGAATTCACGGATTGCTTGAGGATTTTGCTTGCTTTTGGATTGTGATTGAGGCTTGCTAGTTCTTGGAGGATTTTTCATTATCTTGCTTCGTTTCCAAGCTGGATCTGAATACTTTATTCCTAGTTTTGATTTTCAGGAAAGATTGTCTGCAAGTACTTGTCAAAATATTGTTTTGAGAAATTTTGGGAGTGATTTTAGTATTTGATTAATCATTTTATTGAAGGAAGTGTCTTAGTAAATCTTGCATTTAAATTTGGAATTCTGATTTTTCATAGTGTTGGGAAATGGGTGTTTTGAATGTAATTTTATGGCTATAATGTCACAGTGAATGTTTTATGCAATGGTATTTGTGTTGTGGAGGCTTGTATTGTCCTTGTATATCCTATTTTAGGTCCTCATAGTGTTTGGAGTCCTTATGTTTTGATCTATATTTGTATGGTTGTCTGTGTGACACATTTTTATTTATGTAATCATTAGTTGAAGTCAAATAATTTGATAAATGATCTTATTAATCTTATGTAAACCCTATTCTGCATTTGTGAGGGTCTCTTATGTGTTCTAGGTTGGTTTCAGACCCTAATAGTGCTTCTACCCGAATCTAGGCATGTTTTATCTGCTTCTTTTTTTATTTTCCCGAATGTTGCACTCAGTTACAAAAGAACTAAAACAAGTGACAAAAGCACCACTCTGGGAATAAATAGTGTCAGACTAGGACAAAAGCACCAAAACAATATCAACACATTTCCGATTAGGGTTTTGACTTTCCAGTTGACTCTTATGGATGGTTTTGGACTCCAGAGGGTCTGTACTATCATTTCTGATGATTTTGAGCACTATGCTATTCTTTTTTTATGCATTTGAATCCATTTTGGCTTTGATAAGTGGTTTTGTGCTTGTCCGTTGAGGTGTTGTTAAGTTACTCCAACAAGTTGAGTATATCCTTGCTATCGAGGAGGTTTATTTGCAGCTCCAGCGAGAGGATTTGATGTGCCTCACTATAGAGGGATGTTTTATGATGTTGGATTCATGTATTTCCCTTGATTATGTATATTTGACATTCTTGGAGGTTTTCTTATTGCTTCAATTTGGCATTTTGATTCTATGGCTTAATTTCTGATGATTAGCTCTTGGATTCCATGTTGATGTATATCTTAAGATTCAGTTATATCAGTTTTGTGTTGAGCTTTATGTTGTTATTGTGATGTACTTGTTATGTGCCACCCTATGGTTTTGGTCCATGGTAGGGAGAGTGGGCTCTTTCATGTGTGTATTAGGGTCTTGAGCATTAGGCCTCTATGAGGGCGTCTAGACTTGATGGAACCACATGAAGAGTTTTCTTGTAATTGAAAGTGATAATCTTAATAATTGATTAGTGGGTTTGGGTATTTAGAAATTCACTAAACAAGATAATAATTGGTTTTGTGTCCCCACCTCATAGCCCTTGAGGATTACTCGGGATGAGCTTGGGAAGACCGTTGGAGCGGTAAACCAGTCTCCCTTGAATGGCTCCAAGGTTGAGATGGTTCCACATGTCTATCAGGGTGAGGCTTGGCCCCTTCTTTTGTGAGGATAGCATGTGATGAAACTCTTTCCCTACACATGTCCATTATCCATATGCCTTTATTTATCGATTGTGCCTTTGGAGGTTGATTGCTTTGATTTAGCCATGTGATGTATTTTGACATTATACTCTTATGTTGGAGTCTTGTGGTGTCATGTTGTATCCTATGGTTGTTAGGTGTCAACTTAGGTCTTGAGTGTGAGTTGGAACCTTATGTCATCTCCTAGCATGGGAGGTGGTTCCTATTGGTTCCACATGATTGGGTGGTTTGAAGCCTTCTTCCATTGAGATATTCCTCTTTTTGGATGTTAGCGTGCATGGATTACATTCTTGAATTTTGTATCATGTGAATATTCTTCTGAGCTGATTTATATGCACTTGGAAAAAGAAACATTGTATCATGATGCTTTGTATTTGTAAATGAGATCATTTACCCTTATGTTATGTATCTTTATATGGATGCTGATGTAATTGAGGAAGGGATGATGTAATAGTTAGGTAAAGTTATTATGACATATTCATTGAAGTATTGAATATTCATTATGTAAAGTCAGATTATAGTTCTATGTGGAAGAAAGAATAGTATTGAATTTGTATTAGGAATTGTAAGAAGGAATTGTAGGTAAAACCTTATGGGAAATATAGTTGGAAGAGTAGTAGTTTCTAATGTAGACTTTGTTTAAGTAATGGAAATTATCTAGTTGAATGAAATTTGGATGTTTAGATAAACGAGCTAGTTATATTGAGATATTTAATGAAGCTTAAAGGATATTCTAGTCTTATTAGAGAGAATGGTTATACTATCTAAATTGTTTTTATGATGAATTAAAGAATTGAAATTAGGAGTATTTGATTTAATAATTTCTAAAATAATATAAGAGAGTATGTTATGAGTTTAAATTATGCATATGTGCTGATGATTCGCTATAATTGCATGGAAGAAATTGGATAGGTTGTATGATAGTTTATGTTGTGCTCTAGATGGTTATGAGATGTGTTAGTATAATGTCAAGTAGTGACATTGAGATACCCTAGGGAATGGATATGCTTTGTATGAGTTTATAGACTTATGTTAAAGATTAAATAGTTAATATGCTTGCGTAATATGGTTGCATGGCTATGTTCATGTTGATTCATGTAATCATGTATAAAATTAATGATGCATTGATGATTAATGGTTGTAATGCTTCCTCCTAGATGTTAGTGTTAGAATTGTAATGAAATTAACTTAAAGAAAAAAAAAATTACCTCCTTTTTGTTAGTAGATTTTGGTTTATTTCTCTAGGGTATTTTGGTGGGCATTACATGTCTCACTTCATAGACACTTGACACATGCCTTCGCACTTAACCCAAGTTTTCTACATGTGTCTCTCCTCTTAGAGGGTTAGTCAATCTTTCTATTTCACCTTTCTACTTCCTCCTTCATTATATATACAAGGAAAAACTATTATACATATACACATTTTTGTGATACATTATTAGTTATTCCATTATGCTTGATTCATATGTGGAAGCTTTGAATTTTGCATTAATTTTTTGCTACTCCAACATGGTATGAGTACCTTGAATTGTAAGTTCCTTCTCATTTTGAAAAATCAAGCTCAAATCTCTATTAATTAGATTTTTGTTTTGGTATATTTTCAATTTTTTGATCATGTGCAAAATTAATATATATGTATGTATGTATGTATGTATATATATATGTATGTATATATATATGTGTAGACGTCTAAAATTGGTCAATGCATGCGGAGTCATACATTAACATTGGCGCATTGCCTTCTTTTAGGGTTTTTTGCGTCGCATTAACATTTCTCCTATGTTACGCACTTGGTCTTTATCATTTGCGAGCATCGAGTCCTTCTTCAGCATTCTTCATTTGTCTTGCTTTCAAATTTGGTCTTATCGATAACAATCTTCAGTCATGATTTTGGTCGATCTTATCCTGTCGCATCAATGTGCGTGTTCATTTGTCATCATTTTGGACATCGTCAATCCTAATTAGGGTTTTGTCCTCTTTTCAATCTTGTCATCTTGCGATCGATTTGTCATCGATCATTGTCATTTTCAATCTTGTCATCTAGTGATCGATTTGTCATCGATCGTTGTCATTTTCAATCTCATCATTTTGCGATCGATTTGTCATTGATCATTGTCATTTTCAATCTCATCATTTTGCGATCAATTTGTCATCGATCGTTGTCATTTTCAATCTTGTTATTTTGCGATCAAATTGTCATCGATTGTCATCCTTCTCAATCATGTCAATTTGGATCAATTAGTCATTGTTCCTCGTCAATTGGCGCATTTATCAATCAAATCATTTATTAGCATTGGTCTTTTATCAAGTCAGAATCATGATCAAATTGATCCTACGTCAAGACCTAATTATCATTCTTGCATTTCTAATTCATCTTCTAAGGTTTTATGATTTATTCATTTAATCTTGTTTGTCATTTTCCCTATAGCTTAAATAATTTATTTATTTATCCTAAGTCTTCTTGTCACAATTAAATATATATTTAATTGGCTAACTAAATTCCTCCTCTCTTTGTGAATTAATTAATGAATGAAAAATTATTAATTAATTTACCTAATTTTCCAATTTACTAATTTCTCCTAATTCCTAATTTTCTAATTTCCTAATTTCTAATTCATCTAATTTTCTATTTTCTCTAATATTTCTCCTAATTTCATGGGAATGACATAGCAAATTTGTCATAATTTGTCAATCAATCAATTTTGCGTAGCAACCTTGTCAATTTGTCATAATTTGTCAATCAATCAATCTCGCATAGAAAGTGTCAATTTGTCATAATTTGTCATATTTGTCATTCTTGATTTGAAATTTCCTTTCAAATCTCTTCATGCTAATCTTGTCATCTCTCCAATTTGTCTATAAATTGGATGAATTTCTTCAATCAAGGATCCCAATTAATTACTTTTTCGAATCGATCCCCGAATCAATCACGCTTCTAGTATTCTTGCACTACCGTCTTGTCAATCTTGCTTTCACATTATGCTTATGCACTTGAAGGTGAGATCCAAAAAACAAAGCAATTTGAAGGAGAAAGAAGGAAAATGGAGAATCATGGAGGAGACATCCGCATTTGAGATGGTTTGCATTTGAATTGAATGTTTCATTTCCATATCTCTATTGAATGTTTGTAGGTTTTGTTATCATTGCAATCTGGTTTTGTGATTGAGCTAGTTTAATGTTTATATTGCTTTGATGATTTCCAAATTCCTATCTACATTAATTGGTGAACCCGAGATGAACTTAACCATTTAACCATGTTTTGTGTGCCTTTTGAGCTGATTTGCAGGTGAAAAACTCAAGAAATAGGGTAATTCTGGGCTTTCTGGGCACTTCTGTGCCTGTGTAGGAGGGATCTACGCCTGTGTCAAGGGATCTGCGCCTGTGTCAATGCATTCTGCAGCTATGTCAAAGGGATCTGTGCCTGTGTCAATGTATTCTGCGCCTATGTCAATGCATTATGCGCCTGTGTCAAGACATTCTGCACCTGTGTAAGGCTAGAAATAGAGGTAAAAATCAGTGTTTTCACTTGCAAATTACTTTGTTTTGCATTCTGTTCTGGTATACTAGTTTTCTTTGGTACTGATTCTTTGTGCAGCACCTTGGCATTATGCATGGAGAAGACAAAAATGAAACTACTAACAAATCTTATGCAGGTTCGCTAGTCAAAGACCAAACAAATCAAACTTCTAACTTAGTGATTTTGCAGGTTGCCTTGTATTCCAACCGAACTTTGTGTTTGTGATTCATAATTAGGCACCTAGTATGTTTGCTACGTAGGATGGAATGAACATGTTTTTGCTTTGATTTTCGATTTTGACATTGGAGTAGGAGAGTATGCTCTCATCCTTCTTAGGGTGATTAGAAATCCAGATCTTCGATACCATTCTCATGTCTTGGATTGTTTGCTACCTTTAGAGGGCCTGCCTTCCCGACCATTTGCTTTCTTTTGCAAGCAAGTGACAATCGTGAGAAGGGAACGACCCAAAGTGAGCACAGCCAGAGTACCTTGGCATTCTAACTCACTATAAATAAATACCTGATGGGCAAAAGCTTTGAAGGAAGGGTTACATGGGAATTGTAGTTACTTGGGAAGTGATGACCCTTGGACTCTTTCTCATATCAACATCTAAGTAGGGCCTCACGGTCTAAATCATGCTTGCACAAATAAATTTGTTTGGTATCTTGGTGGACTTATGTCTCAATCACGCTTGCGTGACACCAAGGAGTAACGCTTAATAGAAATCCTTATTAAACACCTTGTATTTAGAGGCCAAAATCCTTCTAGTTGCTTGAGAAGGAGGAGTTTGGATACTTGGAAGAGATACTAAGTTCGCCATGGGGAGATTTCCATGGGGACTGATGCTTGGCTGCACTGAGAAGTGAGTGCCGTGGAGGGGAGCCCGTGGGGTCAAGCATCTATGTATTCTCCTTGAATCTCATAACGAGTCTACCTCTCAAGTACCTACTGTCCTTACCTACCATAAGAAATGTGTGAATGAGCATGATTGTCTTGAGTCTAAGTTGAAATATCTTGTCTTCTTTGCTTGTCAAAAGTTGAGTTGTGTCTCATTTCAAAAACAAGACAAATTGATTCAAAACAAGGTTAAACACAAGAGTATTTCATTCAACAAAGTTCAAAACACCTACAAAAATGGTTGTCAAACATTTTTCAAAATCTTGTCTCAACATTCATGTCACTTAGATTTAGGTTCATCCTAGGTTTGCATTTTGCAAATTCATTGTCAACTACCAAGGTTAGGTTTCACTTAGGTCATATTCCTTTGCATATCAATAAAAGTCATCCATTTGCATGTGTCCTCTTGCATTATAGCAATACCATTTCATAATTCAACCTTAGGTTTTGCCTTAGGTTGACATTGTCATACATTTGCATTTGCATACCCTAGGTTTCTTCATTAAGCTTAGGTCATTATCATATCATATTAGGATCATTTGCATAGTAATTGTCCCTTTGCATATAGTGTCAAAACTAGGTTTTGTCATACTTGAGTAATCCAAATCTTTGATAAACCCTAAGTTATTGTTAGGAAGTCTAGACCTTATCAAACTTTTGTCTTTTTGTCATCCATGTCATTTGCTCAAACCTAGCTTAGTATCCAAGCATATAGGGGAGACATTGTCATTTTGTCCTTTTGTCACTTGGTCCTTTTGTCCTTTGAGGTCTAGACATCATTTCAATTTCCTAAGGGTCTCTTTTTAGATTTGCATTCTAAAAAGTTTGTCAAAATCACGAAAAACAACAAAAACATAGGTTGCATTCTTGCCATAAATTGCATTCTCATCTATTTTAGTTTGCATTTAGTTGTATATCATATATTATCCTTGAAAAATTCCAAAAAATATTGCATTTGCATAGTGACATGCTTGTTGAAACAAGGTCAAAATCTAAGAAGATGGGTGAACCAACATATCAAACTCACAGTTTCAAACTAGTCAAACAGTACAAATTGAAGGTTCATCAAGCACATCATTACCACCATATGGAATGGTTCAACTTGGACCACCTCCATTATATGAACCAATGTTTGTACCCATGAAACCAGGACATGGGAGTGTTCCACCAACACCAAGGGGAAATGTACCTTTTGATTGGAATCAACTGAACCTGCAACATGAAATTCAAACATTATATGAGGAACAAACTCTTTCACAAGGATTTGGTTCAGATCAAGGTATTCAACAAGAAATAAATCCAAATGTTTTACCAGATTCTTCATTAGATTCTGATGCTTCTGATGATGTTGATATGTTCCTTAAAGATCCTAAGATGACGAAAAGATGGATAAATTCTTGAACAAGGTCTTTAAGATGTTCCCACAAAAATATCTTGACATGATGAGTAATGTGACCTCCTCAAGTGAGCAAATCAATGTGAAAAAACAACAAGGCGGCGAGCTGTTAAGTTTCTCTCCGCATCCAAATGAAGAAAATGTGCAACACGAAACTCAACCTACCTTGATGAGTAAATGTGCTTCAAAGGCATTGACAGTGACTATTCCTCAAAAGTCACCATTTGAAACAATAAATAATCCATTATTTAACACAACACCTGTAACACAAGATCAAATGAGGACCACACAAATATTGACAGCTATCCCTCAACAAGAAGTGGTTCCTCGCATGCATAAAATTAGATCAAAATCTAAAATGCAAGAAAGATTTACGACTGGAATGCCTGATCTCACCAATGTCCAAAATAATTCCACAATGCAAAAAAGTTCCTATGTCCCATTAAGATCAATATATTTGCCAAACACTCAAGTACCTGTTATGCAAACTATTGTGATAGATCCTTTGATAATGGCAACACAAAGAGCTACAAATAGTGGTTTGCACCAACAGAAAATGTTGCAACAATTGAGTAATACACAAAAGGTACAATCGAATGTGCAAACAAACAATGCACAACAACAACAATACCGCATTCAACAACAAGTTGCAACGCCCTCTGCACCATTACAAGTTAATGCAAACTTGCAACCACCACAATGGATTGGACAAACAACATAGCAAGTCAATGCAAGTGCCATACCCCATCTTAAGGAGAAACAACAAAAACCTCCCAAACAAAGTTTTTTGCAAATGATGGGATTTACATCGAGACAACAACAATTGGCACAAAGTCAGCAAATTCTTATTCGTCAGCATCAACAACAACATGTGCCTCAATATGTGCCAAGACAAACAAGTTATCATACTTCACAACCGCAATTGACGTTTGTGTAATATCAACAACACCCTCAATTGCAATATCAACCTAGGTTAAAAACAATGGTTCCACCACAAGAAGCATAGCAACAAGGTCAATATCAAGGCATGGCACAACCACAGCAGCAAGAGGTGTACCAAGAACATTATATGCTGGAGACACCAAAGACGGCAATTTCAGAACATCAACAACCGATGGAAAATAGGATGTATCGACAAAGCATACACCCAAGAGTAAATGATGAACTTCCAAAATCTTCACTACCTAATGCATTTGCACAATAGCTCGAGAAGTTGCAACGACAAGTCGATGCATTGGAAACCAAAGGAACAAAGAAATTGTACACAGATCAAGATTTATGTCCTAATCCATTTGACAAGAGCTTGTACATGCCTCCCTTCCCTAAGCGTTTTGAGGCACCTAATTTTGAGAAATATAAAGAGAATGGAAATCCAAAAGACCACATTTGAGCATTTTTTGCGGTGTGTACTGAAGTGAGTTATGAGGAAACATATTTAATGCGCTTGTTCTCACGAAGTCTCACCAGACAAGCCATGGATTGGTATTCACATCTGCTAGGGAATATAAAGACTTGGTCAGAATTGGCTCAAAAGTTTATATCTCACTTTGCATTCAATATTGACAGTGACGTGACCATGTCAGATTTATGCAACACCAAGCAAAAGAAAGGTGAACCATTGGTGACTTTCTTGCAACGATGGCAAAGCTTGTATAGTTGTTCTTCCCTAGATATACCTGAAGAACAACAAGTGAACTTATTTATTCAAAATTTGGTCCCAGAAATGATGTATGAACTTAAATTGAAAAGTCCCAGTACCATTGAGAAACTCATTAAGAAAGGGATGAACATTGAAACTGCTCTTGTAGCTAAGGGAATCATTAAGCTCAACAAAGACAGTGACAACACAAACAATTCAGGGGACAGAAATAGATTTTGGTACAAAAACAAGAATGTCATTAATGATGGAGCTGTTGATGCAAGAATGGTGAATGCAAATCAACCCCCGTTCACAATCAAGAAATTGAGTGCTCCTAATATGTCAACTATGGAACAAAATCAAACACCAGCAAGCAATGTTACTCAACAATACACTCAACAATATAATCAACAACAAGGTCAACAACAAAATCAGCAACAAAAACCTTTCCGATCAAGGGATGGACCTCCTCGACAATTTACACCATTGGGAGAGCCTATTGAGTCAGTAATGAAACATTTAATACAAGCAAAATTTATCAAGTTACCAGATATCAAGGCAGAACCATTGGTAAAGCCGCATTGGTGGAATGATAATGCATATTGTGAATACCATCAGTCAAAAGGACATAAAACTGCATCATGTTTTCAATTGAAACATATGATTCAAGACTTGTTAGAGCAAGGGGTAATTGAGGTAGATCTGCCCAACGCGACCTCTAACACTGATCATACAATTTTCAAAACTCCTTTGCTTGATCATGACAAGGGTAAAGCATCTTCTTCAAACTCTACCCAAACAACAAATTATGCAAATACTGGTTATAACAATGTCATCAATTGTTTTCGAGTGTCAAATGAGTATGTTTCCACCCTAAGAATAAAGGGACAAGATCCTTCTTGTGCAGTCACCACTCGTCGATCCAAAATAGTCCTGAAAGGAGCTCCTGCAGTTCCTCCCAAATCAACTTCTACAAGTCAATATAATCTCCTAGATCATCTGGGGAAGACACCTGCACAAATATCAATTCTTGAATTGTTGAAAATGTCCCCTATGCATTGCATAGTCCTAGATAAAGCTTTTATTGAATCCACTGTCCTGACAGACATTGATGTTGACCAGTTTCAAGCCCGAATAGGACATCTAGCTATTTCCCAACACGTTACATTTTCTTATAACGATATTTCATCTGATAAGCTCCATCATAATGATCCTTTACATCTTGAAGTCTTTGTCCATAATTGCAAAATCCGACGAGTCTTGATAGATGGCCGAGTTGGTCTTAACATCTGTACCTTGAGAGTGGTCATTGGTCCTGGTTATATAGAAAATGATATTGATTCTTCCAGAAGAATAACAATCAAAGCATATGATGATGTTGAGCACCCATCTAAAGGGATAATTACATTGCCTATCAAAGTCGGTCCAGTGACAGAAAACACTTTCCTGCAAGTCCTAGACCTCGATCTCCCTTACAATATGATTCTTGGTCATCCATGGATCCATGCAATGAAAGTAGTTCCATCCACTTATCATCAATGTTTAAAATATCCTTACGATGGAACTAAGATAACAATTCCAGGAGATCCTAATCCATTTCAATTTTGTGCTACTCTAAAGGATTCCCCATAGCAGTAAGTCCCAGTCAATAGAGAGGCCCACTCACATAGTTATGTGGATCCTAATGAATTGTTAGAAGCTGTCAAAGGTAAATTGAAGATACAGGACCAAGGATGCATAGAGTATTCAATGGCTCAAACATTCCTCATTGGGAATTTACCAATATCTCCAAAATCACATGGCAAACCACATTTGTTGCAAAAGGAACCTAAGATAGTCATTCAATATCAGCCCCCCACTACATTTACAAGATGGGGTGAACTTGACAAAGAAACTCTGGATGATGATGTCATAGATTGGCTTTATAAGGATCTAACTGAGACCCCACCTGTCAGGTTGCTGGTGGAGTGGTACAACAAAGGATTTACTATGCTATAGAAGAAAGGATATGACAGCTGTAGTGGCCTAGGCCCTAACAAGAAAGGATGGCTAGAACCTATTATACCCAAGATGCGACCTCCAACTTTAGGGTTAGGTTTTGTACCATTGCGAATTGGACCCTTGTCTACCAAAATGACCATGTGTAGAAAGGGGCGTGACTCTGATGATGAAACAACACCTGAGGATACCCGACCCGAAACTGATTCCAATGAATGGGAGTGGAGTTCTTTTTCTTTTGGCTCCTATGCCCTTGACAATGTTTTCCTTGACCCTGATGATTTGCCCATGGAAGACAAACATGAAATAACTCCCCCTCCTAAAACATGTCCTAATGGCTGGATAGAGTCATTCTGGGATCCAAGCTCTGAATCAAATGTGAGCAGTTTGGATAGTGATACCATGGAAGTTTACATCTTTACCATCTTGGCCCTATCCCTCCTTAAAACTGATGATGACATGCCCCTTGTCTATCCGCAGCTTATCCAACATGACCAACAAGAACCACTCACATTGGATTGTTTTCAAAATGACGAAGCAATTGCAGAATTTCTTGGACTACGGGAAGGCATACCACAAGGTGATCATAAGGCAGATTTGCTATTGATCTGGATCCCACAACATATTTTGGGGATTCAACTCCATCTTCTAGTCATAAAAATGAAAAAAGAAAAGAAAAAGTACCAAATCAAAAAGATAAGTCTTTGAGTGAAAACCGCAAGGCACTCTCTGATCATAAAAAAGTAAAAATAAAAGACGTACCTGCAGGTGAAAACCTCTCTAAGGTGCCCAAAGGTGGAAGATTGGACGTACCCTTGTCAAGTCAGGATAAATCAACATTGCTTGTGGAAATGACTAAAGAAATAAATTTGGGTACACCTGACAACCCTAAGGTCATTCATTTTGCTGCTTCTCTATCAAAATAGGAAAAGATAGATTTTGTCAATTTCTTTCTTGAGAAAAAGATCAGTTTTGCGTGGTCCTATGTAGATATGCCTGGCCTTGATCTAGAATTAGTCCTTCATCACTTGCCATTAAAAGAAGATGCCAAGCCTGTCAAACAGAAACTCAGAAAGATGCATCCCCAGGTGGCTCTCTTGGTCAAGGTAGAACTAAAAAAATTACTAGATGTGGGCTTTATCAGACCCATTGATTATGCAGTCTGGATTTCAAATTTGGTACCAGTTAGCAAAGTAACTGGGGGCATCAGAATCTGTACAGATTTTAGGGATCTAAATAAAGCATGCCCTAAAGATGACTTTCCACTGCCAAATATAGACATCATAGTTGACATGACTGCTGGATATGAGATGCTCTCATTGATGGATGGTTTCTCTAGCTATAACCAAATTCGCATTGCTCCTGAAGATCAACATAAGACTGCATTCACATGTGCTTGGGGTACTTACTGCTAGAATGTGATGCCCTTTGGTCTTAAAAATGCTAGAGCAACATATCAAAGAGCTACGACAACAATTTTCCATGATTTCATGCATACTTTGATGGAGGACTATGTTGATGACTTATTATGCAAATCTGTCACAAGAGATAGTCATCTAGCCATCCTTGGCCCAATCTTTGACCGAATGGAAACTTACAAGCTTAGAATCAATCCAAAGAAGTGTGTCTTTGGTGTCACAACCAGCAAATTACTAGGGTACATTGTTTCTCACAGAGGCATTGAAGTCGACCCTACCAAGGTTAAAGCAATAATGGATATGCCTCCTCCTTCCAATCTCCGTCAACTAAGAAGTCTACAAGGAAAGCTACAATCAATCCGCCGGTTTATAGCTCAATTGGCAGACAAATGTCATCCATTCCAGCATTTATTGCATAAAGGTGTTGCTTTTAAATGGACTGAGCAATGTCAATCAGCATTTCAAGCTATCAAGGATTATCTGCTATCACCACCTATTCTAATGCCTCCTATAGAAGGAAAGCCATTTATATTGTATATTTCTGCAACTGAAACGACACTAGGAGTTCTCTTGGCCCAACAGGATGAGAAAGGCAAAGAGCGGGCTATTTATTATATCAGTCAGACACTAGTGGGCTATGAGCTGAATTATTCAACTATGAACGGGCATGCTTAGCAATGGTCTTTGCAACACAGAAGCTTCGACATTATATGTTAATTCATTAGACAGTGCTAGTTGCAAAAATTGATCCCTTGAAATACCTGCTTAGTAGGGCAGCTTTGACGGGTCACCTAGCAAAGTGGGTTATGATCCTCAGTGAGTTTGATATTGAGTACATGGAGCGAAAGGCAATAAAAGGACAAATCATAGTGGATCAACTTGCAGAGGCTCCTATTTATGATGATCATCCCATGTTGACAGATTTTCCAGATGAATCAGTCTTTGCTCTCACATCTTCTAATGAATGGAAGTTATATTTTGATGGATCCCATACCAAGTTTGGGTCCAGAGCAGGTATATTGTTTGTCACCCCTCAAGGTGATGCTATTCCCAAATCCTACAGAATAACTTTCCATTGTACCAATAACATTGCAGAGTATGAAGCTCTAGTCATAGGACTCTGAGTAGCGGTCCACTGGAACATCACACATTTACAAGTCTATGGAGATTCTCAGTTAGTCATCCATCAAGTGAATGATGACTATGAAACAAAAGATGAAAAGCTTATTCCCTACAAGCATATGGTAGATTTCTTCAAGACAAAATTCACGGCTATCCATTTCAGTCAAGTTCCAAGAATTCAAAACAAGTCAGCAGATGCGATGGCGACGATTGCTTCCATGTTAAATATGCCCCACAATATGGACAAATGATAAATTTTTGGTCGAACAGTTGCTTGTCCCTTCTTTTGAAATTTTGATAGCAAATGTGATGTGTGTTCTTGATGGGTAATGGTCAAGCCGAAGCATCAAATAAAACCATTATCAAGATCTTGAAAAAGGTTGTCAATGACGCTGGTCGAGATTGGCATGTACAGTTGAATCCAGCACTATGGGCTTATCGTACTTCCATCCGCACACCTACTGGCGCAACACCTTATTCCTTGGTGTATGGTGTGGAAGCCATTTTACCCTTGGAAGTGGAGATTCCTTCTTTGCGTGTTTCCTTGCAACATCTGATTGATGATGAGATGCACTGAGTCTTTTGGTTGCATCAGCTTGAGATGTTAGATGAGAAACGTCAGATAGCCCTGACACATTTGCAAGCATATCAAAACCATCTCCGTCGCTCTTATAATAAGAAGGTCAAAGGGCGACACTTTGAAGTGGGAGATCTGGTTTTAAAGGCAAACCCCAAGAATGCATAATCTACTGACATCATCAAAGGCAAGTTTGAACCTAATTGGGTTGGGCCTTTCATAGTTACTGCAGCCTATGGCTCGGGGGCATATCAGCTTGCCACCCCAGAAGGTGAACCTTTGTCAGATCCAGTCAATAGTATGCACCTTCGCAAGTACTTGGCATAATTTTCTATCAGCAATTCTTCAAATATGATCCTGAAAAAAATACCAAAAAAGTAAAAAAACTCAAAAAAAAATAAAAAAAATAAATAAATAAAAAAAATTAAAAAAAAGTGAAAAAAAGAAAAAAAGAAAAAGAACAAAAAGTAAAGAAAAATGATTCACCCTCTAGTGAAAACCTGGCAAACAGGCACTTTGGGCAAGTACCATGGTGAAAACCTGGCAAATAGGCACCATGTGTAAAAAGATCATTGCTCCATCATCTATCACAACCTCTAGCTATGCTTTCTCTTTGCAAGTTTATCACGCCTATCCTTGTCCTGACCCAATGTTCTGTTCCAGGCCTATGATTGGTCAACATCATTATCTTGCGTACTCTGGTTTCCAATCCTTGTGCATATTTTTTGGTCCTGGTCTCTATATATGTCTTTCAAATGTGCATTGGGTGTGTGCCCCTTGTCATGATCAATTACTGGAACTTTCAAATCAAATAATGTCCTGAAAAAATCATTAAAAAATCAAATAATGTCCTTAAAAATCATAAAAAATTGAATAATGTCCTGAAAAAATCATAAAAAATTGAAAAATGTCCTAAAAAAATCATAAAAAATTGAAAAATGTCCTTAAAAAAATCCCTAAAAATCAAATAATGTCCTAAAAAAATTCAAAAAAATCAAATAATGTCCTTAAAAAAATCCCTAAAAAGTCAAATAAAGTCCTAAAAAAAAATGAACAAAAAAATTGTAAAAACTCGAAAAGAAAAAAATAAAACAACAATATCCCCTTTGTGCATAGACAGATTGCTAAGCATACATCCAACGACAATCAATCAAACACTATTCTTTAATGGAATCATGCATTAACAGATGAACTTTTTCAATCAAACCAGACATTCAAACTGATCACAATTGTCTTCTCAATCGAACATCAGCATCAACATTATCTGTCCTTGTCACATTATCATAGGTCTTAAACAGGGTGTGGTATACTCGAAACCAGACTGTGTCCTGTCTTAGACGGGGTACCGCATTTCTTGAAACCAGATAGCATGATCATCCTATCAACACTTTCAACTTTTGACAATGAAGATCAAGATGTTTGTTTGACTTGTTGGAATTAGTGAGTCTTATCATTTATTGATTTATCTTCAATCATGTTCCTATGTTGCTCGATGATGTCATTGAGTGATTTAGAGTGACTGGGATGGTTCATGGTCCTTTTGTTGTTGTGTTTGGTGTTTGTGGAATGTTTGTCACAAACTGGGGCAACTATATCATTGGGTGTCTGTGATAAGTACATTTGCTTTGTGAATGTCGCACATACCTCGACCCTTGATGTATGTACCCTAGGATTCTTCACTCATTCCTTGTGTGCGATGTGTCTATCTTTTGCAAAAAGGGTTGCGTTTCAGCTCTGGCCTTCAATTCCATGATGCTCTGCATCTGTTTTGCTACATTAAATAAAGGTTCTCACCTACAAAGTGCATTAGTGAAAGCAATTTTTTTTTCGTCTCTAACTATCCTCTGTCTCATTTCTTCTTACTAACATTTCTTCCATCAGTTCGGTCTAGTTCTCCGATCTCCAAAAACATAAGCTACATCCTACATTCATTGGTTAGTACATTTGCATTATATCAAGCATCACATCAAGCATTTTATCCATTTCACATTATAAATGCATCAAAAACACATAAAAAAATATATCCATACATGTTCCACAATGATACATCAACAGTGCATAAGCCATCCATACATGGAAAATAACTATAAGTCATAACACATTGCATCCCATCATATCGATGCATATCATATCATATATCAAAATAATATCAGAGTACAAAATTGGACTGTCTATCCTAAGTGTAGTCACATAAATCTGTCCATTTTAATTAAATGAATATTTCGTATTTATTTGATTAAAAATCCACTAGCCACCAGTTAATTAAATTAATAGTTAATTAATTCATCCCCAAACATTCTTCTATTAATTAAATAAATTATTCAATTTATTTTAATTAATTCATTAAAATCCAATTCCAATCAATTAAATAAATAAAATCAATTTATTTAATTAAATCCCCTTTTCCTCTTTTAAATAAATTAACATTTATTTAAATCATTATCCCCCCCCACTTGCATTTTCCTACAAATGCAACTTGCACACATATTTGAAATAAATGAATTTTTATTTTAATAAAATCCTATTTTCCCTCACCCACCAAATCCACTTGCAAAATCTAATCCCCTTCTAGATTCTTCTAACCCCTTCCTAATTAGCCTAATCCATCCCCTAATTATTGTCACATTCCTAAGCAAAATGGAGTCACTTCTCAAAGACCCCAAAGTCTTTGAAAACCATTAAAGGCTTCCAACTTTCAACCACTTAATTCCCCAAAGTCTCCAATAACCATTAATGGTTAATTCAACCCTCCCACATGGTTAAAACATTTGTTTGACTCAACCTCTATCCAACCACAAAGGTCTCATCAAGCATTTAATACTTTGACCATGATTATCTCTTAATCATTTGCACAAAGGTTTATCCTTGGATTAACTCCTAATCCAGTGGGTAATCCTAATTTAGGCTTGACCCTTAGCCTTTAGATAACCATGAGGTCTTCTCAGGCCTTTAATGCCTCCAACCTCTTCTTTCAACCCAATCCTGTGTTGACACTTGTCATTATTTTATTGGTGCCAATTGTGCACATGGATCCCCAACTTTCAAGCTTGACCCTTGATTAAACCATTCAATCCTGGCCATCCATTGCTCCATTTTTCCTATAAATAGAGCCCATTCCTTCATAATCTAGATCCTGAAAACTTGTATGCATTTAGACTATAGACATTTTAGAGAGCATTTTAGCATAAACAATCTAATCTTTTGTCCTTTGGTTAAAATACATCATTTTAGCATTACTATTAGCTTTTCATTTCATGTTTAGGAGCTATACTACAATCTCAATCCTCCATAAGCATCCATAGTGCAAAAAGCTGCTGAGAGCTACACTATTTTGGAACTTGGAGAGGAGAGGAACAAGGGAGAAGGAACTAAGAGTATGTTAGGAGGTATTTGGAGATGCCTCATCATGTTTGCTTTGATAGTTAAATATGCTTGCATGCTTATAGTCTCTCTTTTGGTATGCCTTTTTAGATTAGTTTTCGATTGACTAACACTAATGTTTTCTGTGTTTTGTGTTGATTGATCTTAGACTAATCTTGTGCCATTTAGGAGGGCATCATTTGGTGAACCCGACGTGAATCGAACACGCAACCTTCTGATTGTTGTTTTTGAAAATTAACATTTTTGCTTGTTGAAACTGCCACACAGGTCGCGCTTCGGCGCTATTGAACACGTTCTAGCGCTATTGCAACATTTTCTTTTAGCGCTATTGGCCATATAATAGCGCTAATGAAAAAGTTTTAGCGCTACTGATTCCATTCTGGCGCCTTTGTCACAGTTCTAGCGCTATTGCAACTATTTTAGCGCTTTTGACTTTCCGGATTTTTCTATTATTTCAGTGCTATTGTGTAAAATAGCGCTTCTGCGACCGCAGACTAGCGCTATTGTATTAATTAGCGCTTTTGTAAAAAAAAGCAGAATAGCGCTATTGCGACAAAGTGTTGTCCAATTCGCTTTGTAACCCAAAATCAGCATTTAGGCTTGTGTAAGCCCACACTAACGCTTTGATTATTGACCAGGTGCAGGTTCTAATCTTTTTGTGTGCAGGGAAAGGAGTTAGTAGATGCTCTAAAAAAATCTTTCTTTTTACTTTCTTTAAAAAGTTGGCTAAAAAGAATTCATTTTTCCCTTATTGCATAAGTTAAAATAAACCTCACATCTCATTTTGGAGTGCATAAAATGAACCTCAAATTTGTTTTTGGTGCTTAAAACAAAATTCATCTTTCTTTATTTGCAAGGTAAAAAGAACAACAAAATTCAAACATTTGTTTTCTTGCAAGTTAGGAAACAACACTTTATTTGGTGCTTAAAACAAAACAAACTTTCTTTCTTGCATCAATTGGGACTTAAAAATCACAATCCACACTTCAAATTTTGGGTGCAGTAAAAAGAACAATCCACTTGTCTTGATTTTTTTTGGCAAAAACAAATTTTCCTTCATGCAATCGTGTTTTTTTTAAGTTGACCAGGACTTTCAACTTCTAGATTACAAAACATATTGCTTTGAAGTTAAAAAGAACACCATGGCTGTTGGAGCAACATCTCCAAATAGTTAGATCACATTTGCAAATGCTGGATTAAAAGGAACAAGTGTTTTACGTATTTGGCACGCTTGTGCACAAAAAGTCAGTCGAGTGGTCCTACTTCTAACACACACTATCCTCTCCCTTGGCTCTCGTGGTCCTAGGTGCAAGAGAAAAGTGTTAGTAACGCTCAAATTTTATCTTTTTAAGAGAGGCCTGCCAAGGGATCGATACTCTTGGGAACGACCTCGAGCGGTAAATCCTTCGAGCCGCTATAGAAATCAGGTGAGAGCGAAAGCTGTAGCCTTGGGTATAGCTGTTCCTACAGTGTAACTGGCCGAAAGGACAAATGGGCCCCACCACCAGTTACAAGGCTCTTAAGTGAGTCACTGCAGAATGAACTTATGTCCAAAGCCATCGAACATGACTAAACACCTTTAAGTAGTAGCCCACCTGTTATATTGATTGAGGATATTTGAGGTATAATTTAGTGCAAGAGCATAGATGGTTTTGCTCCCAAGATACTCACCATACATATTTCCTTGAGTAGAAACATAGCTTTTTGAAAGGTCACTTGTGGCTTGATAAAAGTGGTGACTCCCCCATCATAGGGATCATCTATTTGTTATACTCGCGCAAGACTTAGTATATCACATCCTTACCTGCTACGGCGGGATTCATAAGGTATGTAGTACCAAAGTCGAAGAAATATCAAGATGTGGGCTAAATTTATCACAACTGGCCATTTGACCTTAGGGATAAAGAGTGTTTGAAGTGTGTTCGTTTTACAGACCTAGAGCAAATTGAGCCGACTTCAGGCTTTGGAATTACACCTTAAAATACATCTAAAGGAAGGGTCAAAAACAAGTCCAAGGATTGGGTTGATCTAGACCCATACTCATTTGTGCCTTTAAGGCTACAATCTTGTGTTTGTGTGCTTGCTTTGTTTTCTTGTCAAAGAAAAATCAGAAAATCAATCCCAAAAACAAAGTACTCATCCAACATATGTCAACACAACCAAAAATACCAAAAACAAAGTGCAAACAAACAAAGAGTCAAAAATTTATGACCATTCTTCACATCTTGCGAAAGAAGAAGTGTCATCAGAGTATCACCTTGAAAAAGAGACCATTAAGCTCAAAAGCTTTAATCAAAAGGAGGAAATTCTTCTATCTCAATAGACAAATCTTTGTCTCACATAGAGTCTTTCTACATCGCATGCGTCTATACCTTCAAGGTAAAACAAACGAATTTGATTCAGAATCATTGAACCACAGAGCTTTTATGCAATATAGAGCTCTGAGTTATCACAAAAATCAAGGAGGAAAGATTAACCCCAAATTCTTCCCAAACATTTGTATCACCTACAACACAGCTCGAGAAGTGCCACCAACACCCGAAAGGGAAGAGATAGAGTTTGTCCCATTTGTGACACAAAGTTTTTATTGAAGTTGAAAACAAAACATCCATCATCTTACTCATACATTATCATTCCATCATCAATCCATCCCAAAAACTCTTAAAACATTAAGGGGTTCTTGTCCCAAATTCTCTTTTTAGATATTGCTTGAAATCAAACACATCACATCACTTTTAGATTGTTTCTACATCTAGGATAAGCTCATCCTAAGAGACACATCTACGCAGGTTAAAACTAGTTCATGAGTGAATCCTCTCATTGCTAGGTAGTCAAAATCTGTAACACATCTCAGATTTCTCTACACCTTATCACATCCAAAATCATCAAAAAAACAAGCAAGCAATTCAACGAAGGAATTTCGGTTACATATACCTTAAAGTGCTAGAAATCCCCCATACAATACAAATCGCCAACCAATCAATCTTTCATTTCATCACCACTCATCATCATCTTCAATCAACTTCAAAAACAAACTAGTAAACAAAATGGCTCAAACCCGATCGCGATCAAGGCAGCGAGAAATAGAAATTGAGGAAGAAGAGGACAACCTCAATGAATTTCAAGAAGCACTTGGAGGAAATGGGAATGATGAAAACCCAGGTACACCCACTCCTTCAACAATCGAAAGGGTTCAGCATAACCCTCATTTTAACAGATTATTTGATGAAATATTAAGGAGCAATGCGGATGCTCACTTTTTACGACTTGCTCAAGAAGGAGCCAAACTCCCCTCAGACTTTGATCTTGCCCAATTAAGACAAGCATCTGAAAGACAAAGTCGCCATGAGGAGGAAAGGCGTAGAGATCCCATCAGATATAACATCCCTCGAGGTAACCCACCACCTCCTCCTCCTAATGAAATAGAGATGTTGCGGCAACAAGTTGAGAATCTCGCCCAACAACTTCATAGTGGTGTTAAAACCAATCAATTCTCACTTAACGACATCTGTCCCTATCCGTTTGATAGGAATCTTTATATGCCACCTTTTCCACGCGGGTTCGAAACACCAAAATTTGAAAAATATAGAGGAAAGGGAGATCCCCGCGATCATGTCCGAGAATTTCATTCCGCTTGTCTTGAAGTGGCTTATGAGGACACATACCTAATGCGCCTTTTTCCCCAAAGCTTGGGAGGAACAACCACATCATGGTTTTCTCGACTACCAGGTGGCATTAGAACATTTGAGGAACTCATCCAGAAGTTCCTATCTCATTACTCTTATAATATTGAACGCGACATCACCATGGCTGATCTATGCAACACCAAACAAAAACCAGGTGAATTATTCTCAGTATTCCTGCAACGATGGCGCCAAATGTCTAGCAAACGTTCTCTTCAGTTACCTGAACGAGAACTAGTGGAAATTTTCATTTCCAACTTAAACGAAGAAATGGAATTTCACCTGGATGTCAAAGACACAGATTCTTTTAACGATATGATCACCAAAGGTATAAAATGTGAAAGGGCACTCATCAAAAAAGGACTCATCAAAATCTTTAATGAACCCAAAGATGGTCCTCGCCCGCGCTTCAATAGCGATAAACCGAACTTCTGGAACAAGAATAAGAATATCGTCAATGATGGGGTTGTGGATGCTCGGACTGTCCAAAATGCACAACCTGTGGTTCGGTTTGCAGGACAAAATCCTCCACCTCAAAATAACACAAATGTTCTTCCTAATCAAGGTCGCATCACATCTCAGGATGAACCAAGACCTCGTCCACAAAAACAAAAACGCACATACACTCCCTTAGGGGAACCCATTGAAATAGTGATGCGACAACTCATTTCTCAGAATTTGATCACTCTACCTAAGCTATCAAACTATGAGCCTCAGGTCAAACCGGCATGGTGGAGAGATACTGAACATTGTGAATTCCATCAAGGAAGAGGACACAAGACAAGTAATTGTCATCGATTGAAAGATCTCATTCAGGATCTTATTGATCGGGGAGAAATTGAAATTGAAGGGCATGACCCAAAAATGACCAATAATGATCATCAGATGTTCAAGAATCCACTTCCATCGCAAGATCAAAGGGGTCCTTCCACGTCCAGACGAGGTCCTGATACCACTGATTATACACAAGCTGCGTATAATTACACTGTCAATCACCTGTATGATGCCAGTGACCAAATTGCAACTATCACCTTCAAAAATCCCACCTCAAATTGCAATGTTGTTACACGTCGCGGCAAGGTCACCATCAAGGCAGCTCCACAAGGCACCACCTCCATCCCAAAGCAGTACAATCTTGTGGAACAATTAGATAAAACGCCTGCGCTCATTTCCATTTTAGAGCTATTACGCCTATCACCATCTCATAAAACAATCTTGGATCAAGCACTCCAAGAAGCGTCAGTCCCTGCAAACCTGAATACGGACCAATTTCAAGCCATGGTTGGAAATCTAAAGTCCTCACCTTGTCTCACTTTTTCCAAAAGTGACAACTCTTCCTTCCAACAACCTCATAACGCCTCACTCCACATTGAAGGCTTTGTCAACCAACACAGGATCAAGCGAGTCTTGATCGATAATGGAGCAGGCCTAAACATTTGTACACTACAGTTGGTCACAGCATTGGGATATGCAGTAGAATCAGTGGATCCTCGCAAGAAGATCACCATCAAGGCTTATGATGATGCAGAGCGTTCATCCAAAGGAGCTGTGGTACTACCAATCCGAGTGGGCCCCGTGGTAAAGCACATAATTTGTTAGGTTCTGGACCTTCCTCTGCCATATAATCTATTATTAGGGAAACCTTGGATACATGCCATGCAAGCCGTTCCATCTACCTACCATCAATGTATCAAGTTCCCACATAACGGTGCAGAGATCACAATCCTGGGCGATGCAAATCCCTTTGCATTTTGCCATAATATCAGCCATCAACCAGAGATTACTGTTCCTAATAATAGGGAAGCCATTTCCTCCACATCATATGTAAATCCCGCCTCTCTTGCCAGTTCAAACACCCCTATACCCAAGCAAGAAAAGCTTAAAATGAAAGTAGCAGAGGAAGGTCCTGGAGAATACAACTTGAGTCAGCTCTTTTGTGTGGGACAAATGCCCACTTCTCCTAGAACACATGGTAAACCACAGCAGTTGCTCCAGCAACCACTAATCACGCCAGCATGTGCCTTAACGCCTTTCATCCTTGGAAAGAGTCAAGAGGAAGAAACACAAGATGAGGACCTAGCAGACTGGATCTATAAAGACCCCGTTACCACTGATAAACCGCGAGTTACGCTTCCTACAGAACAGTATGGCAAAGGCCTCCTCATTATGCAAAGAATGGGGTATGATGGTCAAAGTGCTTTGGGATCCTGCAAACAAGGATGACAAGAACCGCTGTTGCCAGAGTTCAAGCCCAAAGGTAATACAGGCCTAGGCTTTGAAAAAGAAGTCCTTCCTAAACTCAGATTCAAAGGAAAACCTAGCAAACCATTTTGCCCACCTACTGTAAAGAGGACACCTTTCATAATCAAAGCACCCTCAAGCAATATTGCCATTGCCCCATCGAGGCTCACAACCCCACCGCAACCATCTACAATGCCAATCATCCCACCAAACGAACCAGTAATCCCATCAGCAACACCATCTGTAGAAACAACTGTATCAGAACCCGCAGCAGCATCTATGGCACCAACCATTCCAACAGAAGACACTAAATCAACACTGCCGATACTTCCAGTAACAAATCCTTTAAACCCCATCACGGTTCCTGCAGCACTGATCACCACAAAGATACATAAACCAATCACACCTGCCGTGTTTAACTCTAAAGACATCCCAGTATGGTATAGCAATCGAATGCTGGAAAGTGATTCAGAGACCGACTCACATGAGTGGGAATTTGATTCTGTACAGCTTAACACTTCAGATGAGGAAGACACATCACCACCTCCGCCATGCAAAGACATTCCTGTTTACGGAGAAGCACAGATAAAGACCACTTGGGTACCTGAGCTGGAAACATCTTCCACAGACCCTACGTCTCATCCTACGCCTGATTCTGACAGGGAGAGTACCATCAACGACCTTCACCACACTGTCTTGACCCTCACTGATACCTCTAACGCACTTAACTTAATCGATGAAGTAATGCCCATTATCCACCCTGAACTCATCGAATGGAACCAACCAAATCCCCCATGTCTTGACCTCTTCCAAAACGATGAGGCTATCATTGACTTTTTGGAATTAAGGGATAATATACCAAGCGGGGATCACAAAGCTAGATTCGCCATTGAACTTAATAGCGCAGCATACTTCGGGGCGGATGCCAAACCCTTCAGCTGCAAAAATATAACAATAAAACATGGATCTTCCAGTGAAAACCACACTGTGGCACTGTTTGATCCGACAAAAGTAAAAAGAAAGAGCGTATCCAATGGTGAAAACCTCTCTGAGGCGCCTGAGGATGAAGGGTTTGACATTCTCCCTGCTAGTACACAACAGGAACGATCGACGATTCTCATTGAGGAGACTAAAGAATACAATGTAGGGACTCCTGAAAACCCTCATATCATACATCTGGCATCTCTTCTCACTCCAGAGGAACAGCCTAAGTTTATAAAGTTCTTCCAGAAGCGTCAGATCAACTTTGCATGGTCATATGCAGACATGCCTGGGCTTGATCCTGATTTAGTCATGCATCACCTCACCGTAGCAAAAGGAGCCAAACCTATCAAGCAGAAGCTTCGTAAGATGCATCCTCAGATTGCCGTGCTAGTCAAAACAGAACTCAAGAAACTCCTAGATGTTGGTTTCATTAGACCAATTGATTATGCAGAATGGATCTCCAACATCGTGCCAGTTGGCAAACCAAAAGGGGGCATCCGCATTTGTACTGACTTCAAAGATCTAAATAAGGCCTGTCCTAAGGATGACTTCCCCTTACCAAATATCGACATCATAGTAGATCTGACAGCAGGACATGCCATGCTTTCACTCATGGATGGCTTTTCAGGATACAATCAAATAAAGATCGCACCAGAAGATCAACATAAGACAGCCTTCACATGTCCATGGGGCACATACTGCTGGAATGTAATGCCTTTTGGTCTAAAGAATGCAGGAGCGACCTATCAAAGAGCAATGACCACCATCTTCCATGACATGATGCATACTATGATGGAAGACTATGTGGATGATTTACTAGCAAAATCACTCACAAGAGAAGGACATCTCCATATCTTAGATCAAATCTTTGATAGACTGGAACAATATCATGTTCGACTCAACCCAAAGAAATGTGTCTTTGGAGTGACCTCCGAGAAACTTCTAGGATACATTGTCTCAAGCAAAGGTATTGAGGTCGACCCAGCAAAGGTTAAGGCAATAATGGACATGCCACCTCCACGGAATATCAGTCAGCTAAGGACACTACAAGGACAGCTTCAATCCATCCGAAGATTCATTGCACAATTGGCTGATAAGTGTCACCCCTTCACACACCTGCTACACAAGAACATCTGCTTTCAGTGGGATGACAGATGCCAGCAAGCATTTCAGGCACTTAAAGACTATCTCATGAATCCACCATTGTTGATGCCACCAGATCCAAGTAGACCATTATTACTCTATATTTCAGCAACAAGTACAGCATTGGGTGTACTACTGGCACAACATAATGCAGAAGGAAAAGAGTGTGCTGTATACTACATCTCTCGCACACTGGTTGGCTATGAACTCAATTACACACCTATTGAGCGAGCTTGCTTAGCAGTAATCTTGGCAGCCACTAAATTGCGGCACTATCTATTGACACACAAGGTACAACTCATCGCAAAGATTGATCCACTCAAGTACTTACTCAGCAAAGCAGCATTGACAGGTCGTTTGGCCAAATGGGTAATGATTCTAAGTGAATTCGACATTGAGTATGTGGACCGTAAAGCTATCAAAGGGCAGGTCATTGCAGATCAGTTGGCCGATGCACCTCTCATAGGTGATCATCCCCTCATTTCCAATTTTCCAGATGAAGAGATATTCATGATTACAGAAGCACAGTCATGGAAACTATATTTTGATGGTTCATACACTAGGCACGGCTCGGGGGCAGGCATTCTGTTTATCACACCTCAAGGTGATAGCATCCCGAAGTCTTACAGGCTCACATTTCCATGCACAAACAACATAGCAGAATATGAGGCTTTGATCACAGGACTCAGGCTAGCCATACAATGGAAATTACAAGAACTGCAAGTATATGGCGACTCGCAACTGGTCATTCGACAAGCAATAGATGAATATCAGACCAAAGATGATAAACTCATGCCATACAAACAAATGGTGGACAGTCTAAAGACATCATTCACTACTATTACTTTTGAGCAGATACCAAGAGATCAGAATCGAGCTGCTGACGCTATGGCTACTATCGCATCTCTCTTAGATCTTCCACAGAATTCAACACGCTATGAGTTCTTGGTAGAACAGCTTTGGATTCCTGCTTATGATATCCCTGAATCTGAAATAATATGTCGCCTTGTCGGTTCCGAATCCCCATGGTACGGTGAGTTCTACACCTATCTTCGCAATCACACCCTTCCTCCCAACCAATCGAATAACCAACGAAAAACCTTCATTCGCCAAACTGCTCGATATACCATTATTGCCGAAACCCTATACCGACGTAGTCTTGATGGTACTCTCCTTCGATGTCTGGAACAAAATGAGATAACAAAGGCTTTGGAAGAGGTACATGAAGGAATTTGCGGGACTCACTCAAGTGGTCCATCACTAGCCAAGAAGATCATGCGAGTTGGATACTATTGGCCATCTATGGAAAAGGATTCCTACTACTTTGTCAGGAAGTGCAAAAAATGTCAAGTTCATGGCGACCTAATACATGCACCAGCTCAAGAACTGCAACCAATCACAACACCATGGCCTTTTTGTCAATGGGGTCTTGATCTTGTGGGTAAAATCCATCCATCTTCTTCCAATGGCCATAAATTCATTATTACCGCCACCGAATATTTCACCAAGTGGATCGAAGCTGTTCCACTTACCCAAGTCACCGGCAAGCAGATCGCCTCATTCATCCTCAATTACATCATCTGCCGGTATGGTGTGCCCATGTCCATTGTCACAGATAACGGTCTTCCTTTCAAAAATCAGGATGTTCGTGAGCTTTGTGAGAAATTTCATATCCAACACCGCTTTTCCACTCCCTATTACCCACAAGGCAATGGTCAGGCCGAAGCATCCAATAAAAACATATTGAGGATCCTAAAGAAGACAGTCAATGATGCCGGCCGTGATTGGCATGTTCAATTGAATCCAGTGCTATGGGCATATCGAACTAGCATTCGGACCCCTACAGGTGCAACTCCTTATTCATTGGTCTATGGTGCTGAAGCTATCTTACCTATTGAGGTCGAGATACCATCCTTACAAGTTTCATTGCACAATCTCATCGATGATGAAGCATACAGAGTCTCACGTCTTCAGGACTTAGAGTTACTTGATGAGAAGCGACAAGCTGCATACAATCACCTCAAAGCCTATCAGCAGCGCATGAGTAGAAGCTACAATCACCAAGTTAGATCTCGTACATTTGAGGTAGGTGATCTTGTTCTTCGAGAAAATCCTCGCAACCAACCAAACAGAGAACATCAAGGCAAGTTTGAATCAAACTGGTTGGGCCCATATGTTGTCACTGCTGTATTCGGGTCCGGGGCATATCAATTGGCTACATCAGAAGGAGAACCGCTCGCAGATCCAATCAATAGCATGCACCTCAAACGGTTTTATACCTAAGGTGTACAGAGCATCAGGCTCCCCTGCATACCAGAAAATACCAAAAACATTCACAAAAACATCAAAAATACCAAAAACATTCAGAAAATGTCCTGAAGAAAATACAAAAACATTCAAAAAAGTAAAGAAAAATCATGCATCCAAACGGTGAACAACCACTCCGGTGGCACCTTGGGTAAGTGCGATGGTGAAAACCTGGCAAACAGGCGCCACTCGTAAAGGCAATAGCTCCATTATCTTTCAGGCTCGTTGCGATCACATTCATGCACACATACATCCATCCATCCCAACCATGGCTTGTTATTTGATCTGCAATTAAGAAAGTACTCCATGCGTCTAGCATCCCACCTTTTCATAGTCAGGTCTACAAACTGGGGGCAATACCCTTACCCTCGTGATGGAAGTGGATTCTACATTGTCTTATATATCATTACGCTCTTCATTCAGGCAATCATCAGAAAATACCAAAAACATTCAAAAATGTCTCAACACAAAAATACCAAAAACATTCAAAAATGTCTCAACGCAAAAATACCAAAAACATTCAAAAACAATTCAAAATCCAAAAACATCGGAAAACCCATCAAAAATCACACAAAAACATGGCAACACATTGTGCATATTCATCCATGCAGATACCAAAACAAGCATTGACAAATATTCACACAAATGACCACTTATCACTCGACCAAAAACAATCAACATCAACAATCAAACTGTCTTTAACACAAGGATGCATCCTTCCTTATCAAAAACAAAGACAAGATGACGTTTTCTTTGACAAGAAAATTCTGTTAAGCTATCAAATGCTTGGTTGATTCGTGAGTAATTCATTTGTTTATCTGTATCGGGATCTTTCAGCATTGTTTTGTATCGTTTGCGCATTATTTCCGATGAAGTTCTGGGGCATGTACTAATGGTGTCTACGTGGGAAGTTCACTAAGCTACGTGATCTTATGCAAAATGCAGTCATAGATCACTACGGCTTGCTGACTACAGCGTATACCTCGACCATATGAACATGAACCATTACCAAGGATCCATATTCTTTATTCTTTATGTATATATACTGTTTGGTTGCAGGTACAATGCTCATCCTTTGATTCCTCTTCCTCCAAATTGGATAAAGGTTTCATTT
This sequence comes from Cryptomeria japonica, assembly GCF_030272615.1. Taxonomy (NCBI): domain Eukaryota; kingdom Viridiplantae; phylum Streptophyta; class Pinopsida; order Cupressales; family Cupressaceae; genus Cryptomeria; species Cryptomeria japonica. The sequence goes on from NC_081406.1 coordinate 434,858,918, forward strand.
TTTAGTACGGTATGTACTTGTCTCAGGATCTGATCAAGCCTAAGATCAAGGAGGACGATCCAAGTCATGCACGAAAGGAGATAATCCTTGTCTATTCCGCAAGCAATACTCTGGTCGACTTGACCCTTATATCAAGTCGTTTGTATTAACTTGCTATATTAAAAACCATGAAAGAAATACTCAGGTCATCTTGAATCATTGTGTCAAGATGCTTGTATTCTCTTCCAACATTTTAAAGCTCAATGATGAAAATAGAGCACTATGGATCGTCATTTCACCTCATCTGTTTATATCTTGCATTCCGTTGCATATCACCCATCCATTCATTCATATGTAGGCTTTTACATGTAAAAATGATTAATAAAAGCTGGTCTTGGATACAATCACGACCGAGTACTCTGATACATCATCAATGCATTATGCAAAGTCTTAAAACAACCTTGCATAATCATATCATCCTTGCATATAGGTGCATCTTGCATTGCGACCATTCATGTCATTTTTAAACTTAAACATTGCATATAGTTCATTATTGACATTAGTTATCATTTAACAATCATTTTCATCAAATAATTAGATTCATTCATGGGATCAAATTGTCTTTGATTGTTTTAAATCATTTACTAAACATTTCATCCAGTGTAAATTATCCATTATCATCTTATCAACTTATTATTACACACATCCATTTATCCATTTAGATACACAGTGCATTCATTCATTCATTAATAAAGCATCTTATTATGTTCATTTTTTTATTCACATTGCATTTATTATCATTACATTAAGGTGCAGTTATTATCCCCATTAGTTATCATATCATCCCATTATCATTTGCACTTCCCAACATATTTACAAACGCATTTAGAAACATTCATTTAGGCATTATCATATAAACATTTGTACTTTACATTTGTTTATTCATCTACATTCATTTTAATATCATCATATAAACACTTGCACTTTACATTTGTTTATCCATCTGCATTCATTTCGACATCATCATATCAACATTTGAACTTAACCTTTTGTTTATCCATATTACATTCATCTAAACACATCTAGATGCATATCCATACATAAAATCATTCATCTAACCATTGCATTAACATCATCACATAAATCAGCTCATCATTACATCGCAAAAGGAAACATCATACAATCTTGTTCATCCATCAAAAACATAAGCATATATCATCCTAGTATATTTATACATAACATCATTTATTCAACCATTGCAATAAATCAGCTCATCATTACATTGCAATAGGAAATACCAAAAAAACCTGTTCATACATCAAGCATAAGCATATATCCTCATCATGGCATTCCATACATAAAGCATTACCTCACAAATCAAATACATCATATATATATAAACTTGCATTCACCTATCAGTATCTCACATCATAAATCATCATAAAAACATGCATAAAACGAAACATCTCATCAAATGCATACATGTACACATATACATCTCAGCAATAAATCATCATCATGCATAAACATCCATACATAATCACATGCATAATCATCACAAATATGGGATCTCCTCATATATATCAACTCATATATCAGAGTACAATGAAGTCTACAAAATCGGCTACCAAGAGCCATCCAAGATACAGTCCAAAACATAGACAATGATACAACACATGTATGCAAAAATGCTCTCTCAGATGCCGCTCTGGCCAGATACTGTACCTGCCCCACCCCTACCTGCTCCACCGCTGGTACCGGCACCACCTGATCCATCTCTCCGTGGAGGCCTCATCGAACCCCCACTCCCTCCTGCATCTCCTGATCTATCCTGCCGCAAAGGACCCATCACTCCCCCACTGCTCTGCATCCTCTGTGATCGCTCAGATCTGGCCTGCCGCATCTGGGTATAGCTGAGAGCTCGCTGGCTAATCGGTACCACCTGGTCATATAACCCACGCCAGTACTCTATCTCCGCCTGTGCTCGCCGTATCTCTCTCATAATCTCCCCTGACAGCCCCTGCGCACCAGTCCGGACTCTCTCCTGCAGCTCCGCTAAACTCTCCACCGCAGTATCTCTCTCCCACAGCACCACTGTCAGCTCTGCCTCACGTGCAAATAGCTGCACATCTCTAGCTGCTACCTCCGCCTCTAATCTCTCTACCCGGGTCTGCAAATAACCTATCATATGCTCCCGCAGATCCCCTGCACCACACTCCCCTATATCCATGGCTGCTGCACCTGTATCACCCCCTCCACTAGGTCCCTCCCCTGCACCACACTCCCCTGCACCACCCTCTCCTGCACCTGTATCCATCGGGATCTCTCTCTCCATCCCCCTCCCACTCAGCTGCACTCCTCCCTGCATCAACGATCCCTGTGATATCTGCAGAGGTAGTCCACCTCTCCCTCTCCGCTGCCTCGGCATCCCCAAACCTCCTCCACCTCCTCCTCCTCCTCCTCCTCCTCTACCACCACCTCCTCCTCGACCTCCTCCTCTCTGTCCTCGTCCCCTCTCATCCTCAAACGCTGGGATCGGCTCCGCTGGATCTGATATCCGTCGAATCGGGTGCGCCGCCCGATACTGGGTATACTCTGCTGTAACCCCTGCATCAACGACCCTCGGTCGTAGATCCCATGGCCTCGCCTGCAATGTCTGGAACTCTACCAATGCCTGATCATACGGTAGCACTGGACCCCATGCATACCGCTCTCGAATCACTCAAGCATACTCTCCCGATCCGCTCGGCAGACCCTGCTGCCGTCCAAACTGCCTCATCACCCGTCCTGGCACCTGTCTCTCTACGTGATAAGAGGTCCTCCCAATGAGGAATCGAGTCATGAAGACATAAGGTAGTGCCTCCGCATCATCCTCCCATGGCTCACACTCCAAGTATGGCCGCCAGATCACTGCATCTAGGTCATCCAATGCTCGCCTCCACCACTCTAGCTTCCCCAAGTGGGGCTGGCTCATCATACCACTATACATAAACATATAGGGCTGGTCCATGGCTCGAAATCTCAGACTCACTGGTCGAGTCACTGGTAGGTGCTCCCATGCCCACACATGCAGCAACGTCATGCCCACTGCTAGAGACCCCCGCCCTCTGTACACTACCTCGTGTAACTCCTGATACATGTGCGCTAATACGCACGGCCCCCAGGCATATCGGGTCCCCTCTGTCACCATCATCTCAATAACCTGTCCCCATCCGACCGCCAATCCATGTGACCTCCTGTCTGGACACAGAAGCCCTCCCACGATCCCTGACAATACTGCTGGAAGGGGCTCATATAGTGCCGCTATATCCTCCCAGGCAATCGACCCATCATCAATGAATACGTCCTCATCAAAAATCCTCTGGCAAGACACTGTCCCCCAGGATCGATCATACGTCACCAGCTGCCCTCGAATCGGAATCCGAAGAATACGCCACACGTCCTCCAAAGTCACCGTCATCTCGCCCTGAGCCAGATGGAGCGTGCATGTCTCACTATGCCATCGCTCTGCTAAAGCTGTAATCAGGCCGTGATTCATCCGAATCACGGGCATATGCATCACCTCATAGAGCCCAGTAGCCGCAATACAATCTATCTCGATCTGAGTCAAACGATCTCGCAACCCCTGTGTCGCAGGGTGACGCTCGCGTAACTACAACACGCGTAGATCCTCCTGCACATAGACGTTCATCCAAACACCATCAGTTGTTTTGTTATCAAACTTTCTTAAGTTTAAACCTAGACTATCAACAGATACTTTGATCAAGTATCTTCGAGTCTCAACAGGTAAGCAATCATGGCCGCCTAGACTTCAACAGGCATTTCTCCTAACAAATGACCTAAGTCTCATCGGGCTGCTATGGTTCAAAACAACTCCCACTTCACCTCATCATCCATCAATCGTTAAGGTATCAGGAGATTTGTTTTGTCTGAAACTGGGGCATCTTGTACCCTAAAGCAAAAGCGCTATTTAACCTACAAAAGCGCTCATTATGAACAATAGCGCTACAACAATGTCAATAGCGCTCAAACAGCCCTCCAATAGCGCTACAAAAACGAAAGCGCTAAAACCACTCCACAATAGCGCTATTAAAAGACAATAGCGCTCAATTAGCTACACCATAGCGCTACAAAAACAAAGGCGCTAAAAACACTCTACAATAGCGCTATTAAACATCAATAGCGCTCAATTGACCCTACCGTAGCGCTAATTTCTCAAAAGCGCTCAAACTTTCTTGCAAAAGCGCTAAATTAATGCAAAAGCGCTAAAACTAGGCTACAAAAGCGCTATTGCAGCACAATAGCGCTAATTCATGGAGCAAAAGCGCTAAAAACCTAGTTCCAGCGCTCTTGCTCCGACTTGACTTGGACTTAGCTAAAAACATACCAAAAATGCATAAAAAGTGAGTTTTCGAATTTGCGTACCGCTGGTCCATAGTCGGCTGGGCGCTGGTACCGGCGGACTCGCTCAAATCGGTGCTCGGTGATCGGAAACGGCATCGTCGCTCCTCCTTGCTCCTCCAAATGTCACTGTCAGAGCTATAGATTTCAACTGGTCGCGGTCACAAATGATCCTGTTTTCACCCCTTTCACCCCATTTATACCCCCCAACGTCACCGTAACTTCACCCCGCTCATCGCCGTGGTCCCTGTGAACTTCCCGAGCCCCCCATTTCTCCATGTTTCCCCCGTTTTCTTCTATTTTTCCCCAGTATGCCTAACTTCTTCTCTTCTACCACCCTGCCAATTTTCATTCTTTTTCGAGAGATCGCCCGATTTTTCAAAATTTTTTGGCCCATCTCTCGAGGGGGCATACCACCCATTAAATTAACATTTTATGGGGCATTTCTTCACACCAGTTTTTCTTTCTTTGAAACGACGCGATAAACTGCACCGTCTCAAAGAGGGGCAAATGTAGTCACATAAATCTGTCCATTTTAATTAAATGAATATTTCGTATTTATTTGATTAAAAATCCACTAGCCACCAGTTAATTAAATTAATAGTTAATTAATTCATCCCCAAACATTCTTCTATTAATTAAATAAATTATTCAATTTATTTTAATTAATTCATTAAAATCCAATTCCAATCAATTAAATAAATAAAATCAATTTATTTAATTAAATCCCCTTTTCCTCTTTTAAATAAATTAACATTTATTTAAATCATTATCCCCCCCCACTTGCATTTTCCTACAAATGCAACTTGCACACATATTTGAAATAAATGAATTTTTATTTTAATAAAATCCTATTTTCCCTCACCCACCAAATCCACTTGCAAAATCTAATCCCCTTCTAGATTCTTCTAACCCCTTCCTAATTAGCCTAATCCATCCCCTAATTATTGTCACATTCCTAAGCAAAATGGAGTCACTTCTCAAAGACCCCAAAGTCTTTGAAAACCATTAAAGGCTTCCAACTTTCAACCACTTAATTCCCCAAAGTCTCCAATAACCATTAATGGTTAATTCAACCCTCCCACATGGTTAAAACATTTGTTTGACTCAACCTCTATCCAACCACAAAGGTCTCATCAAGCATTTAATACTTTGACCATGATTATCTCTTAATCATTTGCACAAAGGTTTATCCTTGGATTAACTCCTAATCCAGTGGGTAATCCTAATTTAGGCTTGACCCTTAGCCTTTAGATAACCATGAGGTCTTCTCAGGCCTTTAATGCCTCCAACCTCTTCTTTCAACCCAATCCTGTGTTGACACTTGTCATTATTTTATTGGTGCCAATTGTGCACATGGATCCCCAACTTTCAAGCTTGACCCTTGATTAAACCATTCAATCCTGGCCATCCATTGCTCCATTTTTCCTATAAATAGAGCCCATTCCTTCATAATCCAGATCCTGAAAACTTGTATGCATTTAGACTATAGACATTTTAGAGAGCATTTTAGCATAAACAATCTAATCTTTTGTCCTTTGGTTAAAATACATCATTTTAGCATTACTATTAGCTTTTCATTTCATGTTTAGGAGCTATACTACAATCTCAATCCTCCATAAGCATCCATAGTGCAAAAAGCTACTGAGAGCTACACTATTTTGGAACTTGGAGAGGAGAGGAACAAGGGAGAAGGAACTAAGAGTATGTTAGGAGGTATTTGGAGATGCCTCATCATGTTTGCTTTGATAGTTAAATATGCTTGCATGCTTATAGTCTCTCTTTTGGTATGCCTTTTTAGATTAGTTTTCGATTGACTAACACTAATGTTTTCTGTGTTTTGTGTTGATTGATCTTAGACTAATCTTGTGCCATTTAGGAGGGCATCACTAAGTATGGCCTGTAGGTTGACTACATAATGTCACACTACATAATGTCAACTGTCTGTCATAAGGAGCACGTGCCTCTATCACTGGGTGCTCCCTCTGTCCTCCTCATCCCTACCATGTCTCAAGGATGATGTCCCTCCTGCCCCAGGTCCTGGCTGTGGTGGTCTCATAGGTCCACTCACCCCCATGCTGCTCATTGACCTCCGAGAACGTGGCCTGCTCTTTGTCCTCGATCATGCCCGATATGACACTGCTCTCTGCTCTAGTGGAACTGCACTCTCATATAGTGTCCTCCAATGGCATATCTCCTCAGTCTCTACCAACATCTATGCCATCTCATGTTTACTGGCATCCCTAATCGACCCAATATACTCAGTGACTCTCTGCCCTTCTCATTGTGCCTGGGCTATTGCTGTATCTTGAGCCGCTGTAAGTCTAGCTATCTCTTCTCTGAACTTATCATGCTCTGTCCTCAAGATAGAATTCTATCTCTCTAATGTCGCAATGTGATCATGCTGACTCGCTATGGTAGCCCTGCACATCTCCATCTCCTCTATCCTCGCTGTCTCCATCTCTATGGGTATATCCTGCAATGATTCCCGATCAGCTGAATCTGGCTCATAATCTTCATCCTCATCATCTTCGTCCTCATCATCCCCCTCATCCTCTCCATCCTCGTCCTCATCCCTATCCTCATCATCTCCCTCCTCCTCTCTAGCGAGTGGGAAGTCCTCCTGTCTCCTAGGTACTGGAATATCAGGATCCGTCAATGGCACTGGTCATCGTCATGCAAACCATTGCTCATACTCCTCTATCATCCTGACATCCACCACATCTGATCTCCAATCCCATTGTCTCTATTGTAGCTGTGTGAAGTCAGCATATGCTATGTGTGGCTGAATCATCCTCCCCCACTGACTCGTCTCTCTGTGAGATCGGGAAAAGTGTGCAGTCCCTCTAGGTACATCCTGCCTCTCTCCAAACTATCATCTGACTCTCTCTGGCAGGTACATCTCAATCACTCTCTAGCAGTTCACTGGTCGCCCAATCAAGTACCTCTCCTGTCTGCAATATAGTAGCTCCTCACTATCATCTGACCATCCAGGACAATCAAGATATGGCCTCCATGTGAACTCTCTCAATCTGTCTAGCTCATGTCGCCAATACAATATGTATCCGAAAAGACCCTGTCTCAGTGCTCCCCATAGCAGTACACATATGGTCGGTGTGGTAATACCTATCTCTCTGCAATCGGTTGACATATGGCTATGTGCTCAAATGCCCATACCTGTAATAGTGTGACTCCACAGCTCAATGTCTGCACCCCCTGATATGCTATCTGATGCAACTGAAAATATAGCATAGATGGCACACATGGTCCCCATGTGTACACCGTCCCCTCTATCACCATCCACTCTAGCACTCTTCCCCATCCAATAGGGAATCCATGTCCTCGTCTGTCTCCTACTAGTAGGCATGCTATAACCACAGCTATCACCACATATCGTTGATCGTACTCTGATGCCATGGTCTCCCAGCCAATCTCCCTCTTTACAATATCCAGATCATCTGCGTTGCACTCAAATAATCTACACAAAGTGTCTCTCCCTATCATTGGGTCATACTCTATCATCTCCCCATGAATTAGAATGCGGAGGATATGCCATACATCCTCTAGTGTCACCATCGCCTCTCCAGTCGCCAGATGGAAAGAGGAAGTCTCTGAATGCCATCACTCTGCCAATGCGGTAAGCAATCCTGTGTTTGCCCTAATCTCAGGCATGAATGTGATATAGTATAATCCAAGTCCTGCTAATGTATCTCTGTCCGTGCTCTTGAGTCTATGTCGTAACATGAAGCAGTCAAATCAGTTCTACAGCATGATCAGTGGATACTGTCGACTCTACATCACAATTGGGGCACATTTTTTTAGTTTTAGGGTTTCCTCCTATGGGTTGCATTTCCTTGTTTCATCCACAAATTAGGGTTTTTCTAATCTATTTTGACCTATCCTACCCTTATCCCCCTTTTCGGGATCATTCGCATGCTGTTTTTGATCAAATTAGGTTTACCAATGCACAACTGCACCTGTGTGTTGTGTCCTACACCTGTGTAGCATCAACTTGCACCTGTGTACCCTACACAAGCACAGGACATCCCACACAAGCACAAGATGCGCCCACACAGGCGCAAAAGTCATTTCTTTCATTCCCTGTGGGCCCCACAATGTCCCGCAAGCAAGCAAAATTCATGAAATTAACAATATGGGTTTTTGAGATACATACCGCTGCTCCCGCATCATCCGATCATCTGTAGGTGCATACACATTCCCCAAGGTGATCTGCCATTGGAATGTTCGCCATCTCTCTGCAAGCATTCTTTTCTAGAGCAACAAATCCTCCTCTTTGGCTAGTGCAAATGAGCTCTTTTCACTCTCTTTGTCTCATTTATAGATCTTTGTCAGTGCATAGATGGACGTGCACTCTCTCCATCTTATGATGGTCACGGTCTTTTGCACCTTCAATTGCTTATCCTTTGTGTATCCAATCCCCGATTGTCAGTCTGTTTGCTCCTATCATTTTCTATCATTCTTATCGATCAATTGGCCTCTTTTCTAGATGTTTCCGACCAATTCCTCGAGGGGGCATGCATATGTCATTGTCAGCATCTGGGGCATTTTCATTATTGTTCTTTGAAACAACACTTAAAATTGCATTGTCTCAAAGAGGGGTAAAATGTAGACGTCTAAAACTGGTCAATGCTTGCGGAGTCATACCTTAACATTGGTGCATTGCCTTATTTTAGGGTTTTTTGCATCGCATTAACATTTCTCCTATGTTACGCACTTGGTCTTTATCATTTGCGAGCATCGAGTCCTTCTTCAGCATTCTTCATTTGCCTCGCTTTTGAATTTGGTCTTGTCGATAACAATCTTCAGTCATGATTTTGGTCGATCTTATTTTGTCGCATCAATGTGCGTGTTCATTTGTCATCATTTTGGACATCGTCAATCCTAATTAGGGTTTTGTCCTCTTTTCAATCTTGTCATCTTGCGATCGATTTGTCATCGATCGTTGTCATTTTCAATCTTGTCATCTGGCGATCGATTTGTCATCGATCGTTGTCATTTTCAATCTTGTCATTTTGCGATCGATTTGTCATCAATCGTTGTCATTTTCAATCTCGTCATTTTGCGATCAATTTGTCATCGATCGTTGTCATTTTCAATCTTGTTATTTTGCGATCAAATTGTCATCAATCGTCATCCTTCTCAATCATGTCAATTTGGATCAATTAGTCATTGTTCCTCGTCAATTGGTGCATTTATCAATCAAATCATTTATCAGCATTGGTCTTTTATCAAGTCAGAATCATGATCAAATTGATCTTACGTCAAGACCTAATTGTCGTTCTTGCATTTCTAATTCATCTTCTAAGGTTTTATGATTTATTCATTTAATCTTGTTTGTCATTTACCCCTATAGCTTAAATAATTTATTTATTTATCCTAAGTCTTCTTGTCACAATTAAATATTTATTTAATTGGCTAACTAAATTCCTCCTCTCTTTGTGAATTAATTAATGAATGAAAAATTATTAATTAATTTACCTAACTTTCCAATTTACTAATTTCTCCTAATTCCTAATTTTCTAATTTCCTAATTTCTAATTCATCTAATTTTCTATTTTCTCTAATATTTCTCCTAATTTCATGGGAATGACATAGCAAATTTGTCATAATTTGTCAATCAATCAATTTTGCATAGCAACCTTGTCAATTTGTCATAATTTGTCAATCAATCAATCTCGCATAGAAAGTGTCAATTTGTCATAATTTGTCATATTTGTCATTCTTGATTTGAAATTTCCTTTCAAATCTCTTCATGCTAATCTTGTCATCTCTCCAATTTGTCTATAAATTGGATGAATTTCTTCAATCAAGGATCCCAATTAATCACTTTTTCAAATCAATCCCCGAATCAATCACGCTTCTAGTATTCTTGCGCTACCATCTTGTCAATCTTTCTTTCACATTATGCTTATGCACTTGAAGGTGAGATCCACAAAACAAAGCAATTTGAAGGAGAAAGAAGGACAATGGAGAATCATGGAGGAGACATCCGCATTTGTGATGGTTTGCATTTAAATTGAATGTTTTATTTCCATATCTCTATTGAAGGTTTGTAGGTTTTCTTATCATTGCAATCTGGTTTTGTGATTGAGCTAGTTTAATGTTTCTATTGTTATATATATATATATATATATATATATATATATATATATATATATATATATATATATACATATATGTGTATATATATATATATGTGTGTGTGTGTGTATATATATATATATATATGTGTGTGTGTGTGTATATATATATATGTGTGTGTGTGTGTGTGTGTGTGTGTGTGTGTGTATATATATATACACACACACACACACACACACATATATACACACACACACACACACACACACACACACACACATATATATATATATATGCAATGAGTAAATCTATAATTTTCCCATCTAACTTTTGGTAGAACATTTGTTCTCTACAAAAATTTGTGGCCTATCAGACCTATTTTGTTGCAATTTTTTTTGTGATTTATTGGCCTATTTACAATGGTTTATCACTTCTTTCTATGGTGCTCAAACATTTTCATTTACTAGATAACTATTTAATATTGAGAAGAGCCATAGTGTTAATTTTTGAAGGAAAAACATTTAGTTTTCATAAAGGTTTGAAGACTGGTGTATTATTGTTTTTGCACCTATTTTGAGGATTTCATTTTTTTTTGTTAGAGGAGTCTTGTTGTTCCCACATCATTACTGGCATAGGATACTATAATGATAAATCTTGCAAAGCTTTCTCTTTATTGTGTTTCTATTGTTGTTATGCTTGGTCTTAATTGGACTCAAGATGAGTTATAGAAAAGTCACTTTGTTTATTTATTAAAAATTTGTTTTCACGTCATTATTTTATACTTGTTTTTGGATAAGAAGGCACCTCTAATTACTACATTACATAAGATTTTAGCATTCTATGTGATTTTTAGACCCTCCAATATCCTTCCTCATTAGTATCAACAATATCATTACAACCTTCAATTCCAAATCAACCTTTACAATTTCTTCCACCATGTGGGATAACCCTAGAATGTCATTCCAATACCCCCTTAATTGAGTTTTTGCTTCCAATTATGGCATGCACTCAAAGTCCAAATCAATCATTCAAATTCGTTGCTAGAAATTTGATTTGTGGAAGTTCCTAGGTTGAACCCTTCTTTGTAAGGCATTTTAATCACTTTTCAGCATGGGCTTCCACTCTAGCATCATAGGTGGCTTCATCATACTCTATGTGGCCTCTATATTTTTATTTGTGATCTCCTCTTACCTTCACATCACCTGTGTGGTCTATATCACATAGAGGACTCAAGAATTGAAGCATTATCATGAGTTTTTGAAGCTTATTCATGAGGAATTTAATGAGTTTAACTACGCATGCACACAAAGGATGCAGTCAATCTACTTACCAAACACCCAATGACTCCCACATGTTCATACAATAAATTTAAAAAATAATTCAAAGCTTTTTTTCATGCAAAGTCTCTCTTTCAAATATTTATTACAAAATTTTATTTTCATTTGTTGTGTAATTAGCATTTTTAGTAGTTACAAAATTACACAAAAGCAGGAAATTTTATTTTATTTTGACACACTTATAAAGGGGAGCAATTTTCCCTTTACACATAACTTTTGAAAAGGGTGGTGTTTATTCAGGAGTGATTAATTGTTGGAAATCTCTTTCTAAATTGATTCCAATGACTGACTAGAAGTCTCGGTCTGATTTTGATACAACTATTTTTCCTCTGATTTTAGTGCTACTGTTATTAAAAATAAGTCATTAATGAGAATTCATTTTATTAATCTTTTAAACAACAGTTCAAAATTGAGTGTTGTGTTCTGCAAAATTTCAAGTTTAACATTTCCCATGTAGTAGACCTATTTTTTTTTAACATGCACTAAATTATAAAGAGACAAAAAAAATTGGGAGGGTCAACAATAAACTATTATACACTTTCAGGGGTATTGTAAAGCACAATTCATGTTCCTTGTTATGTTTGAATCATGGTGTTGGATATTGTTGTTGCTAGGATATGTTGTTGTCATTGATGTCAACGTATTCTTATGTTTTGGTGTTGTAGAGAATTGTTTTAGTGATCCGGTGATTGTTGAGAATTGATTTGGTGTTTTTACTTCATTCTTTATTGATTCCATGATGCTATGTGATGATTTGGTCGAGTTCTGGATTCCGGTATGGAGACTGGTTTTCAATGTTGCAGTATTTTGGTGTTTGATTCGTTGTGCTCTGGTATGACTATATCTTGTGTTGTGGATTTGGGAGAGTGTTTGGGATGTTTGTTTGTATCTTTATTTTAGATGGTTTGTGATTTGATGCTCCGGATCATTCTAATGTGCTTGTTGGTGTTTCCTAATTATGTCTTTTTCTTATGGTCTGCATTGATTATTGTGTGAGTTCTTGATGATCTTATGGATCCGGTGATACTCTTCATGTTGTGCGGTATTTTGATGGTGTAACATGTTGCGGTTGATCTTTTTGAGATTTTTGGTGGTGGTGTGTGTTTGAGGAGGTGATTTAGGTCTATGCTATGTTCTCTATGGCATTGTATTGGTCTAATGGTTGATTTATGTATTGTGTGATGTAATTTTGTAATTAGGTGCTAAAGGGTTTGGTCAACCTTGTAGTCAAGGTTGATGATTTATATAAATGGGTGTAATATTTATGTAATAGGTTGTTTGGTGAGTGGTTGTTGTTGTGTTTGCATTATCAGAGAGTAGTGTATGTGTGATTAAGTGAATTTGTCTTTTGATATGGTGTGTTGAGAAAAGATTGGTAAAGGGCAGACATTTGAGCTTAACCAGAACTATCATCAAGCATTAGCAAATGTTATTTTTGTAGTTTATCCTTTCCGGATTGTAGTTTGCATCTTTCTGTAAGGTAGTGAGCCTTCCTTGAGGGTTGTAGCCTTCTGGGTCATTGTAATATGAGCAATGATCTCTAGGTAGTGCGTCTGAATGCATATGCATTCCCCATTGTAATATTTACACATTTTACTACAGAGTATTATCTCATTGTGGGTAGGTTCCCACCATGGTTTTCTCCTTAACCAAGCTTTCCACATCAAAAATATTGGTGTTATGTGTGTTTTTGTTATTGCTATTATCTTTCTTTTTTCTATAGTTGATCAGATCTAAGATTGTGTTCAATTGGTTTAATCTAGTGAAAATAGATTCACCCCACACCCCTCTCATTTTTCCTTCCTTGTTGTTATTGTTAGACAGTTCAAATAACCGGAAGACAACTGAGAGGGGGGGGGTGAATCAGTTGTCACAGATTATAGGAACCATTAGCAATTTAAAATTTAATATCGAAACCCAAAACATTAATACCAGAATAACAGTTAAACCAATTAAGCATAAACAATAATCACAGAATAAAAGCCATCCACATAACACCAAGATTTGTACGTGGAAAACCTAGAAAAGGTAAAAACCATGGTGGGAAGCCTACCCATAGTCAGATAATACTTCTGCAGTAAGTATGTGAATTACAATGAAGGGGCCTGCACTTCTAGGAAGGCCAATAGCCTAGAGCACACTGCTCATCACAAAAGGAGCCTCACTGACTACATAAAAATCTAGACTACAATCCGGAGAAGTGTCAAACTGCAAAAGATAGCATCTCCTATGCCTGAGTATAGTTATGGTTAAACTCAATACCAGAGGACTAAATCCTCTTACATAAACCCAATTTGATCTCCAATCATCAATCAACTCCTCTGCCTAAGTGATATTACATTATTCGCACATTACATTCCTTGACCATGACCTCTTACATTAACCATGATAATCTATAATGAGATCTTACATATATTCATACAAAACCCTCTACCATAAACAATCAGGTCGGCCACCAGACAATAAACCAATTACATAATTACAAACCATGTCGGCCTTAGACCAAGCAAATAATATCAACACATAAGACATCCCCAAAATACATCAATAGGTCCCATCCACACGTTACATTAAAGTCGGTCCATAACCTAGATCAACCGAGACCCAGTATAGATCAACCGAGACCCAGTATAGGTCCACATGCTTCAGAAATGACCTCCAATCACCAAGTCTCAAACATGATCACCAATAGAATCATGTAACTCCACCAGAAGTTGCACCAATGCCACTTTGTAATTCATCAAAGATCTCTATCAGAAGCTCTACCGGTGAAACCCTCATCAGAACCAAAAATCAATCTTCTAAGTAGGCAGGATAGCATCTAATATCCAGACCAAAACCAACTGACCAAATATAAGTATAAGTATCATGAACAGGTTGATTCCATCATTAGACTATACCAGAGCATACTAGATCATTCTGCATCCAAGTTAACCAGAAACCACTTAACCTACTGGGACCAAAAGGGTGCCGGTAAAGCATCCAAACAACTAGTGTTGGCATCAATGACAAAACATCAATGCAACACATAATCAATTCCACTAAATGGCCAACAATCTCCCCCTTTGGCATTGATGGCAACACTAGATGTGAAAAACATCTAAGTACGAAGAAATTCCAAACAAGTCTCCCCCTATGGAAGACAACCAAAAAATTCCCATATAGAGCTCTGAATGTTTCTTTATCAAAATCTATCCCCCTTTCTTTTTATTTTTCACTTTCTTTTTCTTTTTCATATCATTATCAATCCCCCTTTGACATCAATGCCAAAAATCTGACAAAAATATCAAAGCAAAAACATAAGCCTTTGAATCACAAAGCTAACTACTCCCCTTGAGCAGTAGCATCCCACATCAGTGTCGAATTGATGCCAAACTGCATCAATCAAGTCTCTATCGGAGGGGCAAAAACTCCAAATCTATCTCTCAGGTACTCAAATGATTCCTTGGACAAAGGTTTAGTGAAAATATCTACAATATTCTCTTTAGTGTTCACATAAACCAATCTGACTTCATTTACTTCCACCTTCTCCTTCAAAAATTTATACTTGATAGATATGTGATTTGTTTTAGAATGAAATACCAGATTCTTTGATATATCAATAGCAACAGAGTTATCATAGTGAATAACTACTGGTGCATCACAATGAACCTTTATATCCTTCAACATTTGCTTCATCCATAAAACTTGTGTATAGTTAGTAGAAGCAACAACACACTCAGCTTTAGCAGTAGAGAAAGAAGTACATGACTGTTTCTTGCTAATCCATGAAACCAACTTCTTTCCAAGAAAGAAAGCTCCACTGGAAGTGCTTTTCTGATCATCAAGATCTCTAGCCCAATCAGCATTTGTATATGCACATAAAGTAAATTTATCATCCTTAGGGTACCACAATCCATACTCTGATGTACCTTGCAAGTATCTAAAAATCCT
Organism: Cryptomeria japonica; assembly: GCF_030272615.1. Lineage (NCBI taxonomy): Eukaryota > Viridiplantae > Streptophyta > Pinopsida > Cupressales > Cupressaceae > Cryptomeria > Cryptomeria japonica. The sequence continues at coordinate 434,874,670 of NC_081406.1, forward strand.
TTTCACCACCATCTCATGATTTTCTCTAGGATCACTCTAAAATATTGAAACAATAAAAACAACATTCATAATGTTAGGCAAAGTCTAAGTCAAATATTGCAGAGCTTCAATCATTGATTTGTATCTTGTAGGATTAAATGGTGTAGAAACATCTTTTCTTGTTAATTTCTCACTAGTAACCATAGGAGTACTTACCAGTTTACAATCTCCCATACCAAATTTCTTCAATAATTCGTTAGCATTTTTTAGTTTGATAGATAAAAATACCTTTGTCAGTCTGAGTAATCTGCAAACCTAAGAAAAATTTCATCTCACCAATCATAGACATCTCAAATTCTTTCTCCATATTCTTAGAAAATTCTATGCATCTTATCTTCACCTCCAAAAATAATGTCATCAACAAATACTTCAATAATCAGTGTAGACACCTAAAATTGTCATGTCTAATTAAATAAATATCTTTATTTATTTAATTATCTAAGCCTAATTCTTCTATTAATTAAATAAATCTTTATTTATTTAATTAATTCATTTATCCTCTTCTAGCCTTATTTCTCATTTAAATAAATACCTTTATTTATTTAAATTATCCTTTTCCTAAATTAAATAAATATCTTATTTATTTAATTGGTCCCACTTCTTCTATTAATTAAATAAATCTTTATTTATTTAATTAATGCATTAACCTTTTCTACCCATGACACATGTCATTCATCTCTTAATTCATACACTACCTACCCCTTTCATTATTTTATTATTTTCTTTACCTACCCTCTAATCATAGCCGGCCTCTTTTACACCTCTCAATCTTATCTCTCCATTTAATATAGTGTCTTCTATATAAAGAGATGCTTCCTTCATTGTCAAACCCTGGCTAATCAATTTATGCATTTGACTACACTACGCTTTCCATAGGAGATCCTACTTGCAACCACATTCCGTTCTTTGTTGAGCTCTTATGCACATATAAAATCTGAGAGCAAATATATCAAGCAAGATCAATGGAGATAGGAAGAATGGAGATTCAAACACTATTGGACATGTGATGGTATAATCTTTGTGATTTCATTTGATTTGCATTGTCTTAGGTAATCTTCATATGTTATGGTGGATCTTTGTTGTTGTTAGGCTAGGATATTGTGGTTGAATTCATTTAGTCTTTGAATATTATCATTGTTGTTATCCATTTTCACCATATACATTTTGGCATGCCCGGTGGGACTCTTGTCCCTTTTGCATTTAACATCCTTGTTGCAGATTTTGTGTTTTGAAGTTGCAGATCTGACATTTTCGACAGTATTTTGGTATTTTTGCATCTGCATACTTTTGGATCGCGTTTTTGGTTTTCAGCCGCGTTTGCGACATCTAGGATCGCATCCACACCCTCGACAGTTTTATTTTTTTTGCAGATTCTGGAAATCGCGTCTGTGCTCCCTAGTCGCGTCTATGGGGTTTTTAGGCACATCTGCGTCTAGAAGTCGTGTTTGTGTTTATGATACCCGCGTCTGTGCGCACTGATTTCATTTTTGGGGGTTTTCTTTGATTTAGTTTTTAGTCATTCGGTTTTTTAGATCTGGTTTATTTTGAGCTAACATTTTCAGATCTAGCTAATGAAATTGGTGCAGCTTGTCTTGAAAGCAAAATCATTTTGTTGAAGGCCCCTATTTTCACAAAGTCTTTTGGATCTAAAATTTACCTAACTTGTGTTCTTGCAGGAAGGGGTGATTATTTCAAACAATCTAAACTACTAATAAATCTTTGTTGTAGGTCCTTGGCAAGGGTTTTTGGATTTTTATTATGTGCCTTGTTTTCATAGACTAGCAAACACTTCAATTGGTGCTTTAAAATTGAATCATTGTCTTTTGTGTCTTGAGAAATAGGCTCTTTTTGTTTAATCTTTAGAGGGCCTGTCTCCCCGTGTGGTCATTAGGACTACTAGTGAGGAAAGAATGACCCAAGTGGTAGCAAAAGAAAAGCCATCTTCTTCCAAACCACTATAAATAATTGTATCCATGGTGAAAACTATGGATAATGTGTGCTAATTAGTTCATACCGACCCTATGTCTCCCCATAAACCCGTTTGATCAAATTTATTTGATCATTTGTAGGGCGTAACCCCTACCAGCTAGGAGCCTTCTATATTTATAGAGCTGAAAGTGCCGCATGTATGGCTACACGAGTGGATGCCCTTACTAGCACCTTTTTGTTTTAGAAGCCAAAATCCTTCTAGTTGTTGAGGCAGGAGGTCGGACCTCTGGTAGCGGCCCACACACATACGGTTCTTAGTAGAGATACAAAGTTCACCACAAGGAGTTTTTGTGGGGACTGATGCTTTGCTTCCCTAAGAAGTGAGTGCCAAGGGTGGAGCCAGTGGGGTCAAGCATCTAAGTATCCACTCTAAATAGCGTAGCCTCAGGGGAAACTCCATGTGGGATCAACAACTATTGTCTTGGCCAGCCATAAGAATTGTGCTTGACTTATTTTGAACAATCAAACATTCAAGACCAAACATCAAAACATTGTGTCTTTTGTGTCTTCAAGTGTATGCAAAACAATTTTACATCAGACATCACACTTTCTTTGAGTCATTTTGAGTCTAAAACTTGCAAACATTGAGTCCTCATCAACATTGTGTTCTCTTGTCACGAAAAATAGTCAAACATTCAAATTTGGTCACAACAAAGCAACTTCACAGATTGAAAAAAAATTGCACAAATTTTGTAGAAATGTGTCTATGTCTGACATAATAGCATCTGTGTCATATAACCGCGTCTGTGAAGGGAAGAAACGCATCTGTGAAGGGCAGAAACGCGTCTGTGTTAAACAAAACCACGTTTGTGTCAGAAAATCGCGTATGTGCAGTATACAGGCACGTCTGTGTCCAGAATTAAAAAAAAAAAAAACTTTTATAGTCCAGCAAACAAACACAGTCAGTTTCAGAATTCTTGAGCTTCCTAGGTTATTTCTCCAGGGTTTCATCTAGCATTCAACCTGTCTTTGGGTCTCACAAAGTCCATCATTTCTTTACACCTTACATTACATTCACATTTGTCTAAACTTGAGTCAAAAGGTCACTTGCTTGTCCTCATCTTGCTTTGTCAACATGCTACATACAACAACATTTTGCTAAGTGGTCCCTCATCAAGGTCTATCACCTTTGGATCTCATTTGGTCTTACTTAGAGTCAAGGTCAACTTACCTCAAGAGAAACTATCCTCTCTTTGGAAGTCACACCTACTCTACTACATACATACTTGGTCTTACATTTTGGACATTGCAAGTAAACCCCAGATTCATTTACATTTCATCCAACTCTTGGTCTTCCATACTCTTTCCATTTTCATCTAGTCTCACACATCTTGGTCAATACCTAGTTCATGGTTGAAACCCATTCCCAAAAATCTAGGAGAGAAACTAAAGAGGCTCAAGAGTCTACAAACATGAGTTCCTATGAGTATGACAATGATATCTTTTTCAATTTTGATCATACTACATTACCTGACATGGATGCCTATAGAAACATTCCAAATGTTGAGCACATGGACACTATAAACAACAATGATACACATAATGACAATATGGACAACTTTTCTGTACATTCAGCAGAAGTGGAAGACACCATTATGAATCCTCATTTTAATCGATTGGTTGAGGAAATAATGAGGAGGGATAGACAATACTTCCTACAAGTGATGGCACAAAGTGGAGCCAAGATACCTCATGATTTTGACATGTCTCAAACAATAGAAAATCAACCTTTGCAACAAACTAACTCTAGCATGGATCAAAGGAGGCCTAATAGTGGAGAAAATAGAGGACCACATATGGTGCCTAAATCACCATCATCTTTGTTTCAAAAACCAGAGGTCCCATACACACATGGTCAAGCATATGATACTCACCTTCGCAAACCATTATGGAAGTCTTATGCAGAAAAATATGCTCAATCACATACCAATGCTAAGGATCAACCACCAAAGCAATTGGATACTCCAAGGCATGCTCAAAATTTGGACACAAGGAAACCCCATGTCAAATTTGGAGGCAACACACTAGAACAAACTCATGACATGCCTGTAGAGTATGGTATACATGGACAAAGTAGATATTTCATTCCTCAACATGACTCTATACCAAGTGGTCCATATACGTAGCATCATTATAGGCCTCCTCCATATGAACATGTGTATGATCAATATCCTCCATATATGAAACATGCTCCTCCTCCAATTGGTGCCTCAAGCATGGGGTATGGTCCAAGAAGTTGGTCTCCACCTAAGAATAATTTGGAGTAACAAATCAGGGACTTACAAAAGAAAATGGAGGACATAAATACACCGAAGCCAACATACACAATGAGAGACATATGTCCTTATCCATTTGACAAGAGCATTCCAATGCCTCCTTTTCCTACACACTTTGTGACACCTAAGTTTGATAAGTATAGAGGAAAAGGGGTTCCTAAGGCACACATAAGACAGTTTTTCACAGCTTGCATTGAGGTAGCTTCAGAAGAGACATATTTGATGAGATTATTCCCACAGAGCTTAGGTGATCAAGCTATGGAATGGTTCTCCCAACTTCCACCTAGAATTAAGTCATGGGGTGACTTAGCAGAGACATTTATCCAACATTTCTCATACAACATAGAGACAGACATATCAGTCACTACTTTGTGCAACACCAAGCAAAAAGAGGGAGAGTCTTTTGCATCATTTTTACAAAGATGGAGAAATCTAGCCAGCAAATGCTCTTGTGAAATTCCACAAAAACAAATGGTAGAGATGTTCACCTAGAATGTTAACAAAGACATTGGCTATGATCTAAGGAAAGCTTGTTTGTCCACCTTCAAGGACGTCATTGAAAAAGGCTTAGCAATAGAGAAGGTCCTAATTGAACAAGGAGTCATTAAGATATTCAAGGAAAACAAAGATGACTTTAAAGGAAAAGATAAGCCAAGATTTTGGAATAAAAACAAGAACACAGTCAATGAAGGTGTTATTGATGCCAATACAGTGCGACCCAAAATCATTTTTTCAGGATCAAGCTCTACAAACAATCAAGTGAATACTCAAACAACTTCTAGATCACAAAGGAAGTACACCCCATTAGGAGAACCACTTGAGTCAGTTTTCAAGAAGCTAGTGGCAAACAAAGTAATCACAATTCCAGATTTTCCTCCATATGAGCCAAAGGTCAAACCAAATTGGTGGAATGATGATGAGTATTTTGAATTCCATAAGAGCAAGAGTCATAAAACAGGAAATTGTCATCAACTGAAGAACATTATACAAGATCTTATTGATAGAGGTGACATTGAGATTGAAGGGCATTCATCCAATCAAGAACATGAAATGTTTAAGGAACCATTCCCAAAACATGGCAAGGGAAAAGCTACAACCACAGATGACCAGACCAACTATACCAGAGCATCTTATAACTATGATTCAACTATTAATCACATCGTGATGGACAATTATGTCTCTACCATTATCATCAAGGACAAAACCCCTGAGAATTCTACCCAGAGACCCAAGATCATTCTGAAAGGAATTGGATCTTCTTCCGAACCTACCTCTGAATGTCATGTTACAACCCATCGAGGTAAATTCACTTTGCAAGGTGCTCCAGCTAAAAAAACCACTTCCTCATCAACCAAGCTTGAATACGACCTTGTAGAACAGTTAGGGAGGACACCTATGCTTATCTCCATCCTTGAACTCTTACGCATATCCCCCACACATAAAGCCATTCTTGACAAAATCTTGAGAGACACTGTCATTCCTACTGATTTGAACGTGGACCAGTTTCAAGCCATGGTGGGATACCTTTCCATTCCACACTCTCTTACATTCACAGAAGTTGATGACACCTCCATAAGTCAGCCACATAATGCACCATTACACATTGAAGCCTTCATACACAAACATAGAATCAAACGAGTCCTGATAGATGGAGGAGAAGGTCTAAACATTTGTACATTGAGCACTATTAAACAATTGGGATATTCTGACAAAGCTGTGAATTCTACAAACAAAATTACCATCAAAGCATATGATGATGAAGAGCATTCATCCAAGGGCACATTCACCTTACCTCTTAGAGTTGGGCCAGTTACAAAGGATGTGGTTTGTCAAGTATTAGATCTTGATCTCACATACAACATATTGCTACGACATCCTTGGATTCATGAAATGAGGGCACTCCCATCTACATATCACCAATGCATCAAGTTTCCTCACAATGGAGTTGAAATAACAGTTAATGGAGATCCTAATCCATTCATATATTGCAATAACTTGAGACCAAAAACTGAGACCATCATTCCCAGTAATCGTGAAGTTGTTCCTTCGTCTACATACATTGATCCTAAATCATTAAAACCTTAGACATCAAAACAAGGTGAACTTAAGGGAAAATTCCAGGACAAGGGCATGGGTGAATACACTTTGAATCAGATCATGTACTTACAATGAGTCATGAGTTCACCAAAAGAATATGGAAGCCCACATCCTAATAAGCAGGTATCTATCATTATACTCAAATGGGACCCTACTATCTTTCAAAAATGGGGTGAACTAGAAGAGGAAGACTTATACAAAATGCTTTACAAAGACCTTGAAAATGATACACAAGATCACATCAGTATACCATGTGAGAAGTATGGCAAAGGGTTCAAGATTCTACAAAAATTTGGGTATGATGGCAGAAGCCCTCTTGGGTTAAGAAAGGAAGGCATCATTGAACCTTTACAACCTGAATTGACATTCAAAAAGGAACACTCGAAGGGACTTGGTTTTGTGACTTCCAAGGTCCACACTCAAAGGACAGAAGAAGAATTACAAATCAAAGCTACCAAAATTCAACAAGAGAATCGCTATTCCACATACTCCAATGAATGGGAATGGGGTTCAGACAAATCCTCTAGTGACTATGAGCTCATCAAGACATTCAGAGAACCAAGTGAACCAACAGAAGAAGAGGAATTTAATAGGAAATTCAAAGTTGATCAAGAAACAACCCCAGAGGAACCCATACAGTCTTTGCCTCTAGGTCCTAGGTTGAAATCACATAGAATGAGAACACCTGTCCCGAAATGTGCTACTCGTGATGATAATTTGGATTCATTCACGATTGAGACTGATGAGGAGAGTTCCAATGATGACCTTGATAACTACCTCGACATACCTGAATATAACTGCATCTTCACTCTTAACCCTGCTAACTTTGAAGACATCAAAGGCCTTCCCCTTGTTCACCACCAACTTATTGACTGGGACCATGAAGGACCTGCATAGTTTGACACATTCCAAAATGATGAAGCCCTTATTGACTATCTTGGCATATGAGAGGATATTCCCCCTGGGGACCATAAAGCGGGATACACTATAGAACTCAACATCGTGGCATATTTTGGTGAGGGTGTCGGACCTTCCAGTCGCAAAAATATAAAAATAAAAACAAACCAAGGGTCTTATGGTGAAAACCACATTGTGGTGTTGTCTGACCCCAAAAAAGTAAAAAGAAAGGACGTATCTAAGGGTGAAAACCTCTCTGAGGCACCCGAAGATGGAAGGCTCGACATTCTCCCAACATCATATGAGGAAAAGTCATCCATGTTGGTAGAGGAGACTATCAAAACAAACATTGGTATAGAAGAAGTTCCACACAACATATTCCTGGCTCAATCTTTGACAGAGTCAGAAAGGTCAAAATTAATAAGTTTCTTCATGGAATGACAAATCAACTTTGCATGGTCATACGCTGATATGCCTAGATTGGATCCGGATTTGGTAATGCATCATTTGACAGTTAAACTGAGGGCGAAACCAGTGAAACAGAAATTAAGAAAGATGCATCCACAAGGGGCATTGCTAGTCAAAGCAGAACTTGAGAAATTATTGGATGTCGGATTCATACACCCAATTGATTATCCTGAATGGATCTCCAGCTTAGTGTCTATCAGTAAACCAGATCGTAGCATCAGAATATGTACAGATTTTAGAGACATCAACAAAGCTTGTCCTAAGGATGATTTTCCATTACCAAATATTGACTTGATCGTCGACCTCACAACAGGTCATGTGATGTTATCTTTGATGGAAGGATTCTCTGGTTACAATCAAATAAAGATTGCATCTGAGGATCAGCACAAAATGACATTTACTTGTCCTTGGGGAACCTTTTGCTGGAATGTCATGCCCTTTGGGCTAAAAAATGCAGGCGCTACATATCAAAGAGCCATGACTACTATCTTTCATGATCACATGCATGTAACTGTGGAAGATTTTGTTGACGACCTCTTGGGTAAATCAATAGATAGAAATACACATTTGGACATACTTTTAGTCATCTTTGATCAGTTGGAAAAATATAAAGTAAGATTAAACCCCAAGAAATGTGTCTTTGGAGTAACCTCCGGGAAGCTCCTAGGATTCATTGTATCAAAAAGAGGAATTGAAGTCGATCCAGCAAAAGTCAAGGCCATCCTAGAGATGCAACCACCATGAAACATCAGTCAACTTCGATCTTTGCAAGGGAGACTTCAATCCATACGAAGATTCATAGCACAACTTGCAGACAAATGTAATCCCTTTCAGCACTTGCTACATAAAAACATCAAATTCAAATGGGATGATAACTATCAACAGGATTTCCAAATACTCAAAGATTATCTTCTGAATCTGCCAGTTTTGATGCCACTAGTTCCAGATCAACCTTTATTACTATACATATCAGCTACTTCAACAACACTGGGGGCACTCTTAGCACAACAAGTTGTCGAGGGCAAAGAAAAGGTAGTATACTATATCAGTCGCACATTGGTGGGATATGAGCTAAACTACACACCAATTGAGCGTGCATGTCTCGTCGTGGTCTTTGCTTTGTAGAAATTATGACATTACATGCTAACTCATAAAACTAAGTTGGTTGCAAGGATCGATCCATTGAAATTCCTTCTCAATAAAGCAACGCTTACTGGGCAACTAGCCAAATGGGTAATGATCCTGAGTGAATTTGACATCAAGTATGTGGATAGAAAAGTGATAAAAGGACAAGCTATCATAGATCAGTTAGCAGATGCCCCCATGATAGATGATGTTCCTCTAATTTCAAAATTTCCAGATGAATCCATTTTAAGAGTGTCACATGCAAAACCATGGCAATTATACTTTGACAACTCATACACACAGCATGGGGCAAGAGCTGGCATCCTCTTCATAACTCCTCAAGGGGATTCTATACCAAAATCATATCGATTATCATTTCCCTGCACTAATAATATAGCAGAATATGAGGCATTAACAACTGGATTACGGATTGTCGTTCAGTGGAAGATCCAGGAACTTCATGTTTTTGGGGACTCTCAACTTGTAATTCGTCAAGAAACTGATGATTACCAAACAAAGGATGAGAAATTAATGCCTTACAAAATAATGGTGGATGACTTGAAACAACATTTCATAAAGATAGACTTTGAGCAGATACCAAGAGAGCAGAGTTGAGCCGCAGATGCCATGGCTACAATTGCTTCACTGATCAATCTACCTCCGAATGAGACCCGCTATGAGTTCTTGGTGGATAACCTTTTGGTTCCTTCATATTAAATCACTCCTACTGAGATAATATGTGTCGTCGGTCCTGAGTCCCAGTTATATGGTTCCATTTTCACATACCTTCGTGATAATACCTTTCCTCCTAACCTATCCAATAACCAACGTCGCACTTTCATTCACCAATCTTCTCGATACGTCATTTTAGTCGATGTCATATACTGTCGAGGTCTAGATGGCACTCTTCTTAGATGTTTGGAAAGTGATGAAGCTCATATTGCATTACGTGAAGTACATGAAGGGCTATGTGGTCCACATTCTAGTGGTCCTACCTTAGCCAAGAAACTTATCAGGACTAGATATTACTAGCCCAGTATGGAAAAAGATTCATATCAGTTTGTTAGGAAATGTAAGCAATGTCAACTTCATGGAGACCTCATCCATGCACAGCACACAAACTTCAACCAATTGCGACTCCTTGGCCCTTTTGTCAGTGGGGAATTGATCTCATAAGCAAGATTTACCCTCCATCCTCCAACAGTCATAAATTCATTATCACTGCCACAGAGTATTTCACAAAATGGATCAAATTCATGCCTCTCATGCAAGTCACTAGAAAACAAATTGCTACATTCATTCTCAACTATATCATTTGTCGATATGGTATTCTTGTTTCCATTATCACCGATAACGGGCATCCCTTCAAAAATCAAGATGTTCGTGAACTCTGTGACCACTTCCATCTTTCCCATCATTTCTCTACACCATATTACCCCCAAGGTAACGGTCAAGCTGAGGCATCTAATAAAACAATCCTTAAAATCTTAAAAAAGACAGTCGATGACGCTGGCCGTAATTGGCATATCTAACTTAATCCCGCACTTTGGGCCTACTACACAAGTGTCCGCACACCTATAGGAGCTACACCCTATTCACTTGTCTATGGCGCTGAAGCTATCTTTCCTATTGAGTTCAAGCTACCCTCTTTATGAGTCTCTTTGCAAAACATTATCAGTGATGAAGACTATAGGGTCTCTCGCTTACAAGAACTTGAACTATTGGATGAACGAAGACAAACTACTTTTAATCATCTCAAGTCTTATCAACAATGAATGAGTCACAGCTACAGTCACAAAGTCAAGCCTCGCACATTTGAGGTAGGTGATTTGGTTCTCAGAGAAAACCTCAAAAATCAGCAAGACAGAGAGAAGAAGGGCAAGTTTGAACCAAACTGGCTTGGTCCTTACATCATTACAGCAACATATGGATCTGGTGCATATCAGCTCTCAACCACAGAGGGTGAACATTTAGAGGATCCTATCAACAACATGCACCTTTGCAGGTTTTACACATAGCTCTTCAGAGTATCCTAATTCAAAAATACAAAAAAAATCATAAAACAAAAAAATCGTTACTTGGTGAAAACCTGGCAAACAGGCGCCTTGTGACACAAAAAAATCAAAAAAATAAAAAAAGTAAAGAAAAACATTTCATCCAATGGTGAAAACCACTTTGATGGTGCCCTGGGAAAGTACCATGGTGAAAACTGGGTCACCGGTGCCATGTGTAGAGACATTGCTCCTCCCTCCTTCAGGATTCTCTTTCATCACTTCACTTTGCACACACTCACGACCTATTCATTCATAACCAACTTACACACTCCCATCATGGCTTGTTATTGATCTACCCAAGATTGGTTCGCCATTTATAATAAACCTCCCTTTTCACCCCTTTTCCATCCATAATAAATCAGCTCCTATCTATGGCTAAGGCAAATCCTACGTCTCGTAATGGGTGTGGAACTGAGAGCATCACATGTTTTGAGGAGTACAGTTTCTTCCAGCTTTCTTCAGTCTATACGCGCACAATCTACAATAAAGCAACATTTGCATCACCAATCCGCAATAAAGTTTCTCTTTCTCCGTAATAAAGTATTAGTTTCATGGATTCAGTCAGTTTCAGATGAGACGCAACAACAACAATGGGCTTCAATAAATCAAATCTTTCAACAGACTCAGACAACATTATGGTTCAGTGCTATCTATCCTTTTTGTGAAAGTAAACATTGTGACCACAATCAAATAAGACTTATACAAGTGACAAGAGACATTAAATTTGAGGACTATAGTGGATGTTGGTGTCGAGTCTTGGTTTTCTTTTGATTTTATCTTTTTGGTGACATGTCTTTTAGCTTTTCCAGGATGTCTCTGACTAGAGATTTTATCTCCAGGATGTCTTTGACTAGAAAGGCGAGGATGGGGTATCGTCACCTATTTTTCTTTGTTGTTTGTGGATTGTCTCTTAGTAATGCTATGACTTGTCCAAGGATATGAGGACACTGAGAGTCTAGTGTGAACTGGGGAATTCCTTGTTTGTGACTGTCTTATCTCCATGCAAACAGGTACAATGACTTTCTGGGTCGAACATATGCCTCGATTGTCATAACCTACTTGCCATAATAAAGCTCAATGATGATAACGCACAAGAAGCTCTTTTCACTTTCATATCTTTTGTCTTCCATCCCCCGTTCTTGATTGACCTCCATCATCCTTCTTGAGTCCGTGTAGCCTGTTATCACATGACTGAGTATAATGACACACCAAAAAAAAAATCTGCATTTCATGTAGTTGCACCTGCATTATCACATGTTAGCATTTCATACATACATATAGATATCACAATTGCATCACATCCTGCACACAACACATGTTAGCACTTTTTATATTCTCATCATGTAAATAATCATTTGCATTAGCATTTCATACATTCACATTTGCATATGCATAACATATTAAAAACATAAAAGAACAAAAATATTGCATTTCATCATGTATATATTTGCATCCATGTCATAACCATCACATAAAAACATACATCATGAAACATCTCATCACATAGGTACATGTAATGCCCCTACCCTAGTCGGACTTGTAAAACCCGTTTGACCTTGATTGACTTCCTATGTGGCATTCTTGAATCGTAGGTTAACCATGATGCAATGTGTAGTTTAGATAATATAAATAATTGTGCATACTTATTATTGTGCTCTTGCATTGATTCTTGTGTAAATGTAATTGTTTCCTAACTCTTGTGATAAATCTCGAGCTAACGCCCTCATTGAATATGAATATGTATATGTATATATATGCTTGCGTGATTCATGGGTGCAGGAGATTGCAGGTACAACACCACTTAGGGCGAGGTTCATCTCCTTTGGGATTGGCAAGGTTGAGTATGCCTCCTTCATCCTTAGAATTCGGATTTGGTGGTCATAAAACTCTTGTCTTGCCTTAGCCATGGTCAGGGGAGCATCACGTGTGTGGTTCGTGGGGCTTTCTTTTTGTTGGGTTGCATGTCGTGTGATTTGGTGGACTTCCTCAGTTTGCGTGCCTAGCGCGGGGTAAGTGGAGTTTGTTATCCCAAATATTCAATTTAATTTAATGTGTGGATGTGTGCATTTGTAATTTAGAAATTTAAAATAGGTAGTTTTCTTTTATACGATTAATCATTAATTTAAAGAGATTGCTTTAATTATTATTGTAGCAAGCTTAAGGTATTTAACTTGGATTAATGTGCTCATTTACGCATTTGTAGTTGAGAAATTAGAATAAACAGGACTCTTTCATTAGATTAGTCATTTATTTAAAAAGGTCGCTTTATTATGTTATAGCGAGTCAATCTAATAGTTAATTTTAATAACGAATTTAATGAGTTATGCATTTTAGAAAGGAAAGATTTAAAGTCATTTGGGAAATAGAAAATAAATTAATCATTTTCGCATTTTGGAAGAGAAAGTGAGAAATTTATTATTTAAAGGAAATTATTCTTTTTTTTTTAAATACCAAGTTGCAACACTGGGATCTCTGGTTTCACTTGTGCCCTTAGTTGGAGTGTGTGTGTCTACCTTATGTTGTATGCTTGTCCACCTTGATGTGAGGGTGTGATTTAACAAACCCTACTTGTGTGTAATGTGTGCGTTCACACCTTGTTTTCACCATATTGATGTGGGTGTTTTGGAAATAATTATGGGTGTTTTGTTTTCTTATTGAGGTCTTGGTCTATGATTTCTCTTACTTTAAAAGGGAGTCATATGTACCTTCATTTTCGATTTATTTTACTCTTTTGACTAATCCATCTGGGTTGGTTGTTAATATCTTGAATCTAGAAGTATGGTATGTGCTTGTTTATGGTTTTGATCGGTTTTAATGATTGTCCACTTGAAAGACTAGTATGGAAAAATGTTAATGCTTATTATGTAGTACATTGAGTGAATGTGACTCGTCTTCTTCTCTCTCTCTAGTAAATTAAAAGGATTTGATATGGGTAATTATCTCTTATTTAAGTTTTCTTATTGCAAGAGAAAGGATGATATTTCTTGAGCCCTTGTGTGAGCCTCATAACATTTTTGTGTTTTAGGTTGTGAAAGGGGTTGGTTTGGGAGTTAATTTTTGGTTAATGATAGAAGATGGTAGGTTTGCATTAAAGGGTTCTCCATGTGATTGGTAGGAGTAATATAATTAAATTCCATCTTAAGTAAGGTGCATTAAAATGCGCATAGTTGATTTTGTGAGAATTGCTTGTTGTGAAAGGAATACCAAAAGAGGATATGTTATAGTAGCTTCAGGAGTGTATTAAGGTGTTCCTCAAAATATTGTTTTATGTGCTTATTCAACTAGTGTGATTTAGGACCTGTTAAGTGGCGCACCATTTAACTTGCTTTGGATATGGGTAATTGTCTTATTATGTTTCAAAATGAGTAAATGAAAGACTTGTTAATTTGTATGCATTAAATGTGTAATATCTAGTAGATAGCTCTTCATTTACCTCCTTGTTGTATTATGAAATTTCAATGTTAAATTTGATGTATTATTGTATTGTATTGTATTACGAATAGTGATTGTTCTCAAGAAGACTTGTATTACAAAAGAAAATTTGATTGTCTTGAATTCTTGTTTGGAAAACTAGAACGTTGTAGTGCAACAATAATGATTAGAAATGTCATGTTAGGATGCTTTGGCACCTTCCTAAAAGATAGCGAAATGAAAACCATGCAACTAAAATGATAGACTTATATCCGAGTATATGGTGTGATCTTGAAATTATTGTGTATTCATAGGAAATAGTGGATTTTCCCACTCTTCCTCCTCTTGCCTAAAATATAGGAATTGTTGTTTTTGAAATACTATTTAGAATGCAGTGATTTAAAGGAAATTCTTATAACGCTTATGAAATTGTATGTTTGCTTTCGGCTTCTAATTGAAAGGGGAAAGTTTTTCACCTTGGAAAAGGAAATTGCATAGTTAGTAGTGTGAATGAAAATGCTTAGGAAAGATTGAGAAAGATATCAGAATGATGTAATTTCTTTGTGTAAATTTGAATTGTTGAGAATTTCAGAATGTGTATCTAGAGTAAACTTTGTTTGGTGATTCATGTGTAAAGCATAATTAAAACTTCCCTTAAGTATATGTTACCATAATGTAAAGTACTCCCCGTAAATGTGACTAAACCAATAATGGTGCTATTCTGTGTGTGTTGTGAGAAAACCCGTACTTGTTTCGTGTGCCCATGGGATGGTGAAGTAATCAACCATCGGGGATATGTTTGCTTATGAGTATGGGAAACCATACCTATCTATGTGATGTTGCTTATTTGTTTCCTTACTGAGTGCCAACCCACAGGTTGTTGATAAGTCAGTATGTGAAGGGGTAGTAGTAGAAGTCACCATTCCTTGAATAGTATGAACAGCGTACGAGTAATGTCGACACGAAGCGACTTTAGCTTCCCTATTTTGAGGAAAAGTATGGTTTTGTAATGAACTGTAACATAGGTGTACTCTATACTTCCCCTTGTGATGAACTGATTTACGAGGTTCATGTGTGCCAGCCTAATTCCTATCCTTTATTTTGAGCATATAGATGACAGTTTTTGAGCATATTGATGGATTTTATTGGAGCATCTGTTGCCTTGTCTTCATGAGAGGCGTGTTATTTTCTTACATAAGTTGCCAACTGACTAGTGTTGGTAGACTTGTGGGTAGACCTTAGCCATGTATACCTCTAGCTTACGGCGAGTATCCTGAGAGGAACATCGCTATGTGGAGTGTGACCGGTGCGTGCCTTATCCGCAGGGTACACTACCATGTGGGATACGTCCATTGCGTGCCCTGTCCGCTTGGAGTATTGCCATGCCGTGCTGAGACACGATGCGGGATGTAGTAGACATTTCCATGCGGCCTACCGCTAGGTATAGGGTAGAGCCATGCCACGTGACGACATGATGCGGGGTGATGCCGAGGTGCACACTGCCATGCCATGCGGATGTGTGACTTGGCCACACCACATGATGAGCTACTAGGATAGCTAGACAATTGTTCCTTCCTTCCTCATTGGTCGCTAGCTACTAGTCATGTAGTGATGTAATGTACACTTATGAATTTCTTTTATTTATTTATTTATTTCCTTGTGGGCTAGCAATTTATTTTACCTTGACCTTGACAGTTTAGCCACGATCTTGCAATCTTGATTTTATTTGTTTTGATGTTGCAAATCCAGAAATTATTTTCTGGTCTTATTGTTGGAATTGACAATTATTACCTTTATTATTTTATACTTTGGTGGCTAAACCGGTTTATCCTTGTTGTTTTCATATGCTGGTCTTGTGTTGCAATGTGAATTCCTCTCCAAGAACGTAGGAGATGGTCTTGGATGAGTGTATACGAGGAAGTAGATGCAGGGAACCTTGAGGATGGAGGTATGTGAGGCTGTGAGACAGCTAGGATCCACTACCTACCTATGAGTGGTGACTATCTCTTGGAGGCTAAACACCTTACACAACAAGGGATATTCACGAGGGACTTGTATGGAAGGTAGCACCGCTATGGTGTACCCTAGCACCATCAAGCCCTTGAGTGAGATGTTGGATATTTGATGATCATGTATTTGTTCTGAGAGCAGGCTTAGAGATGTGGATCATGTATGTTACCTTTGACCGAGCATTAGACATACTCACATGTGGCCTTTTGTGTTGTGCAAACCAGTCTTGTGGATGGATATTATGTACAATCATGGAATAAATGGTACTAACTTGTCACTATGTTATGGGGCATAGTCATTGGAAAGGTTCTTGTGTGTCTGAAAAGTGTAAACAATTGAGTTCTTACGTTGCTCTTATTTGTTGAAAAGTTAACTTGGTGGTAGAAATTGATATTTGAAGCTAGTTCTATGCGATAAAGTTTTGTGAAAGAGATGAATTGGTGAAAGAAATTGACCTTGAGAGCATATTTTCTTGTCATGTTTGATAAATGAGTATGATAACTATGCCTATATATTTTAATTGCTTAAATTTGGTGTAATAAAAAGGGAAAAAGTCTCGTTTCTTTACTAAGGTTGTGTGTAAATTCTAGAATATTCTAAGATGTGAATGATGTTAGATGCATTTTTGTTATGGATGATGACACTCGTAGAGGATTTATGAATAATGATCTAAGATGATGACAAAATAGTTGCTTGTGCAAATTGGTAATTGTTAATTGAGTTTAAGGGCTAATAAGTGTTGCAGGACTTCCGTTTAGCTTTACGACTTCCAGGAGTAAGTCGGAGCCTGGGGGGGAGAATGTAATTCCCCTACCCTAGTTGGACTTGTAAAACCCATTTGACCTTGATTGACTTCCTATGTGGCATTCTTGAATGGTAGGTTAACCATGATGCAATGTGTAGTTTAGATAATATAAATAATTGTGCATACTTATTATTGTGCTCTTGCATCGATTCTTGTGTAAATGTAATTGTTTCCTAACTCTTGTGATAAATCTCGAGCTAACGCCCTCATTGAATATGTATATGTATATGTATGCTTGCGTGATTCATGGGTGCAGGAGATTGCAGGTACAACACCGCTTAGGGCGAGGTTCATCTCCTTTGGGATTTGCAAGGTTGAGTATGCCTCCTTCATCCTTAGAATTTGGATTTGGTGGTCATAAAACTCTTGTCTTGCCTTAGCCATGGTCAGGGGAGCATCGCGTGTGTGGTTCATGGGGCTTTCTTTTCGTTGGGTTGCATGTCGTGTGATTTGGTGGACTTCCTCGATTTGCGTGCCTAGCACGGGGTAAGTGGAGTTTGTTATCCCAAATATTCAATTTAATTTAATGTGTGGATGTGCGCATTTGTAATTTAAAAATTTAAAATAGGTAGTTTTCTTTTATACGATTAATCGTTAATTTAAAGAGATTGCTTTAATTATTATTGTAGCAAGCTTAAGGTATTTAACTTGGATTAATGTGCTCATTTACGCATTTGCAGTTGAGAAATTAGAATAAACAGGACTCTTTCATTAGATTAGTCATTTATTTAAAAAGGTCACTTTATTATGTTATAGCGAGTCAATCTAATAGTTAATTTTAATAATAACGAATTTAATGAGTTATGCGTTTTAGAAAGGAAAGATTTAAAGTCATTTGGGAAATAGAAAATAAATTAATCATTTTCGCATTTTGGAAGAGAAAGTGAGAAATTTATTATTTAAAGGAAATTATTCTTTTTTTTAAAGTTGATAAAGTATAAAGGATTGATTTTTGAAATTTAAATTTATTTAAATATCCTAACCCTTGTTAGTAATTCAAAATATAAAGTGTTGGCTAAAGTAATATGAAGAAATTTAAAATTAGAGTTAAATAAGAAATGGAAGCTTTTTAATTTTAAAAGAAAAAAACGAAAAAGAAGTATTGAATAATGGAAAGGAATGAATTCCATTTTTCATTTTCTTTATTTTAAAAAAAAAAAGATGCCTAAATTCGAAATTGAAAATTAGGTCAAAAATAGGGTTCTCATTTTTAACCTAGTTTTTGAAATGTGTTTTTGGGGGGGGTTCTTTCTTGAGAGCTTTTGGGAGAACAAAAAATGGAGATGGGGGAAATTTTTGGAAAGATGGGAGATTTGCTTTGAGTTGTAGGTGGAGCTCTTCATCAAAACTCTTCCCGGAATGCGTTTGGAGGTAGGATTCCAATCTACCCTTTTTGTTGTTGTTGAAATTAAAAAAAAAAAATGGTGTTTGAATGTCTCCATGAAATGCTGGAAAAGAAAAAGAAATAGAAATACCCATGAATGTTTTCTAAGATTTAGTTTCAGTTTTGATTTTGGGTTGTTCTTGGAAATGAAGATTTGTTATGGATTTCTTGAACATATTGAAAGAAGAAAACCTTCCCATTTAAATGCTTAAACATTCTGAAAAAAAAAAGAGAGAAAGAGAAATGTTGATTGTTTTCAAAAATGGGGTTTGCTGGAAAATGTTTTAAATATGTATTTCAGACTATGTGTTTTGGTGAGTTATTCATCCTCTTTTTTTAAGTAAAAATAATTTTTATGAGAATATTTCTTGACTGGGAAATCTGTGACTACACATTTTGGCAGTCTGATTTTGGTCTGATATTGTTTTGTTTCTTTTTAAAAAAAAAAAATTAAATTTAAAAAAAAAAAGGAAAAATAAATTTTAGTTTAACCCCCCATGCTGCTAGAAGGCAACATGCTACCCAGGGCAGCACTGCTACCAGTTGGTAGCAGCGCTACCATTGGTAGTGGACTGCTACCAAATGGTAGCAGCTCTACCAAAGGTAGCGGCCTGCTACCATTTGGTAGCAACGCTACCAATGGTAGCGTGGGCTACCAAGGGGGCCCACGTGGGGGTCCACGTGGGTAACCCCAATATAATATTTTGTTTTATTTATTTTTTAAAATTTTAAAAATTTTATTATTGTTCTTTTTAAAAAAAAAAAAGAAAAAAAAAAAAGAAAAACAAAAAAAGGGGCAAAAACAATAAATTAATGATATGTTAATAAATGAAAAAAAAAAATATAATGATTTTAAATGGAGTTTTTAAATTATTTAAATTTAGTCTTTTGCTTCCTTATTCATTTAATATTATTTAAGATGAGTATTAAGTAATATTTGGAATTTAGAATATTGACATTTAAATAACCCATATAGTAGTATATGCTTTTGATACACTCTAATTTATATAAATGGCATTAATAAATATTAATTATGAATTATGGTTAAATGTGGGTGTTTCATAACTGTTATTTTAGGTAATCCTTATCAATATATAATATTGATTATATGTGGCTTCTAGGTCCCTTTGTAACGAATTCCGTTAGTAAATTAACCCTTAGTGCTTGGACGTTAATTGTAATCGGTTAGATATTTATTGAGATTCACGTATACTTGCTTCATATATATATGCAAGAGATTTATAAATCATTGGGGAGCGTTTTCTTTCATTTCAAAGTCTCCTTTTAAAGTATATTTTCTTTGATTTGGGTATAGTTGTGTTGCTAGAGAGGGGTTCTAGTGTATAGTTCTAGACCAATATGTCAGTGATGTTTATCTAAAGATTAAGTAATATACCTGGACGAGAGATGCTTACATTTATGTGAACTTGGTTGGAAAACTTGTAGAGATGTATTTACTGACCGAAGTGGTCATTTGTATTATGGTTGTGATCGCCTAAAAGGCAGGATTGTAAAAGACATGTATATTATGTAATCTTAACTATATTAAATGCCAGAGGGGTCTTGCAGTTGAGCAGACCCGGAGATGTAGCCCTTTAGGGGTGAACTCCGAGATCATATCTGTGTTATGCGATGTTTTAGCTTCCTTTGTTTCATACTTTAAGTTATCATGTATGGTTGTTATCTTGTATAAGTGTACGGTGGAAATTTAATGAATTTAAATCTAAGTGCATAAAATTATTCATCTTGACAAATGTAGTAATCAGGTTCATAAAAGATTGTAATTAAGATTATGGCAAAGTATTTTGATAACGTTAATTAAAAGTAGTAATAGTGGAAAGGATCTTGTTGGGTTACATCATTGGATTAACTTGTTATTAAGCATGTAAATTGAACGAATGTGAATGGAAAACAAAGTTAGAATTAATGTTATAATTCCTAGATTGAAATCTAATGGATGAACATCATGTAGTTATTTACTTTTTATCCTCTTAATTGAGTATCGCCATGTTAATCATACTTCACTATATTGGATAAATTTGTTTAGTTATTTATGTTTTAATCTTAACAAATAATCCTTACCAAAATTAACTTGAAAATTGGATGAACTCAACTATTTATCCATAATTATAACCCTAATAAAAGAATCTCTTATGATTGCTAAAATTGAACTAATCGGGAAGTATTCATATAGTTGTTTATATCTTAAACTTGGTAAATGTACCCTTTCATATTAACTTCATTTACTAAAAAGAGTGGCATGCAATAAGATAGTTATACCCTAAATCCTAATGGGAGGATGTCACTATGAACTTACAATTTTAATCCTGAAAGAATGAATATCATCTTGCTGACTAAATTTTAATTAAAGGGATGAACTCATGTGGCCCTATTACATCTTCACCTTAATGAATTGAGCACCATCTATTAGCATTAATTTAACTCCAATGAAAGAACACTATGGCTACTTACACTTTAACCTCCATAAAAGGAGTACGACTCATTAGTTGGTTTTGCATAAAATCAAATGAAGGAATCCTTATTTTATTAATTGTAGTTTAATCCTAAATGAATGAATCTCATTAGGCATATTTTTAATATTAAAGGATGATGTCAAGTGTGGATGGGTACCTTAAACCCAATGAATGAACTTCATTATATTAAACGCTTTGAACCTTTTTGGAGGCCTCTAAATGAAATTATGAATTTAAGTGCATTGAATAAATAACCTCTCTATGGCCTCCTAACCACCCAAAGTAAATGAACGCTTCCTAAAATTCTAAGATGTCAATTCATTGAACATACATATGACCATGTCAAATGCATTTTCTCGTAACTAAGTCATCCAGTTTATTGGATCAATTGATGCATGTTGAGTTGGGAGTAAGGTTATGTAATCGTGTTGGGAAACTCCTTAGGATTGTTTAGTCGTCCACTATGCTATCTAAATTTCAGATAACCCCAAACAATCTTAATGTTGTAACTTATCAGTAATACTCTTAAATAATATTATAAAAAAAAAATATTTACACTCTATTTGAGTGTTTTTAACTTAAACCCTTAGGGGTTTCCTGGCGGGCCATTACAGTACACATGCATATAGCTACCATAAAGATGAATCATCTCATATATATATATATATATAAAGTGTCATGATACAATGATGTCAAAATCATATGGCTACAAAATCACCCGAAGGTGTCTACATCATAATACAAAATGGTACAACACACCGATACATAGGGAGCTCTCTACGGCTATGATGAACTCCCTCCCTCGAAGCTGCCTAGCCTCGACGGAGTTTGAGCCCTAGACGGACCCGCCCCAGGATCATCCCTCCTGTCCCCTCTATCTGGTGGTGGTGGAGGACCCACAACCCCACCGTTGGACGCCTATCTCCTCTGGCTCCCCCCCGTAGCTGTCGTTGTCCGCGATGGTCTGTGGAAGCTCCTCGCCCGCTGCTCTGGTGGCACTGCCCCATAATATAGGTCTCGCCAGTAACCTATCTCCTCCCCTACCTGTAGAACATAGGCATATACAGCCCCTGTATCCTCTACCACCTGCCTCCCAAACCTCAGCGCTGTCTTAGCCTCAGTATAGCACTGGATAGCCTGATCCTGCTCATGCTCTATCTCCCTTAGTCGCCTCCTAAGCCTAGCTGTCTCCCTCTCCAGGTCTTGAATCTCATTTGCATGTCCCTAACAGATCTCCCTCAGCTCAAGCAGCTCATCCTCCACCTCCTCGGCCCCCTGTGCCTCTGCCTGTGGCTCCCCCTGTACTGGTGCCTGTGCCTGTACCTGTACCTACCTCTGCCCCTGTCTCTGCACCTGTCTAAGACCCTGTGTTGCTGGCACCTGTAGTGGCAATCCACCATGACCCCTCGCCACCTAAGCCTATCTCACCTCCCCACCCTCTCTCCATGGAGCCACCCTCCTCTCTCCAACTGCACCCCACCTCCTTTGTCGGCCTCCCCCCCACCATCTCCATCTATTGCCTCCTCTGGGTCTATCAATCATGGAAAGGGATGCTCAACCCAATACACCATGTACTCTGCATCCATGCCTACATCCTCAATCTCTGGCCACATATCCCATGGCATCAACACCATCTCTACTAGCTGCGTCACGACCTGATCATACGACAATAATGACCCAAAGTGTGCCTGATCCCTGAATGTCCAAGCATACATCCCAGAACCCCGTGGCATCCGTTGAATATGGCCAAACTGCCTGCATACCCTGTCAATCAGCTATCTCTCCAATACATAGGGCATCCGCCCAATCAGATATCTACTCTGGAAAGTATAAGGTAGATCCACTACATCCTCCTCCCATTGCTCGCACCCAAGGTACAACCTCCATATCACAGTGTCGATCTCATCCAGGACTCGATGCCAATTCTCCAACCTGCCAATCCATGGCTGGGATGTAATCATATCATATAAATGTACAAAACTACATCCATGACCCCTGCCCTTGAAGTGTATCGGTTGGGTAACCGGCAGATGCTCATAGGCCTATACCTGCAGCAATGTAACTCCACAACCCAATCCTACAGATCCATGATATACAAACTGATGTAGTTCATAGTACAAGTGTGCCAGCACACACGGTCCCCAAGCATATCTGGTGTGTTGTGTAACCAATGTCTCCAAGGTGCTCCCCCAACCCACTGCCAACCCTTGTGTCGCCCTGTCTGGACATAGGAACCCACTGATCACTCCTCCTAGTACTGCTGGTAGTGCTAATCCTATCGCTGTCATCGTGTCCCATGCCACGTGTCTAGCTCTCATCTCTAATCCAGGATCTTGAAACACTTGTCTCAGGGCCTCCCTATCTCCCTCTCAATCATAAGGAATCAGCTCCCCATCGATCAGTACCCGCAGTATCCTGTAAACATCCTCCAAGGTGACTGTCATCTCACCCATTGACAAATGGAAAGTGCACGTCTCTGAGTGCCATCTCACAGCTAGCGCAGTTAGCAACCCCATGTTTGCTCAAAACTTAGGCACATACATAATATATTGCAAACCCATACCCTCAATGGCAGCCTTGTCCTCAAATGTCAACTCTGGTCGCAACCTCTGAGTCGATGGGAATCTCTCTCATGACTCCAGCATAGGCAGATACTCCTGCAATCAAGCAAATCAATCATGTCAGTCGTAGTGGCATTCACTGTTCATCACCAAATGCTACTTTCTATCTAAGTGCATATGGTACTCTATCCTAGTAACACTCACTGTTCATCACAAAGTGTTGCTTCTATTCTAGTGACACTCACTATTCATCACAAAGTGTTGATGATTATCCTAGTGGTACTCACTGTTCATCACAAAGTACTACGTGTTTTGCACTCCTTGTTCATCACAAAGTGCTGCTCACATTTGCACTCACTGTTCATCACAAAGTGCTGCTCATATTTGCACTCACTGTTCATCACAAAGTGTCTTGATCTATCCTATCCTAGGGCCTCTGCTTGAGTGAATCCTCTTGAGTAGTTTCCTAGTTGGCAACGTATGTTCTATCACAAAATTGTCAATCCTAGCCCTATTTGCTATCTTAGTCTTCCCTAGAGGACCTGCTTGAGTGTATCCTCTCAACAGCTTATCCAATCGACAGCGTATGTTCATCATAGAACTGCTGATTTGACTTCGAAGACATAAACGCGACTTGATGACATAAACGTGCTTATAGACTACACAAACGCACTTGCTCTTCACAGACGTGCCTAAAATACACAGACGTGCCTATGCTCTACATAGACGCGCCTGTCCTGCACAAACGTGCCCACATTTCACAAATGCGCCTAAACAATGCAGACGCGCTCACATTTGGCACAGACGCTTTTCCCAGCATAGACGCGCCTGGCACAAACACAGATGCGCCTAGCCAGTATAGACATGCCTGGCACCAGCACAGACGCGCCTTGATGTTTTTGGACATTTTTGACATTTCCTAAACATACATTTATTGCACTACCTATGATGCATTTATGACAACATTTATTACAACAAAGTACAAGGAGGTTTTGCGGTACTTACCAACTCTCCTGCATCTGCTGGCCTCTGATATCGGCGAATACGATCGAATCTGTGAACCAATGCCATCGCTGCTGACTACTGCTGCTCTATCTTGCTCTGCACTTTGATCTCTTGGATGTGTGGATGACAATGAGGATGTTTTTCCCTCGTAGTCTATTTTATAGACTACCCTAGCCCTAGTCCTAGTCCTCGTCTCCCGAGTCAGTCTTCTTTATCCCATGACTCTGTCACTCTCTCCTATCCGGTCAGTTCATTCTAGCCTTTCTTTCTTATCGAGAGATTGTTTTCATTCTTTCTAGACATTTTCATCCAATCTCTCGAGGGGGCATATCATTCCCATCTTGGGGCAACTTTGTATCAGTTCATATTATCTTCTTTGAAACAATGAAACAAGCTGCATTGTCTCAAAGAGGGGCAAAATGTAGACACCTAAAATTGTCATGTCTAATTAAATAAATATCTTTATTTATTTAATTATCTAAGCCTAATTCTTCTATTAATTAAATAAATCTTTATTTATTTAATTAATTCATTTATCCTCTTCTAGCCTTATTTCTCATTTAAATAAATACCTTTATTTATTTAAATTATCCTTTTCCTAAATTAAATAAATATCTTATTTATTTAATTGGTCCCACTTCTTCTATTAATTAAATAAATATTTATTTATTTAATTAATTCATTAACCTTTTCTACCCATGACACATGTCATTCATCTGTTAATTCATACACTACCTACCCCTTTCATTATTTCATTATTTTCTTTACCTACCCTCTAACAATAGCCAACCTCTTTTACACCTCTCAATCTTATCTCTCCATTTCATATAGTGTCTTCTATATAAGGAGATGCTTCCTTCATTATCAAACCCTGGCTAATCAATTTATCCATTTGACTACACTACGCTTTCCATAGGAGATCCTACTTGCAACCACATTTCGTTCTTTGTTGAGCTCTTATGCACATATAAAATCTGAGAGCAAATATATCAAGAAAGATCAATGGAGATAGGAAGAATGGAGATTCAAACCCTATTGGACATGCGATGGTATAATCTTTGTGATTTCATTTGATTTGCATTGTCTTAGGTAATCTTCATATGTTATGGTGGATCTTTGTTGTTGTTAGGCTAGGGTTTTGTGGTTGAATTCATTTAGACTTTCAATATTATCATCGTTGTTATCCATTTTCACCATATACAATCAATATATCATCATTAGTGATTTTATAATATAAATTACTGTCAACACTACCCTTAGTAAAACCAAGCTTCAAAAGATATTTATCCAACCTTACATACCAAGCTCTAGGTGCTTGTTTCAATCCGTATAAAGCTTTCCTTAACCTGCAAACCATATCTGTATCATTTGATAGTGAAAAAACATCAGGTTTCTCAATATAAACTTCCTCATCAAGATCCTCATTCAAAAATTCACATTTAACATCCATCTGATAAACCTTGTAGTTTTTATAAGCATCATAGGCAAGAAATAATCTTATAGCTTCAATCCTATCTACAGGTGCAAAAGTCTTTTTAGGTTGGGGAACCAAGGTCCATGTGTTATTTTTCTCAATTTGATCTAATTCTTCTTCCATAGCTTTCAACCAATATTCATCTTTACATGCCTCAATTACTGATACCAGTTCAACTTGTGAAATTAAACATACCTCATTAGTTCCCAATCTTCTTCATTTCATCACTCCATTGCTCTTATCCCCAATGATTTGATCTTTTGAATAACTCAATCTCACATACCTAGGAGTCTTCTGACTTTCTGTTCCTCTTCTCTATTCTTCAGTTACCATAGAATTCTCTGATATTTCTGGAGTAACTAGTTCAACTCTTTGTTCTAGTAAAGGTGCTACCGGTTTAGATATAATCATTTCCACTATCGGTTCCTTCTCATTAACTTTGATTTGACTTCTATTCAGCTCATCTACTTTGACATTAGCACTCTACACAATTCTCTGCAATCTCTTGTTATAACATCTATATCTTTGCTTTTATTAGAATAACCAAAAAATATGTCTTCATCACATCTAGGATTCAATTTCCCAATAATATCATCTCTCCTGATATAACATTTACTACCAAAAATTATGAAATAGTTAACTGTAGGTGTATTGCCAAACCATAATTCATAAGGTATCTTACCAGTTTCTCATTTGATATGTACTCCATTGAATGTATAAACCATTGTACTCACTGCTTCTCTCCAGTAGATATGAGGTAGAATAGCTTCCATCATCATTGGTCTACCAACCTCCAAGATAGTTTTGTTCTTCCTTTCCACAACTCCATTCTGCTGAGGTTTCCGAGGAGTAGAAAATTGTCTTCTTATACCATGCTTGTCACAAAAGCTATTAAACTCACCGGATGTTAATTCACCACCATGATCTGATCTCAAACATTTAACTTCAATATTGTCTTATTTTCCACTTTAGCCTTAAATATTTTAAAATTTTCAAATGCTTCATATTTTTCTCTTAAAAAAGTAACCCACATCATTCTAGACTAATCATCAATGATTAGCATGAAATATCTATCACCTTGAAAAATTTTAACTCTAGCAGGGCCACACAAATAAGTATGAATAAGATCAAGAACATCATTTGATTTATCTTGTATACTCCTAAAAGAGTTTTTTGACTTGTTTATCCATTTGACATTCTTTTCATACTGGATTATAGGGATTCATAATCTTAGGTATACCCTAGCTGCCTTAGTTGACCTGATCTTCACAATGCTATCAAAATTCACATGACACAACCTTTTATGCCATAGCCAACTCTCATCAATCTGTGTAATCAAACAAGTCTTCTCACTAGAGTTTAAGTGAAATATATTACCTTTTGTTTGTGTACCAGTTGCAATCTCCAAGCTAGATCTGTTAATGATTTTGCATTTTCCATCCTTGAACTGTAATTGAAATCCCTTGTCTACCAATTGTCCTACACTCAGAATATTATGCCTCAAACCTTCAACATAATAAATATTGTCATTATTGTTCTTACCATCCAGTGATATAGTTCCTTTTCCTTTGATCATACATGCCTTGTCATCTCCAAATCTAACTATTCCACCATCAAATTCTTGCAAAGACATAAATTTCCCTTTATCTCCAGTCATATGATGTGAACAACCATTGTTAGTTACCCATTCATCCTTGTCTTCAATTTTAGCAGCTAGTACCTTCTCTTCAGGTACATTCTCTACCAGTGTCGGATCATCTTCCTTGATATTCAAGAACACCCATTCCTTCCCATTTCTGGATCCACTAGCAGATTATTGTACCAGTTCATCATCTGAATCAATTATGCCTTCCTCATCCACTATGTAGCATGTTTTGTCTCTATTTTTATTGTATTTATACTCATTTTGTTATCCAGGATTAGGATTAAATGATCTTCTAACTCTTTCTTCAAATATTGAATTCCTTTTAGGACATCTAGATGCAAAATGACCAATCTTATTACATGCAAAATATTTAAAAGGCTCTTGTCCTTCATACTTACTTCCTGCCAGTCCTTTAGGTACTCTTCTAGAAAATAGTGCTTCAAGTTGCTCAAACTCATCATCTTCTCTCTTCATATATTCTAATTCCTTTGCATATAAATCTTTCCAGTCTTGCTTACCAGTTGTAGATGTAGATGCATGAAAAAAAGGTTCAGTCTTCACAGCTCCAGAACATCCAAATTCTTCAAGCTTAAAAGCAGATAGTTTCCCAACCAAAGTATCTTTGTTGATAGATGTATTAGCCATTGTTCTCAACTCATTAATAGTAGTAGCCTTCATTTTGTAAGCCAGTGGTAGGGCTCTCAGGATTTTAGAAACAATTTCATCTTCACTCAGAGTTCCACCACTCTTCTTCCATCTTCAGGTTTTCATATCTCACCCAGTAACCATCAAGTTTAGCAATCTTCACTGTAGGGTCACCTTCATTAAGAGTCTCCAACTTATCCCATATAGCCTTTCCAGATGATTTGTCATTTAATCCCATTATTTGTTGATCAGAAAGTGCACACAAGAGGGTTTCTCATGCTCTACAATCATTCTCAAGCTCCTTATCCAGGTTTGTCAGAGGAGGATTTCCAGATCCTAGATTATAAGGTGTGACACCATTCTGTGTGATCTCCCAAAATTCCTTGCCAAGACATCTCAGATGAGTCTCCATCCAAATCTTCCATACTATGTAATTTGTTTCATCAAGCCTCAGAATATCCCTTTGAAAGATAGCTATAGAAGAACTGGATGAACTTGAACTGTTAGTCGCCATAGGATCTTCCTCAAGCAGTTAAGCTTTATGAAGGGAGGGCCAAAGCTCTGATACCAATTGTTAGACAGTTCAAATAACTAAAAGACAACTAAGAGGGGGGGGTGAATTAGTTGTAATAGATTACAAGAACCATTAGCAATTTAAACTTTAATACCGGAACTGAAAACATTAATACCGGAATAGCAGTTAAACCAATTAAGCATAAACAATAATCAGTGAATAAAATCCATCCACATAACACCAAGATTTGTACATGGAAAACTTGGTGAAGGGAAAAATCATGGTGGGAAGCCTACCCAGAATTAGATAATACTTTTACAGTAAGTATGTGAATTACAGTGAAAGGGCCTACACTTGCTGGAAGGCCAACATCCTAGAGCGCACTGCTCATCACAAAAGGAGCCTCACTGACTACATAGAAATCTAGACTACAATCCGGACAAGTGTTGAACTACAAAAGATAGCATCTCCTATGCCTGAGTACAGTTCTGATTAAGCTCAATATCAAAGGACCAAATCATCTTACATAAACCCAATTCGATCTCCAATGATCAACCAACTCCTCTGCCTAAATGATATTACATTCCTTAACCATGACCTCTTATATTAACCATGATAATCTACCATGATATCTTACATCTATCTATACAAAACCCTCAACCATAAACAATCAGGTCGGCCACCAGACAATAAACCAATTACATAATTACAAACCATTTCGGCCTTAGGTCAAGCAAATAATATCAACACATAGGACATTTAAAAAATACATAAATAGGTCTTATCCACATGTTACATCAAAGTCGGTCCATAACCTAGATCAACTGGGACCCAGTATAGGTCCACACACTTTAGCAATGATCTCCAACCACCAAGTCTTGAACATGATCACCAATAGCATCCTGGAACTCCACCATAAGCTACACCAACACCACTTATATAATTCATTAAATATCTCTATCAGAAGCTCTACCGATGAAACCCTCATCAGAACCATAAATCAATATTCTAAGTAGGCGGGATAGAATTCGATCTCTAGACCAAAACCAACTGACCAAATATGAGTATAAGTATCATGAACAAGCTGATTCCATCATCAGACTATACTAGAGCCTACCAGATCATACCGGATCCAAGTTAACTAGAAACCACTTAACCTACCGAGACCAGAAGGGTGTTAGCATCAATGACAAAACATCAATGCAACACATAATAAATTCCACCAAATGGCCAACAATTATCAGAGCTAGATTCTCTAGGAGAAGCTTAATCGCTTGAGGAGATCCGAGATGGCAACCTATGTGTTCAAGAAGGAGAGTCCTAGATTTGATGAAAATATTTTTGTATGGAAGGACCAGATGGAAGTTCATTTGAATTGTCTTGGAGAATATTATTGGAAGATTACAAAGAATGTCTACAATGTTCCTTTGAATGGACCAATTATTGCTGATGAAATCAAGGAAGCTAAACATTACATAAGGGATAAGGAAGCATTATTGAGTGCTTTGACTTTTTTAGAGATGACTAATGTGATGGGACTCTAGGCTGCACATGAGATATGGAAAAAGATAGAGGTCTTCTATGAAGGAGATGCACAAGTTAAAGTTTCTTAGTTGCAGAGTTTAAAGGGAAAAAATTAGACATTGAAGATGGGAGAAGATGGGAATATAACATACTTTATGGCTAAGGTGAATGAGCTTGTTATGAACATCAAATGTGTTGGTGGAACTCTTGAGGAAGATGAGATTTTTGCTAAGGTGCTAAGATCCTTGTCTTCTTCTTATGAAGATAAAGTTGTTGCTATTGATGAGATCCAAAGTGTGACTACTGTGACAAGAGATATGTTGGTTGGTAAGTTAGTTGCATTTGAGTTGAGCAAATTTTGAGAATCGCATGGTAAATTTGGGACTGCATTTAAAGCCTATGTATCCGGGAAGCAGCTATATGATCTGGAAGATAGTTCATCTAGGATTTCAAGATATGAGAGAGAGGAGAGAGATGGAATAGCAAGAGAAAGAGTTGGATGAGCTTGAAGAACTTATTTCTTAGAGATTTCCTAATGGAGTTGGTAAGTATGATATAAAGTTACCTTTAAAATGTTTCTCTTGTAATAAGATAGGAAATTTTCCTTCTAGGTGTCCCGAATGAATGTCTAGGTATGATAAGCATGAAAGACATGAGGGATTTGATAAGCATGATAGATATGAGAAGCATGATAAGAATGACAAGCCCAACAAGCCCTACTAAAAGTACAAAAATCAGAAGAGATGCTATTATGTTATTGATGAAGTTGTGATAGATGAGGAATTAGACAATGGGAATTTAGGAGATGAATATGTATTTATTACTATCAAGGAAGATGATCTGGTACCAATGAATCCTACAAGCTACATTAATGAGGAGAAAGATTTGGCTTCTAAGATTGAAGAGAAAGATGAATGGGTAATTGACAGTGGCTGTTCACATCATATGACAAGTGATAAAAGTAAATTTGTGAATATGGAAAGGTATGATGGTGGTATAGTAAGATTTGGAGATGATAAAGCTTGTGTGATTCATTGTAGAAGTTCTATATCTTTTGATGGTAAGAAGAATATTGATGATGTCTTATATGTTGAAGGTTTAAAGAATAATCTTTTGAGTGTTGGAAAGATGGTTTCTAAGAGATATGATTTGCAATTCAAGAATGGTAAATGCAAGATTTTGAATGCCTCTGGTATAGAGATTGCAACAGGGACTAAAACTAAAGGTAATATCTTTTACTTGAATGTCGGTGGGAAAATTTTCTTGATTGCTCAGATTGATGAAAGTTGGTTGTGGCATAAGGGGATGTGTCAAGTTAATTTTGATTGCATTCAAATATGTATCACGATCAGTTGGTTCAGGATTTGATGACTCGGGAGCTATCATTTGTTCTATTAAGCCTTTTGGTCACCGGTAAGGGTTTTACTGACAGAGCTTTGTTGAAGATCTTTTGATGCATGTGATAAGTGGTCTTGGTGTGGCTTCTAGATGGATTTCAGGATGTAGCTGGTTATCTTTTTCATGTTCCAGTTCATCGATGGTGTTGGATTGGTTTATGGTGACCTATTTTGGCTTCGATGTTATCTAGGTTATGGACCAGTTTTTGTAACGTGTTGGAGGTTGTTCCTGATGCATTATCGATAGGATTTAATGATTGGTTTACATTGTTTTTGGCCTAAGATAACTTGGTTGATCATTGGATTATGGCTTTAAATTATGAATTTATTGTATTTTCTTTTAGGTGGCCGACCTAATTGTTTAGGTCTCGGGTTGGTACAAATATGATGTAAGATCTCTTTGTAGATCATGGGTTGATAAGTCAAGGTTATGAAATGATCTATGTGCAAATAATGTTGTAATCATATGCAAAAGGTCTGGTCAATCTTAGGTGATTGAATTGGGCAAGTAAGAGAGGTTTAAGGCCACTAATATTGAGCTTAACTGGAAATGTACTCAGGCATAAAAGATGTTGTACTTGTAGTTCACTCTTCTTTCTGGATTGTAGTCTGATGTTTATGTAGTTAGTGAGGCTCCTTTTTGTGATGAGCAGTGTGCTCTAGGCTATTGGCCTTCCTGCATGTGCAAACCCCTCATATTGTAATCACATACTTGTTGTAGAAGTATTATCTGACTATGGGTATGCTTCTCACCATGGTTTTTCCCTTTACTGGGTTTTCCACGTACAAATCTTGGTGTCATGTGTTATGAATGGATGGTAACTGTTATGTGATTTATGTTTATATTTAAATACTTTATCAATTATTCCAATATTTAGTTTTTGCATTCCGGTATTAAGTTTATGTGTTCCGGTAATAAGGATTTAAATGCTTAAAATTCTATAATCCGATGACAACTTATTCACCCCCCCTCTCAGTTTTCCTCTGGTTATCTGAGTTGTCTAACAATTGGTATCAAATCTTGGTCCTCTCTATAGAAGTTTAACCAATTGAGGAAGATCCTATGGTATCTACTAGTTCAAGTTCATCTAGTTCATATGTTGTTGTTTTCTGGAGAGAAATTCCTAGGCTTGATGGAACAAATTACAAGGTATGGAGGATTCAGATGGAGACTCGTCTGAGATGTCTTGGAAAGGAAATTTGGGAGATCATTGAGAATGGTACTAAATCATTTAATCTAACATCTAGCAATCCTCCTCCAGCTGGTCTAGATAAAGAGCTTGAGAATGATTGTAGACCTAGAGAAGCCCTTTTGTGTGCACTTTCTGATCAACAAATTATGGGACTAATTGACAAATCAACTGCAATGGCTATATGGGAAAAATTGGAGACTCTGAATTGCTAAAATTGATGGTTATAGGGTAAGGTATGAAAATATGAAGATGGAAGAATATGAAAGGATTGTTTCTCTTATGGAAAGAGTAAATGACTTTGTTTTGGGAATTTAGTGTTGTGGTGGATCTATGATCGAAGATGAAATAGTTTCTAAAGTAATAAGATCTTTTCATCATCTTATAAGATGAAGGCTACTACAATTAATGAGATTATAACTATGGAAAACACCTATGTTAATAGGGATACCTTGGTTGGAAAATTATTTTCTTTTGAGCTTGAGGAATTTGGACCTTTTGGAGCTGTTAAATCTTAACCTACTTTTCATGCATCTACATCATCTATCGGAAAGAGTGATTAGAAAGATTTATATGTGAAGGAACTAGAGGATATGAAGAAAGAAGATGAATATTTTGAGAAATGTGAAGCCTTATTTGGTAGAAGAGTACCTAAAGGATCAACAAGAAGTAAGTATGGAGGAAAATGACCTTTTAAATGCTTTGCATGTAATAAGATAGGTCATTTTGCATCTAGATGTCCTGTAAGGAATTCAAGATTTGAAGAAAGAGCTAGAAGACCTTTTAGGCCTAAACATGATTATCAGAACAAGCATAAGTATAGGAAAAAGAAAGACAAATCATGCTACTATGTAGATGAGGAAGGTGTGATTGATTCTTATGATGAACCAACACAAGATTCAGCTAGTGGATCTAGAAATGGAAAGGAATGGGTAATTTTGGCTATCAAGGAAGATGATTCGGTACTTGAAGAGAAGACCCTTGTTGCTAAAATTGAAGACAGGGATGAATGGGTAATTGACAATGGATGTTCACATCATATGACTAGAGATAAATGGAAGTTCTTATCTATGTAAAAATTTGATGGTGGTCTAGTTAGATTTGGAGATGACAAAGCATGTATGATCAAGGGAAAATGAACAATATCATTAGATGGTAAGCATAAAACTGATAATATTTATTATGTTTAAGGTTTAAGGCATAATATTTTGAGTATAGGACAATTGGTGGATAAGGGATTTCAGTTACAATTCAAGGATGGAAAATGCAAGATTATCAACAAATCTGGTTTGGAAATTGCAACCGGTACACATGTTGGTAATATGAAGGAATTAATTATCTATTGCATTGATGTTTTGTCATTGATGTCAACTCTAGCTATTATGATTGGTTACCGACAAACAAATTTTGGTTACTGGTAGAAGAACTAGTGTTACCGGTAGAAGGGACTATCAGTTGGATACTATCGACATGTTTGGATCAATGGAATATGTTTGGTTTGATGTGTTGCATGTTTTTGGAGTATCTTTTGGTTAGTTGGTATTGACTTGGTCATTGGATGCTATGATACACTCTAGTAAGCCTATACCGATAAGGGTTTAAGGTTTTATCAGCAGAGATTTTACTGAGAATCTTTGACAAGATGCATAAGTGGTGTTGGTGCATCTTCTAGATGAAATTCAAGATGTAGAAGCTGATCTTTGTTCATGAATCGACTGATTGGAGACATTTCTTTGGCATGGAGAATCTAATTAGGTCTGGTACTTATCTAGGTTATGGACTGGTATCATGTAACATGTTCTCTACATGTTACCGAGATGATTTATGGATTGGTTAATGTTGCTTTGGTCTAAAGCCAACATGGCATATCATTGTAATGTGGATATATGTAATGATCTTATTGTAATATATTTTAGGTGTCCGACCTAATTGTTTTAGGCCTTAGGGTCTGTATAAATTGATGTAAGATCTCATTGTAGATTGTGGTTGTAATGGTCATGGTCATGGAATGAAATATCATATGCGAAGGAGATTTGGTCGATCATAGCTGATCGAATTGGGTTTATGTAAGAGGTCAAAGGCCTCCAGTATTGAGCTTAATCGGGACTATAATTAGGCATGGTAGATGATATCACTGACAGTTCATTCTTCTGGATTGTTGTCCAATTATATTGAGGTGGTTATAACCTCTTTGTAGTCAGTGAGACTCCTTTGTAATGAGTAGTATGCTCTAGGCAATGTGCCTTCATGCATGTGCAGGCCCTTTATTGTATCACATACTTTCTACAAAAGTATCATCTGACTGTGGGTAGGCTTCCCACCATGGGTTTTCCCTTTACTGGGTTTTCTATGTACAAATCATGGTGTTATGTGGTATGGTTGTATTGTGTTAATTCTTTGTTTCTACCGATATTTGTTTCTACTATTCTGATATTAAATGTTTATGTGCTCCAGTTAAAGGTTATAAAATGGTTTGATTAATATAATCTATTGACAACTGATTCAACCCCCCCCCTCTCAGTTGTCCACCGGTTATTCTAACAACACATACTAAAGGTAATATCTTTCATTTGAACTCCGGTGAAAATACATGTTTGATTGCACAAATTGATGAGAGTTGGCTATGGCATAAGAGGTTGTGTCATGTGAATTTTGATTACATTGTGAAGATCACTTCTTCTAAGGCAATTATGGATACACCTAAGATTGTAAAGCCCTATAATCCGGTATGTAAGGAATGCCAAATGGGAAATAAAGTCAGGATTTCTTTTAAGAGTATACAAGACAAATCTAATGATGTTCTTGATCTTATTCATATTGATTTGTGTGGTCCTGCTAGAATCAAACTTTTTCAGAGTGATAGATATTTCATGCTAATCATTGATCATTATTCTAGAATGATGTGGGTTAATTTTCTAAGGGAGAAGTCTAAAGCATTTGCAAAGTTTAAAATATTTAAAGCTAAAGTTGAGATAGAGATGGGATTGAAGATTAAATGTTTAAGGTCAGATCAGGGTGGAGAATTCACATCTAGTGAATTTAACAGTTATTGTGAGAAGAATGGGATAAGGAGATAGTTATCTCCACCTTGAATACCTCAGCATAATGGAGTTGTGGAAAGGAAGAGCAAAACTATCTTGGATGCAGCTAGAACCATGATGATGGAAGTTAATCTTCCTCATATCTACTAGAGAGAAGTTGTAAGTACAACGGTATACACATTCAACAGAGTTCATATCAAAGGAGATACCGATAAAACACCTTATGAGTTATGGTTTGGTCATACACCGATAGTTAAGTATTTCAGAATCTTTGGTAGTAAGAATTATATCAAAAGAGATTATTCCATTGGAAAGTTTGATCCTAGATGTGATGAAGGAATATTTCTTGGTTATTCTAATGAAAGAAAATCATATAGATGTTATAACAAAAGATTGCAGAGAAATGTGGAGACTACAAATGTTAAAGTGGATGAGCAGAACAAAAGTCAAATCAGAACTTATGAGATAGAACCATCAGTGGAAATGATCATAACTGAACCAGTAGCACCTATATCGGAACAAAATGTTGAGCCAGTTACTCCGGTAGTATCAAAAAATCAAAAGACTCCTAGGTATGTAAGGTTGAATCATTCTAAAGATTAGATTATTGGAGACAAAAGCAAAGGAGTGATGACAAGAAGAAGGTTGGCAGCTGATGAGGTATGTTTTATTTCTCAAGTTGAACTGGCAACAGTAATTGAAGCTTGTAAAGATGAATATTGGATGAAAGATATGGAAGAAGAATTAGATCAGATAGAAAAGAATAACACATGGACTTTAGTTCCTCGGCCTATAAATAAGCATGTTATTGGAACTAAATGGGTTTTTCAGGAATAAATTGAATGAGGATAGACAAGTTGAAAGGAATAAAGCTAGATTGGTTTGTAAAGGATATTCTCAAAAGGAAGGAATTGATTATGGTGAAACCTTTGCACCAGTAGCTAGGATTGAAGTTGTGAGATTATTTCTTTCTTATGCTACTCATAAGAACTACAAGATTTATTAGATGGATGTTAAGTGTGCATTTGAATGGAGATCTTGAAGAGGAAGTTTATATTGAGCAACCTGATGGATTTTAACTTTCAGATGACAGAAACATAGTGTGTAGGTTAAGGAAAGCTTTATATGGATTGAAACAAGCTCCTAGAGCTTGGTATGCAAGACTGGATAAATATCTTTTGAAGCTTGATTTCACTAAAGGTAATGTTGACACTAATTTATATTGTAAGATCACTAATGATGACATATTGATTATTAAGGTCTTTGTTGATGATATCATTTTTGGAGGTAAAGATAAGTTGTGTATAGAATTCTCTAACAATATGAAGAATGAATTTGAGATGTCTATGATTGGGGAGATGAGATTTTTATTAGGTTTGCAGATTACTCAAACTGATAAAGGTATTTTCATCTGTCAAACTAAGTATGCTAGAGAGTTGTTGAAGAAATTTGGTATGGAAAATTCTAAACCGGTTAGTACTCCTATGGTTACAAGTGAGAAATTCACAAAGAAAGATGCATCTACATCGGTAAATCCTACTAGGTATAAATATATGATTGGTGGTTTGGTATATCTGACTCAGACTAGACTAAACATAATTAATTCAATTTATATTGTATCAATATATTAGAGTGATCCTAGAGAAAATCATGAGTGCGGTGAAAAGGATTTTTAGGTATTTGCAGGAAACAACTTAATATGGTTTGTGGTATCCTAAAAATGATGACTTTACATTATGAACATATACAAATGCAGATTGGGCTAGAGATCTTGATGACCGAAAGAGAACATCCAATGGAGCTTTCTTCCTTAGAAGGAAACTTGTTTCATGGATCAGCAAAAAGCAGTCATGCACTTCTTTATCTACTGTTGAAGCTGAGTATGTTGGTGCTGCTACTAATTGTGCACAAGTTCTATGCATGAATAAAATGTTGAAGGATATAAAGGTGAATTGTAATGAACCGATAGCTATTCACTATGATAACTCTATTGCTATTGATATATCAAATAATCTGGTATTTCATTCTAAGACAAAGAACATATCTATCAAGTATAACTTATTGAAGGAGAAGGTGGAAGAAAATGAAGTTAGACTATTTTATGTGAACACTAAAGAGGAGATTGCGGACATTTTCACTAAACTTTTTCCTAAAGAATCATTTGAGTACTTCAGAGACAGATTGGGGGTTTCTACCCCTCCCATAGAGACCTAAGTGATGTTGATTAACATCAGTCTTATATGCATTATCAGATTTATTACTCATTCTGGATTGATGTGGTGGTTCTACTACTTGGGGGGGGTAATCACCTGTATGTTTCAAAGGATCTATGATTTTTCTTTGATGTTTTATGCCAGACCTTTGGCATTGATGTCAAAGGGGGAGAGATATATGTGAAAAATAGAGCTTAAGAAAATATGTCATAAGTGAGTTTGGTTCAAAACTTTGTTTCTATATCATTTTGTGGGAGATTGTTTGTTGTCTTCTATTGGGGGAGACTTGTTTGGTATTTCTTGGCACTTGCATGGTTTTTTCACATCAGGTGTTGCCATCAATGACAAATGGGGAGATTGTTGGCAATTTGGAGGAATTGATTATGTGTTGCATTGATGTTTTGTCATTGATGGCAACACTAGTTGTTTTGGTTGTTTACCAATTTCTAATTGGTTCTGGTAGAGTGGTTGATTATGATATTGATCTGGTAGGATCTGGTATGCTTTGGTTTGTGGAATTGGTTTGGATCTATCATTCATGATATTCAAAATGTGTATCATGATCAATTGGTTCAAGATTTGATGATTTAGGAGCTATCATTTGTTCTAGTAAGCCTTTTGGTCACCAATAAGGGTTTTTTCGACAAAGATTTGTTGAAGATCTTTTGATGCATGTAATAAGTGGTGTTGGTGTGGCTTCTAGATGGCTTTCAGGATGTTGTTGGTTATCTTGTTCATGTTCCAGTTCATCGGTGGTGTTGGATTGATTTATGGCGACCTATTTTGGGTCTGGTGTTATCTAGGTCATGGACCAGTTTCTGTAACGTGTTGGAGGATGTTCCCAATGCGTTATTGGGGGGATTTAATGATTGGTTTACATTGTTTTTAGCCTAAGATGACTTGGTTGATCATTGGATTATGGGTTTATGTTATGAATTTATTGTATTATCTTTTAGGTGGCCGACCTAATTGTTTAGGTTCTGGGTTGGTTTAAATATGATGTAAGATCTCTTTGTAGATCATGGGTTGATAAGTCAAGGTTATGAAATGATCTATGTGTGAATAATGTTGCAATCATATGCAGAAGGTTTGGTTGATCATAGGTGATTGAATTGGTTTGTAAGAGAGGTTTAAGGCCTCTGATATTGAGCTTAATTGGAACTGTACTTAGGCATAGGAGATGTTATACTTTCAGTTCACTCTTCTTTCTGGATTGTAGTCTGATGTTTATGTAGTCAGTGAGGCTCCTTTTTGTGATGAGCAGTGCACTCTAGGCTATTGGCCTTCTTGAATGTGCAATATGTAAAGGCCCTCATATTGTAATCATATGTTGTCCATTTGGTGGAATTGATTATGTGTTGCATTGATGTTTTATCATTGATGCCAACACTAGTTGTTTGGATGCTTTACCGACACCCTTCTAGTCCCGGTAGGTTGAGTGGTTTCTGGTTAACTTGTATCCAACATGATCCAATAGGCTCTGGTATAATCTAGTGATGGAATTGGACTTTTCATAATGCTTATACTCATATTTGGTCAGCTGGTTTTGGTATGGTGATTGGATACTATTCTGTTTGCTTAGAAGATTGGTTTTTGGTTCCAACAAGGGTTTCACCAGCAGAGCTTTTGGTGGAGAACTTTGATGAATTGAATAATTGGTGTTGGTGCAGCTTCTAATGGAGTTTGAGGATGCTTTTGGTGATCATGTTCGAGACTTGGTGTTTGGAGATCATTTTTGTAGCATGTGGACCTATACTTGGTCCCGGTTGATCTAGGTTATGGACCGACATTTAGGTAACATGTGGATAGGACCTTTTGTTGTATTTATGGGATGTCTTATGTGTTGTTATTAATTGGTTGGTCTAAGGCTCATATGGTTTGTAATTATGTAATGGGTTTATTATCTGGTGGTCAATGTGATTGGTTATGGTTGAGGGTTTGTATAAATATGATGTAAGATCTCATTGTAGATCATCATGGTTAATGTAAGAGGTCATGGTCAAGGAATGTAATGTGCGAATCATGTAATATCATTTAGGTAGAGGAGTTGGTCAATCATTGGAGATCAAATTGGGTTTTTGTAAGATGATTTAGTCCTCTAGTATTGAGCTTAACCAGAACTATACTCTGGCATAGGAGATGCTATCTTTCGCAGTTCAACACTTCTTTGGATTGTAGTCTAGATTTGTATGTAGTCAGTGAGACTCCTTTTGTGATGAGTAGTATGCTTTAGGTTGTTGGCCTTCTTGCAAGTGTAGGCTCCTCCATTGTAATTCACATACTTATTGTAGAAGTATTATCTGACTATGGATAGGCTTCCCACCTTGGTTTTTCCCTTTACCGGATTTTCCACGTACAAATATTTGTGTCATGTGGATGGCTTTTATTCTATGATTACTATTTATGCTTAATTGGTTTATCTACTATTCTGGTATTATATTTTTGGGTTCTGATATTAAATTTTTAATTGCTAATGCTTCTGGTAATCTATGACAACTGATTCACCCCCCCCTCTCAGTTGTCTTCCAGTTATCTGAACTGTCTAACAATTGGTATCAGAGCTTTGGTCCTCTCTGCAAAAAGTTTAACCTCTTGAGGATGATCCTATGGTGACTAAGAATTCAAGTTCATCTAGTTATTCTAGAGCTATCTTTCGAAGGGATATACCGAGGATTGAAGGAACAAATTACACAGTATGGAAAATTTGGATGGAGACTCATCTGAGATGTCTTGGCAAGGAGATTTGGGAGATCACACAAAATGGTCTCACACCCTATAATCTAGGATCTGGGAATCCTCCTCTGGCTAACCTGTACAAGGAGCTTGAGAATGATTGTAGAGCAATAGATTCCCTCTTGTGTGCACTTTTTGATCAACAAATAGTGGGATTAATCGACAAATCATCTGGAAAGGCTATATGGGATAAGTTGCGAACTCTTAATGAAGGTGGCCCTACAGTGAAGATTTCTAAACTTGATGGTTATCGGGTGAGATATGAAAACCTGAAGATGGAAGAAGATGAAAGGATTACTGCATTCATGGAAGAGTAAATGAGATTGTTATGGGAATTCAATGTTTTGATGGACCTCTGAGTGAAGATGGAATTATTTCTAAAGTCCTGAGAGACCTACCACCGGCTTAAAAAATGAAGGCTAGTGCTATTAATGAGTTGATAACAATGGCTAATACATATGTCAATAGAGATACTTTGGTTGGGAAACTATCTTCTTTTGAGCTTGAGGAATTTGGACCTTCTAGAGTTGTGAAGACTGAACCTACTTTTCATGCATCTACATCTACAACCGGTAAGCAAGTCTGGAAAGATTTATATGCAAAATAACTAAAAGATATGAAGAGGGAAGATGATGACTTTGAGCAACTTGAAGCACTATTTGCTAGAAGAGTACCAAAAGGACCAGTAGGAAGCAAGTATGAAGGAAAAACATCTTTTAAATTTTTTAAATGCAATAAGATTGGTCATTTTGTATCTAGATGTCCTGAAAGGAATTCAAGATTTGAAGAAAGAGTTAAAAGATCAATTAAGCCTAACCCTGGATATCAGAACAAGCATACATTCAAGAAAAATAGAGACAAATCATGCTACATAGTGGATGAGGAAGACATTATTGATTCAAATGATGAACTGGCAGAAGACTCTGCTAGTGGATCTGGAAATGGAAAGGAATGGGTATTCCTTGCTACCAAGGAAGATGATTCGGCACTGGAAGAGAATGTACCTAAGGAGAAGGCACTTGCTGCTAAAATTAAGGACATGGATGAATGGGTAATTGATAGTGGTTGTTCACATCATATGACTAGAGATAAAGTGAAGTTTCTATCTTTGAAAGAATTTGATGGTGGACTAGTTAGATTTGGAGATGACAAGGCATGTATGATCAAAGAAAAAGGAACTATATCACTAGATGGTAAGAAAAATACTGACAATGTTTATTATGTTGAAGGTTTGAAGCATAATCTTTTGAGTGTAGGAAAATTGGTAGATAAGGGATCTCAATTACAGTTTAAGGATGGAAAATGCAAAATTATTAACAAATCTGGCTTGGAGATTGCAACCGTTACACAAATAAAAGGCAACATATTTCATTTAAACTTCAGTGAGAAGATATGTTTGATTACACAGATTGTGTCATGTCAATTTTGATTGCATTGTGAAGATCAGTTCAACTAATGTTGTTAGAGTTATACCTAAGATTATGAATCCCTATAATTCGGTATGTAAAGAATGTCAAATGGGTAAATAGGTCACAAACCTCTTTTATGAGTATACAAGATAAATCAAATGATGTTCTTGATCTTATT
The DNA here is from genome assembly GCF_030272615.1 of Cryptomeria japonica. Classification (NCBI taxonomy): domain Eukaryota; kingdom Viridiplantae; phylum Streptophyta; class Pinopsida; order Cupressales; family Cupressaceae; genus Cryptomeria; species Cryptomeria japonica. The sequence continues at coordinate 434,917,228 of NC_081406.1, forward strand.
CATACTGATTTTTGTGGCCCTGCTAGAGTTAAACATTTTCATGGTGATAGATATTTCATACTAGTCATTGATGATTATTCTAGAATGATGTGGGTTACTTTCTTGAGAAAAAATCTGAAGCATTTGAAAAGTTTAAAATCTTTAAGGCTAAAGTGGAAACTGAGATAGGATTGAAGATTAAATGTTTGAGATCAGATCATGGTGGAGAATTCACATCCGGTGAGTTTAATAAATTTTGTGACAAGCATGGTATAAGAAGACAATTTTCTCCTCCCTGAACACCTCAATGGAATGGAGTTGTGGAAAGGAAAAATAGAACTATCTTGGATGCTGCTAGAACAATGATGATGGAAGGAAATCTAACTCATATCTACTGGAGAGAAGCAGTGAGTACAGCAGTTTACACATTAAAAAGAGTACATATCAAAGGATAAATAGGTAAGACACCTTATGAATTATGGTTTGGCAATACAACTATAGTTAAGTATTTCAGAATTTTCGGTAGTAAATGTTATATCAAGAGAGATAATACTATTGGGAAATTTGATCCTAGAAGTGATGAAGGCATATTTCTTGGTTATTCTAATGAAAGCAAAGCATATAGATGTTATAACAAGAGATTGCAGAGAATTGTGGAGAGTGCTAATGTCAAAGTAGATGAGTTGAACAAAAGTCAAATCAGAGTTTATGAGAAGAAACCGACGTTGAAAATTATTATATCTGAACCGGTAGCACCTTTACCGAAATAGAGAGTTGAACCAGTTACTCCAACAACATCAGAGTATTCTACAGTAACTGAAGAATAGGAAAGATGAACAGAGAGTCAAAAGACTCCTAGGTATATGAGGCTAAATCATTTTGAAGATCAAATCATTGGGGATAAGAACAATGGAGTGATGACAAGAATAAGAATGGCAACTAATTATGTATGTTTAATTTCACAAGTTGAACCGGTATCAATAATTGAGGCTTGTCAAGATGAGTTTTGGTTAAAAGATATGGAAGAATAATTAGATCAAATTGAGAAAAATAACACATGGCCTTTGGTTCCTCGACCTAAAAATAAAAATGTTATTGGAACTAAATGGGTTTTTAGGAATAATTTGAATGAGGATGGTCAAGTTATAAGGAACAAGGCTAGATTGGTTTGTAAAGGATATTCTCAGAAGGAAGGAATTTATTATGGAGAAACTTTTGCACCGGTAGCTAGGATTGAAGATGTAAGATTATTTCTTGCCCATGCTGCTTATAAAAACTACAAGGTTTATCAAATGGATGTTAAATGTGCATTTTTGAATGGGGATATTGATGAGGAATTTTATATTGAGCAACCTAATGGTTTTTTACTATCAGATGATACGAATATGGTTTGCAAGTTAAGGAAAGCTTTATATGGATTGAAACAAGCACCTAGAGCTTGGTATGAAAGGTTGGATAAATATCTTTTGAAGCTTGGTTTTACTAAGGGTACTGCTGACAATAATTTATATTATAAAATCACTGATGATGATATACTGATTGTTGAAGTATTTGTTAATGACATTATTTTTGGAGGTGAAGATAAATTATGCATAGAATTTTCTAAAAATATGGAGAAAGAATTTGAGATGTCTATGATTGGTGAAATGAATTTTTTCTTAGGTTTGCAGATTACTTAGGCTGACAAAGGTGTTTTCATCTATCAAACTAAATATGCTAAGGAATTGTTGAAGAAATTTGGTATGGGAGATTCTAAACCGGTAAGTACACCTATGGTTACAAGTGAGAAACTAACAAGAAAAGATGTTTCTACACCAGTAAATCCTACAAGATACAAATCTATGATTGAAAGTATACTTTATTTGACTTAGACTAGGCTAGACATTATGAATGTTGTTTGTATTATTTCAAGATTTCAGAGTGATCCTAGAGAAAATCATGAGATGATGGTGAAAAGGATTTTTATATACTTGCAAGGTATATCAGAATATGGTTTGTGGTACCCTAAGGATGATAACTTTACTTTATGTGCATATACAGATGTTGATTGGGTTGGAGATGTTGATGACCGAAAAAGTACTTCTGGTGGAGATTTCTTTCTTGGAAAGAAGTTGGTTTCATGAGTTAGCAAGAAACAATCATGTACCTCTTTATCTATTGTTGAAGCTGAGTATGTTGTTGCTACTACTAACTATACACAAGTTTTATGGATGAAGCAAATGTTGAAGGATATAAAGGTGGATTGTGATGCACCGGTAGTTATTCACTGTGATAACTCTGTTGCTATTGATATATCAAAGAATTTGGTATTTCATTCTAAGACAAAGCACATATCTATCAAGTATAACTTTTTGAAGGAGAAGGTGGAAGCAAATGAAGTTAAACTGGTTTATGTGAATACTAAAGAACAGATTGCAGATATTTTCACTAAACCTTTATCCAAGGAATCATTTGAGTACCTGAGAGATAGATTGGGGGTTTTTTCTCCTGCGACGGAGACTTGATTGATGCGGTTTGGCATTTGTTCGGCATAGGGGGAGTAGTCAACTTTGAGATTTAGAGGCTTATGTTTATGCTTTGATATTTCTGTCAGATTTCTGGCATTGATGTCAAAGGGGGAGAGATAGTGATGTGAAAAAGAAATTTAGAACTTTATAGAGATATTGATATTCAGAGTTATATGTGGGAGATTGTTGGCTATCTTCCATAGGGGGAGACTTGTTTGACATTTCTTGGTACTTAGATGTTTTTCACATCTAGTGTTTCCATCAATGCCAAAGGGGGATATTGTTGGCCATTTGGTGGAATTGATTGTGTGTTGCATTGATGTTTTGTCATTGATTCCAACACTAGTTGTTTGGATGCTTTACTAGTACCCTTCTGGTCCCGATAGGTTGAGTGGTTTCTGGTTAACTTGGATTCGACATGATCCAGTAGGCTCCGGTATAATCTGGTGATGGAATTTTCTTGTTCATAATTCTTAGACTCATATTTGGTCTGGTGATTGGATGCTATTCTGCTTGCTTAGAAGATTGGTTTCTGGTTCTGGTGAGGGTTTCACTGGCAGAGCTTTTGGTCATGATCTTTGATGAATTGCATAATTGGTGTTGGTGCAACTTCTGATGGAGTTTCAGGATATTGTTGGTGATCATGTTCGAGACTTGGCATTTGGAGATCATTTTTGTAGCGTGTGGACCTATACTTCGTCCTGATTGATCTAGGTTATGGACCGAAATTAATGTAATGTGTAGATAGGACCTATTGTTGTATTTTCATTATGTCTTATGTGTTGTTATTATTTTTTGGGTCTAAGGCCGACATGGTTTGTAGTTATATAATGGGTTTATTATCTGGTGGCTGACCTGATTGTTTATGGTCAAGTGTTTGTATAAATATGATGTAAGATCTCATTGTAGATCATCATGGTTAATGTAAGAGATCATGGTCAAGGAATTTAATGTTTGAATATTGTAATATCATTCAAGCAAAGGAGTTGGTTGATCATTGGAGATTGAATTGGGTTTATGTAAGAGTATTTAGTCCTCTGGTATTGAGCTTAACTAGAACTATACTCTGGCATAGGAGATGCTATCTTTTGCAGTTCAACACTCCTCCAGATTGTAGTATGGATTTGTATGTAGTCAGTGAGACTCCTTTTGTGATGAGAAGTATGCTCTAGGTTGTTGGCCTTCCTACAAGTGTAGGACCCTTCATTGTAGTTCACATACTTACTACAGAAGTATTATCTGACTGTGGGTAGGCTTCCCACCATGGTTTTTCCCTTTACCAGGTTTTCCACATACAAATCTTGGTGTCATGTGGATGGCTTTTATGATGTGATTATTGTTTATGCTTAATTGGTTTAACTGCTATTCCGGTATTATTGTTTTGGGTTCCAGTATTAAAGTTTTAATTGCTAATGCTTCTGGTAATCTGTGATAGTTTATTCACCCCCCCTTCTCAGTTGTCTTCCAGTTATCTGAACTGTCTAACATCATATACTTACCACAAAAGTATTATCTAGCTGGTGGTAGGCTTTCCACCATGGTGTTTCCCTTTATTGGTTTTTCCACGTAAAAATATTGGTATCATATGTTATGGATGGATGATAACTGTTCTATGATATATGTTTATGTTTAAATGCTTTATCAATCATTCTAGTATTTGGTTTATGCATTCCAGTATTAAGTTTATGTGTTCCAGTAATAAGGATTTAAATGCTTAAATTTCTATAATCCGATGACAACTGATTCACCCCCCCAATCTCAGTTGTCCTCTGGTTATCTAAGTTGTCTAACACATACTGACTTGTGTGGTCCTATAAGAGTGAGAAGCATATAGGGTGATAGGTATTTCATGTTGTTGATTGATAACTACTCTAGGATGATGTGGGTGAATTTTCTAAGAGAGAAATCAGAAGCACTGGATAAATTCAAGATATTCAAATCAAAGGTGGAGACTGAGACAGGGTTGAAGCTAAAGTGTTTAAGATCTGATAGAGGAGGAGAATTCATGTCTAGTTAATTTGATACATTTTGTGAGAGGAATGGAATTAGAAGACAATTATATTCTCTTAGAACCCCTCAGCAGAAAAGAGTCATTGAAATGAAGAATAGAACAATCTTGGATGTTGCAAGAATGATGTTGATTGAATAAAATGTTGTGTAAACCTTTTGAAAAGAAGTTGTTAGCACTATTGTTTACACATTCAACTAGGTGCATATAAAAGGTGATTGTGATTTCGATAAGACTCCTTATGAGCTATGGTTTGGTCATGGTCCTACAATTAGATATTTCAGAGTTTTTTGAAGAAAATTCTATATCAAAAGGGATGAGGATATAGGAAAGTTTGATGCAAGATGTGATGAAGGAATCTTCTTGGGATATTATACTAAGAGCAAGGCCTATTGGTGTTACAATAAGAGGTTGAAGAAGATAGTGGAAAGTGAAAATGTGAAGGTAGCTGAATGTTTTGGGAAGCAAATCAAATTATGTGGATATTATATTGATGATAAAGATATTATTTCTAAGCCTGCACAGACTGAGATCCTGAAGTAAATTAATTTGGTAGAGATAGTTAATCTAGATATTGCTACTACTGGTGAAGAAGTTCAAGAGCCTGAGAATCAAAATAATCTGAAGACTTCAAGGTATGTGAAATTGAATCATTCTGAGAATCAGATTATTGATGATAAGAACAAAGGTGTGATGACTAGAAGAAGACTTATTGCTGAAGAGATATGCCTGATTTCTAGGATTGAACATAAAGATGTTGTTGAAGCATGTAAGGATGAGAACTGGAAAAAATTTATGGAGGAAGAGTTGAATCAAATTGAGAAGAATAACATTTGGGAGCTTGTTATGAGACCTAAAGACAAGAATGTGATTGGTACTAAATGGGTGTTCCAAAATAAACTGAATGAAGCTGGTGAAGTGGTAAGAAACAAAGTAAGATTGGTATGTAAGGGATTCTCTCATATGGAAGGTATTGATTATGAGGAATCTTTTGCTCCTATAGCTAGAATTGAAGCCATTAGATTGATGCTTGCATATGTTGCTTACAAAAATTTTAAGGTTTATTAGATGGATGTTAAGTCAGCCGTTTTGAATGGTGATCTTGAGGAGTAAGTCTACATTGAGCAACTGAAAGGATTTTTACTATCAGATGAAGGAGACATGGTATGAAAATTGAAGAAAGCACTGTATGGATTGAAGCAAGCCCCTAGAGCCTGGTATTGTAGTGCCCCTACCCTAGTCAGCTTTGTATAACCGGTTTGACCTTGGTTGACTTTTTTATGTGGCATTCTTGAATGGTTGATTTACCGTGATGTAATGTTGTAGTCAGATGTTATGATTATTGTGTGTACCTGTTAATGTGCTTTCACATCGATTCTTATGTAAGTTTAATTATTTCCCTGATTCTTGTTATTGATCTCGAGCTAACACCTTCATTATATATATATATATATATATATATATATATATATATATATGTGTGTGTGTGTGTGTGTGTGTGTGTGTGTGTGTGTGTGTGTGTATGTATGTATGTATGTATGCTTGTGTGACTCTTGGTTGTAGGAGATTGCAGGTACAGTACCACTGTGGTGCGAGGTTCATCTTCACCTGGATTCGCAAGGTTGAGTATACCTCTTTCGCCCTTAGAATTTGGGTTAAGTGGTTGTAAAACCCTCATTTTACCCTAGTCATGCTCAAGTGAGCGTCACCTATGGTCCGTCAGTTTCCCTTTTCATTTGGCTTTGCGGGTCGTGTATTTGGTTGGCTTTCTTGGTTTGTGTGCCTTGCGTGTGGTAAAAATTGAGTATTTTGTCTTAAGTATTTAATTTGATTTAATGTGTTCATTTATGCATTAGTAATTGAGGAATTAAAATAAATAGGTTCTTTTATGTGATTAATCATTAATTAAAAAGATTGCTCTATATATGTTGTAGCAAGTTTAATTTAATGGTTAATTTAAAATCGTGAATTTATTTTAGTCTATGCATTTTGAAAAGGGAAGATTTAAAGTTATTTGAAATAGAAATAATTTAATCCCTTTTTGCTTTTTGAAATAGAAAGGTTAATTTTAATTATTTAAGAAAATCAAATTTTATTAGAAAAACAAGTTTAGTTTATATATATATTTGATATAGTGTGAAAGATTGATTTTGGGAATTTAATTTAATTAAAATATTTTACCCTCATCAATATTGTGAAATATAAATGTTAGCTTTGTTAATATTGAGAAAATTAAAATTAAATGAGAGAGAAGCATTTTAATTTTAATTAGAAAAGCAAGATAGATTATTTGAATAGTTGAAAAGAATGATTTTTCATTTCTTTTATTTACAAAGTGTTTAAATTCGAAATTAGGAGATTAGGTCAAATTTTATTCCATTTAACCTAGGTTGGAAAATATTTTTACGGTTGTTGATTTTTTTGGGGGAAAAATATTTTTGGATGGAGAAAATTGGGGATTTTGGGGAAGGAAGAATTTCTACAGCTGCAGGTTGGGCTCTTCTTCAAAATCTTTCCAGGAATGCTAAAAGAGGTAGGATTCTTGTTTACCTTTTTTATTTCATTGTTAAATCAAAAAAAATGTGTTTGGTTGTTCTTCATGAAATGCTGGTTTAAAAATCCATGAATGTTCTCAAATTTGAGTTTTAGCTTTGGAAAAATTGGTTTGCATTCTTTTGTATTGTGGAAAGATTGTTAAAATAGTTGGAGTTCATGCTTGTAGATTAAGCAGATTCACTAGTTCCACCCTGAGAGGGGGTTATGCTGGTGAAATTTTGCCAGAATGGGTTGCCTGGGAATGAAAATGTTTGTTTAAGATTGGCTAAATCCATTCTCTGTTTGTCTCAGAAAATTTCCGAGTCTATTTTTTTGGGGGGTTTTGTTCCAGATTAACGGAATCATTCATATGTCTGAGGGCTTGATAATGAGATTTATTTCTCAGAGATTTCTGAGTCTGAGACTGCAGATTGGGATTTTTAGTTAATTTTAATTTATGGGTTTGTTGATTTAGTTTTAAAATCAATTTTGGTATTCTTGATCTTTCTCGAAAAAGAATAATGTTCTTAGTGTCTATGAGACTGGTTTTCTTCTTGGTTGTGTATGTCACAGTAAATAAAATTTAAAATAAATAAATAAAAAGAAATAATATAAAATAAAATAAATGGGGGGGATGGTAGCAAGTACTACCCCGCGGTAGCAGCTGCTACCGTGCGGTAGTAGTGCTACTGTAGGGTAGCAGAGCTACCGTGCGGTAGCAATGCTACCATAAGGTAGCAGATGCTACTGTAGGATAGCAATGCTACCATAAGGTAGCAGATGCTACCATAGGATAGCAATGCTACCATACGGGTAGCAGTGCTACCATACGACAGCATGCTATCCTATGGTAATAAAGCTGCCAGGCAACATTAAATTTGCCTTAACTTTTTACATGCCTCCAACTTGTGGTGAATTGTATTTATTTTATTTTATTTTATGAAAAAAACAATATATATATATATATATATATATATATATATATAGTTTGTTATTTATTTCATTATGTGGAAAAAGGTTAAAGTAATATTTTATTTGGGAGATTTTGGAAATAAAATATTTTTATTGCTTAGCAAGTTTTAAATAATATATTATAATCTGAGAAATTAGAAAATAATAGGTTATCCGGAGATTTTAGAAATGAAATAATATAGTGTATTTGGGTAATTGGAAAATAGGAATATTATATCATTGGGTATATTGGAAACTTAAATAATATAATATTGGAAATAGTGGGAATTAAATAAAGTATTGTTACGAAAATTTGGCAAGTAAATGAAATTTTTATTTAGTAGAATAACTTGTTAATTTATATTTTTCTCTGAATTGGGGAATAGGCAAGATTGTAGTAGTGCAATTGTGGTATTGAAATTAGCTTGTAATGGTGTTTTGTGTTTTGTGTTATTGTATTTTGAGAACTTAGATCATTTAGAAATCTTGATCGACATTTAGTGTTTAAATCAATATGGGAAAAGATTTCCTCTACCAGTTAATGCCTATGCAAGTTTAATTTCTATACTCGCTTTTGCTTAAGTAATGGCAAGACTTGATATGTTTTTTTTGGACCCTGTCATTTGGTTGATTTGGGGTACCTGTTTATATCAACGGTCTCTAGTTCGGTTGTTGCCTTGTAATGATGTTATAATTGGTCTTGTCCTTTAATGCAGGAGTAGTGTGTTGATTTGTGGTTGACCATAGTTGGTTAGGTCTCTAGTTAGACTACCATCAGGTAGTGGACCTTTGAATTTGCTTTTAATATGTCCAGTTGGATCCGTTTCTATGTAGGGATCGTCTATGTATTTATTGACCGATGTGGTCATTTATATATTGGTTATGTTCGCCTTGATGGCAGGATTGTAAATAATGTGAACCTTATGTGTCCTTAACTTATTTAAATGATCATAGGGGTCTTGTAGTTGAGAAGACCTGGAGATGTAGCCCGTTAGGGGTGAACTCCGATATCAATTTGGTGTTATGTGATGCTTTTGTTCTTATGTTTCATGTTTAGCGTTAGCATGTATGGATGGCATTTTGATAGAATGTATAAGTGGATTAGATGAAATTAATTGTAAATGCATGTATGCAGTTGTCTTAATTAAATACAGGAATGTGGATCATGAAGGGATGAAGATTTGAATAATAGAAGGTAATCAATTTCAGTTATTGATAATACAATTAAGTATGCATGGAAAGAACTCTCTAGGTTATGATGAAATTAAAGCATGTAATGAAATTAGATGCATGGTATATGGTTAAGGGAAAGTTTGAATGAAATGATTGGATAACCATGATTGGATGAACTCGTCATATTTCCTAAATCGTAATTCAAATGGATGAACTCATTTAGTTATTTAGATTTTAATCTTAATAAATGAACTTCATCATATTAGCTTTTTTTTTTAACTATAATGGATGTACTCATCAAGTTATCTATATTTTAACCCTAATGGATGAACTTCATTATGTTATTTACATTTTAACCTTGATATGTGAACTTCATCTTATTAGCTATATTTTTACTATAATGGATGAACTCATATGGTTATTTACATCTTAACCTTAATAAATGAACTTCATCTTATTAGCTATATTTTAACTAAATTGGATGAACTCATCTAGATATCTATATTTTAACCCTAATGGATGAATTCATATGTTATCTATGTTTTAACTTCTATGGGTAAATTTCCTCATGTTAGACTCATCCCCAACCATAATGGATGAGTGCATCCTATTATCTATAAATTTAAATTACCGAACAAATTATATCCATATTTTCAGTAATAACTTGTAATTAAGTTAACCTACTTAATTGGATCAAATATCGCGAGTTGAGTTAGATGTTAAGTTACGTAATCACATTGGGAAACTCCTTAGGTTTTATTTAGTCTTCCGCTGTGTTATCTGAACTTCTGATAACTCATTGCATCATCATGTTGTGTCAAAAAAAAAAAAATTGCACTCCATTTGTGCATTTTAGCTTTATCCCTTCAGGGTTTCCTGGTGGGGCATTACATTTGGTATCAGAACCCATGTTGCAACACTGGGATCTTTGGTTTTGCTTGTGCCCTTAGTTGGTGTGAGGTGTATCGACCTTATGTGTGTGCTTGTCCTCCTTTTGTATGTGTGTGATTGAGCAGACCTTAACTTGTGTGTAACATGTGTGTTCACACCCTAATTTCACCTTCTTGATGTGGGTGATTTGGAGTGATTGTATGTGCTTTGTCTGCTTATGGAGGTCTTTGTCTATGATTTCTCTTATTTTGAAGGAGAGTTGTATGTACCTTCCTTATTGATTATTGTACTCTTTTGACTAAACCATTTGGGTTGGTTAGTGTTGCCTTCAACCTAAAAGTACGAAATGTGTTTGTTTATGGTTATGATCTAGCTTAGTGTTGTTCGCTTGAAGGATTAGTGTGGTGGATATTCAAGGCTATTATGTAGTAAATTGAATGATTATGACCCTTCCTCCTTTCTCTCTCTAGAAATTAAAATGTTTTTGATATGTGTAATTATCTCTTATTTGAGTTTTCTTATTGCAAGAGAAAGGTTGTGATTTCTTGAGCCCTTGTGTGAGCCTTATAATGCTTATGTGTTTTTAGACTATAAAAGGGCTATGGGTCTGAAAGTTAATATTGGTTATTGGGAGAAAATTGTATGTTTACATTAAAGAATTCTCCATGTGTTTTGTAGGAGTAACATAATTAAATTTTATCCTAATTAAAGTGCATTAATATGTGAATAGTTGATTTTTTGAAACTACTTTAGTTGTAAAAGAAGTATCAAAAGGGAACATGTTATAGTAGCTTTGAGAGTGTATTAATGTGCTCCACGAAAGGTTGTTTTATGTGTTTCTTTAAACAGATTTGATTGAGGATCTATTTTAGCAATGCTCCATTGAACTTACCTTTGGATATATGTAATTGCCTTATTATGTTTAGAAAGTGTGAATGAAAGACTTGTTTGATGTGTATGCATAAGTGTGTAATATTTAGTTGATAATTCCTCACTTATCTTCTTACCGTACCTTGAATTTTCAATGATATGATAGTTCTGATACTTAATATAAGTACAGATCTGATAGCCAACAAGATGAGAGGAGGGGGATGAATCATACAAACTTAATCATCAATGAAAACATCAGATTCAACCTCGGTAACATATATCAGTCATAGAATAAAACTATCAAACATGCAAACTCAAAAGCATATGAACAATATAAACCTCATAACACCAGATTTAACGTGGAAACTCAAATAGGGAAAAACCACTATGGGATTTCGGACCCACTAAAAAATATACTCTTCTAGAGTATGCTCGGTTAAAAGCCAATCCTGTTAAAGATTACAAAACACATTGCTAGATGTGACCCGGTTAAGGGATTTCCCTCAGATCTGTTAGGATCTTCACTTTGTTAGAAGTGACCTTGTCAAAGGATTTCAAACACTCATTTAGAATGTCACCTTGTTAGAGGATTTACTTATAAGACTGTTAAGTCCACTCGGTTAAGAGATTTCCTGTTACTTTCACAAGCTAACAGTAATACAATCTATCTGCAACTTTACATCTAAAATGCTAAAGCAGATTCTTATTTTTTCAACACAATCTAGACATAGAACTATTCTTGTCTATCTGTTGGGCATCAATACTCTATTATTCCAACAGGTCTTCAAGCTTCTGTGCTCGGTGATCACTATGTAGCATCCCTGTGCAGACACTTGCCCACATCCACTGTTTATCAACAGTTCCTTATTTATAAACAATCATCTAACTGCTTAATCTCCTTGATCACATTTCCAATGATCAATCATAGCCATTAGATCTTCAATCTTGTCCAGGTTCATTGTATCTTACAATCTGAAAAATGTTTTACCCTGCCTTGGAACTTGCACAATCATCTTGGAACTTGTGTTAATGCGGTTCAATCTGAGCTGTAGATTTTCTTGCCGACTTTCCATTGCCTTAGATTTGTTAACAAACTTCTTCCACGGCTTACCAATCATTGATCCGCTCCAACTCATCAGCTTCTTTCATTAAATATCACATGTAAACATTTAATGCATTTTGTTATAGCTCGGTTACAACTCGGTGAATACTAAAATTTACTTAGTAGACATTCTGTCTTCATTTACAAACTGCGATAACCTTAGGGTTTACCGACTAGGTTCTTTGCCTAATAACATAGTGTAGTATTAACCTTTACATTTTACAACATATGTATGATGTTAAAACAATCTAAAACATCAAGATCTCATCATTGTCTGACTCGGTAGAGTTGCCCATTGAATAACTTATCCCTTTATTTATCATATTCTTTCCCGTGTCTTTACCGACTTCTTTATAATCTTCATATCATACTTCTTAAGATATGGCAACATCATACTGAATTAGAAAATCAATTTCTTGACATCAATGACAAAATAATAATATCAAGACAGTAAAACATCTTTAATCAGTTATGTCCATAATCATCAACAACCTTCTCAATATTCTTGTTATATTGCCAACAATCTCCCCCTTTGGCATTGATGGCAAAACCAATTGATTTGACCGTTAAGAATTTGGATTGTTGTGATTCTGAAATGCTGAAATGCTCTCCCCCATACATGAGACTTCTCTTCTGGTTTTCTCTCAATCTTCTCAGGTCTTCTCCTCCTGGTAGTCTTCTCCCCCTTGGGTAGGTCTTCTCCCCTTGGTAGTCTTCTCCCCCTTTGACAATAATGCCAAAAAGAAAAGAACTAAAACATAAGTTGTTTCTGTAAGAAGTTATTTCCTGCTGATGTGTATCAACTGAGTCTCGGTCAAAGCATTTGTTTACAATTCCTGTTCCCTGTATCATTTTTTGTATTATCCCAATATTGTTCCAGTACACTTTCAGAAAAGCATTCTTAAAGTGTATCACTTTAGCATCAGCTCCCTAAAAGATATTCAATAGATTCATCGAAGTGATACTTTCACCGAACTTGGTCAGCGAGTAAGAAATAGGGGTAGGACCCCTAACTTACTTCTGAGATATTCAAAAGTGTCCTTTGGTAGTGGCTTGGTGAAGATATTAGCTATTTGTTCCTTTGTGTTAACATATTCCAACACCACTTTTTTTTCATGAGCTTCTTCTCTAAGATAATGATATTTGATAGATATGTGCTTTGTCTTAGAGTGCATAACAGAGTTCTTTGAAATATTAATGGCACTAGTATTGTCACAGAATATAGTTACTGGCTCAGTAACTTTCTCATTTATACCTTCCAACAATTGTTTGATCCATGCAATGTTGGTACAATTCAGTGCTGCAACAACATATTCAACTTCAGCTGTTGACTGAGAAACACATCCTTGTTTCTTGCTAAGCCAGCTCACTAGTCTTTCTCCTAAGAAGAAAGCTCCTCCACTTGTGCTTTTCCTGTCATCAATGTTGCCTGCCCAATCAGCATCAGTATAGACTTTCAAATCAGAATCATTTCCTTTCTGATATACTAAGCCATAATCTTCAGTGCCTTTCAAGTATCTAAAAATTCTTTTGATTGTTGTCATGTGTATTTCCTTAGGATCTGTAGAGAATCTTGCAACAATACCTACTACATGTGCTATATCAGGCCTGTTGTGAACAACATATTGTAATTTTCCAATCATGGATCGGTAGAGTGTCTCATCAACAGATGCAGATTCATCATTCTTTGATAGTTTGCAGTTTGTAGTCATAGGAGTACTTACTGGCTTTGAATCCTCCATTCCAAATTTCTTCAAGATATCCTTTATGTATTTGGATTGAGTAATGAAAATTTCATTTTTCATTTGCAGTATCTGTAAGCCTATAAAATACTTTATCTCACCGATTAATGACATCTCAAATTCTTTGCTCATTTCATTACCAAAGTTCTTGCATAAAGAGTCATTTCCACAAAATATAATATCATCAACAAATATGGCTGAGATTAGTATTCCATTTTCATCATTCTTCATGTACATGTTGTTGTTCTCACTTGTCCTTATAAAACCAATCTTAATCAAATAAGAGTGCAGCCTTTCATACCATGCTCTAGGTGCTTGTTTCAGACCATATAAAGCTTTGTTCAATTTACATACCTGATCTTTATTATTGTCTTCAACAAATCCTTCAGGTTGTTCAATGAAAACTTCTTCTTCTAATATTCCATTTAGAAATGCAAATTTGACATCCATTTGATATACCTTCAATTTTTTGAAAGCAGCATATGCCAACAATGTTCTAACTCCTTCAAGTCTGGCAATAGGTGCAAAAGTCTCACCATAATCAATTCCTTCTTCTTGGGCATAACCTTTGCAAACCAATCTTTCTTTGTTCCGAATGACCTCTCCTTTCTCATTTAGCTTGTTTCTAAAGATCCACTTTGTACCGATTACATTTTTGTCCTTAGGTCTTGGGACTAGTGTCCATGTCTCATTCTTCTTGATTTGATCAATCTCTTCAGTCATAGCATTTATCCAATCTTCACTGTTGAATGCCTCTTTTACTATTCTTGGTTCAAATTCAGATATCAAACATGTGTTATGTCTCAGTTTGTTCCTTGTCATCACTGGATCATCCTTATCTCCTATAATCTGACTTGGTGCATGATGTCTTCTGACATATTTGGCTAATATAGGCTCAGTAGGCTCTGCATGATCCTCTTCATCACTCGGTAACTAGATATCTTCCTCATTTCCTTCAACAGTTATCTCGGTAGGACTTTTCGGTTGCACATAGACAAATTCATCATAGTCTTCTGGTTCTTTGGAATTCCTGTCATCAGTTCTTTTTGCAAATTCATCAATTTTCATATTTGCACTTTCTACTATTTTGTTAGATGATTTGATCAGACATTTAGATGCTTTGCTTCTAGAAGAATATCCTAGAAATGTTCCTTCTTCACTTTTCTAATCAAACTTGCCATTTCTATCATCTTTATGGACATAGCATTTGCTTCCAAAGATCTTAAAATAACTTACGTTAGGTTTCTTGCCATACCAGATTTCATAAGGTGTCTTCAAAGTACCTTTCTTCAATTAAACTCGGTTCAAGGTGTAAACAACTATGCTTATTGCTTCTCTCCAAAATGTTTGTGGAACCTTCTTCTCAATCATCAGTGTTCTAGCACAATCCACAATAGATCTGTTTCTTCTTTCAGCTATTCCATTCTGCTCTGGAGTCCTCGGTGCAGAGACTTGTCTTTTAATACCATGATCATTGAAAAATAGGTTGGACTCATCAGATGTGAACTCTCCTCCTCTATCTGATCTAAGACATTTCAGTTGTCTTCCTGTTTCATTTTCAACTCTAGCCTTGTACCACTTAAACATTTGAAAAGCTTCTGATTTTTATTTTAAAAATATTACTGACATCATCCTTGAATAATCATCCACAAATAATATGAAATACTTATCACCATAATAACTTTGAACTTTCATAGGATCACAAAGATCAATGTGTACAAGATCTAAAATTCCCTTAGAAGTGTAGGACTTACTTGTAAAGTTGTATCTTATCATCTTGCCCATTTGGCATCCTCAGCACATAGCATTCTCAAATTTTTCAAGACTCGGTAGACCTCTTACTCTATGCTTCTTACTTATCTTGATCAGATTATCAAAATTAACATGACAAAACCTTTTATGCCATAACCAGGTGTTATCAATCTTTGCATGCAAGCACTTGTTGTGAGTAGAGTCAAGGTGAAATGTATTACCTTTTGTTTGTGTCCCGGTAGCAGCTAACTTTCCATTCTTGTCATGAACTTTGACAATTCCTTTCTGAAATTCTATTCGGTAACCTGTGTTGTTTAGCTGTGCTACACTCAAAAAATTATATTTCAAACCTTTAACCCAATAAACATCATTGCATCTTTCTTTATCAAGAAGTGTTATGGATCCTTTACCTCTCACCGGACATAGTGCATCATTACCAAATCTAACATAGCCTCCATCATAATCTTCTAACATAACAAACTTGTGTTTATCTCCTATCATATGATGTGAGCATCCACTATCTATAATCCAAGAATCATTAGTGTTTATGTGAGATATTAGGGCTTTTTCTTCATACCTTTCTTCATCTGATCCATCCTTGATAGCCACATAAACAACTTCCTTTGTATCAGTCTCATCTGATTTATCATCTTCAGATTCCTCATCAGCAATTAAGCAGGTCTTTCTATCTCTTCTTCTGAAGTCTTGGTGACCTTTGTAATGATTATCTTTTTATTTGTCATCTCGGTAATCTCTCTTTTCAGTGAAATCTTTGTCAAGACAGTTAGAAGTCATATGTCCAATCTTATCACAATTGAAACATTTCAAGGGTAGTTTTCCCTTATACTTACCTTTGCCTCTTGGTAACCTTTTGGCCAATAGTGCTTCAAACTCTTCTTGCTTTCTGATTTCTTCATACAGTTTGTGTACCTCCTCCATGTTCTTCCGAAATCTTTCACTTGCTCCACTATGATCTCCTCCAGAGTACTTATACTTTCTTTCATTGTAATCATTAGATTCATTTAGATGAAAAGAACTAAATGCAGATTCAACTTTATTTACCGATGACCCACTATTATCAAAATTACTTAACTCAAATGCATGTAGCTTACCAATAGTAGCATCCAAGGAAACTGGCATATTAGGTATAGACCTCAATTCATTGATTGCAGAGACTCGGATTGCATAGTCAGGTAGAAGGGTTCTTAACAACTTACTTGTCACATCCTTTTCTTCAATAGTTCCTCCTGCTCCCTTGATTTGATTTACAATCTCCTTTAGTCTTGTACTATATTGGGTTATGTTCTCACCTTCATTCAACCTCATAGATTCAAGTTGTCCTCTTAAACTATCAACTTTTACTCTTTGAACATGTTCATCTCCTCCATATATAGATATGAGCTTAGTCCACATAGCCTTCGCATCATTGCAGCCTTCTAGATCATTAAACTCAGAATCGGTCAATGCAGATGTTATTTCAATCATTGCTTGAATGTGTTCTTGCTTTGCCTTTATCTCTTCCATAGTCAATGGATAGGTGCTCGGTGTAACAAAATCATTCTCCAGATAGTATATAGCATATTCTCCAACTCCTGATAGATGTAGCTTCATCCTTTTCTGCCATGTAGAGAAACTTGACTTATTCATCTTAGGTGCATCCCTCTTATACATCTTTGGATCTTTAACTCAAGTGCCTTTAAACTTTCCTTTTGGACTCCAATGCTTTGATACCAATTGATAGTTCTGATACTTAATATAAGTACAGATCCGATAGCCAACAAGATGAGAGGGGGGGGGTGAATCATACAAACTTAATCATCAATGAAAATATCAGATTCAACCTCGGTAACATATATCAGTCATAGAATAAAACTGTCAAACATGAAAACTCAAAAGCATATGAACAATATAAACCTCATAACACCAGATTTAACGTGGAAACTCAAATAGGGAAAAACCACTGTGGGATTTCGGACCCACTAAGAAATATACTCTTCTAGAGTATGCTCGATTAAAAGCCAATCCTGTTAAAGATTACAAAACACATTGCTAGATGTGACCCGGTTAAGGGATTTCCCTCAGATCTGTTAGGATCTTCACTTTGTTAGAAGTGACCTTGTCAAAGGATTTCAAACACTCATTTAGAATGTCACCTTATTAGAGGATTTACTTATAAGACTGTTAAGTCCACTCGGTTAAGAGATTTCCTGTTACTTTCACAAGCTAATAGTAATACAATCTATCTACAACTTTACATCTAAAATGCTAAAGCAGATTCTTATTTGTTCAACACAATCTAGACATAGAACTATTCTTGTCTATCTGCTGGGCATCAATACTCTATTATTCCAACAGGTCTTCAAGCTTCTGTGCTCGGTGATCACTATGTAGCATCCCTATGCATACACTTGCCCGCATCCACTATTTATCAACAATTCCTTATTTATAAACAATCATCTAACCGCTTAATCTCCTTGATCACATTTCCCATGATCAATCATAGCCATTAGATCTTCAATCTTGTCCAGGTTCATTGTATCTTATGATCTAAAAACCATTTTACCCTACCTCGGAACTTGCACAATCATCTTGGAACTTATGTTAGGGTAATGCGGTTCAATCTGAGCTATAGATCTTCTTGTTGACTTTCCATTGCCTTAGATTTGTTAACAAACTTCTTCCACGACTTGCCAATCATTGATCCGCTCTAGCTCATTAGCTTCTTTCATTAAATATCACATGTAAACATTTAATGCATTATGTTATAGCTCAGTTACAACTCGGTGAATACTAAACTTTACTCAGTAGACATTCTGTCTTCATTTACCGACTACGATAACCTTAGGGTTTACCGACTAGGTTCTTTGCCTGATAACATAGTGTAGTATTAACCTTTACATTTTACAACATATGTATGATGTTAAAACAATCTAAAACATCAAGATCTCATCATTTTCTGACTCGGTAGAGTTGCCCATTGAATAACTTATCCCTTTATTTATCATATTCTTTCCTGTGTCTTTACCGACTTCTTTATAATCTTCATATCATATTTCTTAAGATATGGCAACATCATACTAAATTAGAAAATCAATTTCTTGACATTAATGACAAAATAATAATATCAAGACAGTAAAACATCTTTAATCAGTTATGTCCATAATCATCAACAACCTTCTCAATATCCTTGTTATATTGCCAACATGATAGGTTGCAGATTTTGATATGTTTTGTTTTGAACTAAGAATAGTGAGTGTTCTCAAGAGGTCTTGTATTATCGAAGGGTTGTCTGTCTTAATTTCATGTTCAGAAAACTAGAACATTTTGTTGCAACTATAATAATTGGAAATTCCATGTTAGGTTGTTTGGCATCCTCCTAAAAAGGTAGCGAAATGAAAACCGTGCAATTAAAATGATAGACATAGTGATAAATTTTATAATCTAGTGTGACCTTGTTGATCTTGTGTCTTTGTAGGAAATAGTTTGATTATCAAACTCTCTTTCCCTTCTCTTTGCCTAAATCATAAGATTTTTAGAAATGCTACTAAGAATGCATTGATTTAAAAAGAATTTTTATAATGCATATGAAATTGTATGTTTGCTTTTGGGCTACTTATGCAAAGATGAAAGTCTTAAGCTTCAGAAAGAAAATTGCATAGTTAGTAATGTGAATATGAATGCTTAGTGGAATTAGAGAAAGATATAGGAATGATGTTATTTCCTTATGTAATGGTGAATTGTTAAGAATTTTAGTACTTGTATCTAGAGTAAACTTTATTTAGTGATTCATGTGGAAAGCATAGGTAAAACCTTTCTTGAGTAGATGATAGCGTATTGAAAAGTACTCCCTGTAAATGTGACTAAACCAGTAATGGTGCTATTCCTTGTGTATTGTAAGAAACCCATGCTTGCTATGTGTGCCCATGGGATGGTGAAGTAATAAACCATGGAGGATATGTTTGCTTATGAGTATGGGAAGCCATACTGTTTATGTGATGTTTCTTATTTGTTTCCTTACTGAGTGCCAACCCACGGGTTGTTGATAAGTCAGTATGTGAAGGGGTAGTATTAGAAGTCACCATTCCTTGAATAGTATGGAATGGCGTATGAGTAATATCAACGTGAAGTGACTTTAGCTTCTCTATTTTGAGGAAAAATATAGTTATGTAATGAAACTATATTATAGGTGTACTCAATACTTTCCCTTGTGACAAACCGATTTATAAGGTTCATGTGTGCCAGCCTATTCATGTCCTTTATTTGAGCATATTGATGTCAATTACTAAGCAAAATGATGGTTTTATTGGAGGATATTTTACCTTGTCTTCATGAAAGGTATGTTATTTTTCACATGAGCTGCCAATTGTCTAGCATTGGTAGACATGTGGGTGGACCTTAGGCATGTATACCTCTGGCTTATAGCGAGTATCCTAAGAGGTACATCGCTACGCAGGGTGTGACCTGCGCGTGCCCTTTTTCGCGAGGTACACTGCCATGCGGAATACGTCCATTACGTGCCCTTTCCGCTTGGAGTATTGTCATGCTGTGCTGAGACACGATGCAAGATGTAGTAGACATTGCCATGCGGCCTACCAACAAGTTTAGGGTAGAGCCATGCCACGTGATGACGTGATGCAGGGTGATGTCGAGGTGCACACTACCATGCCATGCAGATGTGTGACTAGGCCACACCACATGATGAGCTACTATGATAGCTAGATGATTGTTCCTTCCTTCCTCGTTGGTGGCTAGATGCTAGTCACATAGTGATGTTATGTGCACTTATGACATTTTTTTTAATTTTTTTTATTTATTTCTTGTGGGCCAGTAGTTTATTTTATTTTGACCTTGAAGGTTTAGCCACGATCTTGCGATCTTTTTCTTACTTGATTTGATGTTGCAATTTTGGAATTATTTTCTTGCCTTACTGTTGGAATTGATGGTTATTATCTTTATTCTTATGTACTTTGGTGGCTAAACTAGTTTATCCTTGTTGTCTTCGTATGTTGGTCTTTTGTTGAAATGTGAATTCCTCTCCAAGAACGTATGAGATGGTCTTGGTTGAGTGTATATGAGGAAGTAGACATAGGGAACCTTGAGGATGGGGGTATGTGAGGCTGTGAGACAGCTAGGATCCACTACCTACCTATGAGTGGTGACTATCTCTTGGAGGCTAAACACCTTACGCAACAATGGATGTTCACGAGGGTCTTGCATGGAAGGTAGCACCGCTATGGTGTTCCCTAGCACCATCAAGCCCTTGAGTGAGATGTTGGATATTTGTGATCATGTTATTTGTTCAGAGATCAGGCATAGAGATGCAGATCGTGCATGTTATCTTTGACCGAGCATTAGACATGCTCACATGTGGCCTTTTGTGTTGTGCATTCCAATTATGTGGATGGTTATTATGTGTAATCATAGATTAAATGGTGTTAACTTGTCACTATATTATGGGACATAGTCATTGGAAAGGTTCATTTATCCCTGGAAAGTGTAAACAATTGAGTTATTTACGTTGCTCTTATTTATTGAAAGTTAACTTGGTTGTATAAATTGATATTTTAATCCAGTTCTATGTGATAACGTTTTGTGAAAAGATGTATTAGTAAAAGAAATTGATCATGATGGTATGTTTTCTTGTCATGTTTGATAGATGAGTATGGTAATTGTTGCGTATCTCTTTCAATGCTTTAATTTTGTGTAATGAAAGGAAGAATTTTTTTTGTATCTCTACTATGATTATTGATAAATCCCCAAAATGTTATAAGAAATGTAGGGATTTAGATGTATCTTGTCAATGGATAATGACATTCATAGAGGATTCAGCAATAATATTTCAATTGTTTGTGAAAAGATTCATATCTGCAAATTGATAATTGTTAATTGAGTTTCAGGGCTAATACGTGTTGCATGAGTTCCGCTTAGCTTTACAACTTCTAGGAGTAAGTTGGAGCCTAGGGGGGGAGAATGTAGTGCCCCTACCCTAGTTAGCTTTGTAAAATCGGTTTGACCTTGGTTGACTTTTTTATGTGGCATTCTTGAATGGTTGATTTACCATGATGTAATGTTGTAGTCAGATATTATGATTATTGTGCATACCTATTAATGTGCTTTCACATTGATTCTTATGTAAGTTTAATTGTTTCCCTGATTCTTGTTATTCATCTCGAGCTAGCACCTTCATTATATATATATATGGGTATGCTTGTGTGACTCTTGGTTACAGAAGATTGCAGGTACAGTACCGCCATGGTACGAGGTTCGTCTTCACCTGGATTTGCAGGGTTGAGTATACCTCTTTCGCCCTTAGAATTTGGGTTAGGTGGTCGTAAAACCCTCATTTTACCCTAGTCATGTTCAAGTGAGCATCACCTATGGTCTGTCAGTTTTCCTTTTCGTTTGGGTTTGTGGGTCGTGTATTTGATTGGCTTTCTTGGTTTGCATTCCTTGTGTGTGGTAAAAATTGAGTATTTTGTCCTAAGTACTTAATTTGATTTAATGTGTTCATTTACACATTAGTATTTTAGGATTAAAATAAATAGGTTCTTTTATGTGATTAATCATTAATTAAAAAGATCGCTCTATATATGTTGTAGCAAGTTTAATTTAATGGTTAATTTAAAATCGTGAATTTATTTTAGTTTATGCATTTTGAAAAGGGAAGATTTAAAGTTATTTGAAATAGAAATAATTTAAACCCTTTTTGCTTTTTGAAATAGAAAGGTTAATTTTAACTATTTAAAAAAATCAAATTTTATTAGAAAAACAAGTTTAATTTATATATATATTTGATATAGTGTGAAATATTGATTTTGGGAATTTAATTTAATTAAAATATTTTTCTGTGAGGCCTCACCTCGACTCAGTCTGACATTCAGTGGATTTTATATTTAGACTATGATGGGTACTTTATTTTGATGTTTTTTGAGACTTAGAACTTACATGATTTCAGGATTTGGATAACATTGCTATGATTTGATGATTTTACTTATATGCTTTATGAGGTAGAACACTACATGATTGTTAGATAGGATGATATTGCAATGATAGATGTCGTTATTGAATTTGCAGGACTTTACTCTGAATATAGAACTATGATGTATGTTTAGTTTATGTGAATTGGGATGAAATTGCTTATGTGAATTTGCTTGATAAAAGATGTATTCAATCTGTGAAAATGAAAATTGTATGCAAGTAATGATGTGTATTGTTATATTATTGAATTATATTATATATGGATATTTGGAAGTACTAATGTGAAAATTGAGATGTGCAGGAAATTTACCATGTGACCATGGAAATTATGGAGAACCAAACCTAGACTTATGTATGTTCGTAAGCCAGGGTTTGTCTATTTGGAGAGACAACACCCCGTTTGTGTTGTATTTTATTCGTAACAGTATATGCTGCATGAGTGTTAAGTGTTATTTAAATTTATTGTGTAAAACCCACAAGAGACAATTTCATGTTTTATTTTTGTAAAAGTGTTTTATTTGTGTCACTTGACACATGTGTGGATTTAAATTTAAATGTTTTATTTTGTCTCTTGGTGGGAAAGTGTTTAAATTATAGTTCTTCTTAAATAAAATAATGTGTTGTCATAAATACTTTGGGAATATAATATTTGGGGTGGTCAACTTATGTTTGACCCGAAAATAAACTTCAGAGGGGTTTAAAATGGGTTAAATGAACACCTAGGGGTAGTTTAATAGGGTTTCCTAAAGCCCATAAGGTATACCCAGGGGTTAGGGGTAATTTTAGGCAAGTTTCTACTTTATAATGATCTTTTTAACGCTTTAAAAATTGGCTTTTTTGAGTTGTGCGAAAATTGAAAATTAGAAGTTTAAATCTAATTTAGATTTTTCTTATTCGAATGAGAGTCTTTTTGCATTTTTGCTTTCTTTCCCTTTTGGTTTTTAGAAACTTGTGAGAACTCAGAGAATGAGCTTCTTAAGCAAGATTTTTGGGAATTGAAGGGTAATCACCCAATCTCCATTTTTGGAGACAAGAGAAATTTTGAAAAAAAAAAAATGTTATGGAATAGAAAAATTGATTAAGGGTAGAAGGTAAAAGATTCGTGGATTGGGTAGCTCTTCCTCAAATATCATAATACCTTTGGGTAGATTAAGGTTGGTTTCAGTTATTCATTTTAATGTCTTCTTCTTGCTTATGTCTAGAAGTTTGTTGGTGTAAGAAATCTGTGTTCTTGAATGTTTTTGTTGAAAAATCTTTTGGTATTTTTGCATTATGATTTGTGTTGTGTTTTGGGAGTTTCCTCAAGACCTCTTACTCTTGGGAGAGAAGAGGATCTTGTGGGTGGTAGCAGTGACAACCCTCGAGTGAGAGACTCTCTTTTGAGAGCGATCACAAGGGATCTTTGTGTGACCCTTGCTGCATGGCCTGTTTGTGCAATGGGGGTCATAAGGAGGGATATAAGGCTAGAATGCCTTTGGGGGGCATAAGGAATAAGGGGTTGAGATTCTTGATATATTTATTGTGCCATGAGGTGGCTTCTTGTTTATTTCATACTTGTAGTTCTTCTCAGGGTATTGGTCCACTACCACCCTTTGAAAAGATCATCACCAAAGTGTGGTGCTGTGAAGCCAAGTTGGGAGTGTGTCTGATTATCTGTATGCATTGCCTTCTATGTGTTTTCCTATATGTTACCCGTCTAGGAATTGGTTCTCCAAGCTCAGGGGTGGCTACCAGTTAGCCTAGGCTGGGAGGTGAGCACTCCGTGGTCATATTTGTGTTTTCTATTATGCAGGAAAGTCAGGAGAAAGAGAATAGGAACCATGAAAAGACACAGAAGATTATTGTTGAAGATACTTAAATCCAATTGCAAATATTTGTTTTAATTTGATTCAGAAGTATGCCCTCATTCATAGAAATGAGAGGCAAGTTGTAATTCTTGAAAATAGACTTGAGTTTTATTGTTGTAGCTAAGCAAGGAAACATCTTGTAAATATGCATAATATCTTTGAGTTGCATGTAAAAGCTTCTTTTGTATTATGAAAAAAAATTAGTTTCAAATAAATTTTATCTATACTCTACTTGTTGAAAAGTATGAGTTATTTTGCTGAAGAATTCTAAGTATTAAAAAAAAATAAGCGTATTTTAAGTAATTGTTTTATTAGTGGAAAAATCAATGAATGTGTTTTATTCAGAATAGTATGATGTATTTTAAAAAAAAAAAAAAGTGTTAGAATAAAAGTTTAGCAAAAGATCTACTTCTATTTCTTTTATCAGCAATTAGAATAAATAAATAAAAGAGCCTAAGTTATATATCAATTATATATATATATACTTAAATGTTTATTTGTGCACATGTAATTTTGGATTTACATAATGTGTTTCCCATTGTTATTCTGTTTAAAATTTTGTATGTAAATCTTATTAAAAAAAATATATATATATTTTTATATATATTCACCCTTAAAACTTTTATATATATAAATTTATATAAATATAAATATATATATATATATAAATATATATACATATATATATATATATATATTTATATATAATATATTTTTTTAAAAAAATATTAATTAAAAAAAAAGGAGATTTGGGTTCCACGCGGGCCACACTGTGTGTACGCACAGTGAGGGCCGCGCGGTGCCCACTGTGTGAACACACAGTGCGGGCCGCTCGGCTCCCACTGTGTGGACACACAGTGGACGGCCGCGGCCGCCACTGTGTGGCCACACAGTGGTGTGAGCCGCTATCGGCGCCCACTGTGTGGACACACAGTGGTGTCGCAGTGCCCACTGTGCACCCACACAGTGGCGCCTCGGCCCTCCCTGTCGCCTTCTTTGAACCTGCAATGAAAATGGCCGCTGCCTTGGGGTTTCGGCCCTGTCAAAAACACTCAGTGGTAAGCAAAAAAAAAATGGATTAAGCCCTAGCCCGGGTAGGGCTAGGGTAAATGAATTAAATTTTACATGATAGTTTAGAGTTGATAATATATTATAAAAAAAATAGAACCCTAATTAGGGTTGGGAAAATATTGTTTATTATTTTGGAAAGTTATTTTAGAAGAATTAAGATATATAAATATATGTAAATATATATATCTATATATATATATATATGAATATATATATATATATATATGAATATATATATATATATATATATATATATATATATTTCTGGTTATATTTGGAGTAAGTAATTAATAGAGATTTAAATATTTAAATACCTCTAAATTGGTTTCTAATAGGTAGTAAAAGAAAAAAAAAGAATATACAAATTTATGAATAAAGCCTGGTCTTATAAAATTCAAATGTATTTAGCGAGTTAAATGCTTAATATTGCCCTAGTTAATTTAATTAGAGGATTAAAATTTTAAAATGGTTGTTTAGACTATATGGTCATATTGGAGATTGAATTAATTTTCCTCTCCTATTTCTTTAGCGTGATTGTTTTAATAAACCTAATGACTAGGTATCTCGTGGAGATAAATTTAAACCAGTTAGTTTTTCGCAATTAGAATTAAACAAATTATCGATGCTTGGTTCATTTCAGAATTAGCTCGAATATAATTATGGGAATTTCATTAACACTTGTCGTGTGAGCGAACTTATTAATTAATTAGTATTTTATAAAAAATAAAAATTGTCCCGTTTTTGCCCTAAATTTTGGGCATGACATTTTGGTATCAGAGTGAGGTTTCCACACTAGGAACCTTACTCACTTACGTTTCGCCTTAGAATATTTAAAATTATTTTGTTAAATTGATTTTTGAATTTAATTGAATTTAATTCTAAAAGAAATAAATTAATTGTTTTGCCTTATTTTCCTCTTAGGATGCCACCGACGATGCGACAAGCTCGCAAGCGTGGACGGGGTCCTAGACGTGTGCGCATAGCACACGAGGAGGTAGAGAGGGAGGCATCGGTTCCAGAGGAGAACGCAGGAGCACCTCCCGAACAACCAAATGAACCTAACCAAGACCTCTTAGCAGCCATTCAGAATCTTATTGGCATAGTTTAGGAAAGGATCCCAACAGAGAACCCTTAGGTTAGGAGTCATGACTCTGGGAGTCATAGATCTGTTGATAGAGAACGAAGCAGGAGCCCAGCTCCGATTCCTGTAGAGAGTCAGGGTGGTAATGAGCTAGAGTCAGTACATATGTCAGGACCACCTCCAGCGGTGGAACCAATTTATTTTGAGAGAAGTCGTCGAGATCCAAGGGATCTCATCAGGGAGGTCATGCACCTCCAACCACCATCCTTCGGAGGTTCTACAGATGGAGTAGAGGCCGAGGCATGGCTTCTGAGTCTTGAGAGGTGCTTTGCGTTGCGTTCTTATGAGAGCAACTTGAAAGCACATGTTTCAGTTCATCTTCTGAGAGGGACAGCCTCCACCTGGTGGAGACAGGAAGAGTACAAATGCGGATTAGTTCCTGATACACTCACTTGGGAGATATTCACAGAAAGGTTCCGTGAGAGGTACCTATCAGAACACTTCAGGCAGCGTCGTATAGACGAATTTCATGATCTCCAACAAAAAGGCTTGTCAGTAACCCAGTATGAGAGTAAATTCTTTGAGTTGTTGCCATATGTAGATTATCTTAAGGATGAGAAACTTCTTGTAAACCGCTTCATCAGGGGATTAAATGCCAGTATAGCTGGGCCTATTAGGATGTCCGCCCCAGAGAGCCTTCGGGTTGTTGTAGAGAAGGCACTAATTGTCGAGAAAATTCAGGTTAGACCACAGGACAATAGGGATCAGTTTCAGAACCGAAATCCCGCACCTCAGACTTATGGATTCCATAAACCACATTGGAAAGGGAACAACCAAAATTCTCAGGGGTTCTCCAAACCCCCTCCTCCACAACAGACACCACAGAACCAGAGGCAGAAGCCTCCATAGTATCAGCAGGGCTCCAAGCCCAAACAGTGGCAGACTCAGGGACAAAAATGTGATCAGAGAGCACAGGGGCAGTACACATAGCCGACGGGGACTCAGCAGTCCTCCAGGGGTGGGTACAGCAGATCCAGTAGGACAGGAGGTCAGGCATTCTCTAGGCCTCAGGGTGCCCAGTTCTAGGCACGGGGTGCTTGCTTTACATGTGGAGCCATGGGGCATATGGCGAGAGATTGCCCTTAGGGACGGGTAGCAGGGAGTCAGGGGATGGCCGCTTCAGAGCCGACAGTTGGTGATATGGGTAGGTCCCATAGAGTATTCACAGCGGTTGACAACCGCCAGGCTGAGCATCAGGCCACGGTTATCGAATCTACAGGTATAATCAAAGGTAACAATGTATCTATTTTGTTTGATTCAGGAGCTACTGACTCCTTTATATCTCCATTGGTTGTGGAGCATTGCGGGCTAGTGGCAACTAGACAGGGTGTCAGTTGGGAAGTGGAATTAGCTTCAGGGGCTAGAGTGTCAGTGGAATTAGAGGTTAAGGCATGTCAGCTGCAGATTGGCAAGTCCACCACTTTAGTAGACCTTAGAGTGACTCCACTTGGATCTTACAGAATCGTACTTGGCATGGATTGGCTTTATGCTCACAGGGCCAAGATGCATTGCCGCCTGAAAAAGATTGAGTGTGAGGATGATCATGGTTCGCCCATAGTTATTACCGGAATTCAGAGGCCCGTGTCTCTTCACATGATTTCTGCAATGCAGCTTAAGCGGAGCATGCGGAAGGGATGTCAGCTTTTTGCTATCACTATCAGTGACAGAGGAGAAGAGGAGGAAAATGAAACATCGCTCGATGACCATCCTATCCTTAAGGGATATTCAGATGTATTTCCTTCAGAGTTACCGGGAATGCCTCCCCGCAGAGAGATTGATTTTCATATAGACCTAGTACCAGGAGCCGAGCCAGTTTCCAGAGCACCTTATAGAATGACCACAAATGAGCTTAATGAACTTAAAATTCAACTCGAGGAACTTCTTGAGAAGGGTCATATCCATCCTAGCGTATCCCCGTGGAGTGCACCAGTCATCTTCGTTAAGAAGAAGGATGGATCTCTCCGATTGTGTATGGATTATCGACAGCTAAATAAAGTAACCATCAAGAACCGATATCCTTTGCCCAGAATTGATGATTTATTCGACCAGCTTCAGGGTGCCAAAGTCTTTTCCAAAATAGATCTTAAGTCAGGATACCATCAGTTGAGAATAGTGGAAAGTGATATCCACAAGACCACATTTTGCACTAGATATGGTCACTATGAGTTTACCGTAGTCCCCTTCGGACTTACGAATGCCCCAGCAGTTTTTATGAGCCTCATGAATGGGGTGTTCCGTACCTTTCTGGACCGTTTTGTTATTGTGTTCCTCGATGATATACTGATATATTCTCAGAATGAGAAGGAGCATGAGGAGCACCTGAAACGGGTATTGCAGTGTTTGCAGGATAACCAGTTGTCTGGCAGCCTATTGAAGTGTGCTTTCTTTCGGTCTGAGGTCAAGTACCTTGGGCACGTTATTTCCGATGATGGGATCTCAGTTGACCCATCAAAGATTAGGGCTATTATGGATTGGCCATCGCCTACCAGTGTGACAGAGGTCAGGAGTTTCATGGGTTTAGCAGGGTATTACCGACATTTTGTCGAGGGTTTCTCCAGAGTTGCACATCCTATTACTTCTCTTCAGCGTAAAGGGAAGAAATTTGAGTGGACAGAGAAGTGCGAGAAGTCCTTTCAGGAACTCAAGAAGGCACTTACTAGCGCTCCTATCCTTGTTGTACCGAATCCTTCAACTGACTTCATGGTTTGTACAGATGCTTCCCTAGAGGGTTTAGGGGCAGTTCTTATGCAGGATGGTAGGGCCATAGCTTTCGAGTCTAGGAAACTTAAGACTCATGAACTTAATTATCCCACTCACGACCTTGAGCTCACAGCAGTAGTGCATGCACTTGTGAGGTGGAGACACTTCCTTTTAGGACATCACTTCGAGCTGCATTCAGATCATCAGAGTCTTTAGTACATCTTTACTCAGCCGAATCTTAATGCACGTCAGAGGAGATGGATGGAGTTCTTGTGCGAATATGATTTTGACGTTCACTACATCAAAGGAAAGGAAAATGTAGTTGCAGATGCCTTGAGTAGGAGACGTCATGAGGTTTACACCATATCCATGGGCACGGATTTGAGAGACCATATACTTCAGCACTTGCCAGAGGATGGATGGTATGCAGAGGTTGGTCAGGTAATACGATCTCAGGTTACACTAGAAGGGAAATATGCGGATTATTCTTTGGAGTCCGATGGACTATTACGCCACAGAGGGTGCATTTATGTACCTTCCTCTGGGGGATTGCGAGAGTTCATTGTCACGGAAGCTCATAGAGCTCCTTATGCAGCGCATCCCGGGGTTAAGAAGTTGCATGCTGACTTGAGGCAGTTGTATCATTGGCCGGGAATGCGGCAGCTCATTGCTGAGATAGTAGCTCGATGTCTCAAGTGTCAGAGGGTAAAGGCGGAGCACCACCATCCAGGTGGGTTTCTTCAGTCTCATGCTATACCAGAGTGGAAGTGGGATACTATATCCATGGATTTCATCATTAGTCTCCCTATGTCTTCTCGTCGCCATGATGCTATCTTGGTGACAGTTGACAAGTTGACCAAAGTAGCTCACTTTTCACCAGTTCGTACTACATTCACAGCTCCAGCAGTAGCATAGGTGTTCTTGCGAGACATTGTAAGACTACATGGCGTACCCTGCAAGATTATTTCCGACAGGGATTCTCTTTTCACTTCTTCCTTTTGGAAGTCATTACAGGCAACTATGGGCACTAAGCTCAATTTCAGTACAGCCTATCACCCAGAGACAGATGGTCAGACAGAGAGGGTCAATCAGGTGTTAGAAGATATGCTTCGTATGTACATCATGGATCATCAAACCCGGTGGGAGGAGTATCTTCCCTTAGTGGAGTTTGCCTATAACAATGGGCATCACACTTCTTTGGGGATGCCACCCTATCAGGCATTATACGGCAGGCCTTGCAGGACGCCCTTGAGTTGGGATCGCATAGAGGATAGAGTTGCTATTGGTCCTGAGTTAGTTCAGGATATGGAACAGCAGGTGGATTTGATTAGGCAGCATCTCAGAGAGGCTCAGGATAGACAGAAGAAATATGCCAATGCAAAGATGATAGATCGTAGCTACTTGGTTGGAGACAGAGTTTTCTTGAGAGTGCGACCGCATAAGAGTCCAATCCGTTATGGAAAGGGTTCTAAGCTCGCACCTCGCTTTGTAGGACCTTTTGAGATTCTGGAGAGGATAGGCCCAGTTGCCTACCGTTTAGCTTTGCCACCTAGCCTGTCATGCATCCATGATGTGTTTCATGTTTCCGTTTTGAGAAAGTATATCTATGATGAGTCTCACATTTTAGATTGGGATGCCTTGCAGGTGGAGTCAGACGGGCAGCTAGCTTTGGAGCCCATTCACATTTTGGCACGCCGGACATTGGCCCTTCGAGGTCGAGAGCTGGACCAGGTTAGGGTCCAGTGGGATTGTTATGATGAGGTTACGGCTTCATGGGAGGACGCAGCACGTATGAGATCAGAGTACCCCCACCTCTTTGATGAACTCCAGGAAGAAGTTCATGCCTAGAGGGGGAGGATGTGAGGCCTCACCTCGACTCAGTCTGACATTCAGTGGATTTTATATTTAGACTATGATGGATACTTTATTTTGATGTTTTTTGAGACTTAGAACTTACATGATTTTAGGATTTGGATAACATTGCTATGATTTGATGATTTTACTTATATGCTTTATGAGGTAGAACACTACATGATTGTTAGATAGGATGATATTGCAATGATAGATGTCGTTATTGAATTTGCAGGACTTTACTCTGAATATAGAACTATGATGTATGTTTAGTTTATGTGAATTGGGATTAAATTGCTTATGTGAATTTGCTTGATAAAAGATATATTCAATCTGTGCAGATGAAAATTGTATGCAAGTAATGATGTGTATTGTTATATTATTGAATTATATTATATATGGATATTTGGAAGTACTAATGTGAAAATTGAGATGCGCAGGAAATTTACCATGTGACCATGGAAATTACGAAGAACCAAACCTAGACTTATGTATGTTCGTAAGCCAGGGTTTGTCTATTTGGAGAGACAACACCCCGTTTGTGTAGTATTTTATTCGTAACAGTATATACTGCATGAGTGTTAAGTGTTATTTAAATTTATTGTGTAAAAACCACAAGAGACAATTTCATGTTTTATTTTTGTACAAGTGTTTTATTTGTGTCACTTGACACATATGTGGATTTAAATTTAAATGTTTTATTTTGTCTCTTGGTAGGAAAGTGTTTAAATTATAGTTCTTCTTAAATAAAATAATGTGTTGTCATAAATACTTTGGGAATATAATATTTGGGGTGGTCAACTTATGTTTGACCCGAAAATAAACTTCAGAGGGGTTTAAAATGGGTTAAATGAACACCTAGGGGTAGTTTAATAGGGTTTCCTAAAGCCCATAAGGTATACCTAGGGGTTAGGGGTAATTTTAGGCAAGTTTCTACTTTATAATGATCTTTTTAACGCTTTAAAAATTGGCTTTTTTGAGTTGTGCGAAAATTGAAAATTAGAAGTTTAAATCTAATTTAGATTTTTCTTATTCGAATGAGAGTCTTTTTGCATTTTTGCTTTCTTTCCCTTTTGGTTTTTAGAAACTTGTGAGAACTCAGAGAATGAGCTTCTTAAGCAAGATTTTTGGGAATTGAAGGGTAATCACCCACTCTCCATTTTTGGAGACAAGAGAAATTTTGAAAAAAAAAAAATGTTATGGAATAGAAAAATTGATTAAGGGTAGAAGGAAAAAGATTCATGGATTGGGCAGCTCTTCCTCAAATATCATAATACCTTTGGGTAGATTAAGGTTGGTTTCAGTTATTCATTTTAATGTCTTCTTCTTGCTTATGTCTGGAAGTTTGTTGGTGTAAGAAATCTGTGTTCTTGAATGTTTTTGTTGAAAAATCTTTTGGTATTTTTGCATTATGATTTGTGTTGTGTTTTGGGAGTTTCCTCAAGACCTCTTACTCTTGGGAGAGAAGAGGATCTTGTGGGTGGTAGCAGTGACAACCCTCGAGTGAGAGACTCTCTTTTGAGAGCGATCACAAGGGATCTTTGTGTGACCCTTGCTGCATGGCCTGTTTGTGCAATGGGGGTCATAAGGAGGGATATAAGGCTAGAATGCCTTTGGGGGGCATAAGGAATAAGGGGTTGAGATTCTTGATATATTTATTGTGCCATGAGGTGGCTTCTTATTTATTTCATATTTGCAGTTCTCCTCAAGGTATTGGTTCACTACCACCCTTTGAAAAGATCATCACCAAAGTGTGGTGCTGTGAAGCCAAGTTGGGAGTGTGTCTGATTATCTATATGTATTGCCTTCTATGTGTTTGCCTGTATGTTACCCATCTAGGAATTGGTTCTCCGAGCTCGGGGGTGGCTACCAATTAGCCTAGGCTGGGAGGTGAGCACTCCGTGGTCATATTTGTGTTTTCTATTATGCAGGAAAGTCAGGAGAAAGAGAATAGGAACCATGAAAAGACACAGAAGATTATTGTTGAAGATACTTAAATCCAGTTGCAAATATTTGTTTTAATTTGATTCAGAAGTATGCCCTCATTCATAGAAATGAGAGGCAAGTTGTAATTCTTGAAAATAGACTTGAGTTTTATTGTTGTAGCTAAGAAAGGAAACATCCTATAAATATGCAGAATATCTTTGAGTTGCATGTAAAAGCTTCTTTTGTATTATGGAAAAAAATTAGTTTCAAATAAATTTTATCTATATTCTACTTGTTGAAAAGTATGAGTTATTTTGCTGAAGAATTCTAAGTATTAAAAAAAAATAAGAGTGTTTTAAGTAATTGTTTTATTAGTGGAAAAATCAATGAATGTGTTTTATTCAGAATAGTATGATGTATTTTTAAAAAAAAAAAAGTGTTAGAATAAAAGTTTAGCAAAAGATCTACTTCTATTTCTTTTATCAGCAATTAGAATAAATAAATAAAAGAGCCTAAGTTATATATCAATTATATATATATATATATATATATATATATATATATATATATATACTTACTTAAATGTTTATTTGTGCACATGTAATTTTGGATTTACATAATGTGTTTCCCATTGTTATTCTGTTTAAAATTTTGTATGTAAATCTTATTAAAAAAATATATATATATATTTTTATATATATTCACCCTTAAAACTTTTATATATATAAATTTATATAAATATAAATATATATATATATAAATATATATACATATATATATATATATTTATATATAATATATATTTTTTTTTAAATATAAATTAAAAAAAAAAAAGGAGATTTGGGTTCCACGCGGGCCGCACTGTGTGTACGCACAGTGAGGGCCGCGCGGCGCCCACTGTGTGAACACACAGTGCGGGCCGCTCGGCTCCCACTGTGTGGACACATAGTGGACGGCCGCGGCCGCCACTGTGTGGCCACACAGTGGTGTGAGCCGCTATCGGCGCCCACTGTGTGGACACACAGTGGTGCCGCGGCGCCCACTGTGCGCCCACACAGTGGCGCCTCGGCCCTCCCTGTCACCTTCTTCGAACCTGCAATGAAAATGGCCGCCGCCTTGGGGTTTCGGCCCTGTCAAAAACACTCAGTGGTAAGCAAAAAAAAAATGGATTAAGCCCTAGCCCGGGTAGGGCTAGGGTAAATGAATTAAATTTTACATGATAGTTTAGAGTTGATAATATATTATAAAAAAAATAGAACCCTAATTAGGGTTGGGAAAATATTGTTTATTATTTTGAAAAGTTATTTTAGAAGAATTAAGATATATAAATATATGTAAATATATATATCTATATATATATATATGAGTGTATATATATATATATATATATATATATATATATATTTCTGGTTATATTTGGAGTAAGTAATTAATAGAGATTTAAATATTTAAATACCTCTGAATTGGTTTCTAATAGGTAGTAAAAGAAAAAAAAAGAATATACAAATTTATGAATAAAGCCTGGTCTTATAAAATTCAAATGTATTTAGCGAGTTAAATGCTTAATATTGCCCTAGTTAATTTAATTAGAGCATTAAAATTTTAAAATGGTTGTTTAGACTATATGGTCATATTGGAGATTGAATTAAATTTCCTCTCCTATTTCTTTAGCGTGATTGTTTTAATAAACCTAATGACTAGGTATCTCGTGGAGATAAATTTAAACTAGTTAGTTTTCCGCAATTAAAATTAAACAAATTATCGATGCTTGGTTCGTTTCAGAATTAGCTCGAATATAATTATGGGAATTTCATTAACGCTTGTCATGTGAGCGAACTTATTAATTAATTAGTATTTTATAAAAAAAAAAAAATCGTCCCGTTTTTGCCCTAAATTTTGGGCATGACATTTTCCCTCGTCAATATTATGAAATATAAATGTTAGCTTTGTTAATATTGAGAAAATTAAAATTAAATGAGAGAGAAGCATTTTAATTTTAATTAGAAAAACAAGTTAGATTATTTGAATAGTTGAAAAGAATGATTATATAACGTACTAAAATAATAATAAATATTCTCAAGTTTTATTCAATTAAAGCATAGTACTAGGTCTAGACAACTTAGATAGACACGGGTTCAAATCAACACTATATGTGAAGTGACACAAGATACTTCAAAATAAAAATCTCAACCATATACCATAGGCGACATGAACCTACGCAACAATGTGTGATAGAACTCAAAATGGAATTACTCGCTTGTTCACTGAGTCTATAATCCTCTCTTTTCATTTCTTTTATTTAAAAAGTGCTAAAATTTGAAATTAGGAGATTAGGTCAAACCTAGGTTGGAAAATATTTTTAGGGTTGTTGATTTTTTTTTAATATGTCCAGTTGGATCTGTTTCTATGTAGGGATCGTCTATGTATTTATTGACCAATGTGGTCGTTTGTATATTGGTTATGTTCGCCTTGATGGCAGGATTGTAAATAATGTGAACCTTATGTATCCTTAACTTATTTAAATGATCAGAGGGGTCTTGCAGTTGAGCAGACCGAGAGATGTAGCCCATTAGGGGTGAACTCCGATATCAATTTGGTGTTATGTGATGCTTTTGTTCTTATGTTTCATGTTTAGTGTTAGCATGTATGGATGGAATTTTGATAGAATTTATAAGTGGATTAGATGAAATTAATCATAAATGCATGTATGCAGTTGTCTTAATTAAATACAAGAATGTGGATCATGAAAGGATGTAGATTTGAGTAATAGAAGGTAATCAATTTTAGTTATTGATAATACAATTAAGTATGCATGGAAATAACTCTCTAGGTTATGATGAAATTAAAGCATTTATTGAAATTAGATGCATGGTATAAGGTTAAGGGAAAGTTTGAACGAAATGATTGGATAACCATGATTAGATGAACTCATCATATTTCCTAAATAGCAATTCAAATGGATGAACTCATTTAGTTATTTACATTTTAATCTTAATAAATGAACTTCATCACATTAGCTTTTTTTAAACTATAATGGATGTACTCATCAAGTTATCTATATTTTAACCCTAATGGATGAACTTCATTATGTTATTTACATTTTAACATTGATATGTGAACTTCATCTTATTAGCTATATTTTAACTATAATGGATGAACTCATATGGTTATGTACATCTTAACCTTAATAAATGAACTTCATCTTATTAGCTATATTTTAACTAAATTGGATGAACTCGTCTAGATATCTATATTTTAACCCTAATGGATGAATTCATATGTTATCTATGTTTTAACTTCTATGGGTAAATTTCCTCATGTTAGACTCATCGCCAACCATAACGGATGAGTGCGTTCTATTATCTACAAATTTAAATTACCAAACAAATTATATCCATGTTTTCAGTAATAACATATAATTAAGTTAACCTGCTTAATTGGATCAAATATCGTGAGTTGAGTTAGATGTTAAGTTACATAATCACATTGGGAAACTCCTTAGGTTTTGTTTAGTCTTCCGCTGTGTTATCTGAACTTTTTATAACTCGTTGCATCATCATTTTGTGTCAAAAAGAAAAATATTTGCACTCCATTTGTGCATTTTAGCTTTATCCCTTCGGGGTTTCCTAGCGAGGCATTACATGTATGCAAGATTAGATAAGTACTTGATGAAGTTGGTATTTTATATAGGTACTAGTGACAATAACTTATACTTTAAGATTGAGAATTATAACATTTTGATTAATGAAGTATTTGCGGATGGAATTATTTTTGGAGGAGATGATGATTTGAGTATGAAGTTTGCTGATGATATGCAAAAGGAATTTGAGATCTCTATGTTAGGTGAGATGAAATTCTTCTTAGGATCGTAGATTACTTAGACTGGTAAAGGTATTTTCATTTCTCAATCTAAGTATGTGAAGGAATTGTTGAATAAATTTTGGTTAGCTGATTATAAACCTATTGGAACTCCTATGGTGTTTGGATGCAAGTTGTCTAACAATGATGAATCTCACAAAGTTAATCGGACCTTGTACAGATCTATGGTTGGTGGACTGATGTACTTGATGTTGAACACAATGTACCACTAAGAGGGGGGGTGAATCAGTGGTTCTTAATTTTTTTTTAATTTTAAAGCAACGTTAAAATACTGGTTGTTATCCTAATCACTAACAATCAAATCGGTAAGAAAAATGAGAATACCAAAAGAGACAATCATATAAATGCAACCCACAACACCAGATGTATGAGAGAAACCCAATATGGGAAAAAACTCGATGAGAAATGTTGCTAGAGACTACTACTCCAATCCAGCCTCACAAGTGAAACACTGAATTATAAAGATTTAGGGCACCAACCCCTGCACCAAGCTCCAACTTGGTGATGTATATTGAAATACAATTTGGATACAGTTATAGCTTCTTGTTGCAAATGAGTTCTACAACTCTTAATCAAATAGGTCATTGTCAGTTAACAGTCTTCTCTTCTTTACTAGATCTCACACTATTGGTTAACAAAAATCTCTCTCTGATTCTTGGTCTCTCTTCTCTCTCTCATACATAGCCTCACAACACACTATGTCACACTTGGATGCCTTCTTGATCAATCACACCTCACTGGTTAGCTCAACTGTTAGACTTCCTATAATTTATCGATACTCTATCACTGTTGGTTAAACCCTCTCATCAGTTTCCCTTCTCACTTGCTTTGCAGCTTTCTTAGAATAAATTATAAGGAAGATGATCTTTCTCTATGCTCAAACTCACTTGACTCTCCTTCTCCACCTCAAGCATCATTCATTTTTGTTTCGAGCTCATCTATTCATAATCTTGGATTCCCGCCAAGAATGTATTAAATTACTATCGTGTTAGGTTTTACCTTCTCCAACTCGATCAGAATCCAATTTGATTTGATCTTCTTTTCCATGGATAATATCTTCATTAAA
Organism: Cryptomeria japonica; assembly: GCF_030272615.1. Taxonomy (NCBI): domain Eukaryota; kingdom Viridiplantae; phylum Streptophyta; class Pinopsida; order Cupressales; family Cupressaceae; genus Cryptomeria; species Cryptomeria japonica. The sequence continues at coordinate 434,955,197 of NC_081406.1, forward strand.
TTGATCAATCACCAGCAAAGCTTTGCATTCCAATGTGCGTTTTCTAAATCTAGAGGTTTGCACCATGCTTTTTTGCTTTTCTCTGTCATTCACCATTAATGGCTTTGTTGTTTCCTTCATCAAACGGTTACAAAGATCAAATATTCTTGCAGGATTAGTTCAGTCACTTTGTCAGCTTTCCTTCCTCAAGCCACAATCCTCTGGCATCCTCTGTGACTTGTGGGTTCTTCATAAAATCCAACCTTCTTGCAGATTTGTTATGTCAAAGCACACTCCACCGACCTGTGCAATACCTCTACCTAGCATCCTGCTATCATGCTTGGCAACATCCACCTCTTCTTGGATTCCTATGTTGGTTTGACATTATTTGTCAACCAAGGTAGACTACCGGCTTAGTTCACCTTACTGGTATGACCATCAAACATCCTCTGTACTGGTAGCACATCCTCTCTATTCTGCTCATCGGGTGTTGTGCCTTAATAAAAAACAACCTTCATCCTAGTTTGTGCCTTACCGGTAAGATTAACAACCAATAGATGACACAACTCATGTGTACTGGTAGACTTCCTTCTTTCTGGTTAGTCATATGTGCATTTTCCATCATATGTCTAGCTCTTCTTATACCGGTCACCACTTCTTACTTACCGATGACCTTTCCAAACTGGTTTGATACTAATGACAACTTAATGCCAATAATGCCAACACTTGACTCAAACTAGATTGGATATCATGCATGCTGTATGTCTTTGTGCTAGATTTCAAGCTAAAGAGGATTTTTAGATATCTAAAGGGAGTACTATTGACTATGGGTTGTGGTATCTGAAGAATGATGATTTCATGTTATATTCCTATATTGATGTTGATTGGGTAAGAGATGTAGATAACTAGAAGAGCACTACCAGTGGAGCTTTCTTTCTTTCTGAGGAAGTTGGTTTTATGGGAAAGTAAGAAACAAGATGCTATATCTCTATCTATTGTTGAAGGTGAATACATTGTTGTTGCTAGAAACTGTATTCGGGGAGTTTGAATGAAGTAGATGTTGAAAGACATAAAAGTTGTGTATGATGAGCCTACTATTATTTACTATGACAATTCAAGTGCTATTAATATTTCCAAGAATCCAATACTGCATTCTAAAACAAAGCATATATCAATTAAGTACCACTTTTTGAGGGAGAAAGTCAGTGATGAGGAAGTAAAATTGGAGTATGTATCTACAAAGAATCAGATTGTAGATATTTTCATGAAGCCTTTGCCTGCAAATACATTTGTGTATTTGAGAGACAAGTTAGGGGTCTCTGACCCTCCTGATGAGAACTAGGTGCATTGAGAATGTATCAATCCAGTGGGCTTCATAGTCTTATCTCTTTATCCAAGTTGATGAGTTGGTATTGCTACTCAACTAGAGTAGTTAGTGTGTTGTTCAGAGCTATGATTTTATCCTAAGGGGGATAGATTGTCCTTCTTAGTGGGATAGAAAATTGATCTACTTATATCTTTGGCATTATTATCAAAGGGTGAGAGAAGCATGTGAAAAACTGCAATATCGTTGGAGCTTTGTGTGCATGATCTGACGGGGAGTTTGGTAGATTTTGTTGGTGTTGATTATGTATTCCTTTGCATTGATTGTTTTTCACATTCATATGCTGTCATCAATGAAAAAGGGGGATATTGTTGGATATTGTTGCTACTAGGATATGTTGTTGTCATTGATGTCAACATATTCCTATATTTTGGTGTTGTAGAGAATTTTTTTGGTGATCTGGTGATTGCTAAGAATTGATTTGGTATTTTAAATTCATCCTTTATTTATTCCATGATGCTATGTGATGATTTGGTCAAGTTGTGGATTCTGGTATGGAGACTGGTTTTCAGTGTTCGGTGTTGTAGTGTTCTAGTGTTTGATATGTTGTGCTTTGGTATTACTATATCTTGTGTTGCATATTTGGGAGAGTGTTTGGGATGTTTGTGTGTATCTTCATTTCAGATGGTTCATGATTTGATGCTTTGAAAGCTATATTTTTTGTCTGAGTTGTTGTTGTTGTTAAGCATTCTTCAATGTTAGCATGTTGATTGATGAAGATTTGAATAAGTGGTGTTGGTGCAACTATTATGGATGATTTTAAAATGCTTGTTGGTGTTTCCTAATCATCTCCTATTTTTTGATGGTCCGCATTGATTATTGTGTGAGTTCTTGATGATCTTATGGGTATGGTGACACTCTTCCTGTTATGTGGTATTTTGGTGGTGTAACATGTTGCAGTTGATCTTGGCAAGATTTATGGTGGTGGTGTGTGTTTCAGGAGTTGTTTAGTGTGAGGCCCTACCCTGAGCCATCATAGCATTGCAGTTATTCTCATGTTTTAGACTTATTATTGACACTTTATTTTGGTGCATTATGGACATAGATTCTATATGATCCAGTGATTGGATAATCTTGATATGGTGTATGTCACTTATCTCTGATTTGCAGTACTTTATTTTGATGCTAGAAATTATGGATGCATGCTTTATAAATGATTAAATTTCATTATGATTATGATGATGTCATTTAGTAGATTATTTTATGTGGATTTTATTAGATAATTGGAAACTTGATTATTATAATTGAAATTGTATGCAAATGTCTGAATCATATTCTTTTCATATGATAATATTATATATGATTTTTGGAATTACTAATGTGCAAAGTGAAATGTGTAGGAAAACTGATCCATGTGACCATGGAAACTATTCAGAGAATCAAGCCTAAACCTATATGTTTGTGAAGCCAAGGGTTGTCTATTTGGAGAGACAACACATAGTGTGTAAATGTGTTTTAATTTGTAAATGTTTATGCTTGGATGTGTGTTTATTTTAGAATTGTTAAATTTATTAATTCCAAAAAAAGGGACATTGCCATGTGTATTTAAGTATAGTGTAATTTTGTGGTGTCACTTGACACATGTGTTGTAGAGTGAGTTGGTAGTGACATGTCCTTGGAAGGAATTTGTTTTACCAATGCATTTTTTAAATATCCTAGTATGGTCCCAAGAAAGTCTTGGATAGGGAGCCATTAGAAAGGTCAACTCAAGGTTGACCCGTAGGTAAACTTTGGGTGAGTTTCTAGAGGGTTAAACTAACTCCTAAGGTCAGGTTAGGGAAATTTTTAATGGGCCATATGTTATACGTATGGGTAAAGGCCAAATTTAGCCATGTGTCCACTCCCTGGTGACTGTCTAGTCACCTCAAAAGTTGAGTTTTTCAAGATGGTCGAATTTCAACTTTTGAGGATCTTACTTAGATTAGACAACCTTCCTAATGAGTGATATTTTTTCTTCCCCATTTTCTCTCACCTTTTTAGGGTGCCTTGTATAGAGATCTTGTAAGGTGTTGGGAAGACCAACCTATAAAAATCCCTCACCCTTCCCGAGAGGATTGGAAAGAGTGAGGAGTGTCTTCTTAGGGAATGGTTTGAGAGGGAGAATTTTGATCACCCACTCTCCATTTTTGGAGACATAGATTTTTTTCTCAAGTTTTTGTTTCTAGTTTCTTGAGTGAGATTTTTGGCTAAGTCTTGAGAAGGAAAAAGAATATTGGATTGGGCAGCTCTCCTATAACTCTCCTCATTTCCATTTGCATATTTTTAAGGTTGGTTGAATTACTTCCTTTTATATGTTGTATTGTAAATGTGAAAAGATTGTTTGTGTTTTTCTTTAGTAGTTTTCTTTGTAGGCTTGGAAAGATGTTTTGAGTTCTTCCTTGTGTGTTTCGTATTGCATGTTTCATGTTATATGTTTTGGGTGTTTCAAGGCCATACTCACCCTTGGGAGGGTAGAGTAGCCTTAGGGGTGAAGGGTTGCTTGATAGCCTAAGAGTGTAGAGACTCTTTGGAAGAGGGTGATGCACAAGGGTTATGGGACCCTTGCTACATTGCATTTTATGTTACGCAATGGGGGTCATAAGGGGAGTTTTGGGCTTGTATGCTATGGGGGACATAAGGATATTTGTTGGGACAAGTTTGAACTTGTGGTTATTTTTACTTGGTAGCCTTGTAAAGGCATTATGTTCTCCTATTTACAAATTCTCCTCTAGGTACTTGGTCCACCTCACCCCACAAGAAATAGTCACTTAGTGACTTTGTTTAGCCTTGGGTTGGGAGTTCTATGGTTGTGAGTCTTTTTGTGACTTGTTTGCAATGATTGTATCCCATTTAGCCTTGGTTCTCCTAGCTCGAGGGTGGCTTCATGTAAGCCTAGGTGTAGTACCCCTTCTCGATCGGACTTATTAGACTAATTTTATGTTGTAGTTTACTATTCAGTTGACACCTTATTGCTCGACATTTTTCTGACGTATTTGATATTATTTCATGTTTATCTGGATATAAGATGCATGAGTTATTTTCAATATTTTAGTACTGGTGATTTCTAGTATTTCATGGATTATTGCTTTGTACTGACATCTTACTTTATCTAGGCGATGTGTCATATATATGCTGCATGTCTGTAATTGTATTGGATGCAAGGGGATGATTTTCCTTCACTCATTTCGATGAGACAGGGAACATCGCGATTCTCCTTCATCGGTGTGCGTGCCGTGTATTCTATATTTATATGCATGCATGTGTGATTTGATGATGCAGGATATTGCAGGTACAAGTACCAGGTAGGTACGGGGTATCGTCTCCACCTCGCTTCACAAGTCTGAGCGTGCCTTATATGTCCGATGGGAGTGGAGGAGATAGTTGTTGACCCTAGTCCTTACCCTCAGTCTACTCTTGTGAGTGTCGTCAGTCGATCGTCCATCCCTTTTGTTCGACTTTCGAGTCTTCTTGCTTTTCCTCGATTTGCATGCCATAGTGGTTCGGTTATTTATTTAAGTTTAAGTTGTCATTCTTTGTTGGTATAAGCAATTTATTCATTATTATGCCTTTATGTCTTGAACCAAGCTTAATTGATTAATTTATTAGATTTAAATCTATAGTTGTTTATTTTGGAAAAGTAATCATGTCTAAATCCAATGGAAGAAGTAAAATAAATAAAGTTAATTGCTTTTAATAAATACAAATAAAGCTAACTTATTGATTTCCATTTTAGTTGAAAAGTTGATTTAATTGCTAAATATGAGAAATGTAATTTTCAAAAAAAAAAAAAAGGGAATTCCCATTTATTTTAGAGGAATATGAAAAAGAAAAAAAAAAGTCAATTGTTTTATTTTAATGTTTTTAAATAGAAAAATATTTCAACCTAGAAGATTAGGTTAAAACATTTTTTTTACTATTTTACCTTGGAAAAATATTTTTGGAGAGGATATGCTTGTTTGGAGGAGAAAAAGAGATTCTGAAAAAAAATTTCTTGAAAGGAGGATTTGGGTTTTGAATTAGCTTGGAATTCTGCTAAAACACACAACTTCATCTTGGGAACTCCAGAAGTTGGTTGAATCCTTCTTGTCTATTTTTAAAAAAATCCATGTTTTCTTCCAATTCTCTGTTTATTGTTAAAAGTTTGGTTTATGAGTATTGGGTGTTGAGTCTTTGCTTACCATGAGATTGTTGAAGAAAAATCCCATCAATTTGGTTATCAAATTTCAAACTCAAACTCTCTCCAAGTAATTTCATAATTTTATTTATGTTCTTCATTTTGCTTGTGCAAGAAATTCATGGCTTTTGCTGGTTGTAATTGGAGATATTGTTTTTTGGGTTTTAGTAGAATTATGCTGGCAAAATTTTGCCAAGCTTTTACACAATAGTTTCTTCCTGGTAATTTCCAGTTTAAAAATAATAATTATGAGTTAAATTTCTCTTGTCCATTCTTGGTTGGAGCAAAGAAAATCAATTGGGGAATAGAGATCAAGCTTATTCCCATTCAATTTAATTTTAAGAATGAATTGGGCTGATTTGGGTGAATTTTTCTTGCCTCTGTTTCATCACAGAAGTTTTATTGCTGGTAAAAATTTTATTACCAGTGACTTCTATAATTTATCTATTTGTTTAAATGTTTGAAAAAAAAAAAAAAAAAAAGGAATTTGGCTGGGGAAATTATTTGTTATTTTTTCTTAATAGAGATTTTCATCTCTGTATCTCTGTTAGATGTCTTTCTTGTCCCAGACGTTTTTATTAAAAATCAGAATTTAATTTTATAAAAACAAATTTTTTTTTATTAGTTTGGGATTGGGGGCGGTGGCGGGGAGCTGGGCTCAACCCAGCCCACGCACCCCCTCTCCCTGCAGCAAGCATTGCTTCCCCATCTTGGGGTTAGCAGCAGCGCTGCTTCCCCAAGTCTGAGGATGCAGCAAGCGTTGCTTCCTCATACTTGGGGTTAGCAGCACTTGCTGCCGTGGGAGCTTTGGGCCCCACGTGATGTTTGTTTAAAAAAAAAAAATTATATTTTTTTTTAGTTAAAAAAAAATAATATAATAATTTATAGTTGTTAAAATATAATAAATAAAGTTAATTCTTTTTAATAATAAATAATAATGTATTGTTATTTAAACAATAATAATAATATCGTTATTATTTAATATTAAATAATAATATTAAAGTTAATTGTTAGTTATAATGATATTAATGTTAATTAATAATTCTTCTATTTAGTGATTAGATTTATTTTCTTTGTATTTTGGAAAATATATAAAAATGAATGGAAGTAATTATTAACTTTTGGAATAAAGGAGACATTGGATAAATTTAATATTAATTTTCGTTATCCAAGTAATGTAATATAATCATATGGTATTATATTCGATGAATATGTATCATATTGGAATTATTTTATATTAGCTTATATATATCTGTTTAATTTGATTTAAATGTTGACTGGGTTATAGTTGATTTGGGTAAATTGTAATTTTATCATCATCAACTGGTTGGGGGTTTAAAATCGTAAATGTGGTTCCAATTCAACCTTATTAGACATGTGACTTCATCATTTCTTTATGTTAAATAGATGCGATTTCTTTAATTCTAGAAATCCTTATTGCGAGCATTTTATGTTGTTGACTGCTTTAAAGAAAGATTGCTTGTGTAGGATCTTGTGTTTTAATAATTGCAGTCTAGTTGTTTAAATGTCATTGCATTATGGTTAAGATTGTCATTATGTCGTTGATGTTATGCCTTGGTCAGGTGTCGATGTTTAAACCTTGAGGATGTGAGCCATCATGTGTTATGTCCCTAATGGTCAACCCTGGGTTTGTGACTGTGAGTCCTTCACCTGTGTTATTTCTGGATTATTTATGGTTGTCAGCCCCACCATAGAGTTCTCATAGAGAGTCTTATCCAGTTAGTGTCCTAGTAGAGAGAGTGGCTTTCGGGCGGGGGCCGCACCCGAAGTGGATGGCAGGATAACCCCTCGAAAGTCAACTATTAAGTGATAACCTAATAATTTGATTAGGGGGTGGGTAGTTATTAATTTAATTAAGATCAGTTGAGTACTTGTATAGGCTCAAGGTGTTTGGGAAGGCCTAGAATGGCAAACCTACCACCTTGTCCTCACGAAAGGATGGTAGGGTCCGCATGATGCTTAGATGGAGCCGGGGGTTCGGGAGAGGTTACCAGGATAACCCAAGATGGGGGTCGGGACCTATGGAGACCTACCTAGGGTAACCATCTTAAGCCATGTGATGACACTCTCTCTTTAGGGTCGCTAGTGTTTTGTGAGTTGAGTCACTTGTGTACTACGGAGTCATGTGACTGTTGTACTTATCTTGCTTGCTTGAGGGTCTTCTGCTATCTCCTAGCACGGTGGGGTGGTTCCATTATGGGATCACATAGTCGGGTGGTAGTGCCACTTCCCATCGGATATCTTGTTCCTACCTTCATGCGAGGATTGGCTTTGCCGATGTATCTTGGTTCTTGCTTCGTGTAGCAACTCATGTTCTTGATATTGTACCTTTGAGGCCCGTGTGGTCATTGTATCAACAACTTTGTAACCTTAGTACTTTATTGTTCTATGGAAGCCATGTAATTTATGGAATATTGTAATTTAAAGATCATTGGATGTATGTTGTTTCAATTACCTTTCATCTTATGTATAAATGAATCATTGGAAGTATATATGTTGTAACTCTTTAAATCTATCTTTTGGAGATCAATTTATGAATTTGAGTTATTTAATCGTAATTGGCTTTCTTTTTTTTTTAGATGGATAATTGGATTATTATTGTGATGTAGTTTTTATTAGAAGTAATCTTCGTTGGTAACCCTTTAGGATGTCAATGCTAGTCTTCCGCTTATGTTTTTAATTGTGCAAGTTATGATTAATTCACTTAATCTTTAAAAAAAAAAATTATTTCTCCCTTTAGTTGCCTTGTAGTGTTGCATTCCTTTAGGGTTCCTGGCGGGGCATTACACTAGGCTAGGAGGTGAGCCTCCATGGTCACAACCCACAAATGTTATTGCAGGTTTGCTTGGATTAAAGATTGGAGTGGAGTCTACTTGAAAGTCCCTATTTTATTGTATTTAGTTTGAAAAAAGAAATGTATTTGACAAGCCCTCATTTGATAAAAATGAAGAGGCTTGATTTTGTAATCTTCCTATTTGTGTAAAGGAAATAATGATGTAATAAATGTATTTATTTTGATTAGTCCATTCAAAGAAATAAAGAGTAAAGAAAGGTTTGAGTTATTTCATTGTATTTGTTATTGCTTGAAAGAGATGGAAGGAAATTTGTTTCTATTTTATTAGAAAGTAAATAGTATGCATGTTGGAAATAGAAAAGAAAAATAGATGTATAGTAAAGTTGTTTCAATCTGCTATTTATGCTATTCTACAAAAATAAGTGTTTAAAATGTTGTTAAAAATAAATAGGAAAAGTAATTTATGTCTATAGTTTTGAAAAGGAAATGAAGAAAGAAGAATACATTTAAATGTTAGTTTTTAAATCTTCTAAAAGTTTGTATCTTGTCGTTTTATTTACCAAAAGAATGTGGCAGAAATAATGTAGTTGTTAAATAATTTACTTCTGTTATTTATACCTATTCCTAAATTTGTGTAACAGAAAGTAAAGTGCAGATTTAGGCATATTAATACATTTATATAAATATGTTTGCATGCATGATTAAATATTCTTTAAAAAAAACTACTATTTTGCATCTATCAAATATGTTGTTGGAAGAAATATTTAATGAAATTTGTGTTGCATCTCATAAACATTTTAAATCAGATTTATTCATGCATTTAACATTCTGGTTTTAAAAAAAATAGATTATTAAGTATGTGCAATTGTAGCATTTATATATTCTGGTTAAATAGATCAGAGTATTTAAATCAGAATAGATATTATGTGCATGAGTATATATATATAAATATATTACATATATACATTTATATAAATTTATATAAATATATATAGAACATATATAAAATATACATATACATTTTAAATATATATTCCCAAAACTTTGCATATGCCTTTTGGTTGTATACATATGTGCATGTGTGTATATATATATACATATATATATACACATATATATATGTATATATATATACACATATATATATGTATATATATATACACATATATATATGTATATATATATATGTATACATACATATGTATATATATATATATACATATATATATATATATGTATATATATATATGTGTATACATATATATGTATATATATATATATATATGTATGTATACATATACATGTATATATATATGTATACATATACACACACACACATATATATATACATATATATATATATTATATATATTAAAACTGCCCTTAAAATATAAATAAAAGAAAAAGAAGGAAAAAATTTCATTCAATTTTTTTTTTTTACCTTGCCCTATAACCCTGGGCTCCACCATGGATAACCACGGTGGAGGCTTGGCCGCTACTTTGGTATCCACAGTGGATGACATCATTGTTGCCACTGTGGGTAACCACAATGGGTGGCACTACGGCTGCCACTGTGGGTATCCATAGTGGGCGGCTTTGCTGCTGCCACTGTGGGTATCCACAGTGGTCGGCTTCCCTGCCGCCACAGTGGATGGCACCGCGGATGCCACTATGGATAACCATAGTGAGCGGCATTGCCGCCACTATGAGTATCCACAGTGGTGCCTGCGAGCCATCGTGTGACCACCACCACCGCCTCCTTTGTAAACCCTTCGGCCCCCTTTGCAAACTCTTCGGCTTCCTCTGCCATGCCATTTCCATGGTCGTCGTCTCTCTCCCACTTGCACACACACACACAAAAAGATATTATGTGTTAGTTAAAATAAAACCCTAACCCAACTTCAGGTTAGGGTAAAGGAATAACAAAAAAAGGAGATTGTGTTAGGAAACATAAAACCCTAACCCTATTTTGGGTTAGGGTAAATAAATTAAAAAAATACAAAAGAAAGAGAGTCATAAGGATTTTAAAATAAACCCTAGTTAGGGTTAGCATAAAAGATATTAATAAATGAAATAAAATAAAAAGAGAGGGAAATCCCTTTTTAAAATTTGAAATGGGGATTGCCCCATTTAATTTAGGTTATTATTTTATCTAGTTGATTCTCTTTAGGAATTATAATTAAAATTGGGTTTGATTATATATTTAGTAATCTTATACTCATATTGGGTAGGTTTAATGAAGATATTTTTAATGGGAATTTTATTTAGTTTACTGATTAAATTTAAGTTAAGGAGGTAGTTTAATGTCAAATATTAAATATTTAATATTTAAAGTTGGGAAAATTTATTTCGTCAATAAAATGAGGTTACTGGCTAGATTATTATTATATTTGATTTAATTAAATTTTATAGATGAATTTAAAAACGTTGTTACTATCATTCAATTAATTATTTTAAATTTAATAAAATAAGTTAACATTATTTAAATTTGTCCTAGAGCAACTAAATACTATTTGAGATAATTAATATCTCTTAGTTAATAATTGGAGAGTTATTGGAGTAAATCAATTAAATTAATAAATTAAGTTGTGTCAACCCTTTTAAAGTATAATTAGTCTAGTTTGAATTGTAACATTTTTTTTTTTCAATAAAAGTGGCATAGCCACTAAACTTTATTATATTATTTTTAAAATGATTATACGAGTTCAAAAAAGGCATACCGGCAGGAAAGAACCCGCAAGAAAACCTCTGGTTGTCGCCTTCAGAAAAGAAACTATACTACCCTTACAAAATAGGAGGATCCTGATGACCCAAAATCTCACCCATGCCCATATAGATGCCCTATGTACAGAGACCCCATAGGGCATATATCTCAACTGATTAAAAACTCAGTTGGTTACAAAAAGCGGGGCTGAATTGCCAAAAAGTTTACAACAAGAAGAACCAGGAGCCCATCAACTGATAACAACAGCAAGATATAAAATGTAGAGGAGCATGCCGAGATACCAGGAAGTGAAACCAAGGAGGACCAAAACTGGAATAGACCCGAAATCTCCAACTCCATAGAATTGAGAAAATGAGAACTATCCAAAATCCATCTCATAAACAACCTGCAAAAAATATGAGATATCTGCAAAAGGTGGGAACAGTTAGTCCAAAAACCAATTACTCGAGCTTTCCTCTAGAGGAGAAGGTAGGGCATCTTGAGGAACCAGTGACTGTATAGGGATCGCAGGGAGATGAGTCGCATTATGAAACAAAATAGAAATTGATTAGAGCATGAAGACCAACTAACACTCCTCGTGCTCTGACCAAAAGCTAGGGAGATATAAAACCACAAACTTTCCACATATTTTAGAGCTTCATCAATAGTGTCACAGATCAGGCCCATTCTAATTTCAAAGAGAAAATGTCTATAGTGCCCATGTTCCAAAAGATTTTGAATAGAAAGAAAGCCCCCATAAGGAAGAGTACCCATATCAAAAATATAACTATCCAAAGCTGACCCAAGATGATGCATATCAAGCATTGGAGGTACCACAAATTTTGATGCAATAAGCTGGACCAGAGTCTTATCCAACAAAAGATCATAACATATAGTAAAAAAATGAGACAAAACTTGTAAAAAAGAGATAAAAGAAGGAAAGAGCAACCAACGATTACCCACCACCCTGCGAATTTTAGACTCCAACTCCAGATTATGCAAAACAAAAACTCTCCCAAGATTTTTAGAAACATAACCATAATTGTTCCTCAGGAGTAGATACTAAAACATGATAAGTTGGAAGAATAAAAGACATGAGGAATAGTTACCTTTCCCTCAGAGAGAAGAATTCCTTAAGATACTGTCGATGCAGATAAACAAAGACATTCTGCACCAGGGTTAATATATAGCCGAAAGAAAACTAAATTAATTGGCCACCATACACCGTAATGAATGTCATCCATGTGAGAAGCCAAGAAAAAACATGCCAAGAAATGCATCCTAATCAATCAAATAAAAACAAAGGCCTATAATAATTTAGCCACCTTTCATAATAATGAATGATCCGCTCATGTGAAAAAACAAGTCTCCAAAAAATCATTTTAAGAGATGCATCTCGGGTGATCCACAAAATCATTAAACCTCATAATCGCCTCTATGAGAAGTACCATACTATCTCCACTAAAGTCAATAAACAGTACAATAGCAATCATTATATTGAAAGCCAAGGCACACCACAATTAATCAAAACATGTATTCCATATCCCACGTATGAGAGCAACCTCGAAAAAAGCTATTGACAAAGCATGCCGCCACTCTCAAAGCATTTTGGAGATAAAAAGAACAAAAAAAACCCAATAAACATAGTCTCCCATAATGCTTATGACAACCCGCAACCACACTATGTATATGGCAACAATTACCACATACAGAGTTAGATTACCAGCTGAGCATAAATACTTATTATAATAATGTATGATCCACTTATGTGTAAAAAACACGTTTCCAAGCAATCATTTAAAGAGATTTATAACAAGTGAACCACAAAAAGCCAATAATGATTAAACCTCACAATCACCTCTATGAAAGGTACTATACAATCTCCCCTGAAGCCGATAAATAGAATGGCAATAATCATTACATAGAAAGCCATGGCCCATCACATTTAATCAAAAAACATGTGGTCAAAATCCCTTGCTTGAGAGCAACCTCGAAAAAAAGCTTTGAGAGAAAAATAATAGCAAAGTATGCCGACACTTTCAAAAGCTTATTTAAAGATAAAAATAATGAACCAAAGCCAATAAAGATAGTCACCCTTAATGCTTATGACAACTCGTAGCCAAACTATGCATCGGACAATTCACATACAGAATCAGATTACCAGTTGTGCTTAAACAATAATAATGCCTATCCGGACTGGCAATAGAAGGACAATTTATCAAAATTCAGAGAAAAAAAGACCACAATATTATTGCAAGAATTCCAAAACTAAAACAGGAATTTCAACAGAGCTTATATCACGAAGAATAGCATTACTATCAATAGCAAGATTAGCTAAAAAATATGCTACTCGATTAATTTCTCTATAACAATGAGTAATGAAGAAAGAACCAAAGGATTCCAATTGCTAAAGGATAAGATCAAGAAGATATTGCAATTGCCAACAATGAGATTTACTTTTTAACACACTCTGAATGATCACCAATGAGTCCCCTTCAATAATGAGGTCTTTATTACCAAGGGAAATAGCCAATTCCAGACCCAAAGACAAAGCCTTAAATTCAGCAAAATTATTAGACTGAATACCAATTGCATGACACCTAGCATGAACAATATGAGTGTGATGGTCAAAAATCACCATACCTACCCAACTAAACCCGGATTTCCATGAGAGGCACCATCAAAGTTCAATTTGAACTTACCAAGAGGAGGTGGTTTCCAAGACGCCAACTTTCTTTTATTTAAAACAACACCTTTTCTCAAAATTGAACCATGGGAAGGAAGAGCAAATAGCATGCTCCAAAATATAGTCACCCTACTATCCCAATGAGAAAAAGAAGTGAGATTATCCAAGTTCCTACATATATGCGACAAGGCAACCTTAGAAATGGACGATTCAATCTTTAGTAGAACCTCAGGGAGAGAAGAGCTAGTATTTCTAAAGATCCTGTTATTACGCTCTAACCAAATATTCCATATTAAAATAGATGGAGAAATAATCCATAAACACGCATAAAAGGATGAAGTAAACAAAAGTGGCCAAGAACTAAAGAAGGTAATTAGGTCATTTCCCATAACAAATGTCAAATTCAATTTATCAAACAACCACTACCAACATTGATATGAAAAGTCACAATGTAAAAAGAGATGGGAAGAGGATTCCAGGTGTTTATTACACAACACACATGTGAAAGCAACCGTGATACCCAACCTCTCCAATCTCATGCCTGTGAGAACCCTATCTTGAACTGCCAGCCAAGCAAAAGCACCAGCTTTTGGCAAACAGGCTGAATGCCAAAAAAGTTTATACAGCCAAGCAAGGTGGTCATTATCCTTCATGAGGGAATTATAACCATCCCTCACCATATATTTGCCAGAAATATTCTTAGTCCAAACCAATTCGTCCTTAACATCAAAAAGGATAACCACCCTCTCACTGAGGACCTTGGTATACTGCAATTTTAAATCATGATCAATAACCAAAAAGTCAATCGGCTTCCATTTAGCCAATCTCATATTTCCACTATAAATAATGTCAAAGTAATCTGCCACCAAGGTGCCCCAAGGGGAAGAAAGAATGGATATCAGGGGGGACCAATTTCTTAGACTTCATAATGGAGGGTGACCATTCTAGCTTTCATCCCAAAATCTGATCTTAGTGCCTTTATGTACAACCCAGGAGAGATTAGGCAAAATAATAGATCTACATTTACATATGAAGTTCCACATAGTAGAACCTGAAGGTAGATTGGAAATCTGGAAAATATACTCCCTAGGACCATTATTAAGATATTTAGCAAACATAATCTTAGTCCATAAAGAATCGGACTTCTCATACAAATTCCAAACCAATTTTGCCCCCAAGGCTAAATTTTGTTTTTCCATATTTCTGATACCAGTACCCCCTAGGTCCTTCGGTAAGCAAACTTTATCCCATGCCATAAGAGCAAGTTTTTTCCTCTCATCTTTATTGCTACTCCAGATAAAAGACCTTAGAGTATCTTGTAAGATTACCAACACATCCTTTGGAGATCTTAATACTGACATAAGATAATTAGGAACTGCATTCAGCACAGATTTAATGAGAACAATTTTTCTAGCTAGATTTAACCACCTATGATTCCAAGAAATGATTCTCTTTGAGATGGCCGAAATGATTTTATCCCAAAAGATAGAATTATCCTTTTTGATAAAGAAGGGTATACCTAGATAAGTACATGGAAGTGAGCTGGACTCAAAACCCCAAAAAGCCAACAATTTAGTTTGGATTAATTACGGGGTGTGAAGAAAGAAGATTTTTTACTTCTCAGAGTTTATTTTCTAACTTGGAAAGGAGGCATAATTCTGAATAACTTCATTCATGACCAAAGCTTCCTGCATAGAGGCTTAATCAAATAACAAGGTATCATCTACAAACAAGCAATGCGATATAGATCCTGGTACTCCTGGGATTTTCACCCCAAGCCAAAGGTCTTTCAATTTTGCAGCCTTAATAGCCCAACTAAAAGACTCTGCTAAAAGAATAAATAGAAATGGGGAAAGAGGATCTCCTTGTCTTAAACCTCTAGAGGAGGAAAAAAAACCACAGGGGGAACCATTAATTATAATCGAAAACCTTGCAGATGAAATACAAGGCATAATCCATTTAATCCAAGCCCTGGAAAAGCCTAACCTTTCCAAAACAAGACCTAAAGCCCTCCATTCTACTCTATCATAGGCCTTAACCATGTCAAGTTTTAAAATCATGGTCGGGGATCTTTGAAGGGAGATAGAATGTAAAACTTCATGAGCTACAATAGCTCCCTCAGGTGTCTCCCTATTTGGTACAAAACCACCTTGTTCTATTGAAATGAGTTTAGGGAGGATTTTGGATAGCCGAATGGATATTGCTTTAGTGAAAATCTTATATAAGGTATTACACAGAGTGATAGGACAAAAATCAGCAAAAGAATTAACAATTTCCTTTTTAGGAATAAGAGCAACCATCATGGTATTAAGTTCTTTCAAAATTGATCTATTTCTCCTACTTTCTTCAAGAACGAGGAGCAGATCCCTACCCACAAAATCCCAACACTTCTGAAAAAATAAAGGAGTGAACCCATCCGGACCTGGGGCCTTATCAGGATGCATAGCAAAAACTGCTAGCCTAACTTCTTCAAGGGAAAAAGGAGACATCGACATCTTGTTATCCTCAGGTGACACTAGAGATGGAATGCCAGAAATGAAATCATTTTGAAAATTACCACCTTCAGAAGATAATAGAGTTTTGAAGAAACTTACTACCTCCGCAGCAATCTCCTCAGGCTCTGTAAGTAACTTTCCTGAAGAATCTTCTATACAAGAGATCCTATTCCTACTCCTTTTTAATTTAGTAGAAGAGTGAAAAAACTTAGTATTTCTATCCCCATCAGACAACCATACCTCTCGAGATTTTTGTCTCCAAAAAATCTCCTCTCTAGCCAGAATTTCTTCAAGTTCTATCCTTAAAGATTTTAGCTCATCAAAAACTAGGGGAACCATACCATGATCAAGCACATGCTTATTAAGAGTTTCTATCATATCCTGAATTCTCTTTTTTTCATGAAAAATGTTTTTAAAATGTAAATTATTCCATTCTTCAATGTTCAATTTAAAGAACTTCATCTTATTAACAAATTGGAACATTCGAGATCCTGCACAGAAGGGAGCAGATTCCCACCAATTCCTTAGGAGAGGTAAAAAGGAGGCATCTCTGAACCACATAGGTTGAAACTTAAAAGGAGACCGAAAGGGAGCCTTATCCTCCAAGATACAGAGAGAAATTAGAAAATGATCAGAACCTGACATAGGCAAGATGGAGGAAGAAAATTCAAGGTCTGACTGCAACCAATTTTTAGAGAGTAGGAACTGATCTAATCTATCTGCTATTTGTGAGAAATCCCTTCTTATATTTGTCCAAGTAAAAATCCCATTTTGAGACTTGCAATCAAAAAGACCCATATGAAGGATGAAATTCCCAAAATCCTCCATGATTCTTTTGTTTGGGAAAATCCCTCCACTTTTGTCACTAGAATCCAAAATCGCATTAAAGTCCCCTCCAAAGACAACAAGAGACCCCTACCTCAAAGGAGAAGCCACCCTACTCAAGTCCCTCCATAATTTATTTTTACCCTGAATCCCAGAGGGAGCATAAATATTGAACAACCAGAATTTAACCTTAGAGACCTTGCTAGTAACCAAGAACAACATCCATTGAACTGCTGAAGAGACCAATTGTACCTCTATATTATAAGCATTCCATAATAAAGCTAACCCTCCAGAAGCACCATCATAAGGGCAGGAGAGAAAGTTCCATTTTTTCCAAGATGTAAAAAGCACACTAGCAGATTCATCAGACAATTTTGTTTCTTGAAGCATAACCAAATCACACTTGATTAAATCTAATTGCGATTTAATCAAGTGTCTCTTGTTAGGGGCATTTAAGCCCCTAACATTCCAGGATATAAGTTTCATTTCTCTTGAGGGGAGCTCGAAACTCTCCTCTTCTCAATATCAAGAGACTTAGTAAAGTCTCCAAAGCACTTTTGCAGGTTCTTTTTGACAGCCCCCAACCTAGTCATAGGAGGACTAAACAATTGAAGCTTATCCTTCTTTCTATTACCTAAGGAAAGCAAAATATTCCTCTTATCAATCCCAGGAGAAAGGGATAGAGTCTTCTGGATCCCAGTGTAATGCCCCGCCAAGAAACTCCGAAGGGATAAAGCTAAAAACACTCAAATGGAGTGTAAATATATTTTTTTATAATAATAATAAGAGTGTTAATAGTAAGACACAACATTAAGATACATTAGAGTTATCTAAATCTTAGATAACATAGTGGAAGACTAAATGAACCTAAGGAGTTTTCCAACCTGATTACGTAACCATACACCTAACCCAACTCGCGACATTTGATCCAATTAAGACAGATATCTTAATTACATGTTAATACTTAAGACATGGATGCATATTATGTTCGATGAATTGACATCTTATAATTTTAGGAAGCATTCATCTATTTTGATTGGAGAGGGGGCTAACATGAGGATATTTACTCAATGCAATTTAAAACATAATTAGCTTAAGAATTCACCCATTAAGGTTTAAGTAGGGTTAACTTGATGAGTCCATCCATTTTAGATACAATGCGACTAATATAATGAAGTTCATTCATTTAGGTTTAAAAGTAACCAACCACAAATGAGATCATCCTTTATAGTTAAAAGTATGGCTAATAAGATGAAATTCATTCATTAAGAATTAAGTTGTATATAATAAAACAAGGTTCCTTCATTTGGTTTTAAACATATCCAACTAATAAGTCATAGTTCAATTATAGAGAATAAAATGTAAATAGCCAAAGAGTTCTTTCATTGGAGTTAAAATAATACTAAGAGATGGAGCTCAATTCAATAAGGTGAAAATGTACTATAGCCACATGAGTTCATCCCTTTAATTAAAATATAGTTAGCAAGATGATATTCTTTCGTTCATGATTAAAAATATAAGTACATAGTGACATTCATCCATTAGGATTAAAATATAACTAACTTAATGAGTTCACTCTTTTTAGTTTAAAATAAAGTTAATATGAAGAAATACATTTGCCATGGGTAAGATATAAACAACTAAATGAGTTCTTCCATTTTAGTTCGATTATAGCTATCATGAAGAAGTTCATTTATTAAGGTTATAATGAGGATAACCAATTTGAGTTCATCCAATTATAAAATTAATCTGGTGAGGATTATTTGTTTAGAATAAAACGTAAATAACTAAATGAATTCATCCAATTTAGTGAAATATAGCTAACATGACTATGTTCATTTACTAAGATAAAAAGGTGAATACCCAAATGAGGTGCTTCCATTAGATTTCAATTTAGGTATTATGATAGTTAATCCAATATTTGTTATCCATTCATTACATTCAAATTTCAAGCTTTATGACAAGTTAATCCATTAATTGTAACCTAGCGAGTTTCTTTCCATGCTTACTTCTTTTCATTAACATTAACAAATTACTTTCCATAATCATATTTACAATCCTATTATGATCCTAATTACTACTTTTAACAAGATTACTATATTCATGCATTCAAGAAATATCTTCCTTAAATTCCCATTATCCACATACAAAATGCAACCATACATGCTAGCTCTAAGTATGAAATAGGAGAAAACAAAAGCATCGCATAACATAGATATGATCTCTGAGTTCACCCCTAGAGGGCTACATCTCTGGGTCTGCTCAACTGCAAGACCCCTTTGACATTTAATATAGTTAGGATTACATAAGTTTCATGTCTTTTACATCATTTCCATATAGGTGAACACAACCACTATACAACAACCACCTCGGTCGATAATTACATAATGATCCCTTTTGAAGCAAATCCTATTGAATACATCAAAAGCAAATACAGACTTGACCGACTATGACTAGACACAAGCAACCAGACGGCAGGGACCCAACGAACCTATCAAGGGCGTGCTAATATTATAGACATAGCGATAACAAAAATATTAAACCATGCACAAGCATTAACGGGTAAATGCAGTCTTTTCTCATGTTTATTTAAGCATCTAAACAAATTATTTAATCCTTAGATATGCATCAATGGCACGTTGGTTTTACAACAATACTCTAGCCCCTTTTCTAACAACACAAACATTACCCTTTACTATAAAGAATAAAATACATTAAAGTAAATAAGGAAATGGGAAAATCATCTCCCAGCTAATTTAAGATTCCCTTGCATACATTCTAAAAATAAATACTTTTACACCATTCAATTTATTCATTAGCACCTATATATGAGTCCCAACATTCACTAGCTTAAATAAATAAATGAATAATAAAAGAAAAATACAACCTTCAACAATTGTTAAATCAATCGAAATCATTACTTTATTGAATCCAATGATTAATATATAATTAGTAATATATGCTAATTAGATATTATCTATATTAGCATATATTTTAATATATATATTTATCCCCTTTTTTTTTTAATATTTCCTTGCTAGAAATATAAATCTCAACCCAACTTTAATAATAATAAATATATTACTTATAATATATTTTCATTATTATATAACTTTTTTTTTTTAAACATACAAAGAAAACACCATATTTAAATTTTAAATATATATAAAATAATTTTAAAAAAAACAAATAGAGGGCGGCCAAAACCCTAGGAGACGAAACCCTAGGGCGGCCGTGCCTTAACCGAAGAGACTGCGGCCTCCACGGAGGACACAGGCCCCTCGGCCTCCACCTACAGTGGAGCCGGGGTTACTGCAACCGTCATGGGGTCGCAGGCCCTTCGGCCCCCACATGGTGGAGCCGGGGGTTGCTGCGGCCTCCACGGGAGTCGCAATCCCCTTCGGCCCCCCCACTGTGTGGAATCCGAGAGGAGTTGCGGATGGCGTCGTGGGGAGGGGCGGGTTGAGCTTCGGCTCCCCCCCCGAAACCCCCAATTTAATTTTCCTTTTTTTTTTCCTTTTCTTTTTTTGAGTAGTTATTTTCTTTTATTCGATTTACAGTATGGATAAAAAAAATAAAAAAATTGAATAAAGGTATAGAAAAGCCAAGAAAATGAAATCCCCCATTTCTTTATTCTTTTATCACAGTCACATATTTTTCCAGAATGTTCAAAACAATATAATGGAAAATATTCTCAACTAGATCATAAATCTCAAGTACCCAAATGGATCTAAACTCATTTATCTACTCTTTTTAACAATCTTGCCCCCAAACAATAATATTCTCAAAACTGAACTTGAATCTAAGAGTATTCATGGACATTTTAAAACCAGCATTTCATGAAGAACAACCATATACCCTTTTTTTTTATTTAGTCAAAGAACAAAAGGGAAGAATGAAATCCTACCTCTATAAGCATTCTTGGAAGAATTTGAAGATGAGCCCCCAAATCTGCAGCTGTAGAAATCCCTCTTCTTCCCCAAATCTCCATCCCCATATTTTTCTTTTTCCAAAAATTCAACAACCCCAAAAATATTTTTCAACCTAGGTTAAATGGGAACCAATTTTTGACCTAATTTCTAATTTCGAAATTTAAGCCCTTTTAAAATAAAAAGAAATAATAATTCTTTTCAACTATCAAATTATTTTAACTTGATTTTCTAATTAATATACTTATCTCTTATTTAATCTTAATTTTAATTTCTCAATATTAATTAAGCCAACATTTATATTTCGAACTATTGACAAGGGTAAAGTATTTAAATTAAATTAATTTCCAAAATCAATCTTTTACACTATATCAAACTTTACAAATTGAAAATGATTTTCTTTAAATAATAAAATTCACCCTTTCATTTCCAAAATGCAAAAGTGGTTAAATTATTTCTATTTCCAAATGACTTTAAATCTTTCCTTTTTAAAACGCATAAACTAATTAAATTCATTATTTAAAATTAACTATTAAACTAAACTCGCTACAAACATAAATAAAGCGCTCTTTTTTGATAAATGACTAATCTCATGAAAGTAACCTATTTATTTTAATTTCTCAACTAATAATGTGTAAATGAATGCATTAATTCAAATTAAATACTTAAGCTTGCTACAAATATAATTAAGGCGATCTCTTAAATCAACGATTAATCATATAAAAGAAATCTATCTATTTTAATTTCTCAATTACTAATGCGTAAATCAACACATTAAATTAAATTAAATACTTAGGATAAAATACTCCATTTACCACATGCAAGGCACACAAACCAAGAAAGTCCACCAATCACACGACACGCAACCCAAATGAAAAAGGGACCCTACGGACCACACACAATGCTCACCTGATCATAGATAAGGCAAGACGAGAGTTTTATGACCACCTAATCCAAATTCTAAGGATGAAGGAGGTATACTCAACCCTATGAATCCCAAAGGAGATGAACCTTGCACCTAGGCGGTATAGTACCTGCAATCTCCTGCAACCATGAGTCACGCAAGCATACATATATATACATATTCAATGAAGGCGTTAGCTCAAGATTTATAACAAGAATTAGGAAGCAATTACATTTACACAAGAATCGATGCAATCACACAATAATAGGTACCCACAATATTCATATAGTCTAATCTACAACATTACATAACGGTAAATTCACCATTCAAGAATGCCACATAGGAAGTCAACCAAGGTCAAATAGGTTTTACAAGGCCGACTAGGGTAGGGGCATTACACCTAGCAGCAACTTCTAGATTAGTATGAGAAACTTTAGGAGGCCTACCTCTTCTAGGAGAACCAAAAGGAGGGGACAAAACCAAAGAGGATTGAACAATGGGAAAGTCCTTACCATTATGTGAAGGGGAAATCAGTTTATCAGTCAATTTCTCATCTTTAGAACCCAAAATGTCAAAAGGATTTGAAGTTGTAACAAAAGGAAGAGACTTGATTTGTCCTAAGTCACTATCAATAGAGAAAATAACTCTATCTGTCACCTCCATCCCACCAAGGGGGGCATGATTTTCCAGCAGCTCATTCACCTATTGTACTAGCTCTAAATCAAGCACAACTATCTCAGGTAACTCATTAAAACCTAGATTTGGTTCCTAATCTAATGATTGAGGACCCTGATGAGAAGAATCACAGGTTAAAAGTTTAATTTGAGCAATTAAGGATGAGTCAGACAGAGTCTCTCCTTTAGAAACCTTTCCAAAAAAAACCATTTTAGAAGCATCTAAGGCTACTGGGTCAAGAGGAGAAGCCACAATTTTATTTTCTAAATTGTCCACAATATCCAAAGGATTTGAAATAATCTCAGAGTCCTTCTTTAAAAAGTTAGAGATGGGCTCTGTAATTTTTAATGTTTTGTTCATGGAAGGAGAAACATTAACCTGAACAGAATTCAACTGATCCTCTTTAGTCAAATTTTTCCCAACAGAAGCCACAATCTACTGAGACTGTATTATAATGTTAGGGTTCGCATCTATTGAATCCATCACCTGGTGTTTTTTCTTAAAGTCCATAAACAAAGGAGCATCTATAATAAGGGGGGATTTTAAAAGCTTTGACTCCAATTTCTCAATAGTTTGATGCCAAATCCCATCATGAGACTTGATATTACAAGTATGGGGATAAACAGTTTCAGGCATAAGTAAAACACAGATTTTTACCAGAACCTCCCCCTCCACAAAATCCAACTTGGATGTGACAAAAGTACCAAATGAGTTACCAATTTGTTGCAGAACATCGGGGTCCATGAATTGAAAGGGAAGCTTAGGAAGAGCAAACCAAAAGGGAGAAAAATTACATTTTGACCAAGCAGGAACATAGAAAGGTTTCCAGGTAGAAACAAAAAGAAAATGCTTCCCAAACCAGTGGTGAGGAGAATCCAAAACCCTATCCTGAGTCATATTAGAATTGAAGACAATAATAAATGAACTTGATGAAAGGAGCTGAAAATAATGAATGTCCACCCAATGTTTCTGTAGTTTAGCAAAAAGTTTGGACAAACAGATCTGGTCCCCCCAAAGTTCTCCAATAATAGCATTCGAATGAAGGGAATAAGCCTTTTTATCAACATAAGAACCAAGGAGATCAATGCAAGGAATGGGAACCCAAGCAAGAGATGAAGGATTAGTAATATGACATACCTTATTCTTTTCAGGACTAGCATTGTTAGGATTTGAACTTACTTGACCGACCACCGGAGTCGCAGAGATAGAAACCCTAGTTTCCATCGCATCAGTACCCATTTTGCCAGAAGGATTTTCCGAAACCCTAACTTCATGATCCACCCATCGAGAACCAACCACTTGAGAAAATGAATGATTTTTTCCATAAAAAGATCCCTGATGGAAAGCGGGATTCCAACGGTGGTGCCCTTGATTCCCATGAATTGTAGACCACCGAGTGTAATTAGCCCTAAAAACTTGCCTGCGAGGAAGATTACAATGCGGATTGGAAAACCCCTGAAACTAGGTAGACATATGCCTAAACCATTTACTATGAACTGGTTGAGCTGGTTGCGAAGACAGAAGCGCCTTATCCTCCCAACGACCTTTGGTAAAAACCCATTGAGGAGTGTGTGACGGATCATCCCAAGTGACATCTGCCCAAACCCGTAGTCGCCGATTGTCCTCCATAGCACTGAAAAATTGCAGAGCAATTTTAATTAATGGTTTGAATTGTAATGTTATAATTGTGGAGTTAATTAAATTAACTCTAGGAACTCATTCTTTTAACGCTTGAGATAACCCTTAGCTTAGACAAACTTATTTATCTCATCTTTATCATTGAGTATTCAGTATTTTATGGTGTTTAAAAAAAAATTGTTGTTGCATTTTTGCCCAAAAGTTTGGGCATGACATTTAGGTCCATGCTATGTTGTCTATGACATTGTATTGGTCAGATGGTTCATTTATGTATCATGTGATATAATTTTGTAATTAGGTGTTAAAGGGTTTGGTCAACCTCGTAGTCAAAGTTGATGATTTGTATAAATGGGTGTAATATTTATGTAATTGGTCATTCAATGAGTCATTGTTGTTGTGTCTGCATTATCAGTGAGTGGTTGTTGTTGTGTTTTCATTATCAGAGAGTGGTGTATGTGTGATCAAGTGAATTCATCTTTCGATGTGGTGTATTGAGCAGAGACTAGTGAAGGGTAGACATTTGAGCTTAATTGGAACTATCATCAGACATTAGCAGATGCTATTTTTGCAGTTCATCCTTTTTGGATTATATTTTGAATCATTTTGTAAGGTAGTGAACCTTCCCTAAGGGTTGTAGCCTTTTGGGTCATTATAGTTTGAGTAGTGAGATCTAGACAGTGTGTCTGAATGCATGTGCATTCCCCATTGTAATATTTACACATACTATTACAGAGTATTATCTCATTGTGGGTAGGTTCCCACCATGGTTTTTCCCTTAACCGGGCTTTCCACGTCAAAACTATTGGTTTTATGTGTGTTGCTATTATTGTTTCTATCTTTCTTTTTGTTGCAATTGATCAGATCTAAGATTATTCTCAATTAGTTTAATCCATTGAAAACTAATTCACCCCCCCCCCTCTCTTAGTTTTCCTTCCTTGTTGTTGCCAACACATGAATCCTAAAATTGACTTGTTAACTCCACATAACTATCATACTTGGAAATTGAAAGTACGAAAACTACTTAAATCTAAAGGGCTTTGACAAATGACAAATGGTCAACCACAAAATTTCAATAGAAATTTTGAACAATTTACTTATCACGAAAACTTACATGAGGCACTAGATATCATAGGTCTTCTTGTTTTTTATAATTTTCAATTTCACATTGCTAGTTGTACTACTCCTAAGAAAATAGGGGATAAGTTTAATACTCTCTTTGGTATAGTGGATGAGTTCAAAATAATACAATTGGATGCAGAATTTACCACATTGTCTATTGGTACCTTCCCTTCTATTAGATTTTGTAGTTCAATTTAAGTCTTTGATTTATAGACTTATAAGTTGTGGTGAAACAAAAATAGATAAAGAGTGTGTGTGAGTGTGTTTTTTTGGTATTATATAAACTCAAAGGGCCTTATTAGATGTTTGCTTATTTTTACTCTATAATGGATGCTCTCGGAACAATGTATGTCATGCTTATATTTGAATAGTTTTGTGATATACTTGCACAAGAATAATCTATGTTACTATGGATGTTATCACCTCTTCCAAAACATAGCCACTTTTTCAATCATCTAATGGAAAGGGAAATAAGTCTTCAAACAAACCTAAGAAAAAAACAATTTCAATAAATGATCAATCATCTAAGAAAGTGACTAATATTAACACATGAGCCAAATTTTCTTCGATGTAATATAATAATACTTCCAAGTGTAAATAGAAAGGAAAGGTTCAATGTAATTATTGTCAATTACATAATCATGATAGAAAAGTTTATTTCAAGAGGGTTGGAAATATGTAAGAGGCCATGAAGAAACACAACATTTAATCTCCCCAAACCTACTAAGTGACATGCCCTTCTAGCTATAGGTTTGGATTCATCTAAGGATAGTTGGATAGTTGACTCAAGAGCCTCATATCACATGGCTCACTCACATTATCTTCTTGAGTATATTTCTAACAACACTACTAATATTTCAGTGGTAAACTCATCATACATTCCTAGTTTAAGAATAAGTACAATATAGTTGATAGAGGATAGCATTGAGGATGTTTTATATGTTCTTAATATTTCAAATAATCTTCTTTAATTATACCAAATTTTGTATAGTTGTCTTGGAAATTTGGTATGGAAAACTCTAAACCGGTAAGTACTCCTATGACTACAACTGATAAAATGACATTGAAAGAAGAGTCAGCTCCTTCTAATTCGACAAGATATAAATCTATGATTGGAGGTTTAATGTATTTGACACAAACAAGACCTGATATAATGAATGCAGTGTGTATTGTTTCAAAATTTCAAAGTAATCCTAAAGAAAATCATGAATCGGCAGTGAAAAGGATTTTCCAGTATCTACAAGGCACAACAAATCTTGGTTTATGGTATCCTAAAGATAAAAAATTTGATTTATGTGCATAGACCGATGCAAATTGGGCAAGAGATGTAGATGACAGAAAGAGCACCACTGGCGGGGCATTCTTTCTTGGTAGCAGATTGATTCCATGGTTGAGCAAGAAGCAGAGTTGTACATCATTATCAACAGTTGAATCAGAATATGTTGCAGCAACAACTAATTGTACTAAGGTATTATGGATTAAGAAAATGTTGAAGGACATAAAGGTAAAATGAAAAGAACCTATAATTATTTACTTGATAATATGGCAGCAATTGATATATCTAAGAATTCGGTATTTCACTCTAAAACTAAATATGTTTATATCAAATACAATTTTCTGAAAGAGAATGTTGAAGCAAAAGGAGTGAAATTGGTTTATGTGAATACTAAAGAGCAGTAACTCCTTCATCAACATAATAACATGATTTGTCTCTATTCTTCTTAAATCTGTATCTCTAATATTCAGGGTTAGGTTTATATGTTCTTTTAGCTTCTTCTATCAATCTTGCATGTCTATCAAGACATCTAGATGCCATATGACCAACTTTATTGTAGTTAAAACATTTAAATGGTTCTTTACCTTCATACTTACTTCCAATAGGACCTTTAGGCATTTTACTTACAAATAGTGCTTCAAGTTCTTCATTTTCCCTCTTGATATCTTCAAGTTCTCTTGCATAAAGTTCTTTCCAATCAGATTTTTTGATGAAGAACCAGAAAACAATGGATGGACTTTTGTTGCAATAACAGAAGATCAACTGGCACCTACTGTTCCACTGGTAGAGCAGGCCCTGGCAGCTAAAATTGAAGAAAAGGATGAATGGATTATATATTCCGGATGTTCACATCATATGACTGGTGATAAAAGTAAATTCTTATCTTTTCAGGAATACAATGGAGGTCTAATAAGATTTGGAGATGACAAAGCTTGTTTGATCAGAGGAAAAGGCACTATATCTTTTGATGGTAAGCACAATACTGACAATGTCTATTATGTTGAAGGTTTGAAGCATAATCTTTTGAGTGTTGGTCAATTAGTTGAAAATGGATTTCAGTTACAATTCAAGAATGGTAAATGCAAAATCTTTAATAGAACTGGTTTGGAAATTGCAACCGGTAATCAGACTAGAGGTAATAGCTTTCACTTGAATAATAATGAAAAGACATGCTTGATTGCACATATTGATGAAAGTTGGTTATGGCATAAAAGACTCTATCATGTTAATTTTGACTACACTGTAAAGATTAGTTCATCTAAGGTAGTAAGGGATTTACCTAAGATTGTAAAACCTCATAATCCGGTATGTAAGGAATGTCAAATGGGAAAGCAAGTTAGAACAACTTTTAAGAGTATTTCTGAGAAAACCAATGATGTTCTTGATTTAATTCATACTGACTTGTGTGGTCCTACAAGAAAAAGAAGTCTACAAGGAGATAGATACTTTATGCTAATCGTTGGTGATCATTCTAGAATGTGTTGGGTTACTTTTCTTATGGAGAAATTAGAAGCTTTTGGGAAATTGAAATTATTCAAGTCACTTGTAGAGAATGAAACCAATAATAAAATCAAATGTTTAAGATTAGATCAAGGAGGTAAATTTACATCTAAGGAGTTCAATACATTTTGTGAAGTGAATGGAATTAGAAGACAACTATCAGTACCCCGGACACCTCAGCAAAATGGAGTTGTGGAAAGGAAGAACAAAACTATTCTAGATGTAGCTAGAAGCATGATATCAGAAGCAAATATACCTCATGTGTATTGGAGAGAAGCAGTGAATACAATGGTTTACACTTTCAATAGAGTTCACATCAAAGGTGAAACCGATAAGACACCCTATGAATTATGGTTTGGTAATATTCCTACTCTTAAGTACTTCAGAATATTTGGAAGCAAATGTTACATTAGGAGAGATGAGTATATTGGTAAATTTGATCCTATAAGTGATGAAGGAATATTTCTTGGTTAATTCATCTAAGAGAAAAGCATATAGATATTTTAATAAAAGATTGCAGAAAATCATTGAGAGTGCAAATGTGAAGATAGATGAACACTTTAGAGGAAATTCAAGGTCTATGGATTCTAAACCGGTAGTTGAGATGATCATAAATGAACCTATACAGAGTGCACTAGTACAGAATGTGGATCCAGTCACACCGACATCATTTGAGAATTCCACAGTGACTGAAGAACAAC
This sequence comes from Cryptomeria japonica, assembly GCF_030272615.1. Classification (NCBI taxonomy): domain Eukaryota; kingdom Viridiplantae; phylum Streptophyta; class Pinopsida; order Cupressales; family Cupressaceae; genus Cryptomeria; species Cryptomeria japonica. The sequence goes on from NC_081406.1 coordinate 434,983,980, forward strand.
AACAAGTAAACAAACCTAGGTATGTAAGACTAAATCACTCTGAAAGTCAGATAATTGGGAATAAGTATCAAGGTGTAATGACAAGAGGAAGACTGGAAAATGAAGAGGTATGCTTAATTTCTCAAATTGAACCAGTATCTCTTATTGAGGCATGTGAAGATAAACATTGGATTAAAGCTATGGAAGATGAATTAGAACAAATAGAAAAGAACAATACATGAACATTGGTTCCCTGACCTAAAAATTAAAATTTAATTGGAACTAAATGGGTATTCAGAAACAAAGAAATACTAGTGTTTAAGGGATATTCAAAGAAAGAGGGAATTGATTACAATGAAACCTTTACACAGGTAGCTAGAATTGAGGGAGTTAGATTATTTCTTGCATTTGCAGCACACAAGAACTATAAAGTATATCAAATGGATGTAAAATGTGCATTTCTGAATGGTGATCTTGAAGAGGAAGTTTACATTGAACAACCTGATGGATTTTCTTTGACAAATGGCAAAGATATGGTTTGCAGATTAAGGAAAGCTTTATATGGATTGAAACAAGCTCCTGGAGCTTGGTATGCTAGATTGGACAAATATCTTTCGAAGCTTGGTTACACTAAAGGTAATTCTGACAACAACTTATATTTCAAAGTGACTAATGATGACATCTTAGTTATTGATTTTTTTGTTGATGATATCATTTTTGTAGGAGAAGATGGATTGTGTAAAGATTTTTCTAATAAGATGTAGGAAGAATTTGAAATGTCTATGATTGGGGAGATAAAATTCTTTTTAGGATTGTAGATATCTTTACTAAGCCTTTGCCTAATGAAACTTTTGAATATCTTAGAGAGCAGCTTGGGGTTACCTTCATTCAGTGTTTCCAAATGATCCCAAATAGCTTTAGCAGTAGACCTATCTGATAATCCCATGATCTATTGATCTGATAATGCGCTCAAAAGTGCTTCTCCTGCTTTGGAATCATTCTCTTCATCTTTAGCTAAGGTATTTGGAGCAGTCTGACCAGCTACAGCAGCAGTATAACCATTCTTAGTAACTTCCTAGATGTCTTTACCAATGCAATTCAGATGTGTTTCCATCCTGATCTTCCATATCCCATGGTTGGTTCCATCAAGTTTAGGACTGTCCTTCCTAAAATAATTAGTAGACATTGGATCTCCTCAAGTTGTTAAACTTCTGCAAAAGAGGACTAGGCTCTGATACCAATTGTTAGGTCCTGGAGACAATTGAGAGGGGGGGGTGAATCAGTTGTCTAATAAATTCAAACCAAAAACTAATTAACCAACTTAATGCATAATACCGGTAAACCAGTTAAGTGTGCCGGTACATAGTGTCAATAGCAAATTTCTATACCGGTAAAGATTAATGCATGAAATACAAACATAAAGTCATCCACAACACATAACACCAATATTTGTACGTGGAAACCCTGTAAGGGGAAAAACCATGGTGGGAAACCTTACCCATAATCAGATGATACTACTACAGATAGTAAGTGTACATAAATGGGGTCTACACATGCAAAAAGGCCAATAACCTAGAGCTTACTGCTCAATCACAAAATGGGAGTCACACTTTCTACAGTTGGATGGTTAAATCCAATAAGAATGTACTTCACAAAATAGCATCTTCATATGCTGGATTCAGTACCGGTGTAATGCTGATATGCTTATACAAAAACCTAACTTCACCTTCAAATTTTGTCTTCGTGTATACCTCTTCTTGATCTTGCATATACCTTCACTCAATTCTTTTCACATTCCGCACTTGATCTTACAAATAAGATCTTACATATATACCATACCCTAAGACCAATTTTAGTAGGTCGGCTCTACAAGATATTACAATAAAATCATTTTACATACAATATCATATCCGATGCAATAACTCATTGAACATGTCAGCTTAATGCATTTACAACAATAATAAATCATCTCCATAGCCTGCCATGCTGATCTGGAAAAGATAAACCTGCCAGTGTAACCCTAGATAACCTAGACCTATTTGTCGGTAAAAGAAAATATGCAAACATGAATATACCAATGATTAATTCTTCAAAACAAAGTGTCCACATGATGTCTTCAACATTACCAAGTGTCTTCCATATCATTCCAGGTGCCGATGAACATTATATCCTGCTGGTGAACCATATACCAGTAACTGTGCAATAGTTACTTGCTTGTCGGTGAATGTTGCTAGATCTTCAAAGTACTTGTTTTCAGTAGGTGTTGACATCAATGACAAAACCATACCAAAATACCAACAATACCCTCACCGGTAGAGACTTAGACAATTGATGATTAGCATCAAACCAACAAAATTAACAGATAAACCTTTTTTCGGCTTTGATGGAGGAAAGCTACTTCTCAGGGAGAGTAGTTGGTGATATTTATTGGTTTCTGTATTTGGTTTTATATACTTGTATTTGTATTTCTTTGGCATTTGATGTCAAAGGGGGAGAGATAACTATGGAAAAAATTTGTATTTAGGAATCATTATCCTAGGGGGAGAGATGTTTTGTATTTTGATTTCTGGTAATTGATCTCTTTGGGAGAATATCGGTTTTTCATTTTTAGCATTTCTGTTTTGGCACTTAGATGGTTTTTCCATCATGTGTTGCCATCAATGCCAAAGGGGGAGATTGTTGGTATTATGGATGTGTTGCACTAGTTTTGTCATTGATGTCAACACTTATCCTTCTGGAGATCTTTGGTTATGTTGAACCGGCACATTATGATCACCGGCATGTTCAGTGACTTATGCACAGTCACTGGTATATCACTCACCAATAGGTTATATTGTTTACCAACACTAAGGATGATCTGTTATCATCTAAAGATCACTTGGTTATGTCGAAGACATGATTTGGATACTTTGTTTTGATTTTTTGATTATCTGTCTAATCGGGTTACCATATTTGCTGTTACCGACAAATTGGTCTAGGTTATGGACCAGCATGTGTTATCTATTCCAGATTAGCACGACACGCTATGGAGAAGATTTAATCAATTGGATATTGTTGTAAATGTATTTAGCCGACATGATGCATCACATCTTGATTCATTTGTAATTGATTTAATTGTAATATTCTTAGTGATCCGACCTACACATTTGGTCTTAGGTTTTGGTATATATGTAAGGTCTCATTTGTGAGTTAACATATGATAGGTATGGGAATGGTATGAGCAGAGCAGATAAAGGTTATGGTATGTGCAAATATTGAAGATCATATGAGTAGACCATAGAGAAGGTTCAAGGAAGGTATGAAGGTGATAATCAGAGCTTAACCGGTACTGAATCCAGCATTGAAGATGCTACTTTGAGCAGTACATTATCATTGGATTTAACCATCCAATTGTAGTCAGTGTGACTCCTATTTTGTGATTGAGCAGTGAGCTCTAGGCGGTTGGCCTTTCTGCATGTACATACCCCATTTGTATACACATACTATCTACAGTAGTATCATTTGATTGTGGGTAAGGTTTCCCATCATGGTTTTTCCCCTTATAGTGTTTCCACGTACAAATCTTTGTGTTATGTGTTGTGGATGTTGTTTCTCTTTCTGTTTCATGCATTAAGTTTCACCGATATTAATATTAACTGTTAAATCTGTTAACCGACATTAAGTTTGGTTTACCGGTATTATGTATCAAGTTTGATTAAGTTATATTTGGGTTGAAATTAATAGACAACTGATTCACCCCCCCCCTCTCAGTTGCCTCCGGGTCCTAACATTAATTATATAGGTTTCATGGTTTTGAGTCATATTTTGGAGAATCAATTATTACACATATTATCTCTTTGATTGGAATTTGGCATGAGTGGTTTGAATACCTCAATAATAGGTTACCTTAGTAGTTGAGTACTCGTGATATGGTACATGGACTCCTCAAGATTTCTTACATAAAAGATGTTTGGTAGAGTTGTGTACTTGGAAAACATCACCAAGAACCCTTTCCAAGGGGTAAGGCCCATCATGCTACTACCTTACTCAAGTTGGTATATATGTAATTCCCCACCAAGGAACCCCCATGGGAACAAGCCAAGAAAAACTAGAATATTATTTTTTGAAACATTCTAAATAAACTTAACATCTACAACAACAAAGATATGATACCACATGTTGCACTTGCATGAAAATGTGCACCCAAATGTTGAAAGGGAAACTACAACTCATAATAACATTTAAAAAATGCCACACCACCACACAAGAAAGGTGAAAATAGCACAAGACCTATAACTAAACCACCACTCACCACAAGAAATGAAAAAAAAAGGAATAGAAGGGAAGATGACTCCTTAGTGGCCATTGACACAAGGCACGATCACATCCTCTCCCCAAAAAACACCAACATGGGATGAGGGATTCATCAAACCTCCATTAACATCTAAAGAGTCTAACCAATTCAAAACCCAACCACTAATAATACTGACAAGATTCCACTATCTCAACTGGACCCATACAACATACTATCACAACTGAAAGACTAAAGTCCCTATACACTAACTAACTATAGGGGAATTCTTTAGACACCTAAGGAAATATCAAAAAAGTATCTCAACCCTTACAAGGCTTAACAATAATCTACAAGACTTAATCTAGACATTAATCTCTCTCCTTAATCATAGGTGTGATGACCAACTTCTAGCAGACATGAACATGCATATAGATACAAGTGACACCAATAAAATCACTCACAACATACTAGGACAACCTCAGAGGTTCCCTTGACCCTTGTATCCATAAATCCATATTTGACCCTCTCAAACTACCCCTTTTAGGCCATGAAAACCCTACTAGATAAGTGCACTAAACAAGAGTACTCAAATAGGGTAGGCATACCAAATCAAGATAGTTGTGGGCTAGAAGGACACTAGCATGGCATGTTGGAAACTTGAGTTGTTGTCTTGTGTTGTCATTGATGTCACTATGTGTTGCAAATGGTCTGGAAATGTATTTTATGATATTGGTATGTGTTCTAATACTGATATTGAGGTGTTTTCAGAAGGTTGGTGTAGTCGAAGTTTCAATATGTTGGAAACAATATTTATGAAGGAAAGAGTTTTTAATGTCACTATGGAAGAATGCTTTGTATTCCTTTGATATGTGAAGATTGTGAAATTTAAATTTTAATATATTTTTTATGATCTATGTGTGTTGTACTATCAAGTTTACAAGTCCTCTATTTCTCAAATGCTGGAGTTAGCTATTGTTGTTTCTCACAGTGTTGGTTTGTCAAAACTGATCTAGAGAATGCTTGGAAGTTATTTGATTTTTGGATTCAAGTGTTGTAGCTTGGAGGACATGTTAATTTGATATGTGTAGCATTCCAATTTAGTTTTCTAGTGATTACTTGATTGCCAAAGGAATTTATGGTTCTACGAGCTCAATATTGTTGTTTGAGTTAGTTTATGGTTGATTGAGGTGGATCATGCCTTTTGTCTAGATATACTTTTATGGTTGAGCTTTTATGTCACTATGGGTATCACAATGTTGTGCATAGATCCACATTATGTTTTGTGAATTGTAGAATGGTTGGTGTGTTGCATTGTTTAACTAAATGTTTCATTTGATGTTGACCTTGGAGGATGTGTTAGAATATGTTATTTGTTGAAATAATTTGGAAAGGATGTGTGGTGATTTGTTTGGGTCCTCTCTATCTCCTTGAGAGGACCACATTTGACGTTATACGTCTGGGTAGCTTAATCTATGTGATTTTCTATATTCTATTTGTGGGAGACCAAGTTAGAGGCTTCAATGAATTATCTTAAATATATAGGAGTGTGGATGCATGAGTTATGTATGGGATGTATGTGAATTGATGTGAAGTGGATATGAATGATGCATAAGTAGATTTGGTATAGTAGAAGTGTGAAAGATAATTTGTGAAGAGATTTGAGACAATTATTTTTGTCAAATATTTTTGCCATGATATTGGTCACCTAACACAATGGTTGAAGGAAAATTTCATGATCAAGAGATCTTGTTTTATTTCAGTTCATTTAATCCTCTACACCTGCCAGAAGAAGGTGTACTCCTTTTGGTAGTTTGTACACTTTTGTATCTTCTACTAGGTGTGCATCTTAGTATTGCAGTCCCTTTAGGGGCAATGAGCTCCTTGGCCTCAAGCCTAAACTTTGTAATCAGTTGTTCATATTGTGAGTGTGATTCTCACCATGGTTTTTCCCTATATAAGGTTTTCCACATAAAATTGGTGTTCATGTGTGTTTTTTGCTTTGTGCTTTCATGTATCATAATTGTAGTTATTAGTTAACTGTGGCTTGAAGTTTAATTGATCAAAAGTAAAGTGTTTTGATGTTTAGACTAATTCACCTCCTCTTATTTCTATGGTGTGCTCAAGAATTGGTATCAGAGCTTGATTACTCTTAGAGAAAATTAACCACTTGAGGAATATTTGAAATGGTATGGGAAGTTAATTTCAAAGAACCAAGATTTGATGGCACAAGTTACTCTTATTGGAAGGAAATAATGGAATTTCATTTAGAATCTTTGCCAACTAGAATATGGGAGAGTATCAAGAATGGATATAGTACTCTAGAAAATGGTCTTCAAAATCTAGATGAGCTTAAGGAACATGAGAACAATGAAAATTCTTAAGTTGCAATTATCATTTTTTTTAGTGATGTGGTATTTTCTAAAGTTGTTGAGTTGAAGTTTGCTAAAGATGCCTGGAAGAAGTTGAGTAGTGTATACAAAGGTGATGAAAAGACAAAGCAAAAAGAATTAACAAATATGAGGTATAGGTGTGAGAATATAAGAATGTTTGATGATGAGATCATTACACTGGGTAAATGGTATTGTGAGTGCAATTAAGGGTATTAGTGTAAATTAGAAGAAAGTGAAGTTGTGAGAAAGGTGAGCTTTTCATTGCCCAATGTGAGATTTTGCCTATAGAAACTATGATCTAGAGGCCAAATGAATAGCACAATGCAAGAGAGACAAAGATTAATAAGAACAAACTATATTCTCATCAAGATGCAAAAATGATCGACTGGATTTGATTTAATGAATAAGAGCCTTCTTATAAAGGTAAGGCCATATGGATATGTGAGCACATAATCATGACATGTGGCCCAATGAGAAACAAGGGTAGTTAGGAGAAATAATAAAATATTCCATAAGAGGTGGATCACCAACTGAAGGTTGAATGTAACAATAAGATAAGACCATGAAAGGTGGAATTTTTCCTACAAGCAACTTCCGTAATGTTCACACTTCCCTAAGTGTCTCATATGAAAACTACTATGAAATGCTTTACCCTAATTAAACTTAAGTAAAGTGTAATTATGAGGCATAATTTGCACCATCACCTAAATGTTATAAACCTAAGAATTATGCCATTGAAGAAAGCCATGATATGGAAAAGTACACTTTGGATCAGTTGTATGGCTCACTCTTTGTCTTTGAGATTGTTGAGCTAGATGCATTGCAAAAAGAGAAGAAATATGTTTCATTAAAAGATAGCAATATTATTGAAGCAAAATTTGTAAGAATACTGAAGAAAGGATCCTGAAAGTACAAAGGTAAGTTACCTTTCAAATGTTTCAATTATGGAATAATTGGTCATTATGCTCCTAGATGTACTTATAAGGAAGAATATGATAGAATATATGATGATGTTAACAAGGGAAGAGAAAATCACTGTGTAATGGGTGAAAAATTAGGACTTCCACTATGACAAGGATGAAAACCACTATTTTTTTCTTAAAAACCTATTACATTCAAAAGAGGGTTTGAATCCAATAGATTTAATCACAAACCAACAAGGATAAGGACTAAAAATATTGATTAAATTCAAGATGTGAATTTGTTTAACCTCTTTTATAAGTTAAATTGCTGAAATTAGGGTAAAGTGCTAAAAATGAGAATGAAAACATGGAAACAATGAACTACAATCACTAGATTGAGCCATGCACCTGGATCTAAGAAATGTAAGAAGAGTCAGATATGATCCTTTAATAAGATCCTAATTTTTTGAGACAATGGTGGTGGTCGACCTGGTCCTCTGAACTTTTTATGCATCAAAGGGAGATTGATTCATCACTGTAAATAATTCATATCCTAAAAATCATAGCTTCGTACATGTTTCCTACACATATAAAGAAGGGGGAATAGGTTAGTAATAGTGGTTTGCCTAAATCAAACCCTGGTTTAGGAAGTAACCTTGATTGAAATATTGAAAAGACTAAAATAAATAATGGAAGGATGTGCCTTATATTTCCAATGTCTAATAATGATGTTTTTCTTCTTGAATGTAATCACATATGTTCTATGGAATGGCATGAACATGACAAAACCCTAATCACACACACATGCTTGCATATGAATGATGAATACTTCAATTCTTGATGATGAATTCTTCAATCTTGAATGAAATTTTGTGTGAATGGGTGCTTCATGATTCTCCTATTATCCTCCTATATATCAAAATGAGAGGATAAATCCTCCTTATATACTTGTTCCTTGAAAAAACATGTTAATTTTTTGACATGGACTGACATAGGGCTAGGTTTCTCACTCAAATTTGAAAATGCCCAAGGTTTTCAAAGGGAGGCCCAAATAGGGAGGACCAAGGCGTGGCACCATGGTCCCAATGAGAACCAAGGCACCACACCCTAGTCCTACCCCATTTTAGGGCAGAAATAAATGGGTCATGCGGTGTAGGAAGTGAAAATAAGGCCATATTTGTATGTTGTCTACATAATCATGTCTTAATTAAGCATTGGGGAACAAACACTAAGGTGAGTCCCCAAAATGTGGACTAAATTGTAAGGGAGTATAAGTTAGGATGCTACTCACTAATGGAATAATATAAATAGGATAATAGATGATAGAGACAAATATAAGAAGAATTTATATTCAATGTAGACTCATTAATCTAAAGAGGAAGGTGAAAATGACTCAAATGAAGAGTCGTCATTTTTACCTATAGAGGATAAAAGTGATGAAAGGTTTGGTAATCTAGAAGATTTAAAGAAAGGTGGAAAAGTAGAGAATGAGAAGGTTGCACTACATGCAAAAGTAGAGCCTAAGGCATGGATGATTGACTTCAGATGTTAAAATCATATGAGAGGGGATAAAGGAAATTTCATTGATTTTAAGAAGTATGATGTAGGATCAGTGAAATGTGTAGGTGAGGAAGCTACACTTATTTTGTGGAAAACCTATACAATTTTAATTGATGGTAAGCACAAGAATAATGATATTTATTATGTTAAGGGTTTGAGACATAATCTTTTGAGTATGAGTCAAATGTGTAGTAAGGGCTATAAACTCATGTTTCATGGGTTTAGATTTGAAATCAAGAAAGGATGTTCTAGAAAATTAGTTGCAAAAGGTATAAGGACTAATGACAATGTCTACTATATGAAGTATAATAGTGGTAGTAGTTGTATGTTGGTGTAGAGAAATAAGTGTTGGCCATGATACAAAAGGATGAGACATATCAATTTTGGCAATATGGTGAAGATAAATTCTACTTATGCTATAAGAGATATAAAAAAGATTATCAATTTTGTTTATACTATGTACAAGGAATGTTGGTTGGGAAAGCAAACAAAAAGATATTAAAAAAAAGGAGTATTCACCTTCAAAACCTTTAAAGTTGGTGCATACATATCTATATCGATCTACAATGACAAGAGGACTAAATGGTGAAATGTATTTTATGTTTCTTATTGATGATTATTCTAGTTTTACATGGGTTACTTTCTTGAGAGAAAAATATGAAGCTGAAGAAAGGTTTAAAATATTCAAGTCTATGGTTGAGAATCAAGTTAATGCTAAGATCAAGTGTTTAAGATCTAATAGAGGATGAGAGTTTACTTCAAATTAATTTGATATATTCTTTAATGAGTATAGTATTAGAAAATATTTTTCTACTCCTAGGACCTCTCAGCAAAATGGAGTTGTTGAAACAAAAAATAGGACCGTAGTTGAAAAGGCTAGAACTTAGATGAAGGATGCTAACCTACCTAATATGTATTGGAAAGAAGTTATGCATACTTCTATCTAAATTCATAATAGGGTTTAGATAAGAACAAATCACACAAAGGAATCTTATGATTTATGAAATGGAATAACTCTTATAGTCAATTATTTCAAAAAAATTGGAAGCAAGTGTTACATAAAGATAGATGAAGAAGATATAGGGAAGTTTGATGCAAGATCAAATGAAGGCATATTCTTGAGAGTTGCTTGTTGGAATTTGCATGAAGATTGCATTCATGAACTATTATGTTGTCATTGATGTCAATTGTAACCGGTAATTATGTTTTAATAATGTTGTTTTGCAACCGGTAAGTGAGCTTGTGAAGGAAATTGGTACTACTTAAGAAGAAGAAAGATCAACCGATAACCCTATCTATTGATGTGCTAAGCCCTAATCGATGGAGCTTGGTGAATCGATTGTATTGGTTTATGATCAAATGATGAGTGGTAATGATTATGCCATGTATGCATGTTGTATGAGAAGAGTTTCAAATGGTTTTTTTGGCATGTACAGATAACAATTTTGTCTTGGGAATGAGAAAGTACATTGCATGAAGTGGAAACCGCATGATGAGTTATTGGGATTGATGAAGCGGTGATCAAGGAGCAGTCAAGGTTGTCTTGAACGATGTGCAATGATTGATATGTAATCTAAGGGTCATACTTGAACTCATTTGTTTGTAATCTCTATGAGATCTTAAGGTTGTGATGTGTTACCAACCTATTGTTTTACTTATAAGGTCGATGAGTTGTTTTATTGTAGTGTTGGCAATTTTGGTTGAATGTAAGAGTGATTGGTTACCGAACTAGGAGATGTATTTGTCGTATGTGTAAAGGAAGATAAGAGTATGAAAAGGATTTGATCAAGCAAAGTAGTTCTACTTACATGATTAGCAAACCCATGTTGTTCTCTAACAATTACAACAGACAAATCCCTTAACCAGGTAATCTCTAACAGGCTTAGTGTTATATAAATCCTCTAACCAGGTGATCCATTATCTTGGATTTCAAATCTTCTACCGAGGTTACTCCTAACAGGGTATTGCTTCTAATAGGACACTATAGTCACTCCCTTAACCAAGTGGTCTCAAATAGGACCTGTTCTTAATAGGACTTATTGTAAATCTTTAACAGGCTTGGCTCCTAATAGGGAAAACTTCAGAAGAGTTCAAAATACTTATGGGTATTCATCCCCACCACGGTTTTTCCCATTTGGGTTTCCACGTCAAAATCATTGTGTCAACAGGTGAATATTTTTGTGGTTATGTTTGCTATGGTTAATTTTCTTAACTGCTAAATCCACTTAGATATGATATGATGACCGGTCGCAATCTGAAATGTGATTTTACTTTTGTCAATAAAGTATTTGAATGTTTTGGTTAAAAGGTTTTGAGAGTTTCAAAGTTGTTTTACTGTTATTCTATTATGACAGTCAACCGGTGTACTTGACAATGATATTGCATTTGTTAGTTCAGTGTTTGAACCAGTCAGTTCTGAGTTTGACTTGAGAGGTTGTTTTTTGTTTGGTGAAAATTTTATGTCAGTTTTCTATCTACTGATTCACCCCCCTCTTAGTATTTGACCAGATCCTTATTGATTCATCATACCATTTGTATATGCATGTAAAATTCATCCTAATAAAATATCAAGTATTCAATTAGAAATCAAAAGGGAAATCACGAATCCCTATCTAATCAAAGAATCTAACAAACAAGACAACGAAATAATGCAATATCAAGAAATAAGAATTATAAATCAATTCAATAAAAACTCCATATTCCAAGATTGTATATCGCTTCCATTGCTCTTCTCTTCTCTATGCTATGATGGCTCTCAGATATTGCGTTGGTAACATGCAAGTGACAAAGATTTGAAGTTCATGATTATTGAAAATGGAGATTGAATGCTCAATTTATAGAAAATTGGAGAAGATTGATTGAAAGGTGGAACATATTGATCAAGAGGTGGAACTCAGGTGAGCTCACATGAAAATTGATAGTTGAACTGCTGATTGTAGGAGTGGAACTCAATAGATGGAATAGATTAATTGAGTAAACTGACTGAGAAAAAGCTGATTGAAGGAAGAAAAATAATGATTGGTGGAAATAAAGAAGACGACAAAGAAAGCTTAATTTAGAAAAAGCTAACTGAAAGATGGAAATAGAGATTGGAGAGATAATTGATTTAAATAATTGATTGATTTAATTAATTAATTTAGCAGGTGCTTGCATTTTAACTTAGATTTTCAATTTAATCTTTGCATGAGATTTTAATTCAAATAATTGATTATTTAATTCAATTTAGTATTTGAATATATTTAGAACTTGACTTTGATTTTCAATTTGGTTTTTGAAATCATGCACATGTAATTTAATTTGGAAGAAATTAGAAGAATATGAAATTATAATTTGGGGGATTTGGAAATGGAAGAATTAATTAGTTAATTAAATAATTTAAAGAAACTATTTAATTATTTAGAAATGGTATTTTAATTAAATAATAAACATTTAATTAATATTTAGAAGAGGGTTGAATGATTAGATGATTAGAGATAGAAATTGATAATTAATTTATTTAAATAATAAAGATTATTTAAATTGGGGAATTAACCATAATTAATTAAATAATAAATATTTAATTAATATTTAGAAAATGGTTAAAATGATTAAATGATGATAGAATAGGAAATAGAATAATTAATAAGATGATGAGGAAATATGAAATTAGAAGAATAAGATTAATTAACTTAATTAAAGAATTAAAGAATTATTTAATCAATTAGAGGAATAATTAGTACATGATCAATGAGACATTTTTAGGTGTCTACATTTTCCCCTCTTTGAGATAATGTCAAAATGACGTTGTTTCAAAGAAAACAAAAAATTCTGCCCCATTATTCCCCGATGATACTTAGGGTGTAATGCCCCCTTGAGAGATTGTTTGTGCATTAAAGACTTGAATGATCTCTCGAAAAAAAGAAGAATGTGAGATGAAAGATAGAAGAATGGTTAGTTGATTAGAGATAGAGATAGGTGATGTGAATATGATATTGAGATAGAATATGAGAGAATAGATTGATGAAAGAAATAGAACAATGTTAGATGATAGAAAATGATTAAGAAAGAGATGATGAGAAAAGAATCAGCAAACTAGAAATAAGCAAATGAGATGAAAATGAAGTTGAATGAATCATGAACCTGTGTCACATATTTTATTGCATCAATATATATTGATCACTGAGCCTTATTATGAACAATGGATCTTAGCATATCAAGGTATAAGAAACCAAGATGTAAAGATATCTCATTGAAGAAACAAACACGTAGAAAACAAAGAAAAAGATAATGCCCATCATGGCTCCTCTAGTCACTTGTGGACATCCTTGAGTAGCATAGGAACAATATCTATCACCAAATGATAAAAGATAAAGACCGACCCGAACAAAATTCAGCAGCTATACTGACCTTGTGCCTTCATTCTTAGTTGCTTGATGTGATGGTTGATAATGTCTGATCTCATAAAGTTGCAAACCCCGTTTAAGACTGACCTGTCTGATTTTGAGTGTATCCTCTTCTGTTTAAGACAAGATAATGATCACATTGATATGGATATGATACGATTGATAAGACAATTTGATCAGTTGATTGTAGATGCTTGACTAGATAGTTGTATCCTTTGTTAACTTCGTGTGAAGTGTTTGTTGGATATCAGCTAGGGTATTTGTTTCTCACAAGACATTTTATTGCAAGTTTTTGATTGATTGATTTTTTATTTTTATTTCTTTTCCAAGAGCTTTTTTTATGTTTTTGGATTATGTAGATCGATATTTGAATGTTTTTGATTGATTTTTTCAAGACTTTATCTGATGTTTTTGGTTGTTATGTTTTCCATTTTTGAATTTTTTTGATTGATTTTTTCAGGACATTATATGATTTATTGGATTTTGAGTTTTTCAGTGTTTTTGAATTTTATGTTTTTCATTGTTTTTGAATTTTATGTTTTTCACTATTTTTGGATATTTTTGAAGGACGTTATCTGATATTTAGGATTTTTTCAGTTATGCCCCCAGTGTGCAGACCTGTATGACATGATGATCTGCAGAATGTATGTGGAGAAAAATGAATTTTTGACATGACTTATGTGAATGTAATATGTAGAATGAAGATGCATTTCCTATTCAAACAAGGTTGACTATGTTTATTGTATCATTTGTAATACACCAACTGAAATGGAGGTGCAAAATATTTCATAGATAAGCGGTCAATCGATCCTTAAGGCCCTTTGGAACATTTAACTCAACACACTTAGTGACTCAGATTTACAAATGGAGACGCGGAAAAATTCCCCATTGGTTCTTGAAACTTTGATCTTCTTTTGCCCATGTGTGTGCAGATGAGTTAATTCCTACTCTTGTGTTCACTAAAGATCCTTAGAATCCTATATGACTAGCTACATGGATTATCCTAACTTCAAAGGCATCCCGAATAGAGCCTCGTTGCCAGCAAGCCTTGAGAGCTCCGACGAGGTTATAAACTATAATTTATCAAATATTGTTCCATTGCCAGTAGGCGTTCATAGCCCCGATGGAGTTACTTGCATGTTCCCATAGTCAAGCTTTTTTATTGCATTTGTATGCGTGATATTTCAGTTATATATCATTTCTCTTTTACCTTGAGATGAATATTTGGCATAGCTATTTTTCTTTTTATTTTCTTGCCTTGACTTGTAAGTAATGAAACCTACTTGGGTGTGACAATTACATTGGCACTGAAGCAGAATTTTAGATTTTTCACTAGTCATATGATCAACTAGGTGTCTAGAGTAAATTAGAGATTTATTGTGTTTGAGATATAGCAATTGATAGATTGTGGGTTAACAAGTCTCAAATAGTGAAATCACTACCCAACCATAAGTAAAGCGTCATCACAGGGTAGTGTTGAAAATGAATGACCTTAGGACCTCAAAGCCTTCATGTCCGAATATCTAAGAAAGGAGATGACCCTTGTTTCTCTTGAATGCATAACGAATGATATACTTGAATAATTACCTTGTTTTATTGATGATCCTATATGAAAATGCAAAAACTTTGAGAATGCAGTGCATTTGAAAAAGAAACTATATGTGATGCAGTGCTTTGAATAAAATGATATGCAATGCAAAAAGTAAAACCTAAACTAACCCAGTCTTTAGGTATAATATTTGTGTAGGTAGTTCATTGGTCTTTGTTTAAAGAGTCAGATAAAGATGTTTTTTTCAATAGGATATAAGGACTCAGTGGTGTGTATGTGTTCAACATCTCCAATATTGATTTTATTAGTTTTTGGATTTTGTGGATCATCAAAGGGAAATCCAGCTCTAGAACACCTGAATTCACCTATAGCATTATCATTTTCAAAGAAATCCAACCGTGGTAGATTCTCTTGCCCCCAGTCTTTCGAGTGTGGGTATATGAGGCAAATAGATTCTAGTTCTGAAGTTATGACATGAGCAGGTGTTATGCTTGTTTTTGTCCCTACATTAGCATTTGATGATGGCACACATACAATTATTGATAAGTTGCTCTATGTAGTATGATCAGGATTAGTGATTTCATTGATAAGGGGTTCATGAACAACTTGTGTAGAGGAATCATGAGAGAGACTAGGAGAAATGACAAGTTTGTTTGAGAGGGAATCTTGTGAAGAACATGGAGGATTATGACATGAAGATGAAGGGATGGAGGGACCTTGATCAAGATTTGGAGAAATAATGGGATCTTGTTTAAGACATTAAGGTAAAGGTATGCTTTGATCTTGTCTTGGAAAGGGATTTTTATGAAGGATAGAAGGGATGTCTTGATCTTGCTTAGGAGGTGGATGTTGGATGTGACTTGAAATGACACTTTGTTCTTGAGATGGAAGGGTCTGATTATGAATAGAATAGAAAAGAGCGAGGGGATCATCATAAGATTCTTGGTCGGTGGGATCTTGATCAAAAATTGGGTACGATGGAAGTGGTTGTTCTTGATCTTTGTTTGTTTCAGGACTCATTTCTTCTGATTTTGAATCATCCTATTGACATAGGGAAGGAGTTTGGATATTCATGGGAGATTGTTGGAATGTTTCAACATTTTGGCCTAATGAAGAAGAATTTTGAATGAGATCCTCTGAATCATGACTTGAATTAGATTGGATTTGTACGATGGATAGCCCTTGGGAGGTTGTGTTATTAGATAGAGATGGAATGGATTGGTCATGTGTGACTTCAGGGGGTGATAAAATGGTGGATAGATGTGGTTGATTTAGGATTTGGTTGAAAGGGATTTAATTTTGGTTGAAAGGAGTATGATTTTAGGTGAAAGAGGTTTGATTTTGGTTGAAAAAGGTTTGATTTTGGTTGAATGAATTTTGATTTGGACTTTGGTTGAAAGGGGTTTGATTTTTCTTGAAAGAGGTTTGAATGTTGGGTTGGTGTGAATTTTGATTTGGACTTTGGTTAAAATGGGTTTGATTTTGGTTGAATGAGATTTGAATGTTGGGTTGATATGAATTTTGATTTGGAATTTGGTTGAATGGGGTTTGATTTTGGTTGAATGAGGTTTGAATGTTGGGTGAATATGAATTTTGATTTGGAATTTGGTTGAATGGGGTTTGATTTTGGTTGAAAGAGGTTTGAATGTTGGGTTGATATGAATTTTGATTTGGAATTTGGTTGAATGGGGTTTGATTTTGGTTGAAAGAGGTACTTTGAATGTTGGGTTGATGTGATTGGTATGATTGATGTAGTGGGTTGAAAGAAAAAGAAGGTTTACATGACTCTAATGTTGAATGAACTGAGGTAGGAATGATTTTGTTGAAGAATGAAGGTTTGCATGTTTGAATGGTCTCACAAGAATAAGAATGTTGGTTTGATATTGATTCCATTGTGGCCATCACTTCTGTCATCACATTTTCTAACTAGCCCCTATGGTTGTCTGGACTAGCCATGTCTATCACTTGTTGCAAAGTCTTGATCTACTGAGCTAAGGTTTCTATGGATGGCAATGGAATAGGAATGGAAGGGACGAATCGTCCACCTTCCCTATGAAATGTATAATTAGGATCCATAATGTTTGCTTGTTTGGCTTGGACCTAGGATCACAAAATGTAAGATATTTTCTCCATTTCTTTGAATGTGACAATGTTTGATTGAACTTGACCAACTTGTTTGAGTTGAGGTTGAGTTTGACTGATCCTCTAATTGTGTTTTGGATGTTTTGGGAATGAATTTCTAGGATGATTATGCAAATGATGACAAACTAAGACAGACGTATATGAGGTCTATGATGAATACTAAGAGGGGGGGTGAATTAGTATGCCAAAAATCTTTGCACTTAAACACTTTGCAAGACTAATAGTAAACTGGTAAAACAATTTAGCAGACAAACTAGTTAACACACATGCAAACCAAATAGCTAATAATGCATTCACCCACAAAAGCACAAACACGATAACACAAGAGATTTTGACATGGAAACCCAAATGGGAAAAACCATGGTGAGATGGAACTCACGAGTAACTATCTCCAAAATAGGAACCAGACCAGTTAAGGTCTTACGATGTTCTTTACCAGAATAGATCCTGTTAGGAATCTCAATCGCTGTTAGGAGATAAGTCTGATTAAAGACCACCTTGCTAGAGGATTTTAGATCCACATATGTGAACCACCTTGTTAGAGGATTTACAAAAGGCTTTTGGGCCTACCTGGTTAAGGGCTACAAACTTATCGAAGATGTGAGTAATCAACAAGTGATTGATCTAGATAATAGCACAAACTGCTTGGTTAGATCCTTGATAGCTCATTCCTAGTGCATTCCAACATT
The DNA here is from genome assembly GCF_030272615.1 of Cryptomeria japonica. Taxonomy (NCBI): domain Eukaryota; kingdom Viridiplantae; phylum Streptophyta; class Pinopsida; order Cupressales; family Cupressaceae; genus Cryptomeria; species Cryptomeria japonica. The sequence goes on from NC_081406.1 coordinate 435,001,846, forward strand.
ACTTTAGTCTTCTACACATTCATACTCTCTCTAACTCCTCAACCACCTTAAACCCTAGCCGCAATATCAACTATCACAACAACAACATTATCAACTTCCTAAAACCCTAGACATGATGTCCTTATAAAGGAATCTAATTTCATGTCGGTCCAATAGGATTACATTACAATTTCCTAGGTTCAATGCATCTAGACATATCTAGTAACATGACACAAAAAGCACCGCTAAAGTGTCAGCACCGTCAAACAATCGGTGGATGGTAACTCATCACAAAATGTTGGTTCAAGCAAAATGTCGGTTGCCGGTTTGACAAAATGAAGACTAGCAAATACATGTTCTGCCGCTTTGGTCCTTCATACCGCTTGAGATCCTCGAACTGCTTGGGGTCTACATAACGCTTCAAATTGGTAATCACTTTCTGCAAAACACTAATAGTCTAAAGACTATAATGCATCATACCGGTTGGAACAATTGTCGGTTGAGCATAACTCATACATACAAAAATGATCTCAATGCAAGTGTGTGTCCATCAATGACAATCACAACATAATCATCAAAAATGCCAACAATCTCCCCCTTTGGCATTGATGGCAACACTTAGGAAATTTTGACATCTAAGTGTTTTAACATAAATATGCCAGAATTAAAATTACTCCCCCTAGGCATATACACTATCCCTTTTGCAAAAAATACAATGCATACTACTTCTTAACAGAAATAACATGAAAGATACATCACAACATTCAAAATTTATACTTCTCCCCCTTTGCCAACAATGACAAAAATAATATTACAGACTAACCCATGTGTCATTAAAATAATAAGTGTTTATGATAGTAAAGAATAAAACTTGTCAAAAATAGATTTAAAGTCCTGCAAGAATTGTTTCATAGATAAAGACTAGGACTCTAGTAGGGAGGTTGCCACTTCTTTCTTTGTCTGCATTTGGGAGACCTGTTCTTCCATGGCATCTAGTGTGCTCATCTCCTATGTTGTCATTAAGGCATCCAAATTAAGATAGCACTTCTAAAGTATTTGCAGATGTGGGAGTAGAACCAATTGTAGCTCCTGCAAATCTCATGACCGGGTGTTGATCTCATGCTCTAGTTTAGCAAACTGGTTATGAAACCGGTGAACGGTTTGCCCATAAGCTGTAAAAGAGTCATATGGTAGCTTGAAGGTGCTCATGTATACCTGCAAATCAGATTGAAGCTTTTGCTTCTGTGCAAGCACATCATCACAGAATAGATGGGGTTGACAAATCTTGTTGAGTAGAAGATTCCCCTCATCCAGAGCATTCCTTATATCCTTTTGTGCTTTTTGCAGTTCAGACTGAAGCTCATTAAGCTTTTTCACCGGGGCAATGTTGAGAGCCTTTTGATGCTCTTTCTTTGCATTTGCCTCTGCTACCTCCTCTAAACTTTGTACTTGATCATCCACTACTATGCATAGGAGCTTCAATTGTGCTCATGATGAGTCAGTACTGGGGAGGTTTGTACTGGGTAACAAACTGAAAATCAAAGACAAGAGAAATGGAAAAGACACCTAAACAAACTCCTAAGAAACCAATTAAGTATGTAATGAAGAATCACTTAGAGGAATAGATTATTGAAGACAAAAATAAAGGAATTTAGACAAGAAGAAGTCTTTCAAAAATCAATGATCAAGAAAATTGTACTATTTCTCATCCCAAGTGGAACCAAAGACCTATTTGGAATCTAGCAAGGATGAATTTGAATCAAGACAATGGAAGAGGATCTAAATTAGATGGAGAAGAATCAAACATGGGAACTAGTATCTAGATTGATGGACAAGAATGTGATTGTAACTAAGTGGCTTTTCAAAACAAGTTGAATGAAGATGAAAAAGTTACAAGGAACAAGCAAAGATTGGTATATAAGGTTTATTCATAGGTTGAAGGCATAGACTCTGAGGAGACTTTTTCTCTAGTTGCAAGAATGGAGGCTATAAGGATGTTTCTTACATTTTTCACTTACAAGAACATTAATGCATATCAAATATATGTCAAGTCAGTATTCTTGAATGGACAACTTGAAGAAGAACTCCACAATGAACAACTAGATGGATTCTAGTTGTCAAAAGATCTAGATATGGTTTGTAGAATCAAGAAGGTGCTTTAAGGACTCAAAAAAGCTCCTAGAGATTTCTATGCAAGGTTGGATAGGTATTTTTTGTAAAAATTATTTAGGAAAGGTTATACTGATAGAAATCTTTATTTCAAGATTGAAGGTGACAAATTGATTCTTCTTCTTGTGTATGTTGGTTATATCATATTTGGAGGAGATGATGATGTATGTAAGAAGTTTGAAGAGATGTAGAAGGAATTTGAGTTGTCTATGATAGTTGAGCTATCATTTTTCCTTGGTCTTCAAGCTACTCAATCAAAAAAAGATTTTTATTTCTCATACCAAGTATATTAAGGATATGTTGAAGAAGTTTGAGATGGAGAATTATTAACCGGTTGCAACCCCTATGGCTACTAGTTGTAAGTTAAACAAGGATGATGGTTCTCCAGATGATAAGAAAATTTATGGTCTATGATCGAAGGATTATTGTATTTGATTGCTTCGAGACCGAATATAATGCAAGTTGTCTATTTGGTTGCAATATATCAAGCTAATCATAAACAATCTCATGATCAAGCAGTGAAGAAGATATTCAAATATTTAAAAGGGACTCTAGATTATAGAATATGGTGTAAGAAGGATGATGATTTCACACTAGAAGGATATGTAGATGGTGATTGGGCTAGATGTGGAGATGACAAAATAAGTACAAGTGGTGGTGCATTTTTTTGGGAGACAGATTGGTCTCTTGATTGAATTAGAAAAACATCATTATCTACTACAGAAGTAGAATACATTGCAGAAATATCTTATTTTTCTTAAGCTATATGGGTGAAGAAAACTCTTAGTGACATTAAGTTGAAGTGTGATGAAGTAATTCCTATCATGTATTATAATACAAGTGCTATTAACATTTCAAAGAATCTGTTAATGCATTCAAGGACTAAACATATTGCAATTTGGTATCATTTATTAAGAGAAAAGGTTGTAGAGAATGAAGTTGGATTGAATTATGTTCCTACTAAATAAAAAATTGCAAATATCAATACTAAGGCTTTGGTGAAGGCTACCTTGAGTATCACTGGCAGCAGTTGGGGGTTATTGTTCCTCCTTTAAACTAGATGCATTCAATTCATATGTAACACCCCACCAAGGAACCTAAAAGGATATGAGAAAAGCACACAAGGTAAATATGGGAATTTTTTTTTAAAGAAATTTTGAACATACATAACATAAGCATGAATTAGACTCAATCCCAAGATAAGGTCAGAAGTCGATAAAAGATTACATACAAGCGGAAGGCTTAAACATCTGAATAACCAAATGATAAGGGGAAAGTCCAAATAAGACATAGGAAAGGAACTAAAAAATTTTTAGGGTCACACATTACCATACCCCAAGTCTTCAAAATTGATACAACAAACAAGATAAACTACTACATCCTAGGTGTAATGAATGGGATCCCTAGAAACCCTAACTACACATGAGTACCCCCAACACCTACCAAACTCACAAAAAACTTACCAAGACCCTTCTAAGTGTTCCTTGGAATTTCTACCTTTGAAACATATCAAAAATAAGGTCAAACTAACACTCTAAACTTTTGGAAACACTCATAGGTGTAAAAGCCTTCCAGGGAACCTAGAGTATTTACAACTATTAACCCAAATACATAGCACATAATTTTTTTTAAAGAAACAATAATTTTTTTCTAAGACTTATTTTTATTTTATTTTAAAATTATAAAATATAATTTTTAATATATAAATTAAAATTTTAACAAAAAATTTACTATATCAATAAATTCCTTAAAATTAAATATATATAGGTATATACTAAAAAATTAAATAAATAAGTATGAATTATTTTATAATTTACAAAATAGAGTCATGACTTACCTCTCCCTTAAAATATGCATTGTTCCAATACCTTAGTCAATTTATTTATGAAATTTTGATTTATTCTTGAACTATGGAGGAACTTGAGGAGCTTGTGTGGTGTTGAGTTGTGAGTCCTAGTAGAATGTTACCATGTTATGTCAATTGATATTATGGTTGTCCTTACATATACACATTTATTTCTTGTTGTTAGGAAAGGCACCTCCTTAGGGTACAGGTCAAGGGTGAGGTATTCATCATAGCACTCGATTAAACCCTCATCAAGAAGAGCAGCAACAAGATCACCAATAGGATTTGTAATTTGTAATCAAGAGTTGTACCCCTTCTTGTTTCTAGGCTTGCAAAAGTAAGCCTATTTTTAGGGGGGAGGATGTAGTACTCCTCCATGCTTTACTTCAAATACATGCTACTTTGATTTATTAAAATATGTTTGATTTATTTGTGTGGTTCATTTCACTGATATATGTGAATGATTACAGTCACATGATCCTTGTTGTTAGACTATGTTATGTTTCTTATGTATTTCAAGACATGATTATTGTTATATTTCATTGAGTTGGATATTGATGTTAGAATTGAGCTACCTGTGACATGGATTCTATTTTGATAATTCATTATGATGCATTATGTGATGTTAATCTATATTCTGATGATATCATTTGATTATCAATGATGTTAAGATTCTATGCATTGCTTTCTTTGGTTTTAGTTTGATAGGAATGATTTCGTATTACTCATTCATGAGCTCCATATGATGCAATGATTTCTTAGCACTAGTTGGGATTAGAGATTTATATGTATCTATGTAAATTGTGTTATTAATTGTTTATTCTCTAAGCTCCCAAGTGGGATGTTACACCAAGATAAATGAGAAAAAGATGGCTTATGGTTTGCAACCAAGAGTCCCCACTAGATACTAGTGCACCAGGAGGACACTAGAGTGGCACTCTAGTATCCCAAATTCATGCAGGTGTCTTGGTTCCACTCTAGTGTCCTATATCTACTCTAGTGTCCTAGATCTTTTCTAGTGTTCTAGATTCTCTCTAGCATCCTGGATCTTCTCTAGCATCCTGGATTCGCTCTAGCATCCTCTAGACTATGAACCCACACTATCATCCCTAAAAAACACATTTGTCAAAATCTAGAGAGCTTCTCAGATGGGTTGTATGAAGCATTGAATATACTAAACCCTCTAGTGAATTGGAAACTTGAAAAAAAACTTAGAGTTGGGAGAAAATGGGAAAAAGGTATGAAAATGGGTCAAGTTTGGGAATACTAGGTCACCAACTAGCTCTAATGAGACAAGGAAAAGTCCAAGTGGACTCTTTTCACCACTACTCAACCCAAGACACCCAAAACTATAACAAATAGACTCACAATAGTCTTGCACATCTAAAATCACAGTTGGACTCTAAGTTACACTAATTGGATGGTTTTGATTAAGCCTGAATTAGCTCAAAAGGACTCGATCCTACAAGGGACTGATCAAAGTTACATGATATTAAAAGGATATGACTAAATAAACCTCCTAAGATCTAAATAATATATCTACATTCATTTTATGTACCAAACTAAGTGTTTCTACTATACCATCATGATTATACATCAATAGAAAGCATTCATAGCATGATAGGTAGTCGGTTCCAACACGAGTCCATTATAATACATATCTATTAATTTCATTTGCATCAATCTCTAATTAGAGTATCTTAAAATACAATACATAAATAATTACAAAGCTTGTATCAATTTGCATTCATATAACATTTTGCAAATGAAAGGAGATGAAGAAGGTCAAATGCTGAGGAAGGTGAAGAAGTCCTCGGAGGTGCTCACGACCAAGTCACTAGTTCCCAATAGTGGTTATCAATGCCACCCGACAATGTAAAACTCATAAGTTCCAGCACACCATGCTCATGGAGATGGTCACATGGCCCAAACACTCAAGAAATGCAATCAAGAACATAATGGCTTACACTCACATCATACATGGAGCATACATGGAATATCAAGCATACAAGAATACAATGCATAATTGAGGATAGGGATGATAACTAGTCATGAATCTACCAAGGGTCACTACTCATACTACATGGGGTTGGATAATAGATACTAATTTTTCATCACATAGATCAAAGGGATGGCTCATGCATAACTGAATAGTCCCTTCATGAAGATAGGGAGACTCGATCTTGCCAAATCAATTCCCCATGGATGGACAAGCCTTCCCAATATGTCTATAGTCATTAAAATCACTCACTATATGCACTGGGCATCCAATTATTATTTTTTAGTGTTTTACCCCATTGTTTTATTCATGTTTTCACTTATTAATCCAACTCTCAATGAATTACCCTAGCGACCACTTTGGACCTCGACCCCCATTAAGAGCCACTCTTTTTATTGACTATAACTACCCACACCCAAGCTCATCTCATTTCATAATAAGGAACAATTCATGCCAATGCCATGACTAAGAATTAAATATAAATTGTTTGTAAAATAATGCATTTTTACATATAGAGACAATTACTCAAATGGTCACAATGGCATGAAAATGGATCTCAATTGATACCAAAATAAAATTTATATATATATAATGTAAGAACTCCACATATTAATAACATAATTTTGCATCCAAATCATATTTTATGAAAAAGACCAAATGGCCTAATAACCAAGTCTTGGAGGTTGTCCTCCATTAATGGACCTCCAAGAACTAAAATTTTCAAACTTGCCCAGTTGAAATTTCCTTAAAACCCATTAATCTACACATGAAAAACATTGTATTCCCTAGAACACAGAAAGTTGGGTAGAGTTTCTTTTTATAAAATCTTGATTTTCAAATTTCAACTGAATAAATTATAAACTTAATGAAAATGCAAAATTCTAAATATGGAATGAATCTAAATTTCATTACAATCTTCCAAAAACAAGAATCAAATAAAAAGATCAATATTAGAGGAAAAAATCAATAAAACTTACCTCCAAATTGAGAAACTTGAAAATGAAATAGGAGAGAAATCCCTTCAAAAGAGCACTCAAAATTAGGAAGGCACAAAGGAACGATCAACAACAAATCAACAAGCTCCTACCTATTATTTGACAAATTTTGCTACCTAACTCTATATTGTAACATCCAAATAGGTAACAATCTAAACAAATGGTTAAGATAGATATGATGACCTTCTATAGCTACTATCTATTTATTTTACAAGGTGTAGCTACATTCTAATGATATACAATGAATAAAATCCAAGTGTTCTTTTAACCAAAAATTATTTGAAAGGTTTTACTTTTAATCATAAAGTTTCAAAGAACTGCTAAAACTTCAAAATTCTAAAATGATAACAAAAGAAGGATAAATCTTCCAATCGAGTCTCATTCTCATCACAAAGGATGATGGGGATTATAAAAGTAAATCTAACATCTTCATAATTAAAACAACCACTTCTTTCAACATTCATACAAAGATAAATATCTTGCAATAGTGGACTAATGAGTAGACTTCAATCACTTAGATACTCAACAACAAAAATACCAAAATAGCCATACCTTCAACATAAGAAGAATGAACATCCATTCATCATAGTAGAAAGTCTACGATCCCATAAAATTGAAGAATATACAAGTAACTGAAGAAATTAAACAGTATTATCTACTTCTAACAATACAAAGTTTGCCAAAAGATCCTATACGTAGATTGGCTTCCAGTATTTATAGCCAGACTTAGAATAAATATTTTAGAACCATAATAGCCTCTAAAAAATTCCCAATTAAATATAAGTCCTTAAAACAAGATTTAGAATAAATAAATGACTCCCCAAAGCCAATAGTTTTGAGATGCATGGAAAGTTAAAGCATTAAAAAAAATTAATATAAAAGAGTAATGTCAACTTCTTCCACCTCATTTCTTATTTCTAGTTCCTCTTCTCTCTCCACGTTTGTTGTTGGTTCTTTATTTTCATGTGTTGATAGATCTTCCTGTGCTTCCCGTTTCTTCATCTTCTTCTTTTATACTCTAAATTTTATGATGATCAAGGACAACATGTCTCCATTTTGAGTACTAGTAATGTTGACTCTGGTTCTTCATTTATTGTTATCTTGGTCTACTTCCACTATTTTCCCCAATATATCCTTTAACCATTCCAAAGTCGTGACTCGTACGCTTGCTAATGAAAATTCTTCATCAACTCTTTTTCTAAAATCCCACTTTATGATACCAGTTTCTAATAACTCCTCCTTGCCTTCTTTGGAAATGTTTGTCCCCAATGTTATCTTTCTTCATGGTAGTTGTTGATTGGTTGTGTTCTTGAGCTTCTAAACGTTGACAAATGAAGATTAGAAAAGTTGTGTTGGTGCAGCTGTTCTAGATGATTCTAACATGCTTGTTAGTGTTTCCTAGTCATGTCCTATTCATTTTGGTTATTTTCATTGATTGTTGTGTGGGTTTTTGGTATTTTTCATCAACCAGTATTGATTTTCGTTTTATGTGGTATTTATGGTGGTATAGCGTGTTGCGATTGATCTTGGCGTGATTTCTGGTGGAGTTGATCATTTGGGAATTTGAATTAGGTCCATGTTGTGTCATGTAAACTTTCATTCAATGATTAAGATCTATTCTACATAATCTATTAGATATCTTCCTAAGATTGTTAAGCATGTTAATCTGGTATGTAAGGAATATCAGTTGGGTAAGAAAACAATAATTTCATTCAAGAGCAAACAGTATACATCTGATGGATTGCTAAATTTTGTGCATACTGACCTATGTGGACCTAAAAATGTCAGAAGTGTGTAGGGTGATAGATATTTTATGCTGCTAATTGATGATTATTCCAGGATGATGTGGGTTGTCTTTTTGAAAGAGAAATCAGAAGCATTTGACAAATTCAAGATATTCAAAGCGAAGGTGTAAATTGAGTCTGGATTGAAGGTGAAATGTCTGAGATTTGATAGAGGTGGAGAATTTTATTCCAATGATTTCAACTCATTCTATGAGAAGCATGCAATTAGAAGACAATTATCTACCCCTAGAACCCCTCAGCTAAATGGAGTGGTTGAGAGGAAGAACACAATTGTTTTGGATGTTGCAAGGACTATGTTGATTAAAGGAAATGTTCTGAAGATCTACTGGAGAGAGCCCATTAGCACTATCATTTACACATTCAATAGAGTTCACATAAAAGGTGATACTAGTATGACCCCTTATGAGCTTTGGTTTGGTCATGTTCCTATTGTAAGATATTTCAGAGTATTTGGTAACAAATGTTATATCAAGAGTGATGAAGATATAGGAAAGTTTGATGCTAGAAGTGATGAAGGTATCTTCTTGAGATATTCAACTAAGATAAAATCCTATTGGTGCCATAATAAGTGACTAAGAAAGATAGTTGAGAGTGCAAATGTGAAGGTGGATGAGAACCTTGGGAAGGATATCAAAGCATATGGTTATGATGATGGTCAACATGTTATTTTGGCTCATGTTCAGCCTGAAGAGACTAAGTAGAATGATCTAGTAGAGACTATTGATCTAGATACTGCTACTATCAGTGAAGATGTATAGGAACCTGAGAATTAGAACAGACAGAAGACTCCAAGGTATGTAAGATTGAATCATTCTGAAAATCAGATTAGTGGTGATAAGAATAAAGGTGTGATGACTAGAAGAAGGATAGTTGTTGAAGAAGTATATTTGATTTCTAAAGTTGAACCTAAAGATGTTGTTGAAGCTTATAAAGATGAAAGTTGGATGAGGGCTATGGAAGAAGAACTAGATTAGATTGAAAAGAATAATAATTGGGAACTTGTGCCTAGACCTAAGGATAAGAATGTTATTGGTACTAAATGGGTATTCAGAAATAAGTTGAATGAAGCTGATGAAGTTGTTAGAAATAAAGAAAGACATTTTTACAAAGCATACTCACATCAAGTAGGAATTGATTATGAGGAGACTTTTTCTCTGGTTGCTAGACCTGAAGGTATTAGACTATTGCTTGCTTATGCTTCTTATAAATATTTCAAGGTATATCAAATGGATGTCAAATCAACCTTTTTGAATGGTGATCTAGAGGAAGAAGTTTACATTGAATATCCTGATGGATTTTTACTATCAAATAATGGAGACATGGTATGTAATTTGAAGAAAGCCATTTATGGACTGAAACAAGCTCCTAGAGCCTAATATGCTAGACTAGACAAATACGTGTTGAAATTGAGATTTACTAAAGGTATTGTTGTAGTAAATTATATTTCAATATTGAAAATGATAACATTCTGATTATTGAAGTCTTTTTTTTATTATATTATCTTTGGTGGTGATGATAAATTGAGCATGAAGTTTGTTGGTGATATGCAGAAAGAATTTGAGATGTCTATGATTGGTGAGATGAAATTCTTCTTAGGTTTGCAGTGCATGGATAGGAAAAGGAATATTCATATCTCAAACTAAGTATGTGAAGGAATTGTTGAAGAAGTTTGGGCTAGATGACTCCAAACCGGTTGGAACTGCTATGGTGACTGGTTATAAATTGTCTAAAAATGATGAATCTCTGAAAGCTAATTAGAGTTTGTATAGATCTATGGTTGGTGGACTACTATATCTTACTTGGACTAGGCCTGACATTATGCATGATGTGTGTATGGCTACTAGATATCAAGTTGATCTGAAGGAGAGTCATATCACTAATGTTAAGAGGATATTAAAATATCTAAAGGGAACTATAGATTATGGTTTATAATACTCGAGGAATGATAATTTCATGGTGTGTGCCTACACTGATGCTAATTGGGCTAGTGATATAGATGACCAGAAGAGCACTACGAGTGGAGCATTATTTTGGGGTAAGAAGTTGGTGTCATGGTATAGCAACAAACAAGATTTAGTGTCCTTATCTACTACTAAAGCATAGTACATTGTTGCTACTAGTAATTGCACTTAGATAGTTTGGATAAAGAAAATGTTGAAAGGTATCAGAGTTATTCATGATGAGCCTGATGTTACATATTATGATAATTCAAGTGCTATCAACATGTCAAAGAATTTGGGGAAACAGTCAAAGATTAAGAATGTATCAATCAAATATCATTACCTAAGAGAGCAAGTCAGTGAGGAGAAGGTGAAGTTGGAGTATGTATCTACAAAGGAACGGATAGCTGATATTTTCAATAAGCCTTTGCATGTAGATACATTTGTCTATTTGAGAGACAAGTTAAGGGTATCCACCCTATTGATGATATTTTTTGACGCCCCTGCCAACAGTCAGGTAGCCAGTGTGAACACTCACCACCTCTCCTAAAAAGTAACGAGTTTGGAAAACTCACTACTCCAAGGTCTTTATAGTTGGGTATCGATGGTGATGGGAAGCCCAATGGTTGATGTGGTTATACTTGTAAAGGGGCCTACTAGTTGGAACTAAATCTCGTTGGTTATCCTTAGTAATTGTGTGCTTATCCTTTAGTAATTGTGTGCTTATCCTTTATTTCTTGATAAAATCTCTATAATTACCAACTATACATGCAACTGCTTGAACTGGAGGATCAACTACATGCTTAACTCTAAATTTATACTTCTTCAAAACTTCATTTGCATATGTTCTCCCCTCCTCTAACTCCTTCACCGTGTCTTCCACCTCCTGACACTGAGTAATCAGATATGTGTACCTGTCCATAAGGGTGACATCAAACTGGGTTGCACATCCTAGGTGATGTGCCTCATATGCATCCCATTGATCCAAAACTTGTTCCTGGTCCATTATTCCTATATCAACTAATCTGAGGCCAAAAGGTCCTAGCATATTCTTTACAAAATTCACGCATGACAAAATTTCTCTGAGTAGAGGGTCCCGAATCTCGGTCATATCCTTGATATACTGTTGAAACATTTCAATCTTCAGCTCTAAGATGTATACATAAGACTATAATTTTTAATACTTGTCACCCCCTAAGAGGTCTTCCTTTATCACCGTCTCTTCCCCTAGCTGCAATATCTTTTTCAAAACTCGGAACTGTTTATTGAAAATATTTGACTTCCATTCCCATTAAATGGAACAGGAAGCCAAAGCTCCGCCTACCTGTACCGCCTTACGATATATCTCCGCTGTATTCTACAAGAACAATCTAATCTTAGCTGCATTCACCTGGGTCCAATATTTGGTGGCAACAACCACTCGCCTCACCTCCACCAGTGCCTTTACTTCTCCCTCTGGCAGCGATGAGGTTGAAGGTAAGCCATCAGCTCTACAGGAGTCTAGAGGTTTGCTCATTTCAATCAAGAGCTGCTTGTATTGCCCTAGTTACACTTTAAGCTCCATATTTGAAGTATGCTCCTTTTCTACATGCCCCCTAACAACACTTGTGGCTAGCTCCAAAGTATCTAGCTCTCCCCACTTGGTTTGTCTACCCAAATTTACCTAGGATATTTGATACTTGGGAGAAGCTTCTCACTCAACTTGGACTGGAACTACAACATTTGCAATCACTTCACCGGAGTCCATTTTTGATAAATGATGAACGATTTTTAGCTTCTTAACCTTTGGTGGCTCCTAAGTGATTACTTTTTGTAAAGTGACCTTGGGAAGCTCTTCTTTTCTCTTTTTCTTCTAAAATGTGAACTCAAGCCATTGTAGTATATTTTCATCTTTGTCACCTTGATGCGATACTATGTCTGCAGCTATAACATGGACCTTTGCTTCGTCTCTTACTTCTTTTTCTATCTACCCAAGATCCTAAGGTGAGGTAATCTGGCAGGCTAGATTAATTTGGAGGGCTTGTTGCTTATGTAACTCTCCTAATTTTCCACTGGCCTCCTCTTTAAATGCCATTTCTTCCTCACCTACCTTTGTTTCCCCTTGCCTGGCTGCTATATCCTTAAGAAGGTCCTCTTGATCTTGAGGGGTTACAATCAGTCTTTCATTCAATATGTCTTATGCCTCATCCCCTTCCTACTCATCTTCTAGTAGTTGTTATTGCTCAAGATCTTCTTCCTCCTGATCTGAATCAGACTTGATGTTTCTAACTTTTATTCCTTCAGTGGTAGACTTGAATCCTTGCACTCCAGGCTGCCCTGCAAGTATATTGACTAGTGGTGGTACAGGGGCAATGGTGCTTGGAGCCTATGTGGCATCTATTGAAGGTGGTTGAGTGGGTATCTCCTTAGTAATTTCTATATTTTCTTCTTGCTCTTGGGTACCCTCTCCTTAAGTGTGCCCTATAGCCATCCTCAGTGGGAGAACTTTGGCAAGTGGTACCACTCCCAATCCATCGATCACTCCCATGTCTGCTACCTTCTTTAATAATTTAGACTCCCTCATCTTTTCTTAAAGTTTCTTGAGTAAGTCCTAAGTACTTTCTTTAGGTTTGTCTTCTTCACCTAGATCAGTGCATAAATTTTCCTTGAGGCTGGCCTTGTTTTCCGAGCGTACTCCTTATGGCCCCTTGATTGAGGTACCCCTGAAGTGGATTCCTTTTATTTCGCCTTTGAGATGTTGGGCCTTACCCTCTGGCAGAACCATTGCTTGGTCCTATTGATGACCACTTGGGAGACCTTTTCCATATTTGTGTCTTCACTTGCAGACCATTTTATTAGGGAGAGGGGCCTTTTATCTATCCCTAATTCCCTATAAGCTGGATCAAGTAAGTCCCCATCCTCCCTAAGGTCTTTAGGGAGGTTAGTCTCAATTCTGAAATCTCTTACCTGTGGCACAGATAACCTGGTATAGATCTTCTCCCTAACCTTGAAATTGTCTTCCAGGTTGGCCCAAAAGTCCTCCAATCTAGGCATGTGCCCCTCATATGCCTTAGGCATAGCTTGTTTAAGTTTCCCGTAGGGATCATAAAATTCCCTAACATGATCATATTCCTTCAAGTTCAAATCTTGAAGCTCTTGTTCTGGTAATTTTGCTACTTGTATTTTGGAACATGCAAAATATCCTATAGATACTGAGAAATCGATACCTACTTTGTGTTTTAATGACAACAGTGACTGGAGGCCCACAGGCTGCCTCACATAATCTAGCAAAATTATCCTATCATTGCAGTATCGGGATAGTAGCATTGGATTTCCTGTGAATCCACTAACCCTGATTTAAGTAGAGCATGGGTTTTGGATAAACCAACAAACCCACTCTCGGATGATATCCATGGCCTCCAGGATAATCCGATATCCTATATCTCCTATCAATTTGATTATTATTGGGAAAATGAAGGCATCATTAACTCTTTTAAAATGAAGCTTTTCATTGGCTAGAGTGAGTTGAGCATAATACTCCCATATCTTCTTCTGTCCTTCCTCATCTCCCAATTGACCTTCTACTTGTAGCCCTAGAAACTTTCCGGCTCTAGCAGCTACCCAGATGACATATGACATGAAAAAGAACTCTTGGGTATGCTGAAATTCTTTCATCTACTTACAGATATTGTCAGAGAGGATCTGTAGCCAATCAAAGTATTATTTCCCTATTAAAATAGTGCTCATGAATTGGAACATCTAGGGATGAAAATGCTTGCAATCCGGCTTGCCAAAGGCCTTGCTGAGCATAATGATTAAGTCTCTTTGAGGCTCTTTGAAATCTGCCCTCAGGATCTTCGTTGCCTTGAGTCCTGTCTTTCTTTCTTCTTCTAACTAGTTTGTATTCATGTGCCTCTTACTAGCCGATATTTTTTCATTCCATGCCTTTAAGGACTCTTCTTCAGTTAACAGAAATACCTCCTCCCTGGTTGGGATTCCAAAGATGAACCCAAGCATATCCCGAGACAATTCTATGATTGTTTTTCCTTGTGCATCTGTGCACTTTCTAGTTTTTGGGTTATAATATGGGGCAATGGTCATTATGAACTCTGGTGCCTATAATGACTATGGGAAGATAGTAGCTTCAACTAGGCTAGATCTCTTGATTCTCCTATGAAGGGCCTCCAAACTAGGTTTGTTCAATTGAGCCTTGATATCCTCAATTTCTATATGGCTGATTTCAGTAGTTGTGACCCATCTGACTTGATCCTCTAGCTTTGAAACATAGACCTGTCCTTGATAATGATATTTCATGGTGGTTGGGAGTCTATCAATTTCTTTGCCTCTTTTGCTAGAGGATGAGTCCATCTAACCACTCGAACCTGCATGCAGAACACAAATCCTCAGTCTTTGATAATAAGTATAAAAGTTGATTTACTTTGGGACTTTGGGTTCCTGGGGTCCCGGGCTAGGCACAAGTGAAGCAGGCTTGGAACTTCGGGGTTCTGGGGTTCTGGGGCTAAGTTGGGTACAAAAGGAATCCCATAACTCTGAGGTTTGGGCTTAGGTTGAACTGAAGCCGCCTGGAACTCTGGGGGTCTAGGGTTAAAAATAGGGCATGCAAACAAGAAAACAAACAACAACCAAAACAAAATGAGTAGAAAAACAAAACTAATCTAAAAAACCAAAAATGAGCAAGGAAAAAACACCAACCTGGTGAACTAAAATGCCCAAAATCGCCAAGGAAAGCTCAGGAGTCTGGGGGTTCGTGGCTTGGAGCTAGGGAAGAGGAGCTCTGAATGCACAAATGAACCTTAAAAAATCCTTCATCCCTATTTATAGCTCATCCCAAGCCCATCTGTATGAAATCTTTTAACACGACCTCGGGACTCCAGGGTCCCGAGGTTTCTGAGATCTATACGAGGAAAGGAACACCCCAACCCAAAACTCTAGGGGTCTGAAGCAAGGAAAAGGAGGCTACACCTCAAGACTCCAGGACTCCAAAGTTCCAAGGCAGAAGACACAAAACCTCAGGGCTCCAGGATTTCGGATTTCCAAGGTCAAAACTAAAGAAAACAAAGAGACCTTGGGACTCCGAGACTTTGGAGTTCCGAGGTCAAAAACCAAAAAGAATAAAGAGACCTCGGGACTTCGGGACTCCGGAGTTCCAAGGTTGAAAGGCAGAAAGAAAGAAAGAAGAAATAAAAAGGGGACCCAAATTTCGATGCAAGGAGACTAATGGGGAAAGAGATATGCAAGGCATAACAAATGGCGACTATCTGGGAAAAATGACTATAGGCAATTTAGAACTTCAAAATCTCTGATTAACCCGACACCTAAGGCTATTATCATTCAAAAGGATGTATAAGAGTAAAAGATGAGTGAAGCAATGAACAAACAACCAAGAAGAGAAATACACATGATTAACTCTTAAGTGTGTGTGTATGATTTGTTACTCCATCATTTCAATAATGCGGATAATCGGAGGAAACTAGGCACAAGCTACATAGATGAAGTCATTAGCCATGTTTCGTGCAAGGTCATCCTAGGCATAGCTCTACTTCTAGTCAGGCATCTATATCCCTGACAGAGATACCTTTGGTTCCCATCAAATAGTGCTCCACTGCCAGCCGGGCGTCCATAGCCCCAGTAGAGGTTACTTGAAACACCCATTTGAGTTGCTTAAGAGGATCATTTCTTTTCTCTCTCTCTCTCTCTCTTTTTTTTTGAAAACTTTATAGGATATAGAGAATGACTTCTTTCTTCAATAACCTTTTAAGCAACTTTCAAACATTGAAGTTTGATAACTAGGTTGGGAGCCATGGTGGATAACATGAAATGCCTTGACTTTGGATTTTTCACTTGAGAACCAGTTTATCAGATATCTTCCAAAACTTTTTGATGTATCTTAATGTGATGTTAGTTCTGAGTTTATCAAGCTAGCCTTTTCCAATTAAAAGTCAAAACTCAAATCATATTTAAACGATTATATACCACTTTGAACGAGTATAGACAAAAGTTTCAAACTTAACCAAATGACAATGAAGTCGTAAATAGTAGAGAGTCGAAGTCTCTCAAATTTTGGCAAGATGTTATGCAAAGGATACCTTCCTTTTAGAATCTTTAGGAACAAAATATGTATATCCTGACTCAACAAACAAAATGAACAAATAAACAAAAACAAAAATACAGCAAACAAACAATGACGCCCAAAAACACGAAGCAAAATAAAAAGAAAACAAGTAACTACTATATACAACAAGTCAATCTTCACTAAGGATTAATTGAAGTAATGCTTGAGGAATTGACCATTGACAGGCAATGGTACCAATTCCCCAGTCAAAGAGCTTAACCTAAAAGTATTCTCGCCTAAAATTTCAGCTATTTGGCAAGGACCTAACCACAAACTTTCAAACTTGTGATGATCACCTTTCTTCTCCCTGACCTTGTCCCATAATAGGACTAGGTTAGAGATCCGAAAAGCTTTCACCTTGGCCCTTTTATCAAACCATCACTTAATAATGGCTTGGTTCTTGGCAAAGTGTTGTAGAGTATTAATCCTTTTTTCATCAAGTCTTAATAAATTTAAGAGGCAAACCTCTACCTGATCCTCATTGTCAAGTTCTTTCATTAATTGGAGGACTGGTATTTGCAAGTTGATTGGGAAGACAAGGGTCTAGTCATAGATAAGGTAATATGGAGAAGTTCCCAAGGCAAATATTACTCTAGTTTGATCAGTTCATAAGGCGTATCTCAATTGATTATGCCAATCCCTGGGGTTTTTCTCAAGTAGCTTTTTGATGACATCTAGGATGTTCTTGTTCGTGGATTCAACTACTCCATTACCTTGCAGGTAATAGTTGGATGAAAATTTTAATATAATTTTATATCCATATGACCATTGCATCAACTATGCAGAAGTAAAAGAAGGACCATTGTCACATACCAGAGCGAATGACATACCAAACCTGGTGATGATATGCTCTTCAATAAATTTCAAGATGACCTCAACAGTAGCATTCTGGCATGCAATGGCTTCTGTCCACCAAGTACAATAATCCATCGCAGCAAGAATAAACTTATGTCATACATATGAGTTAGGATTAATAACACCTACGAAATCCAATGCCCATTGAGCAAAAGGTCTTACCTCGAACACTGGTTGGAGAGGCATAGCGGTATTTCTTTCTCTGGAGGCTGCAATTTGGCATGTATGGCAGTGATGAACATTCTCATGAGTATCCTTAAATATTTTAGGCCAATAATATCCAGCCTTCAATATTTGATGTGCAGTGGCATCCACTGACCCATGACCTGTACCATATTTCCTGTGAAATTCCTCAATCATATTATGGGGTTCTTGATGATCAAGGCACCAAAGGTAGATACCTTCATATTTTTTTCTATAAAGTGTCAAATCCTTGATCATATAATTGGCACTTTTGAGCCTTAATGCTCGTCTTTGCATGGTTGTCAACCCCTCAGGACACCTATTATTCAGCAATATAAATACCAAATCCATATACCAGGGGTCCAGAGTGAATGACTTCAATGTATACTATTGGCACTAGATTTGAGGGATGTCGGTCGCCATGGCCTAAGACAATCCTTGGCCTCAGACCAACTTCATTGGATGCATCTCTAAATCAAATTCTTGAAATATTTCCATCCATTTCCCTCGACGTTATCCCAGCTTGGACTGCATGAGTAGTGACTTCACTGCTTGGTCAGGGTCAATTGCATAAATTTTACTCCTCAGGATGTAATGCCTAAACTTCTTAACTTCTCTTACCAATGCAAAGGCCTTTTTTTTAAGAGCATAATATCTAACCTCAATACTTTCGAAAGGAGAGCTCATAAATGCAATAGGCTTCTCGTCCCCTACTTGCCTCTGCATCAAAATAGCCGCTCCTGATTGTAGTGAAGCAAAAGAATATATGTAAAATGACAATGCGTAATCAGGGCTAGTCAGCACAGGAGATTCAGCGATGTATTTCTTGATCTGGGCAAAAGCCGCTTTTGCTTCAGTTGTCCATTTGACCTTAGCATCCTTCTTCATCATTTCATTCAATGGCTTGACTATTTTTGCAAATCCAGTAATAAACTTTCTAACAAAATTTATCTTCCCAAAGAAAGATCTCATCTCCTTTTTACTGTCGGGCATTTGTAACTTCAATAATGCTTCTACCTGATCTAGGTCTATAGATATCCCCCTCTCAGAAATTATGTGGCCCAGTAGCATTCCTTCAGCCAATCCAAACATACATTTCTTGGGGTTAAGGGAGATCCCATATCTCCGACATCTCTCCAATACCTTTTGGAGGTGGTCTAGGTGGTCTTCTCTAGCCTTGGAAAATATCGTCAAATCGTCCATATAGATAATAATGCATTTTCCAATCAATTCCTTAAAAGTTGTATCCATCGCTCATTGGAAGGTCACCCTAGCATTAATCAACCTAAATGGCATTCTTTTGCACGCATATGTTCCCCACTTCATCATAAACATTGTCTTCATACGATCCTCATAGTTCACCAATACCTGGTTATATCCTGAATAACCATCTAAAAATGACATCATTTGCAAACCATTTACTATTTGTAGTACTTCATCCAAAGAAGGGAGTGGGTAATTATCTTTCTCAGAGGCTTTGTTGAGATTGCAAAAGTCCACGCAAAGCCGTATTTCTCCACTCTTTTTCCACATTGGTACCAAATTAGCAACCCAATTAGAATGTCATACCAGAAAGATAATCTTACCGGAAAGTAACTTTTGTACTTCCTTGAAAATCAAGGGTTCTATTAGTGCATTGACTGGATGTTGTTTTTGCCAGAATGAATTTATGTTAGGTTTTAGGGGAATCACATGGGTGATAATCGTTGTATCGAATGTCTTTAAATCTTCATACCCCCATGCTATTACATCAATGAACTCTTTCAAGGTTTGTATCAGTTTTTCTCTTTCATTTTGAGTGCAAATCTTCCCAATATAGACAATCCTCTCTTGTCCTTCTAGACCAATATTATGGGGCTTGTACTTTTTGGCATCTAAATCCTTCATTAGTCTATCCTTTACTCTAGGGTCTGAATCAAAAATTCTCTCTAGGGTGACCATCCCTTTAGGAATAATGTTAGTTGGTAAATCCACAATATCAACATTACTTTCTATATTAAGATCATCTGATTTATCTTCCTCATCAACAATTTGCTCTTCAAAAGCCCCTGAATTGGCAAGAAAGGCTAGAATGTGGGCATCATCCTGGAAGACTTGGAAGTGTTTGATATTATCAGGTACAATAGGTATAGAGATTAACTCCACAGAGAACTTCTACAAAGGGGATTGGCTTACTGGTTCTAATGTACTGGTAGCTACGGCCAACGCATTAGGTATTCCATTGACTTTCCTAGGTACCAGTTGAATATCGAAAGCATCAAATTCCTCAATCAGATCCCACACTCTATTGCAATATGCTGCTAACCTTTTATCATGGCATGCATATTGGCTTTGCACTTGCCAGCTTAGAATCTCCTTGCACCTTCAAACACTTTGCCCCCTTCTTATGAGCAAATAGTAATTCTCTAACTATGGCCTCGTACTCCATCATGTTATTAGTACAAGGGAATTGGAGTCGGTAAGAACCTAAAAGGGTTTTCCCTTTTGGGTTGGTTAACTCTACCCCTACTCCACTGCCTTGCTTGGATCTTGACCCATCAAACTTTAAAAACCATATTTCATCTTTTGGTCTCTTCACATTTTTCACCTTTGGGTCAATGATCAGGTTAGCTTCTAGAAGGGATTGCTGCTTCTTAGACTCGAGGTCTTGTGACAATTGAGGTTGTTCAATTTCAGGTTGCATAAATACTTCAATAGTGATAAGAACAACCTGTTCCAATTGAAGTTGAAGTTGAGATTGTGTTTCTTCTTGGTGCTCAAGAGGAATATCTTCCTCTTCATTTTTAACAATCTCAATTGCAAGAATCTCCTGGCTGAATTCTTTAGATAAGGTAGTCTTATCTATAGGGTCAATTGTTTGGGGCTCTAATCCTTCACAAGTTAGACATTGAACTTCCTCCATATTGATGGTATGATCATCTTCTTCGTATGAAACTAGACTCATCAACTTCGTAATCTCATTCTGATATGGGATACATGAAACTTTTGAGTGCTCCTCATGATGTATCTGACACCATTTCGGAAGCAACAACTCTTGTATCTTCATAGTGTCTCCCAATAAACACATTCCTTATTGTACTGATGTAGCAAATTCTTTGACCCATCTTCTATATGTGGTCTTGTCTGCTTGAAATAATTCAAGGGGAGTTGGTGCGGAGAAAGTAAGAATCTCATTGACCCTATAAACTCCTAGACTTACTTCAGCAAATGCCACTTCATTGAGAGCACCATAATCTGTGACTAATTTCTTCAATTTAGGCTCACTATCAATTCGGATCTGGTTGCTTACTCCTTTCCATGGAAGCCATAAGTACATAAAACAAGTTGAGAAATATCCTCCCAACGTCTTGGACCAATCCCTACTAAGGAGCATCCCAAATACTTCTAGAATATCCACTACTTGAATGTCAATATAATGAGACACTCGGGGATCAACACCTAATTGGATGTATACATCTTTCAATTCTCAGATGACATTAAACTCAGTTTTGTCTAGTTGCACCACCTTACTATTTGCACATACTAGTTGAAGTCTGAGCTACTGACATATAGAGTAGGGCATTACGTTTCTTGAAGCTCCTGAATCTACCAAACAGTTATGTAAATTCTCCCCACATATCCTCAAACTCAGTAAAAATGGTTGATTTTCTATTGCATCATTGTTGACATTAGTGTTGACTTCATTAAGCTCTATAATCTTAACCTCATTTCTCTGTGATTCTAATAATTCCAACTTTCTAAGGAGTTCCCTCTTCTGTTCAGGGCAATATCTCAATACTTTCATTAAGGACATAGTGGTGGCAGTCCTTTCCATCTCCTTAGTAATGTCAAATGATCCTTTTAGAACATAATCTTGCCCTTGAGCTTGTCTAGGGCATGTTCCTTGGAAATCCTGAGGAGGGCGATGATTGTTGCTTGCATTAGCGTCAGGAGGTACAAACCCACCCATCGGGGGAGGTGGCTCCGTTAATGGAGCTTTGCCTTGACTCCTAAGATTGTATTTGTTCCTGGTCTGAAAGGCCTAAGCATCGTAGACACATGATTCACCTTCAACTTCAGCCTAAAATTCTCTACATAGGAAAGTATCGACCAACATGGCAATATTAACCTTATCAGGTTCATCATTGGACCAATCTTTGGGATGAGAGTCAGCTTGAGCAATTCTTATGATTTTCTCAAACTGAGCACAATTAACCTTAGAATGCACAACTATGTCATGCAACCTGCACCAATTTGTTAGAAAATTCATATCAGCAAGGTTAACACTTTGTGTGTGGTTTGGGTTATCTCGTGCATCAGGGTGATCATGGTTCACCCCACCGTTATTCAGACTCGTATTTCACTGCCTATTATAAGGTTTGTTGTTATACCTTTGATTTTGGTTTTGGTTATTGTAATTCCGGTGATTATTGTATGGTTGGGATTGATTATACCCTCCTGGAGGATTCATCTTTATCTGGCTCAAGTTTGAAATAACCTATGAGATCATTTTATTTAAGGCTTCTACTTCAGTGGATATATGAGATCCTTAATTCTTGGGTGTCATAGTTCGAGGTTGATTCGTTGAATTAGTATTGTCAAATTGTTGATTTTCGACTTGCACTTGACCAACATATTGCATTTGAGTGGGGGCGGTATTGGTACCATTTTGCCAAGTCAATGCTTGGGCAGCAAACTGTTGATTCGCCTGAGGTTGGGGTGCATAGATTGGCACGCGGTTTATCGTTGGGGCACCTATAGGTAGAGATGAGGGTACACCTGGGAGTTGATTGTAGTTTCCTTGACTCACCCCTATAGGTAGATTATATCCGATCCCTCCTGAGGTTTGATTCAACTCATGATTCATGCTTATTGCTAATGTGAAGACTTTTGCCAAGGCATCCCTTTGATCTTGAGGAACACTCTTCTTAATAAACATAGTAGTCAAAGGGTCGATAGCTCTTAGATATGAGTCGAAGGCTATGTTAGGTGCTACCTGGTAAGGAGCTTGTAGTTTCTTGAGTGCCCTTTGGAAGCTAGTATTAAAAGTTGTTAATGACTCATTTGGTGACTTCTTAAGAGAAGAGAACTAATGGTATAGTGTCCTGGGATCTACGTATACTCGGAATTGATCGATGAAAGATTTCTCCAACACGTCCCAGCTTATGATAGAATTTGCAAGTAGGGTTAAGTACCAATTGTATTCATTCTCCCCAAGTGAATATGGGAAGATTCTACATACTACATCTTGGTGTTCAATATGGTTATGAACAACCGCATCTTTGAATGCTTCAATATGCTCATCAGTCGTTCGTCCCCCCAAATGATAAAATTTGTTGCAAAATTTATCTGGGCTTCTAGGTGGATCATGTATACCCCCTGCTATGGTTCCTAGTGGTGTGGTGTCTTGGTTAAAGTAGGCCATTGAAGGTTGTGATGGTGGATGTTGAGTCATAAAAGGTGCAGTGATAGGCTGAGGACTAGGAATCAATTGATCTCCTACGTTGATTATGGATGACTATACTGGTGAGGCTATTGAGGGTTGTTTCTTAGCTTTGTTCTTATTTCTCCTAGTGGTAGGTCCTAATTATACTAAGTTGGATGGTAAAGAACCACTCCTAAGGACTCGGTGGAATCTCTAAGGAGAGAAGGATGATATACGATCCAACTTAGTACCTCAATTTTATGGTTGAGGAGGTGGTTGTGGATTTTCTTATGGGTTCACCTGAGGATTAAGTTGTCTTTATTCCTCTACTTCTATATGTATAGCCTTTTGTCTCTCGTTGTCCAAGACTTGTCATGCTTGTAACTAATCATTATAATCTCTTGTACTGTCCCAAGTGAAGTCGTATAGTTGGGTAAGAATGTCGTCTTGCTCGTTGTTGAGGTTAGCTTGGGTAAAGGGCATCAATCCATCTCTTGGGAGTACCATATGTGGTTAACCAATGAGGGGATTATTCTTTTCCCTCCTTCTAGCACCAGTTTCTATTGACGACTATTTTTGACACCCCTGCCAACAGTCAGGTAGCCAGTGTGAACACTCACCACCTCTCCTGAAAAGTAACGAGTTTGGAAAACTCACTACTCCAAGGTCTCTATAGTCAGGTCTTGACGGCGATGGGCAGCCTAATGGTTGATGTGGTTATACCTGTAAAGGGGCTTCTGGTTGGAACTAAATCTCGTTGGTTATGGATAACTTCACTTCCTTTCTTTTTGTATTTTTAAGGTTTAAGATTCTCTGGGAAATAAAATGCGAAGTGTAAAGGGAAACAAGAAAATAACAATAAAGACCAATATAATAACAACTTAATGAACTACTCAATTAGTTCCCTACAATCCAAGCAGTTATCAAATATTATCCAAGTTAGCATTCAACAACGGACCTCTAGAAAACCTGCAAAATCATCAATTTCACAAATTTATGGAAATAAAATCATCAACAATATGGCCTATCACAATAATTTGCATACACCACTGACGTGCGCAATATGATTCATAAGGTGATAGACAAAAAGATTAAACCACATTGCTAACTCCAAATAATAGACGTTACCAGATTACACAGAACAATTTGGTAGAATATAAACGTAGATCAGGCAATCTACAAGTTGCTTCTCATATTAATCTCAATGAATGTATAACAAAAATAACTCAAACTTCTTAACAATCTGCAAAATATTCTAAAATCTCTAAGTAGGCCACAAATCATCAATTTGGGACCCTTACAAATGAATCCATCTTCTCAATTTATAGAAGTTCTTTGTCCTACTATCTAGGAAATAACCCTACCCTAAATTAAGAATTGAAACTGGGAGTCGTAGTTAACTTGCAAGTTTCTGCTTTCACACTCCACTTAACAACTACGAAATGGGGACTGCATTAGCACTACGAAGACCCTACTAGGTGAGCCACGTTTTTGTAATCATGCAAAATTTCTCTCAAAATTGGAACTCGAGTAGGATCCGCAGTTAAAAATACAAGATTAAGGATTTATAAAAAAAGCTTTTCCATCTTTAGCAATTGTGTGCTTATCCTTTATTTCTTGATAAAAGCTCTATAATTATCAACTATACATGCAACTTCTTGAACCGGAGGATCAACTACATGCTTAACTCTAAATTTATACTTCTTCAAAACTTCATTCACATGCATTCTCCCCTCCTCTAACTCCTTCACCGTGTATGCCACCTCCTGACACTGAGTAATCAGATATGTGTACCTGTCCATAAGGGTGGCATCAAACTGGGCCACGAGTCCTATGTGTTGTGCCTCATATGCATCCCATTGATTCAAAACTTGTTGCTGGTCCATTATTCTCGTATCAGCTAATCAGAGTCCAAAAGGTCCTAGCATATTCTTTGCAAAATTCTTGTATGACAAAATTTCCCTAAGGAGAGGATCCCGGATCTCATTCATATCCTTATATACTGCTGAAACATTTCAATCTTTAGCTCCAAGATGTAAACATAAGACTGTAAGTTTTTATAGTTGTCACCCCCTAAGAGGTTTTCCTTTATCACCGTCTCTTCTCCTAGCTGCAATATCTTTTTCAAAACTCGAAACTGTTTATTGAAAATGTTTGACTTTCATTCCCATTGCATGGAATAGAAAGCCAAATCTTCGCCTTCCTGTACCGCCTTACGATATATCTCCACTGTATTCTACAAGAGCAATCTAATCTTAGCTGCATTCACCTGGGTCCAAGATTTGGCAGCAGCAACCACTCGCCTCACCTCCACTAGTGCCTTTACTTCTCCCTCTGGAAGCGATGAGGTTGAAGGTAGGTCATTAGCTCTACAGGTGTCTAGAGGTTTTCTCATTTCAATCAGGAGCTGCTTGTATTGCCCTAGTTCTTCTTTGAGCTCCATATTTGAAGTATGCTCCTTTTCTACATGCCCCATAACACCACTTGTGGCTAGCTCCAAAGTATCTAGCTCTCCCCACTTGGTTTGTCTACCCAAATTTACGTGGGATATTTGATACTTTGGAGAAGCTTGTCCCTCAACTTGGAGTGGAACTGCCACATCTGCAATCACTTCATCGGAGTCTATTTTTGATAAATTATGAATGGTTTTTAGCTTCTTAACCTTCGGTGGCTCCTCAGTGATTACTTGTTGTAAAGTGACCTTAGGAAGCTCTTCTTTTCTCTTTTTCTTATCAAAAGTGAACTCAAGCCATTGCGGTATATTTTAATCTTTGTCACCTTGATGTGATACTATGTTTACAGCTATAACATGGACCTCTGCCTACTCCTCTGCTTCATCTCTTACTTCTATTTCTGTCTACTCAGGATCCTAAGGTGAGGTAATCTGGTGGGCTAGATTAATTTGGAGGGCTTGTTGCTTATGTAAGTCTCCTAATTTTCCACTCACCTCCTCATTCAATTCCATTTCTTCCTCACCTACCTTTGTTTCCCCTTGCCTGGCTACTATATCCTTAAGAAGGTCCTCTTGATCTTGAGGGGTTAGAATCAGTCTTTCATTCAACATGTCTTTTCCTCATCCCCTTCCTACTCACCTTCTAGCGGTCGTTGTTGCTCTAGATCTTCTTCCTCCTGATCCAAATCAGACTTGATATTTCTAACTTTTATTCCTTCAGTGGTAGACCTGAAGCCTTGTACTCTAGGCTGCCCTGTGAGTATATTGACTAGTGGTGGTACAGAGGCACTTGGGTACCCTTTCCTTTAGTGTGCCCTATAGCCATCCTTGGTGGGATAACTTTGGCAAGTGGTACCGCTCCCAATCCATCGGTCACTCCTAGGTCCACTGCCTTCATTAATAATTCAAACTCCCTCATCTTTTCTTGGAGTTTCTTGAGTAAGTCCTTAGTACTTTATTGAGGTTTGTCTTCTTCACCTTGATGGGAAGATGTATTTTCCCTCGAGGCTGGCCTTGTCTTCTGAGAATACTCCTTATGGCCCATTCATTGAGGTACCCTTGAAGTGGATTCCTTCTATTTCACCTTTGAGATGTTGGGCCTTACACTTTGGTGTAACCATTGCTTGGTCCTATTGATGACCACTTGGGAGACCTTTTCCATATTTGTGTCTTCACTTGCAGACCATTTTATTGGGAAGAGGGGCCTTTTATCTATCCCTGATTCCCCATAAGCTGGATCAAGTAAGTCCCCATCATCCCTAAGGTCTTTAGGGAGGTTAGTCTCAATTTCAAAATCTCTTACCTATGGCATAGATAACCTGTTATAGCTCTTCTCCCTAACCTCGAAACTGTCTTGCAGGTTGGCCCAAAATTCCTCCAAGTTGGGCATGTGCCCCTCATATGCCTTAGGCATAGCTTGTTTAAGTTTCTCGTAGGGATCATAAAATTCCCTAGCATGATCATTTTCCTTCAAGTTCAAATCTTGAAGCTCTTGTTCTGCTAAATTTGCTACTTGTATTTTGGAACATGCAAAATATCCAATAGATACTGAGAAATCGATACCTGCTTTGTGTTTTGATGGCAACAGTGACTAGAGCCCCACAAGCTACCTCACATACTCTAGTAAAATTATCCTATCATTGCAATATCGGGGCAGCAACATTGGATTTCCTATGAATCCACTAACCCTGATGTAGGTAGAGCGTGGGTATAGGATAAACCAATAGGCCCACTCTCGGATGATAGCCATGGCCTATGGGCTCATCCAATATCATGTATCTCCTGTCAATTTGATTATTATTGGGAAAATGAAGGCATCATTAACTCTTTTAAAATGAGTCTTTGCATTGGCTAGTATGAGTTGAGCATAATACTCCCATATCTTCTTTTGTCCTTCCTCGTCTCCCAATTGACCTTCTACTTGTAGCCCCAAAAACTTTCTGGCTCTAGCAGCTACCCAGATGAAATATGACATGAAAAAGAACTTTTGGGTATGTTGAACTTCTTTCATCTGCTTACAGATATTATCGGAGAGGATCTACGGCCAATCAAAGTATTGTTTCCCTATTAAAATAGTGCTCATGAATTGGAACATCCAGGGATGAAAATGCTTGCAATCTGGCTTGACAAAGGCCCTGCTGAGCATAATGATTAAGTCTCTTTGAGTTGCTTTGAAATCCATCCTCAGGATCTTTGTTGCCTTGAGTCCTATCTTTCTTTCTTCTTCTAACTAGTTTGTATTCATGTACCTCTTACTAGCTGATATTTTTTCATTCCACACCTTTAAGGCCTCTTCTTTGGTTAACAGAAATACCTCCTCCCTAGTTGGGATTCCAAAGACAAACCCAATCATATCCGGAGACAAGTCTATAACTGGTTTTCCTTGTGCATCTGTGCACTTTCTAGTTTCTGGGTTATAAAATGGGGCAATGGTCATTATGAACTCTGGTGCCTGTAATGTTTGTGGGAAGATAGTAGCTTCAACTAGGCCAGATCTCTTGATTCTCCTATGAAGGGCCTCCAGACTAGGTTTGTTCAATTGAGCCTTGATATCCTCAATTTCTATATGGCTGATTTTAGTATCTGTGACCCATCTGACTTGATCCTCTAGCTTTGAAACATAGACCTGTCTGTGATAATGATATTTCATGGTGGCTGAGAGTCTATCAATTTCTTTGCCTCTTTTCTTGGAGGATGAGTCCATCTAACCACTCAAACCTACAAGCAGAACACAAATCTTCGGTCTTTGATAATAAGCATAAAAGTTGATTTACTTCTGGACTTCAAGGTCCCGAGGTCCCGGGCTAGGCACAAGTGAAGCAGACCCAAATCTCTGGGATTCCGAGGCTAATTTGGGTGCAAAAGGAATCCTGGAACTCCGGGGATCTAGGGTTCCGAGCTTAGGCTGAACTGAAGCCATCCAGAAATCTGGGGATCTGGGGTTCCAGGCTTAGGTTGAACTGAAGTCGCCCAGAACTCCGTGGGTCCAGGGTTAAAACTAGGGCACGCAAACAAGAAAACAAACAACAACCAAAACAAAACGAGGAGAAAAAAAAAACTAATCTAAAAACACCAAAAATGAGCAAGGAAAAATCACCAACCTGGTGAACCGAAATGCCCGAAATCGCCAAGGAAAGCTCAGGAGTTCGAGGGTTCGCGGCTTGGAGGTAGGGAAGAGGAGATCTGAATGCACAAATGAACCTTAAAAAATCCTTCATCCCTATTTATAGCTGATCCCAAGTCCGTCCGTATGAATGCTTTGAACATGACCTCAGGATTTCGAGGTCCCAAGGTTCTGAGATCGACACGAGGAAATGAACACCCCACCCCAGAACTCCAGGGGTCCAGGGTTCCGAAGCAAGGAAAAGGAGGCTCCACCTTGGGACTCCGGGACTTCAGAGTTCCAAGGAAGAAGACGCAAAACCTCAAGGCTCTAGGATTCCGTAGTTCTGAGGTCAAAACTAAATAAAACAAAGAGACCTCGGGACTCTGGGACTCCGAAGTTCTGTGGTCAAAAACCAAAAAGAACAAAGAGACCTTGAGACTCCGAGACTCCAGAGTTCCGAGGTTGAAAGGCAGAAAGAAAGAAAGAAGAAACAAAAAGGGGACCCAAATTTTGATGCAAGGAGACTAATGGGGAAATAGATATGCAAGGCATAACACACCCCTCCTGATGAGAACAACTAGATGCATTGAGTTGCATCGATCCGGTGGATTTCAGAGATTTATCATTTATCTAGATTGGTGAGATGACATTGCTCCTCTATTGAAGTATTCTATTTTTTGGGGGAGAGATTTATATTTCTACTTTTGGGGAGATTTTAGTTTTGAGATCTTTGGCATTATTTTGAAAGTGGGAGAAAGGTCATGTGAAAAACTGCTTTATCTATCTTGATCTTAGGAGGAGTTTATATCTTCTTTCTTTGCATTAACTCTTTTTCAAATTCATATGTTGCCATCAATGCCAAAGGGAGAGATTTTTGGATATGGTCAGTCATTGTTACTACTAGGATATATTGTTTTCATTGATGTCAACATATTCCTATGATTTATTCCGGTGTGATTAGGAAGATTTTTTGATTTGGTTTTGATGATCACTGTTTTGCAGAGTTCGATAATTCTGATGTGATCAGATCTAGTACTGAGACTTTGGGATATTATTTTATTTGTTCTTGTGTATCTCCATTTTAGATGGTTCATGATTTGGTGCTCCACAAGTTATCTTTCTTCATTAAAATTGTTGATTGGTTATGTTCTTGAGCTTCTAGACATTGACAGATGAAGATTTGAAAAGTGGTTTTGGTGAAGCTATTTTGGATGATTCTAACATACTTTTTGGTGTTTCCTAGTAGTGTCTTATTCATTTTGGTGATCCACATTGATCTTTGTGCGAGTATTTGGTAGTTTTCATCAACCGGTATTGATTTTTGTGTTATATGATATTTCTGGTTGTATAGTGTGTTGCGGTTGATCTTGGTGTGATTTTCAGTAGAGTTGATCATTTGGGAATTTGAATTAGGTCCATGTTATGTCATGTAAATAATTATATTGGTCTAGTGGTTGATCTTTGTATCATGTGATACAATTTTTTTATTGAGGGTTGAGGGTTTAGCCAACCTTGTTATCAAGGTTGATGAATTATATATATAGGTGAGTTATTCATGTAGTTTGGGTGTCGACATTGTGTCTACATTATCAGAGAGAGATTTGTGTAAGAACAAGTGATTTATCATTTGGTGTTGAGTTTGAGGTGAGATTGGTGTTGCGGGGAAGACATATGTGCTTAACTAGAACTATAATCGAGCATTTGGAGATGCTATTCTTTCAGTTCACTTCTTCGGGATTGTAGTCTGAATCTTATTGTAAGTCGGTGAGACTTCCCTGAGGGTTGTAGCCTTCTGGGAATATATATTTTGAGAAGTGAGCTCTAGGAAGTGTTCCTAAATGCATGTGTATTCCCCATTGTAATGTTTTCTCATACTACTGTAGAGTATCGTCTTACTATGGGTAGGTTCCCATTGTGGTTTTTCCCTTAACCGGATTTTCAGCGTCAAAAATAGTGGTGTTCTGTGTTGTGTTGTTAATTTTCTTATCAATTTTTTGTTGTGGTTTGTTAAATTTTTAATTGTGCTTAAAGTGTTATACTCTGGTGAAGACTAATTTACCCCCCCCCCCCCCCCCCCCGCACTCTCAGTCTTCCTTCTTGGCTACTTCTAACAATTTCACTATTACAAATTAACTTATAATACAATAATTCTACAATATAGATAAGAAAAGAAGCAAAGTTTCTATAAAGGCACAAATTCCTCTGTTGCTTCTCCAATAAGGGAAAG
This sequence comes from Cryptomeria japonica, assembly GCF_030272615.1. Classification (NCBI taxonomy): domain Eukaryota; kingdom Viridiplantae; phylum Streptophyta; class Pinopsida; order Cupressales; family Cupressaceae; genus Cryptomeria; species Cryptomeria japonica. The sequence goes on from NC_081406.1 coordinate 435,032,918, forward strand.
AGTGCTTCAGCTCAAAGTCTTAAAACTCATTGTTGTCCTATCAACCTTTTTACAAATACTACTTTAACACAATGTGTTAATCAAGAAGAGAAAAGTAAAGCACAAAATATTCAATCTGACACATAATTACACTTTCGATAATATGTTTCTAAAATGATAATATTGTAATGCACTTACCCTAGTCGGCCTTGTAAAATCCATTTGACCTTGGTTGACTCCCTATGTGGCATTCATGAATGGTGGATTTACCATGATGCAATGTCGTAGATTAGATAATATAAATAATTGTGCATACCTATTATTGTGCTTTTGCATCGATTCTTGTGTAAATGTAATTGTTTCCTAATTCCTGTTATAAATCACAAGCTAACGCCTTCATTGAATATGTATATATATGTTTGCTTGCGTGACTCATGGTTGCAGGAGATTGCAGGTACTATACCACCTAGGCGTGAGGTTCATCTCCTTCAGGATTCGCAGGGTTGAGTATATATCCTTCATCCTTAGAATTTGGATTAGGTGGTCATAAAACTCACGTCTTGCCTCAGCCATGATCAGGTGAACGTCGTGTGTGGTCCATAGGGTTCCTTTGTCATTTGGGTTGCGTGTCTTGTGATTGGTGGACTTTCTTGGTTTGTGTGCCTTGTGTGTGGAAAATGGAGTATTTTAACCTAAGTATTTAATTCAATTTAATGTGTGGATGTACGCATTAGTAATTGGGAAATTTAAAATAGATAGTTTTCCTTTATATGATTAATCGTTAATTTAAGAGATCACTTTATTTATAATTGTAGCAAGCTTAAGTATGTAATTTGAATTAATGTGTCCATTTACGCATTAGTAGTTGAGAAATCAAAATAAATAGGTTTCTTTTAGGTGATTAATCATTAATTAAACGGATCGCTTTATTTATGTTGTTGCGAATTTAATTTAATGGTTAGTTTTAAATTATGAATTTAATTAGTTTATGCATTTAAAAAAAAAAGGGGAAATATTTAAAGTTATTTGAAATATAATTAATTTAACCACTTTTGCATATTTGAAATGAAAGAGTAAATTTTATTATTTAAAGAAAATCATTTTTAAATTGTAAAGTTTGATATAGTGTAAATGATTGATTTGGAAATTAATTTAATTTAAATACTTTACCCTTGACAATAGTTTGAAATATAAATGTTGGCTTGATTAATATTGAGAAATTTAAATTAAGATTAAATAAGAAAGAAGTATATTAATTAGAAAATCAAGTTAAAATAATTTAATAGTTGAAAAGAATTATTATTTCTTTTTATTTTAAAAGGGCTTAAATTTCGAAATTAGAAATTAGGTCAAAATTGGTTCCCATTTAACCTAGGTTGAAAAATATTTTTGGGGGTTTTTGAATTTTTGGAAAAGAAAGCAAAAAAGATGGGGGATGGAGATTTGGGGAAAAAGGATGGATTTCTACAGCTGCAGGTTTGGGGCTCATCTTCAAACTCTTCCAGAAATGCGATAGAGGTAGGATTCGAATGCACCTCTTGTTTCCTTTTAGAATTTTGGGTATATCTCTGAAATTTGTTCTTGAAGATTTCTTGCTCCAAAACCCCCATGATTGTTGTTTAAACGTAGGATTCAGTTTTGAAAATATGGGTTTTTCTTGGATCAACATTTTCTTAATGGATTTGGAGTTTTAAACTTGCTAAGAAAATAACTTCCCAAATGATAGATTATTTTAACATTCTGGAAAAATATGTGACTGTGATAAAAAAAAATAAAGAAATGGGGGATTTCGTTTTCTTGGCTTTTTCTATACCTTCATTCTAAAATTTTATTTTTTTTTATATTGTAAATCGAATAAAATAAAAACTACAAAAAAAAAAGAAAAAAAAAGAAGAAATTTATATTGGGGGTTTCGGGGGGGAGTTGAAGCTCAACAACCCGCCCCTCCCCACGGCGCCACCGCAGCTCCTCCCGGATTCCACACAGTGGGGGGCTGGAGGGGACTGCGACTCCCGTGGAGGCCGCAGCAACCCTCGGCTCCACTATGTGGGGGCCGAAGGGCCTACGACCCCACAGCGGCCAAAGTATCCCCGGCTCCACTGTAGGTGGAGGCCGATGGGCCTGTGTCCTCCGTGGAGGCCACAGACTCTTCGGTTAGGGCATGACCCGCCCTAGGGTTTCGTCACCTAGGGTTTTGGGCCGCCCTCCATTTGTTAGTTCTTTTTTTTTATTATTATTTTATATATATTTAAAATATAAATATGGTGCCTTCCTTGTATGTTTTTTTTTTTTTTTAAAAGAAGGGGTTATATAATAATGAAACTATATTATAAGTAATATATTTATTATTATTAAAGTTGGGTTGGAATTTATATTTCTAGTAAGGAAATATTAAAAAAAAACAAAGGGGTAAATATATATATTAAAATATATGCCAATATAGATAATATCTAATTAGCATATATTATTAATTATTTATTAATCATTGGATTCAATAAAGTAATGATTTTCATTGATTTAACAATTGTTGAAGGTTGTATTTTATTTTATTATTCATTTATTTATTTAAGCTAGTGAATGTTGGGACTCATCTATAGGTGCTAATGAATAAATCGAATGGTGTAAAAGTATTTATTTTTAGAATGTATGCAAGGGAATCTTAAATTAGCTGGTAGATGATTTTCCCATTTCCTTATTTACTTTAATGTAGTTTGTTCTTTATAGTAAAGGGTAATGTTGGTGTTGCTAGAAAAGAGGCCAGAGTATTGTTGTAAAACCAACTTGCCATTGATGCATATCTAAGGATTAAATAACTTGTTTCGATGCTTAAATCAACATGAGAAAAGACTGTATTTACCCATTAAAGCTTGTGCATGGTTTCATTGTTTTTTTTGTAATCGGTATGTCTAAAGTAATGGCATGACCTTGATAGGAGTGTTAGGACACTATCGTCTGGTTTCTTGTGTTTGGTCATAGTCGGTCAAGTCAGTATTTGCTTTTGATGTGTTCAGACGTATTCGCTTCAAAAGGGATCATTATGTAATTTTCGACCGAGTTGGTTATTGTATAGTGATTTGTGTTCACCTAAATGAAAGAGATGTAATAGACTTGAAACTTATGTAACCCTAACTATATTAAATGCTAGAGGGGTCTTGCAGTTGAGCAGACCCGGAGAGGTATCCCTCTAGGGGTGAACTCCGCGATCATATATGTGTTATGCGATGCTATTGTCTCTCTTATTTCATACTTTAAGTTATCATGTACGGTTGCATTTTGTAAGTGTATAATGGGAATTTAATGAAGCTAAATCTCAAGTGCATGAATTTAGTCATCTTGTTAAATGTAGTAATTAGGGTCACAAAAGATTGTAAATATGATTATGGAAAAGTATTTTGTTAATATTAACAAAAAGAAGTAAGCATGGAAAGAAACTCGCTAGGTTACAAATATTGGATTAACTTGTTATAAAGCTTGAAATTTGAACGTATTGAATGGGTAACAAATATTGGAATTATGTCATGATATCTAAATTGAAATCTAATGGATGAACCTCATTTCACTACTTACCATATTATCTTAAATAAATGATCATCGTCATGTTAGCTATATTTCCCTAAATTGGATACATTTATTTAATTGTTTACATTTTATCCTAAAGCAAATAATCCACACCAAATTAGTTTTATAATTGGATGAACTCAAATTGGCTATCCATATTATAACCTTAATAAATGAACTTCTTCATGATAGCTATAATTGAACGAAAATGGAAGAACTCGTTTAGTTGTTTGTATCTTACCCATAGCAAATGTATTTCTTCAGATTAACTGATTTTTAAACTAAAAAGAGTGAACTCATTAAGTAGTTATATTTTTAATCCTAAACGAATGAATATCATCTTGCTAACTATATTTTAATTAAAGGGGTGAACTCTTGTGGCTATAGTACATTTTCACCTTAATGAATTGAGCTCCATCTCTGAGTATTATTTTAACTTCAATGAAAGAACTCTTTGGCTATTTACATTTTATCCTCTATAAATGAACTACAACTTATTAGTTGGATATGTTTAAGACCAAATGAAGGAACCTCATTTTATTATTTACAACTTAATTCTTAATGAATGAATTTCATCTTATTAGCCTTACTTATAACTATAAAGGATGATCTCATTTGTGGTTGGTTACTTTTAAACCTAAATGAAGGAACTCCATTATATTAGTCGCATTGTATCTAAAAAGGATGGACTCATCAAGTTAACCCTACTTAAAACTTAATGGGTGAATTCTTAAGCTAATTATGTTTTAAACTTCATTGAGTATCTTCTTGTTAGCCTCATCCCCAATCATAATAGATGAAACACTTCCTAAATTCTAAAATGTCTATTCATTGAACATAACATATCCATGTCTTAAGCATTAACTCATAATTAAGATATCCAGCTTAAATGGATCAATTGTCACGAGTTGAGTTAGGTGTAAGGTTATGTAATCACATTGGGAAACTCCTTAGGTTCGTTTAGTCTTTCGCTGTGTTATCTAAGCTTTAGATAACTCCAAATTATCTTAATGTTGTGACTTATTATTAACGCTTTTAATTATTATTATAAAAAAAAATATTTACACTCCATTTGAGTGGTTTTAACTTAAACCCTTTGGGGTTTCCTGGCGGGGCATTACACTTGGTATTAGAGCCCATGTTGCATCATTGGAATCTCTGGTTATGCTTATGTTGCATGCTTGTCCTCCTTGATGTGTGAGTGTGATTGAACAAACCCTACTTGTGTGTAACGCGTGTGTTCACACCTTTTTGTCACCTTCTTGATGTGGGTGTTTTGGAATGATTATATGTGCTTTATTTACTTATTGCATCCTGGTCTATGATTCCTCTTATTCTGAAAGAGTGTCATATGTACCTTCATTCTTGAATTGTTTTACTCTTTTGACTAATCCATCTGGGTTAGTTGGTATTGTCTTGAATCTAAAAGTACGAAATGTGCTTGTTATGGTTGTGATCTATCTTAGTTTTGTCCACTTAAAGTTCTAGTATGGCAAAAAAAAAAATTTAAATGCTTACTATGTAGAAAAATGAATGATTATCACCCTTCCTTTCTCTCTCTTTAGAAATTTAAAATGCTTGATATATGTGTAACTATCCCTTAAATATGAGTTTTCTTTTTGCAAGAGAAAGGTTGTGACTCCTTGAGCCCTTGTGTGAGCCTTATAACGCTATGTGTTTTTAGATTGTGAAAGGGATTTGGTTTGAAAGTTTATATTGGTTATTGAGGGAAAGATTGTATGTTTGCATTAAGGACTCTCCATGTGCTTGGTAGGAGTAATATAATTAAATTCCATCTTAAGTAAGGTGCATTAATATGTGCATAGTTGATTTTGAGCAAATTGCTTGTTGTGAAAGGAGTACCAAAAGAGAACATGTTATAGTAGCTTCAAGAGTGTATTAATGTGTTCCTCAGAAAATTGTTTTATGTGCTTATTAAAACTAGTTTGATTTAGGACCTATTTTAGTGACGCACCATTTAACTTGCTTTGGATATAGATAATTGTCTTATTGTGTTTAGATAGAGTAAATGAAAGACTTGTGAATTTGTATGCATTAATGGGTAATATCTAGTAGATAGTTCCTCATTTACCTTCTTGTCGTATTATGAATTTTCAATGTTAGGTTTGATGTATTAATGTATTGTATTACGAATAGTGAGTGTTCTCAAGAGGACTTGTATTATCGAAAAAAAAATTGGTTTTCTTGAATTCTTGTTCAGAAAACTAGAACATTATATTGCAACAACAATAATTGGAGATGTCATGTTAGGTTGTTTTGGCACCCTCCTAAAAGTTAGCGAAATGAAAATCGTGCAACTAAAATGATAGACTTATATCTGAGCATATAGTGTGATCTTGTAGATCTTGTGTATTCGTAGGAAAAAGATGATTTTTCCAACTCTCTTCCTCCTCTTGCCTAAATTATAGGATTTGTTGTTTTGAAATACTATTAAGGATGCAGTGATTTAAGAGGAATTTTTATAACGCATATGAAATTGTATGTTTGCTTTTGGCTTCTGATTGAAAGAGGAAAGTTTTCGTTTTGGAAAATAAAATTGCATAGTTAGTAATGTGAATGAAAATGCTTAGTGGAATTTGAGAAAGATATCAGAATGATGTTATCTCCTTGTGTAAATTTGAATTGTTAAGAATTTCAGAACATGTATCTAGAGTAAACTTTATTTAGTGATTCATGTGAAAAGCATAATTAAAACTTCCCTTAAGTAGATGATAGCGTATTGAAAAGCATTCCTCGTAAATGTGACTAAACCAGTAATGGTGCTATTCCTTATGTGTCGTAAGAAACCCGTACTTGTTATGTGTGCCCATGGGATGGTGAAGTAATCAACCATGGGGGATATGTTTGCTTATGAGTATGAGAACCATACTATTTATGTGATGTTGCATATTTGTTCCCTTACTGAGTGCCAACCCACGGGTTGTTGATAAGTCAGTATGTGAAGGGGTAGTATTAGAAGTCACCATTCCTTGAATAGTATGAACAGCGTACGAGTAATGTCGACGTGAAGCGACTTTAGCTTCCCTATATTGAGGAAAAATATAGTTATATAATGAAACTATATTATAGGTGTACTCAATACTTTCCCTTATGATGAATTGATTTATGAGGTTCATGTGTGCCAGCCTAATTCCTATCCTTTATTTTGAGCATATAGATGACAGTTCTTAAGCATAATGATGGATTTTATTGGAGCATCTTTTGCCTTGTCTTCATGAGAGGCGTATTATTCTTCTTACATGAGTTGCCAATTGACTAGTGTTGGCAGACTTGTGGGTAGACCTTAGCCATGTATACCTCTAGCTTACGGTGAGTATCCTGAGAGGAACATCGCTATGTGAGGTGTGACCATCGTGTGCCTTATCCGTGAGGTACACTGCCATGTGGGATATGTCCATTGCGTGCCCTGTCCACTTGGAGTATTGCCATGCCGTGTTGAGACACGATGCGGGATGTAGTAGACATTTCCATGCGGCCTACCGATAGGTATAGGGTAGAGCCATGTTGTGTGACGACGTGATACGGGGTGATGTTGAGGTGCACACTGTCATGCCATGCGGATGTGTGACTAGGCCACACCACATGATGAGCTATTGCGATAGCTAGACGATTGTTCCTTCCTTCCTCGTTGGTGGCTAGCTTCTAGTCACGTAGTGATGTAATGTGCACTTATGATCTTCTTTTATTATTTATTTATTATTTATTTCCTTGTGGGCCAGCAATTTATTTTATTTTGACCTTGAAGGTTTAGCCACGATCTTGCAATCTTGTTTTTACTTGATTTGATGTTGCAATTCCGGAATTATTTTCTTGCCTTACTATTGGAATTGGCGATTATTATCTTTATTCTTCTATACTTGGGTGGCTAAACTGGTTTATCCTTATTGTTTACGTATGTTGGTCTTGTGTTGCAATGTGAATTCCTCTCCAAGAACGTAGGAGACGGTCTTGGAAGAGTGTATACGAGGAAGTAGACGTAGGGAACCTTGAGGATGGAGGTATGTGAGGCTATGAGACAGCTAGGATCCACTAGCTACCTATGAGTTGTGACTATCTCTTGGAGGCTAAACACCTTACACAACAAGGGATGTTCACGAGGGTCTTGTATGGAAGGTAGCACCGCTATGGTGTACCCTAGCACCATCAAGCCCTTGAGTGAGATGTTGGATATTGATGATCATGTTATTTGTTCTGAGATCAGGCATAGAGATGCTGATCATGCATGTTATCTTTGACCGAGCATTAGACATGCTCACATGTGGCCTTTTGTGTTGTGCAAACTAGTTATGTGGATGGTTATTATGTGTAATCATGGATTAAATAGTATTAACTTGTCACTATGTTATGGGACATAGTTATTGGAAAGGTTCTTTTATGCCTAAAAAGTGTAAACAATTAAGTTCTTTACGTTTCTCTTATTTGTCGAAAGTTAACTTGGTTGTAGAAATTGATATTTGAAGCTAGTTCTATGCGATAAAGTTTTGTGAAAGAGATGAATTGGTGAAATAATTTGATCTTGATGGCATGTTTTCTTGTCATGTTTGATAGGAGATTATGGTAACTATTGTCTATATCTTGTAATGCAATAAATTGGTGTAATGAAAGGAAGGAAAAATTTTCATTTCTCTACTATGATTGTGTGTAAATTCTAGAATATTCTAAGAAGTGTATGATTTTAGATGCATTATGTTAATGGACAATGACATTCGTAGAGGATTTATAAATAATGTTTCAATTATTGACAAAATAGTTATTTGTGCAAATTGATAATTGTTAATTGAGTTTAAGGGCTAATACGTGTCGTATGACTTCCGCTTAACCTTGCGACTTCCAGGAGTAAGTCAGAGCCTAGGAGGGGAGAATGTAATGCCCCTACCCTAGTTGGCCTTTTAAAATCTGTTTGACCTTGGTTGACTCCCTATGTGGCATTCATGAATGGTGGATTTACCATGATGCAATGTCATAGATTAGATAATATAAAGAATTGTGCATACCTATTATTGTGCTTTTGCATCGATTCTTGTGTAAATGTAATTGTTTCCTAATTCTTGTTATAAATCTAGAGCTAACGCCTTCATTGAATATGTATATATATGTATGCTTGCATGACTCATGGTTGCAGGAGATTGCAGGTACTATACCACCCAGGTGCGAGGTTCATCTCCTTCAGGATTCGCAGGGTTGAGTATATCTCCTTCATCCTTAGAATTCGGATTAGGTGGTCATAAAACTCACGTCTTGCCTAAGCCATGATCAGGTGAACATTGTGTGTGGTCTGTAGGGTTCCTTTGTCGTTTGGGTTGCGTGTCTTGTGATTGGTGGACTTTCTTGGTTTGTGTGCCTTGCGTGTGGAAAATGGAGTATTTTATCCTAAGTATTTAATTCAATTTAATGTGTGGATGTACGCATTAGTAATTGGGAAATTTAAAATAGATAGTTTTCCTTTATATGATTAATCGTTAATTTAAGAGATCACTTTATTTATAATTGTAGCAAGCTTAAGTATGTAATTTGAATTAATGTGTCCATTTACGCATTAGTAGTTGAGAAATCAAAATAAATAGGTTTCTTTTAGGTGATTAATAATTAATTAAAAGGATCACTTTATTTATGTTGTAGCGAAAATAATTTAATGGTTAGTTTTAAATTATGAATTTAATTAGTTTATGCACTTTTTTAAAAAAGTGAAATATTTAAAGTTATTTGAAATATAATTAATTTAACCACTTTTGCATTTTTGAAATGAAAGGGTAATTTTTATTATTTAAAGAAAATCATTTTTAAATTGTAAAGTTTGATATAGTGTAAAAGATTGATTTTGGAAATTAATTTAATTTAAATACTTTACCCTTGCCAATAGTTTGAAATATAAATGTTGGCTTAATTAATATTGAGAAATTAAAATTAAGATTAAATAAGAAAGAAGTATATTAATTAGAAAATCAAGTTAAAATAATTTAATAGTTGAAAAGAATTATTATTTCTTTTTATTTTAAAAGGGCTTAAATTTCGAAATTAGAAATTAGGTCAAAATTGGTTCCCATTTAACCTAGGTTGAAAAATATTTTTGGGGGTTTTTGAATTTTTGGAAAAGAAAGCAAAAAAGATGGGGGATGGAGATTTGGGGAAAAAGGATGGATTTCTACAGCTACAGATTTGGGGCTCATCTTCAAACTCTTCCAGAAATGCAATAGAGGTAGGATTCGAATGCACCTCTTGTTTCCTTTTAGAATTTTGGGTATATCTCTAAAATTTGTTCTTGAAGATTTCTTGCTCCAAAACCCCCATGATTGTTGTTTAAACATAGGATTCAGTTTTGAAAATATGGGTTGTTCTTGGATCAACATTTTCTTAATGGATTTGGAGTTTTAAACTTGCTGAGAAAATAACTTCCCAAATGATAGATTATTTTAACATTCTAGAAAAATATGTGACTGTGATAAAAAAAAATAAAGAAATGGGGGATTTCGTTTTCTTGGCTTTTTCTATACCTTCATTCTAATTTTTATTTTTTTTAATACTGTAAATCGAATTAAAAAAACTACAAAAAAAAAGAAAAAAAAAAAAGAAGAAATTTATATTGGGGGTTTCGGGGGGGGAGCCGAAGCTCAACCCACCCCTCCCCATGGCGCCATCGTAGCTCCTCCCGGGTTCCACACAGTGGGGGGCCCGAGGGGACTGCGACTCACATGGAGGGCGCAGCAACCCCCGGCTCCACTATGTGGGGGCCGAAGGGCCTGCGACCCCATGGCGGCCGCAGTATCCTTGACTCCACTGTAGCTGAAGGCCGGGGGGCTTGCGTCCCCCATGGAGGCCGCAGACTCTTCGGTTAGGGCATGGCTCACCCTAGGCTTTCGTCGCCTAGGGTTTTGGGCTGCCCTCCATTTGTTAGTTCTTTTATTATTATTATTATTTTATATATATTTAAAATATAAATATGGTACCTTCCTTGTATGTTTTTTTTTTTTAAATAAGAAGGGGCTATATAATAATGAAACTATATTATAAGTAATATATTTATTATTATTAAAGTTGGGTTGGAATTTATATTTCTAGTAAGGAAATATTAAAAAAAAACAAAGGGGTAAATATATATATTAAAATATATGCCAATATAGATAATATCTAATTAGCATATATTATTAATTATATATAATCATTGGATTCAATAAAGTAATGATTTCCATTGATTTAACAATTGTTGAAGGTTGTATTTTATTTTATTATTCATTTATTTATTTAAGCTAGTGAATGTTGAGACTCATATATAGGTGCTAATGAATAAATCGAATGGTGTAAAAGTATTTATTTTTAGAATGTATGCAAGGGAATATTAAATTAGCTGGGAGATGATTTTCCCATTTCCTTATTTACTTTAATTTAGTTTGTTCTTTATAGTAAAGGGTAATGTTGGTGTTGCTAGAAAAGAGGCTAGAGTATTGTTGTAAAACCAACTTGCCATTGATGCATATCTAAGGATTAAATAACTTGTTTAGATGCTTAAATCAACATGAGAAAAGACTGTATTTACCTGTTAAAGCTTGTGCATGGTTTCATTGTTTTTTTTGTAATCGGTATGTCTAAAGTAATGGCACGACCTTGATAGGAGTGTTAGGACACTATCACCTGGTTGCTTGTGTTTGGTCATAGTCGATCAAGTCTGTATTTGCTTTTGATGTGTTCAGATGTATCCGCTTCAAAAGGGATCATTATGTAATTTTTGACCGAGTTGGTTATTGTATAGTGATTTGTGTTCACCTAAATGGCAGAGATGTAATAGACTTGAAACTTATGTAACCCTAACTATATTAAATGCTAGAGGGGTCTTGCAGTTGAGCAGACCCAGAGAGGTAGCCCTCTAGGGGTGAACTCTGAGATCATATCTGTGTTATGCGATGCTATTGTCTCTCTTATTTCATACTTTAAGTTATCATGTACGGTTGCATTTTGTAAGTGTATAATGGGAATTTAATGAAGCTAAATCTCAAGTGCATGAATTTAGTCATCTTGTTAAATGTAGTAATTAGGGTCACAAAAGATTGTAAATATGATTATGGAAAAGTATTTTGTTAATATTAACAAAAAGAAGTAAGCATGGAAAGAAACTCGCTAGGTTACAAATATTGGATTAACTTGTTATAAAGCTTGAAATTTGAACGTATTGAATGGGTAACAAATATTGGAATTATGTCATGATATCTAAATTGAAATCTAATGGATGAACCTCATTTCACTACTTACTGTATTATCTTAAATAAATTATCATCGTCGTGTTAGCTATATTTCCCTAAATTGTATAAATTTATTTAATTGTTTACATTTTATCCTAAAGCAAATGATCCTCACCAAATTAGTTTTATAATTGGATGAACTCAAATTGTCTATCCATATTATAACCTTAATAAATGAACTTCTTCATGATAGCTATAATTGAACTAAAATGGAAGAACTCATTTAGTTGTTTGTATCTTACCCATAGCAAATGTATTTCTTTAGATTAACTTTTTTTTAAACTAAAAAGAGTGAACTCATTAAGTAGTTATATTTTTAATCCTGAACGAATGAATATCATCTTGCTAACTATATTTTAATTAAAGGGGTGAACTCTTGTGGCTATAGTACATTTTCACCTTAATGAATTGAGCTCCATATCTTAGTATTATTTTAACTTCAATGAAAGAACTCTTTGGCTATTTACATTTTATCCTCTATAAATGAACTACGACTTATTAGTTGGATATGTTTAAGACCAAATGAAGGAACCTCATTTTATTATTTACAACTTAATTCTTAATGAATGAATTTCATCTCATTAGCCTTACTTATAACTATAAAGGATGATCTCATTTGTGGTTGGTTACTTTTAAACCCAAATGAATGAACTCCGTTATATTAGTCACATTGTATCTAAAAAGGATAGACTCGTCAAGTTAACCCTACTTAAAAATTAATGGGTGAATTCTTAAGCTAATTATGTTTTAAACTTCATTGAGTAAGTATCCTCTTGTTAGCCTCATCCCCAATCATAATAGATGGAACGCTTCCTAAATTCTAAAATGTCTACTCATCGAACATAACATATCCATGTCTTAAGCATTAACTCATAATTAAGATATCCAGCTTAAATGGATCAATTGTCGTGAGTTGAGTTAGGTGTAAGGTTACGTAATCGCGTTGGGAAACTCCTTAGGTTCATTTAGTCTTCCATTGTGTTATCTAAGCTTTAGATAACTCCAAATTATCTTAATGTTGTGACTTATTATTAACAATCTTAATTATTATTATAAAAAATATATATTTACACTCCATTTGAGTGTTTTTAACTTAAACCCTTTGGGGTTTTGTGGCGGGGCATTACAAATATGAAACTCAAAGTCTTCAAGTTATGATTTCCTTTTCCAAGATGACGGAATAAAGCACAAAGTCTTCAAAGTGTTACCTTAATATATCTCAACTAAATTTAATTTAAAAATATCAATATGAAGCACAAAATCTTCAAAAGAATATCACTATCACCAATTCCTAATTCTTTTAACAAGAGTCAAAATGTGACACAAAGTTCACAAATTAACAATTGCCTCTACACTTTTACAATATTCTCTCAACAAAACCGTCACTTCAACAAAATAAGATTTTTTAATAAAAATGGCATAAGAACACTCTCACCATAAACCACAAATGAATCCAATACAAAGTCTAGATGCAGCTTTATTCTTATTTCATCAAGTTTGTAAAATCACAAAAGGAACACAAAGTATCACTTTTTTCTCTTTACTTTGGTAGAGTTTCAGCACATAGATTAAAGATTCTAGATTGAAATTATAATAAGCAACTTCATATATATAGGAGAGGTGCAATGAGAAAAACTAGGAAAAACTATGACTAATTCAAAGAAGAGTCCTAATTGACTTTGGACTCATGCATTTCCTAAGTTCAAAAACTAAATTCAAAATGCCACTTGAGGTGTCAAACTCTTATTCAAAAATGCATCTACTATGAAAAATACTAAGTGTCACCAGACACTCCATTTTGATCCTGCTTCACAAATTCCTTGAATTTTGGTACAACTGCTTTCATCTACTACTGATTAGGTCCTTTGGTGTGATTCGTGATGACCTTGACCTAGGTGATAGAATCTTTGAGGCTCATGTAGCATTTCTTGTTCTTTTTCAGAACATAGTCTAGATCTTCTAGATTTACTTGCATGACGATCAACTTATCAATTGAGGATAATAAAAAATCTTTCTTGTCAACCTCTTCACCAATTAGCACACTGAATTATTTGACAATAATATCCTCATGAAGGGGCTTCTACTTCTCATTAAGTGTCATGCCCAACTTTTGGGCACGAACGGAATAATTTTTTTTTTTGAAAAATACTTAACTAATTACGACTTACTTAATTAAAATAATCAACTAAGTGCGATCAACTGTAATAAATAATGCATTTTGGGTTAGGTCATAACTATGTTTGAGTCAATCAGGTAATTAAATCCAATTTAGGAAGAGAGGGTAACTAAGATATCAATGAACTAAAATCTCTCCCAAAACGGAAATTCACTAAGCTTCATTAATAAATAATTAATATCCCAAAATGGCGAATTAATCTCGACCATATACTTTTTAAAATTTACCTTATTTATCTATCTTAATCCACTAGGATTCCTAATTTAATTATCCTGGTAATTTAAAACACCTTAATTAATTGAAGCCCCCATAGTCTAAAATCACTTTACTAAAATAAAATCCTCTTGGAATAATATACTTTATTTAATTTAGACCCCCATAATTTAAAACTACGTTATAATCATATACTTAATTTTGGCCCTCTTTGGCCCTACAAAAATTTAGTGGCCACACCCCTATATTATTCTTTTTACAATCTAATCCACCTAGATAATTAAATCATTTTATATCGTCCCTCCTTCTTATGCCCAATACTAACAAAGGTGTACAAAACTTATCTTCACATTTTATCAATTTTAATACAAATTAAATGCCAAACTAATCCTACCATCTTTATTTATATAAATATATATATATATATATATATATATATATACATATATATATATATATATTTGTATATATATATATATATTTACATTTTTACCCATGCATGCACTCATAACTTTATAAAAAGGAGTTTATAATTTTTTTATCATAAGGGGAGGGGAAGGGAATAATACTTATCCTTTTAAAAATCATTTTTTTCCCCCCCTTTTTATATTTAAAACTTTTGTGAGTGCTGCCCTAACCCGAAATTAGGGTTAGGGCGAACACGTCATTTCCATATCTCATTTGTTTGTGCGTTGGTGTGATGGTGAGCAGGGTCAGCCGCCAAAGGAAGGGGCGCGCAGGGCCGAGTTGCACAGCCGAGTTACCCCCTTTTTCTTCCGTTTATCTTTGCTTGTGTTTTATTGGCTTGGGGGGGGCGGAAGGGCGAAGAAAGTAACGAGAGAGGAGAAATCGGGCGGAGCGGGGATAGAGAGGCCCGAGCGGCGGAGAAACGAGGACAGCGCCGTTTGCAGGTGTGGGAGGGGCGTGAGAGCGGGGTTGCCACCGGCTGCGGGCAGCGCCGCTCAGCCTGCGGCCTCCGCAGGTCCTGGACGGCGCCGCCCATGGGACTGCGGACCCCGCAGACCGTGGACGACGCCGCCCAGGGGCTGCGGGTTCCGCAGCCTAGGGGCGCCGCCGCCCAAGGCCGCGGCCCGCGCAAGCACATCGCTCATGATGGTTGCTTTGTTGTTTACTTAAAACATATTCCGTGGAAGAAAATGTTGTATGATGTCTTTTTTTTTGTTTTTATATATTTAAAAAAAATAACATTTCCATAAATATATATATATATATATGTGTGTGTGTGTGTCTGTTCTGGGAAATAACATGCATATTGTTTTTTGCAAAAATAGGCAGTTTTCTTATACAGGGCTATATATATATATATATATATATATATATATATATATATATGATTTGATAAACTAACATGCTCAATGTTTACTGTATAAAAACAGGCAGATTTCTCATTTTTTTATTATATATATATATATAAATATATATATATATATGTATATATATATATATAAATATATATATATATATGTATATATATATATATATATATAAGTTTTTTGAATAACCTGATTAATAAATCTATCAGACCTGTTTTGTTTTTTGTTTTTGTTTTTTTCCTTTTATTTAATATCATCAGAACTGTAAATAATCCTTTTTTTTTTTAGCTGATATATATAACTGGATATCAGAATATTATACAAGAAGGTAAAATGTATTTAAATATATCTAGATTTACTTTTCTTTTTTTTCACATTTGCAAAATGGAAAGGCAAACAGAATTTAGTTTTGTTACAGTTGCAACTAATGTTGTCTAATATTCATTTAAACAATAACATATATGATGTATTTTCAGAAATCACTACAATTTTCATTTCTTTTCAAAAGCTTAATAAGACATAAACAAACTTTCTGCCATAATACAGTCCAGCAAGTAAACATTAACTTTATCTTAATATCCATAAGGAAAGATTTCTATTTCTTTCATTTGCAACTAACTAAGATAGGAAAACATCATATATTTCATTTTCTTTTACAAAACTACCAAGTAGGGATAAACATGAGTATTCATTGACAAATATAATTTACAAGATTGACAAGGGTACAAAATAACATTAATACAAATGGGATGAAATCCCTACAATGCTTCTTTTATTCTACTACAACATAAAATCTATCTTTTTTTCACTTTTTTTCTTTAAAACTCTTTTCTGCAACACAAGAAAAACAGCCACATAGCTCTTCATTTCATCTTTTTCCATTCCCATGCAACCTGCAATAAAACACATTTTTGACCATGGGAAGCTCACCTCCCAGCCTAGGCTTACTAGAAGCCACCCCCGAGCTTGGAGAACCAAGCACTAGACGGGTTACAAACATACATACCCCACAACAAACATAGAAACACATTTACATTCAAATATCCCTTCCCAAGCTACACATTCACCACTTTCATGGTGACTCTTCCATGGGTGGAAGTGGACCAAGTACCTATGGGGAGAATGCATGCCAAAACAATACAACATAAGCCACCTCATGGCAACACAAATGCAACCAAGAATTCTTCCTCATTCCTTATGCCCCCCAAAAGGCTCAAGGCCATATTTACTCCCCTTATGACCCCCAAATGCATACACAAGGCTATGCATCAAGGGTCACCAAGGACACCCTTGAGAACACTCTCCACAAGGAGAGCCTCTCACCCATGGCTGTCATACTCCTTCCACCCCAAGATCTTCCTACCCTCCCAAGAGTAGGAGATCTTGGACACTCCCAAAACAATAAGAACACAAACAAAATACAAAGAAGAGAAACTACACATTTCAACAATAAAAACTTCATAATACACATTCTTACAAACAACTCTTTTCTTTCACAAAACAACACAAACTAACATTTACAACATAACAAGAGGAAGAAAGAAGTAACCAACCTTATTCTGCCAAAAGGTTTGCTAACTTTAGTTGGGGATGAGCTGCCCAATTCCACCCTAACTTTCTCCAAAATTCCACTAAAAATGCCAAACTCCTACTAACTTTTTCAAAACAAGCAAAATCTCCAAGAAAGGAGAGTGGGTGATTACTCACTAAGTTTGCAAATTCTTTCCTAAGAAGGCCTCTCACACACTTCCCAACCCCTTGGGTGAGGTGTGAGTTCCCATTGGTTGCCCTTCCCAAACTCTTGCACATTACTCAAATTGGAAAGGGAAAAGGTGGAAGAAGATGGGGAAGAGAGTTTAACTCCTAAAGGGAAGGTTCTCTATCCTAGGAAGAACTTTCTAAGTTCAATTTTCGTGCATCTTGAAAACACCACTTTTTGAAGTGACTTCATAGTCACATGGGAGAAGCCACATGTTGCAAAATACCCCTAACCCATAGGTATACCCTTTGGACCTTTGGAAAAGCCTAAAAACTTACCCTAGGAGTCCATTAAACCCTTTGGAAACCCCACTGAAGTTTACCTACGGGTCAAGCTTGAGTTGACCACTCCCACGACTCCCTACCCAAGACAAATTTGGGACCACACTCATGTTTTTGAATGGCTTTGGTAGAAACAAAACTCCCTCCAAGAGACAAGTCAAAATCAATGACACTTAATCAGCACATGTGTCAAGTGACACAACAAAAATACAATATAAAAATGACACATGGAAAATTGGTCTCTTGAAGGATTACACAATTACATATAAATTAAATTTTACACTCAAGCATTATACACATCACAAATAAAATACATTACAAGGGGGGGGGGGTTGTTGTCTCTCCAAATAGACAACTCCCAGCTTAACAAATGCACATGGGTCTAGGCTTGGTTCTCCATTAAATTCCATGGTCACATGGATAATTTTCCTGCGCATCTCAATTAACACATTAGTAACTCCAAATAATCACAATTATACAAAATCAAATACATGGATTTCATTACACATCAAACACTCATACATTTGACATCGATAATTCAATATCTCATTTGTTTCAAATTCAATTTTACCTATGCAATTAACATAATTTCCCAAAAATGAACCATTCATAAATATGCATCATTTTTCTTTCATCAAAATAAAATCCTGCAAATTTCCAATAATGACATTCACCATCATAATGTAATTCTATTCTAGAAATCATATCTAAAGTTTCATAATCATCATGCATGAAATAAAACATCACATATGTCAGTGTGATCCAAATCATGGAATCATATAAGTTCTAAGTCCATAATGCATAAAATAAAGCATCCATAATAGTCTCAATATGCAAATAACTGAAAATGTCAAACTGAATCGGGGTAGGGCCTCACATTAAGGAAAGTGCAAGGAAGAGCTGATATCTCCTCAATGATGTCTTTCCATTTATCAGTACATTATTTTTGTGTTTTCCCCAAATCTTTGATAAGCACCTCTATTGTGTTTATTTCATGTTCCATTATTTCCCTTTTCTCAATGTACATATCCCTTGAAGGGAGTACTCCTTTGTCAACTAGAATATCCAATTGAAAATCCTCTAACTTCAACCAAGAGTCGAAGTCCTTCTAATGTGCTTCCAATTCTTTTGAACACAAATTCAAAGTTTTATCAATTACAATTTTTACCTCCTCCAAGTTGTTCACAAGAGTAACTATTGAACATAAAAGATGAGTTCCTTGTCTCAACAATCTATCCATCCATTCACCAACTATTCTCCCATGAGAATTGACTTGTTCAACTTGTTTAATAATTTGTTCATCCATTGAACAAGTGACCAATTCAACTACCTCTGATGATTTGGCAATCTTGATTAGGAATTTTGTGATCTGATCAACCTTTTTTTTTCAACTTATCTTTCTTAACTTTCTTTTCATTCAACATTTCCACAAGATGCTGGAAAGAAATTTAAACATCCTCAATTGTACCTTCATGTGTTTTCTTGCCCAAATCAATTCTATTAATAACATAATCAATAGGCTCCACTTTATCTAAGTCTATGTCTAGAGGAGGAATTTCCATTTCCACATACTTGTTCTTTGATTGATCTATTCTCAATCTAGACAAAGTCTTGGTCTTCTTTGTGACCTTGGGCTTAATAGTTAGCAATTGGCTAAAATCAAAGTCATGTGTAGAGATGGCTTGTTTCTTTATTTTAGGAGTGTTAGACACTAGACATGTGTCATCATCCACTTCCGCAAAGATGTGTCATCATCCACTTCCGCAGTCAACACTTGTGTTGTCAACTCCAGAGACTGAACACTTGTAGTAACAAAGGGTGGAGTTGAGCTAACAATAGCAGGTGAATTTGGAGCAATAGAAAATTGAGGAAGAACTTGGGTTTCTCACATGAATTTATCAAAATCTTCCAACATGGAAGAAGTAACCTCAAACAAATTGGGAAGGAAAATAGTATCAAGGTTGTCATGAGGTGTACCAAGGGCATATTCACTTGTGGAAGTGGAAGGAATAACATGAATTTTAGGAGCTTGTGAAGAAAATGACACAGTGGAACCTAAAGGAATAGTATCAGTAACTGGGACTAAAGTAGCACCTATGATATCACACAATGTAGGAGGAACGCCTTCTTGTGTCTCTTGGGATAGAGAAATACTTGGGCTTTCAAGTAATCCCTCCTCATCAAATTCTCCTTCTTCTTGTTCCTACTCATTTTAAGGTTCACCCTCTTGTTGATGTTCATCTTCATTTCCATCTTCTTCTCCTTCATCAACCTCTTCATGAGCTTGAGTTTCTTGATTTGAAATCTCACCTTTCCTCTTACCCTTTCCAATAGCAAACTTGAATTTTGGACCTTTAGGAGTCGTAGGATCCTGTTTGTTCTTGGTCCTTAGTTCAAAATTATTTCCCATAGGTCCTGTGGTGTCATCCTTGGATCCAATTTAGAAATACTTCAACTGAATGCCATGCAAATTTATCCACACATTAGTATTAGTAAGGATATTATGGAATCTAACTCTTATTGAAGTATTCTCCTTTTGGGACTACTAAATAAGAGCCAAAGGTGATCCTGAAACTTTCTTTTCATACATAGGATCTAGGATGTCTCCATCCTCTTCAAGATCCTCAGGAACATCAACAAGATCAAAATTATTAATTTGTTCTACTGTCAGACGGTAGTAGTCAAGTCTCTAGATGTCCTCTTCAGTTCTACAATCAATCCATACATATTCAATTCAATGGACATGGGTGTAACTCTTCTTTATTTTGCTCTTCATGCCCGTTTAGTCAAAATACTTCCCGTCTTTGAAAAATCTCATAGTCACCCTCCTCATCTCCTCCTCCATGCCACAAACCTTGTAGATGGAATTGATGGAATATCTCCCTATGGCGATGGGGGACTTGAGACCTGTCTTATGAGCTCTAGATTGACTCTCATGGATTGATATCATTTGGTGAGCCATCTCTATAAGAATATTCTTATCTGATGGATACCTTGGAAGCATGAAGGGTTCTCCATCAAAGCATCTAATCCTGATATATGTAAATATGGGGAACTATAAGAAAATACAACCATATTCAACCACCACCTTCCAAGCCTCATTTGACACTCTCTTGTTCCAAAAGATATTTATCCAATAAACACATGTAATGAGAAAAGAAGGCATCATTAGCCCTCCTAAAATGGTGAAAAATCTCATTGATAGTCAATTGAGTGAAGTACTTGTAAATAGGAACCTAACTCTTGTCACCTGTGGTAGATAAACCTATAAAATGCCTCATTGAGGTGGCTCCATAGACAAGATAAGAAGTCATATAAAAATTCAAGGTGGTGGGCACCTTGGTCAACTTCTCACACAAAGAATCTGCAATCTGCTTGCCCTAAAAGATCTTCCTCTTATTTTTCCTGATAATGTGAAAGTACAGATACATCCACATGTGGTAAGGGAGACCTTTCTCACTACTAAGAAGAGTAATTTGATCATTGACCTCATTAATAAAATCACTCTAAGGAAGAGACTTTGGCCACCTTGCAGTTCTAGACCAAGTTTTTTTTAACCAATTATCAATCATATTCCTCTTGCACTTATCTGAATTGTTGTCAAAGTAGGTCACAACTGACTACATATCAATATTGGTATACTACTCTATGGGTGGAAACTTGAAAATTGTATCAAAGAAGTCCTCATCAAGCTTAATGGGAGTCTTCTTTCCATTTGCATCCTTCACTAATATAGTTGTAGGGTCATACCTATTAGCAAGATCTAACACAAATTTTGGATTATGTGCCGACATAGGAAAGGCCGCCACCAAATGTATTCCATTGTTGATGGTTGGCTCCATTTTGTAGGATACTAGCGGCTCTTTGACGCTTTTCAAAAATTCATCGAGATCCACATGACCAATCTTCATATCTCTTATATTATCCATATTGGATGATATGGACAAAGGAGGAAAAGCTGGATGAATCTCTTGTTTCTTGAACTTCATTGATCTCTTGCTAGGTTAGGGCTCCATCATTTGGAATAAGTACACTGGAACATGAAAATTTTAACACCATATTGATATTATTAGCCTCCATAGAAATCTCAATTGATAAAATAAATGCCATCAATCAACAACAAATTGGCCAAAAACCACCAATTTGTAAGTGTGTGAATTAGGTGCAAATCAAACTTAACAAGTCCAATTTGCACTTAATTGAGTGGAACATTAAGTCCGATTTGCACTTAATTACGTTGAAAATCGATAAAAAGTGCATATCAGACTTATAAGTCTTATTTGCACTTGAAGATAGAAAAAAAACAACTCAAGTGTATATCGGGTTTATTTCCCCGATCTACACCTAAGAAAGAAGGGGAAAAAACCAAAGGTACATATCGGGTTTGTATCCCCGATCTACACTTCATATAGGAAAAAACATTATATGGTGTGAATTGGGGTCATAACCCCAATTCACACCTAAAGGGAGCAAAATGGTGTAAGTCAGGGATACAACCTCGACTAACACCAAAAACATGACAATCAAAATAACCAAGTTGTGTCGAGTGGGGTTCCAAACCTGATCGACACCAAAGAAAAGGAAGGTGATGAAAAATGGTGGGTGGAAAGATTTTAACCCTACCACACACCACTAAGTAAAGTTTTGGTGTGTAACAAGGTTACATCCCCATACGCACCAAGGAATGACACTAGAAAACTAAGAGAAAATAGAGATGGTGGGTCGAGGTTATGACCTCGATCACCACCACAGTCAAAGACTATGGTAGGAGTCAGATTAGTAACCCCTTCTCACACCACTATCAGATAAAAAAAGAAAATCATGGTGAGTAATGGGGCTATGTGCCTGGCACACACCAAAAAGACCATTCTATGGTGTATGAAAGACACATAGTTCCCGCCATCTACCATGAAGGGCATGAAACATGAAACTTGGAAATACGACTTGGGTAGGGTCGGGATTGAAATCTGACACATATCCAAGCAAAAATATTTGGTATGTGTCAATTTCCAAACCCAATTCATACCAAATATAATTAGGGCACAACAAAAATAATAATACAGATCAAAAGCTTAACAATACAAAGCTTGGAGTTAAAAATACATGAGGTAGGCCAAAAAATAACGTACCTCGAGTTGCAAAATCCAACTCAAAAGGAAAAATAGTGCCTTGAATCTAAAAAATAATGGAAAAATAAAGGTATAAATGAATAATATAAGAAGTATGAAACCCAATTTGAATCAAGCTCTCAAAACCATAAATGCCAAATCGTGCCAATACGTGCATAATAATGGTGTAAATCAGGCCTATAGGTCTAATTTGCACCAAAATGACTTAAAAGGTGTAAATCGGACCTATAGGTCTAATTTGCACCAAGATGAGACAATCAAGTGCATTGTCAGGGTTAAAATCCAACTTTGCACTTAAAGCTTAAAAATGGTGTAGAGTCGGATTTAAACCTCGACTTTACATCAATCAAGAAAAACTCTTTTTAAAGTTAAAATTTGAATTTTAACTTGGAAGAAAAGATTTCCAAGATCGAACACAAAGTGTTCAAAGACAAGTGAGGCAACAAAAATTCTTCAAAACTCACAACTTGGAGAAATGAGAATGAGTTTTAAGAAAAATTTGTAGGGGTTATCTTGTTTTCACACAAAATGAAAGAACTTGGATAACATATATCATTTAAATATGCACATTATGAAAACGATAATTAATGACTTACTAGCAATGTGCAAAAATATTTAGTAGTCTTTTGCAATGATGCATAAGGGTAATTGAACTTTACAAGAATGGTAACCACAGGTGTGATCATATAACATATGGAAAAAATCAGCCAAATTAGGAACGATGGTTGGGTTAAGTCACATTATTTAGGCCAACGTGTTATCTCCTATAACCATTGTTGGGGACATAGGCATTCTCAGACCTATGAACCCAGGTGGAGTTGATGTCTTGTATCTGCATCAACCAAAACATGCAAATACTTTTGCATGCATATACTATATAATACATAAAAGCATAAATAGACATTCATGAATTGAGGTCACAAAATAATCATGGTCAGTAGAAACATATCTCACTAAATTAAAATGTCATCAACAAGATACCATCAAGTAATTACAAAATATCCTTATAATATATCTAGACATCATAATATAACATCATGTCATATCATCAAAGAGTCATCATTCATATATGATCATCACTAAACTACCAGTATAACCTACCATCCACATCCATAGTGATATCATATGAACAAAAGAATATAGTTGTAATAAGGATGCACCTCATGAGTGCTAATAAAAAAGAATGATATGTGCAAAGTTGTGATAAAAAATAAAAAGAGTTAATCTCAGATGAAAATAAGCAACTGATGAAATTAAAACATAGGAGGCATTACATCCTCCCCCTAGGAGTAGTCTTAATTACTCTTAGAATCCTACAAAAAAATAGGGATACAACTCTCTCAACTATGTGGCATCCTCCCATGTGGCTGAAGTCTCATCACTTGGGTCCCATTAGACCCTTACCTGCTCTATATCTTGACTGTTGAGGGTTAGCCTCCAATGTTGAAGGATGTTAATAGGCTCTAAAGAAATATTCTTGTCCTCAACCTATAAACCACACCAATAAAGAACATGAGTCACATTGGAAATATACTACCTAACCACTAAAACATGGAAGATATTGTGGATGCGAGATAGGCTAAGTGGTAAAGCAAGGTTGTAGGAAATAGGACCAATCCTCTCTAGAATCTCAAAAGGGCCAATAAAATGTGGTGCCAAATTAGAGCATTTTCTATACTAGATGGGGCTCTTTAGAGGACGCACCTTCAAGAACACGTGATCACCTACCAAAAACTAGCAATCTATCCTATGGGCATCATCATACTATTTATATCAATCCTAATCTATGGTCAAATGCTCCCTAATTTGAACTACTTGTTGCTCCATATCCTGAAGCATCTCAAAACCCAAAATAACATGATCCTTTAAGTGATCCCAACTCAAAGGAGTATGACATTGTCGATAATACAAGGCCTGAAAAGGTGGCATGCCAATAGAACTATGATACCCATTATTATAAAAAACTCTACCAGGTACAAATAGTCCTCCCAACGAGACTGTTGATCCATAATATACATATGAGGCATGTCCTCCAATACCTAATTAAATCTCTTAATTTGACCATTGGTCTTAGGATGGTATGCAAAACTAAAATTGAGTTAGGCACCCAATGCATGTTGTAGAGACATCCAAAATGTAAAATTAAACAATAGGTCCCGATCTAATATGATCTTGTTGGCAATTAACACTCATCCGGTAAGAGTTAATGGTATTTTGGGTTGTCATTGATGGCAACTCATCTTCAGGTGATTGTAATTCAT
The DNA here is from genome assembly GCF_030272615.1 of Cryptomeria japonica. NCBI lineage: Eukaryota > Viridiplantae > Streptophyta > Pinopsida > Cupressales > Cupressaceae > Cryptomeria > Cryptomeria japonica. The sequence continues at coordinate 435,057,860 of NC_081406.1, forward strand.
AAGAACTCATCTCCAAGTGTAAATATTCTATCGGATTCATTACTTTGTTTTGTTTGGTTTAACCGACATTTATTTCACTTAACCGGCATTCACTTTGGTTCACACCCAACTAAGTCCTTGTAGTGCCCCTTCCCTAATCCGATTCTAATCTCGGTTTGACCTTGGTTAGTGAATCATGTAATCATGTTATAGTCAGATGTTTTAATTATTGTTCGTACATGTTAATGTAGTTTTCACATCAATTCGTATGCAAGTTTAATAGTTCTCCTATTTTGTGTTATTAATCTCGAACTAACACTTTCATTAAGTATATATATGTATGCATGTATGACTCTTTGTTGTAGGAGATTTCAAGTACAGTACTGCATGGGTGCGAGGTTTGTCTCCACCTGGATTCGCAGGTTTGAGTGTACCTCTTTGGTCCTTAGATTTTGGATTAGGTGGTCGTAAGACCCTTGTTTGACCATAGTCGTGCTCAAGTGAGCATCGTCAGTCATCATCGATATTCCCTTTGGGTGGGTATGCAGGTCGTCTATCTACTTGGTGTTCTTGGGTTGCATGTTTTTGCATGTGGTTAAATTAAGTAATTAATCCTTAATGTTTAATTTGATTTAATGTGTTTTTACGCATTAGAAATTAAGGTACTAAATTAAATAGGTTCCCTTTAAGCGATTAATCGTTAATTAGAATTGATCAATCCAGATTGGTAGCAAGTTTGATTAAATGGTTAATTTTAAATTGATTAATTTTATTTTTTTATGCTTTTGGAAGGGAAAGATTTAAATTTATTTGAAATAGAATTAATTTAATTCCCTTGATTTTTAAAAATAAAAATAAAAATAGAAAGGTTGATTTTAATTATTTAAGAAAATCAATTTTAATTCGAAAAGCGAGTTTAGTATATTTTGGATATAGTTTTGAAAGAATGAATTTGGGGATTTTATTTTAATTAAAAATATTGTACCCTCATTAATATTTTAGAATATAAAGGTTAATTTTGTTAAAATTGAGAAAATTAGAAATTAAATGAGGAAGAGGCATTTTGATTTTTCTAAATTAGAAATAAATTGTGTAAATGTATTTTTATTTAGAAATGAGATTTTTGGTCAAAAACTTGGCCATTTTTAACCTAGGTTTGGAAAAATATTTTGGGGGGCAGGAATGATTTTTGAAAAAATAGGGCCAGGAGACATTTTAGGAATAGGTTTCTGGAGAAATTTTGGGGCATTGGGTGGAAGAAGGATTCTGAGCTCGCAGGTTGGGCTCTCCTTCAAATCTCTTCCAGGATTGCGTATGGAGGTAGGATTTCTTTTATTTGTCTCTTGTGTTGCCACAAAGATTTACTGTTTGGTTTTGGAAGAAATGTGTTTGTTTGCAAATTTGGATAAATGGTAGTAAATCACTCTTAGTTGCAAGAATAGTGTTGTTTGGAAAATGTATTCCATTTCCAGGTCTGGTTATTCTGGAAAAATTATCAATATTTGTTGTTCATGGACATTTTGGAAATTAATTTAGTCTTTGTGTGAGACTGTAAATTAAATAAAACTAGGATTTTATTTTTATTTTTATTTTTTTGGTTTATTGAAAATTTAAAACGAAATTTAATTTTTTTTAATTTTGGGTGATTTAGGGTAGGAGGGCGAAGGAGCCGAGGCTCAACTTGCACCCCTCCTCCCCACGGGTTCGCAACAGAGCCAGTGACCACATTTGTGGCCACAGAATCCGCGTCCACATTGTGGCCGCAGGAACCCTACATCCATAGTGTGGCCGCAGGGGTAGCGGGTGGGCTTCAACCACTCCCGTGATGGGAGGTGGGCCCCATAGTGGAAGTTCCTATTTTGTTTTATTTTATTTTATTTATTAAAATTTAAATAAATATTTCGTGGGTAATTTTGGGTATTAAAAATTTTAAATATTGTTTTTATTTAAAAAGTTTAATAGTATATTTGGTTTTTTTATTATTAATTAAGTATATATATATATTTTATTAATTGTGGATTTATATATATATATTAATTAATAATTAATTTGTAAATTTAATATCATTTTTGAACTAGTATATATTGTGGATTAATACATATGTATTAATTAATATTAAATTTGTAATTTGTTAAATACATGCAAGGAAGTATCATTAGATTTGGAAAACGATTATTGATTTAATTTCCCTTAAATTGTATGTTTCCATTTTTGGAAAGTGTATATTTTTACTGCAAGAGATGAGATTAGATTATTGTCTTCGACCAAGGATGAAAATGATGTTTTATTTTTGAAAATTAATATCATATTTTTATGCGAGTAATGAATAGTTGATTTTATATCATTGTGTATACTGCATACATTATAACTATTATCATGTGATTTTGGTTTGAAAACTCATGATGAAATATTTAAATTATTGTATGATGCAATTGGACTTTAGTGAGTTAGTAACCATGAACGACTGTACCTAGATAAGGTAGACAAACTCCAATCAAACTTAGATCATTTAGAAAACTGGATCAATTTTTAATGTTTAAATCAATATGGAAAAAGATTGTCTTTTCCGATTATTGCCTATGCATGTTTAAATTTATGTATTCACATTTGCTTAAGAAATGACAAGTCTTTGATTTTGTTTGTTGGACCCTGTTGTAAGATTGAATTAGGAACCTGTTCCTGTCCTCGATCCTGAGTTTGACTATTTTCTTGTGATGGTGTTGTAGCCGGTCATGTCCTTTATGCAGGTGTCGAATGTTGATTTGTGGTTGACCATAGCTAGTCAAGTCTCTAGAAAGAGTACTGTCAGTCAGTGCACCTCGTATGAAGTCTTGTTTGACCAGGTGGGTATTCCCTCTGTTTTCTTGACCTTGTGTATTCCTGGGTTTAGGAGTTCATTGAGTATGGTCTAGTATCTTAGGGGAAAGTGGCTTTCGATTGGGGGTCGTGCCCAAAGTGGTTGTTGGGTAACCCATCGAAAGTGTGTCTAAATAAGTGATAACCTAATAGCATATTAGGGAGTTAGTTAATGAATCACTAAGTAAGTTAATTGTGCCTCACGTATGGGATGAGTGCTAGTACAGGCTCGACATGCAGTGAGAAGGCCTGAAATGGCAAACCATCATCCTTGTCTTCACGAAAGGATGTGTGGGTCCACATGAGGCTTGGATGGGTCGGAGGTTCAGAATAGGTTGCTAGGGTAACCCAGTGGATGGGGCTGGAACCTATGAAGACCTGCCATGGTAACCATACTAGGTTATGTGATGACACTTGTCCCTTATGTTCGCTAGTGTGTTGTTTTGTTGTCTTTGATAGGAACATTATTGAGGAGTCATCCTGATGTTTATGCCCTGGTGAGAACCTGATATCCATGATAGACCATGAGATGCTTATGATGGGTTGCGAAGATTTAGTTTTGTGAATGCTCCAATTGATCTTTTGTTATTACTTCTTATTATGTGCAGTTGGATCCTTTCCTATTCAAGGATCATTCATGTATTTATTTGACCAATGTGGTCGTATGTATTATTGGTTATATTTGCCTTGATGGAAAGATTGTAATGATGTGAACCTTATGTATTATTCACTATTATTTAATTATTAGAGGGGTCTTGTAGTTGAGCAGACCCAGAGATGTAGCCCACTAGGGGTGAACTCTAAGATCATTTCGGTATTATGTGGTGTTTTACATTCTTACGTTCCTCTTTATTTTAGCATGTTTGGATGGCATTATGTTAGAATGTTTAACGTGGGTTAGATGAAGTTAATCTTAAATGCATGTATGTACTCATCTTATTAAATGTAGTAATTTGGATCATGAAATAATGTAGATTAGAATAATGGAATATATTCAATTGATGATTATGAAATTAAGTATGCATGAAAAGTATTCATTAGTTTATGATGAAATTTAAGTACGTTATGAAATTAGATGCATGACTTAAGTTTTAAGTTTGAACGTACTGTATGGTTAAAATTTATTGGATGAACCTTAATCATGTTATCTATACTTTTATCCTCAATGGATGAACCTTATCATGTGATCTATAATATTAACTTACCGAAAGAAATTATCCTTTGTTTAAGTTTTATCATGTCATTAAGTTAATCAACTTAATTGGATTAATTAAGCATGAGTTGAGTTAAATGTTGAATTAAGTAATCATTTTGGGAAAATCTTTACGTGTTGTTTAGTCTTCCACTGTAGTATCTGAACTTATGATAACTCGTTGTACCATTGTGTTGAGTTTAATTTTTTTTTTAAATTATTTGCACTCTATTCTTGTGTTTTAGCTTTATCCCTTCAGGGTTTCCTGGCGGGGCATTACAGTCTTGATCCTGGTAACTAATCCCGACAACATGCATTTGGAACCCGATAATGGATATGACCCAACTAGGAGATCTTAAGGCCTCGATAATTTATTTCATGGATTTTATGGTAACCTACAAAGACTGACATGATCAATGGGATTATGTTTGAAATTCATTATGATTGAGTAGTCAATAGTTTTATATTTTTCATTGAAGCCGACATGTTGGAAGATAGGAGGATATTTAAGGAGATCCTTTCAGCGATGGATACATAGTTAGTTTTGGAATGGGAATTTTTATTGCAAATTATTCAGTGATTATCAGCATACATTTTGGTCAGTGATTAGAATCTTTTGTGTGCAGTTTTACGTGCACAACATAACCGGTAGAAGAACAGGGCAGAACAAAGCATCAACAAATTGGTACACAGTGAAAGTTATCAGAGCATAAACTAGAATTTATCTAGCATGGTTAGATGCATCTTATAAGTTCATTATACTTTGTAATTCTTTGTACATCAGTGAGACTTCTCATTTTGTGTTGAGCAACGAGCTCTAGGCGGTTGGCCTGATTACATGTGCAACCCCCTTCATGTAATATTTGTATACCTTGATCAAGTATATAGATATTATGGGTATCAGCCCCACCATGGTTTTTCCCTTTCTAGGGTTTTCCACGTATAAATATTGGTGTTATGGTGTTGTCTCTTTATGTGTTATTTGGTGTATGCACTTTAATTTAATTTACTTTTAATTGGTTAATAAGCAATAAGTTCAAAACTAGCTTTACTAGTAGAACATTGATTCAGCCCCCCCCTCTCAGTGTTCTTGGATTCCAACAATTGGTATCAGAGCCTGGTTCCTCAAAAGAAGTTTAACCACTTGAGGAAGATCCAGAATTTGGAATCAATGGAAACCAATCTGCAGCAGCAACTTCAACTTGCTCTTGAGGATCTTAATAATGAGAAGATGGAGAACAATAAATTGAAAAATATACTAAAGCAAGCCAAAGAACACATCATTTCACTATAAGGAAATATTTCAATTGTTAAGGCTAAGAGGAAGGAACTATGTGATCAATTCCAAAATCAGAATAGTGATGAGGAAGATGCTATGAAGGATCAATGTTAGAAAATTACTCAAGAGAAAATTATCTTGAAGAATGAGATGCAAGCCCTAACCATGAGGATGTGCAAGGAGATTGAGGATAGAAAGAAAAATGAAGAAAATCTAGCTCAAGCATTGAAGGATAGATCTGATGAATGCAACAGACTGACACATGAGAATGATATGCTAAAACTTGAGTTGACACAGTCCTGGAACAATGAACATGAACTTGAGAGATAGATTATAATCATGAGAGATGACTTGGTCATTGCAAATGAGTACAAGGAGAATTTCAAGTATAGATCAAGTAAACTTGATGAACTATTGAAGAATCAGAGAGATACTAATGTTAAGAGAGGTCTTGGCTATGAAGAAGGAAAAAGCTTCAGTACTGCACAACAAGATCAATCATCTGGACACAAGAAAAATCATACCAACAATCAGAACTAGAAATCATTGGTAATATGATCTAATGCTCACAAATTCAATGGTACATGTTTTATTTGGAATAAATATGGTCATATGGTTAGTCAATGTAGAAATAGGAATAATCAGAACAATATATCATTCACCGGTCTTGGAAATGTAATATGTCATGCATGTAGAAAATTTGGACATATGGCTAACCAATGCATATCAAAAGGAAATCAAAGAAATCAAGGGTTTAACAAAGCAATTCAAAAGAACAATATTGTGTGTTATGCATGCAACAAGATTGGACATATTGCTAAATATTGTAGAACTAAGAACCCAATGGCAACTAATGAAAATGCAGATGAGAAGGGAAAGGCAAAAGTGGAAGACATCAAGAAACAACATGAGAAAATAGGGGTAAGAAGATCGGATACACAACTGACAGATCACCTGGTAGAGTCATTAGGTCCTACACCGGTAGTAGATACAACTAGTAACTAAGGCATTCTACCTTAGGGGTAGGCAAATCATTGAAGACCATGCGAATACGCCAGATTAGATTTGTAGTCAAAGAATTCTAATTATGGATGGTACTAAGGAAATTTCATTTGTTTACCGGAATCTACTTGTAGACTATGTGACCTGGTAAAGCTTCCTGGCAGCATTTATGACAGTAAAAAAATAGGGTTAACAATGATAAAAGGGAAAAGTAAAGTTATTTTTGTCACACAATGATCGAGCATTAAGTGGAGTGATTTCTAGAGCGATTTAGAGTCCAAGTTGATTTGTATAAGAATTTTATCTTCAAAGGCGATTTCATCTCCCTACAATGTCTCAAGGTATTTTTCATTTGCAGAAACCCTAATTTCGGTATCTAGTTATTATGGCTTCTTCATCATCCAACATCAACACTCCTTTGGTGGTGGAAATCAAGAACTTCCCCCATCCTATTTTCAAGAAGGATCCTTTCAAGTCACTTCAGGATGAACCTTTGGGAGCATTTTTGAGCGTTTGTCATGCTATTCTTCACACTGAGGATATTAGGGCATACATATGATGGTATGATGAAAGAATAAAGATCCGATCAAATACTGAGAGGGGGGGTGAATCAATAGATAGAAAAACTAATAAACTTTCACCTTACATAGAAATAACCTCTCAAGTAAACTTAGACCTATCAATGCAATACACTGTCAAGATAAATTGGTTGTCTATTAACAGATAACAATAAACAACTTGAAACTCACAATCATCAAAATACTTTTACTTGACACAAGTAAAGCCTTATTTCAAATTGTTACCGATTACCATAACTTATCAAAGTGAAACAAGTAGTTAAGCAATTCAACCATAGAAACATAACCACAAAAACATTCACCACTTGACATAATATTTTGACGTGGAAACCCAAATGGGAAAAACCACAGTGAGATGAGACTAACAAGATAACTATCTGAACTCTTCTGAAGTTTTCCCTGTTAGGAGCCAAGCCTGTTAAAGCTTTTACAAAAAGTCCTGTTAAGAATAGATCCTGTTAGGGACCACCTGGTTAAGGGATTGACTATAATGCCTTGTTAGAAGTAATACCCTATGAGGATTAACCTTTTTAAAGGATTTAGAATCCAAGCTAATGGATCACCTAGTTAGAGGATTTGAATAACACCAATCTTGTTAGAGCTTACCCGGTTAGGGGATTTTACTATTGTAATTGTTAGACAACAACAGGGGTTTGCTGATATATTTGAATAGCACTACACTTTCTTGTTCAGATCCTTTTCATGCTCCTATCTTCCTTTACTCAAAATGTAGATACATCATCTGGTTCGGAAACCAAACACTCAACTAAAACTTTTCCAACACACTTAACGAAAACAACTCATTGACCTTATAAACAAATCAATTAGGTTGGTAACACAACAAAAACCTAATTCTCTCATAGAGATTACAAACAAGTCAGTTCAGGTATGACTGTTGGATTACATAATAATCTCTACACATCATTCAAGAAAGCCTCGACCGCTCTTTTATCACCACTTCATCGAACTCAGTAACTCATCACACGCTTTGCATTACATGCAATATACTTGATCATTCCCTAGACAAAAAAACATTAACTCAATGTGCCAAAAACTCTTTGAAACTCTCTTCATACAATATGCATACGTGTCATAATCATTACCGCTCATCATCAGATCATAAATCAATATAACCAATTCACCAAACTTTATCGGTTAGGGTTTATCAAATCAACAGGTAGGGTTTACCGGTTCAACTCTCCAAACTTAGAAATATCAATTCACTCCTCAAACTTACCTACCGGTTATAGTTCCCTTTCACTTAGCTCTTCCTATCGATTACAAAGCAGCATTACAACAATAACATTACCAGTTTATTGACATCAATGACAACATAACAAATTATTAATGAAATCTTTATGCAAATGCCAACAACATCAATTGCAATATTGAGGAGCTCGGCAGATATGAGTTGTACTGCATTTTAATAGAAAACCTAATTACCAACAACCAATTGAAACAAGAATTTGCACACTTGTAGAGGAAGGGTTTCACACAGTTCATGGATTTTCCCACTTTTGATGAGTTGGAATGGGTACAATACGTTTTGAGCCTCATTCATAGAGAGTTTATTTGGTTGGAGAGGTCGTACAAGATTACAGAGGAAGTGATTAAGAATGTCACCTATCTTCACAATGTTGGAGGTATACCCGGCCCTAGGTGCAATATTTCTAACACGCAACTAAACAAGCTCACCGACGCTACTTTTGATGGACGATCTATGAGGGTTGATGATGTGAGAGATATTGATCTTAAGTTTATCATGATGATTATCAGTTACAAGGTTTATCAGTCTAATCGGCAATAATATTTTGGTTTCTCATCAAATGGTTAAGGAGGATGCACACTATGATCTTTGTAGTTTAATGTTGAAAGAGCTCATGACAAACCTCACAAAAATTAAGCAAGACAAGAATAATACTTTCCAGTATGGCTCTTTTGTTATCTATCTGCTATTTTACTTTTTGGGCACTATTCCCAATTTTGGAAAGATTCAATGGGATTTTGACCGCCTGATAGTGTCTCAGACAGGTCAAATTTTGGATAGGCAAGGGGACAAGTTAAGGCAGGCAAATTTATGGGCATTCTTCGAGACATTCCAAAATCTATAGTAGAAAAGTATAAGGATACTATATCTTTTGTGGTTAATAGATATGAGTGCATGATGGAAGCTGTACAACTAAGAATAATTTGGATCATGCCTATGGGGTATGAGGTGGATGAGGCCACATTGGATACCTATGCACAATGCTTACTGTAAGCACCAGCAGATGAAAAGGAAGAAAAATTTGGCACAACCCAAGAAAAAGGACTTAAGGTTCACTAAGAATAGGTTGCACCAACAATAAGAAAGAAAAAGACTATGGTTGCAACGTAATCTCTTATAGGTGAAGGGCATAAAAGGACAAAAGTTGAACAAAAAGTTAAAATTCTTGAAGCCTGCAGGAAAGAAGAGATGAAGCAAAAGGGGAAAGAGGAAAGGGAAGACCAGAAAGAAGCTCAGGCCACTCCCAATGTGGTCCTCATACAAATAGAGACTTCTAAGAAACCAAAAGCACCATCCACAAAGATTGCTAGTTCTAAACCGGCTGAGCCCCCAAAGAAAAAGAAGGATACCCAGCAATACATGACTATTTCTTCTGAAGAAACAAAATCTAATGAGGGTATAAAGGAAATTCATAAGAAGAAAGGAGTAGAGAGGGAGAAAAAGAAAGAACCTATTAAGGAGACTCCCCAGAAGCCCAAAATAACAATTGTACATAAGACAAAACCTAAGTTAGAAGAGAAGCCCAAACCAAAACCTAAGAGGAGAACCAGTAAGAAGAAAATGAACGCTCAGGATATAATTAATCAAATTATTAATGATGGGAATTTAGATAATATTTCCTTATTTTTTGATGGATTTGAGAAGGATAAGAAGCAAATTGAGGAAGCAATTCTTTTATATCTTTATTCTTTTAGTAGGGCAATGATTGAGCTTGAGAAAATTTTGCCTAAAGACTTGTATGATAAGTTGGAAGCCATAAAGTTACATGCTCAAACTCTAGACCGACAGATAAAAGAGATAGAATTAATTAATCTTTGTCCCACAATAACCCCTCCATAGATGGCAGATCTAATTAATAAAACCAGCTCATTTGAATTCAATCCTAAGCATAGAATAAACATCCTCATGTTGGAAAGGTTTGAGGAGATCCGGAAGGAAACAATAGACATTTGGGTAAGAATTCTTTTGAGTTTTGGGTATGAACTAAGTCCCAATTTTGTTTAATCTCAAAGTATTTAGTTTCCTAAAGATCAACAACCAGTAGAACAACCAAGTGTATATACTAAGAAACCGGCTAGCACTCCACTGGCTACCACTATACCGGTTAGTGAGTTGTATTTTGCAACAAAGGATATATCGACTGATAATGTACAAATTGCAGAGGATTTATAGGATCTGGATAGGGCACCAAGTGGTGAAGCCACCGGTGCACATGAGATAAAAGATTCTAAGGTTACCTCACCGACAGACAAGGGTAAGGAAGTTGTGACAGATCTCTCTTATGGCTTGGCAATTGACACTTTGGTTATAGCCAAAGGGAACTTGTCACAAATTTCTATTAGTTTTGACAAACCCTACCACTAGATGTCATCAACTAAGAAAATTTTGGTGGCGGTCATACTTCAAGCACAGGCAACCCAAGAATTGGCTCAAGAAGAGTCAAAAGATAGAAAATTAATTCAACACAGTTTTGAAGTTTTGAACTGGTTGGTACCAGAATTTCAAGAACAAGAGAGCACAAGCTCATCTGGTAAATGGGAGGAAATTATTAATTTAATTCCCAAGCATTATGATTCTTTATTGAAAATTTCAATAACAGAGGCCAAAGACAAATTTGTTGAGGCCTAGAAATAGACATTTTTGCAGATGATTGAGTTTGACAAGGGTAAACTCCAAACTTTCTTGCAATCCATTGATGCAGCATTGGTGGAAGGAGGTAATGTATATAAGACTTGTCTATATTTTGGTAAGCTCACAACATCTATAGACAAGCAACTATTAGACTATAGGAATAATTTAATTCAGATTTCTAATTCTTACAACCCAGCAGTCAATCTTACAAGATCTTTTGATGGTCCAATTTTGGTAGTCATGGATCAAATTTTCAAATTGGAGAAGGATAGGGACAGTATAATAAAGAGAGAAAATGAGATCCGAAATCGTATTGGCCCCTAGTTAGATAATTTATTATTTCATAAGACTAAGTGCATTGCTAACATGCAGAAGGAGGATCCCAAAACATCTGAGGAAATTGATTATTAAACTACTCTCTTGAATGGATTCATCTCCATTCTTGACTCACTCAAGAAAGGTTGGGATACCTACTTTTCATTTTTAAATAATATGTATGCAAACATTATGAAACTTGTATAGAACCGGCTTATATTTATAACTATACATAATTCTTTGAGGACACCCCACTTTGTCATTGATGTCAAAGGGGGAGGAATAAAGTGAAAAATGCATATAGTTCTCAAGGGGAGCATTAGATGTATATAGAAAATTCTTGTACAGGTCAGGTGGTCAAGAAAATTTAGAGGTAGATTGGTGATGTCATCATTTTTCACATGAGTGTTGTCATCAATGTCAAAGGGGGAGATTGTTGACAATTGGCACTCATCCAGTAAGAGTTAATGGAATTTTGGCTTGTCATTGATGGCAACTCATCTTTAGGTGATTGCAATTCATAAGAACTCATCTCCAAGTGTAAATATTCTATTGGATTCATTACTTAGTTTTTTTTGGGTTAACCGACATTCATTTCACTTAACCGACATTCACTTTGCTTCACACTCGGCTAAGTCCTGATCTTGGTGACTAATCTCGGCAATGTGCATTTGGAATCCAGTAATGGATAGGAACTAGCTAGGAGATCTTAAGGCCCCAATCATTTATTTCATGATTTTTTTGGTAACATGTGAAGGTTGACATGATCATTCAGATTATGTTTGAAATTCATTGTGATCTGGCAGCCAATATGTTTATATTTTTCATTGAAGTCGACATGGTGGAAGATAGGAGGATATTTAAGGAGATCCTTTCAGTGATGGATACATAGTTAGTTTTGGAATGGGAATTTTAATTGTAAATTATTCAATGATTATCGGTATGCATTTTGGTCAGCGATATGAAGCTTTTGTGTGCAATTTCATGTGCACAACATAACCGGTAGCAAAACAGGTCAGAACAAAGCATCAACAAACTAGTACACATTAAAGGTTATCAGAGCATAAACTGGAACTTATCTAGCATGGTCAGATGCATCTTATAAGTTCATTATACTTTGTAATTACTTTTTAATGCTTTGTAAGTTAGTGAGACTTCTCATTTTGTGTTGAGCAATGAGCTCTAGGCAATTGGCCTGATTGCATGTGTAATCCCCTACATGTAATATTTATATACCTTGATCAAGTTTATAGATATTGTCGGTATCATCCCCACCATGGTTTTTCCCTTTCTAGGTTTTTCCACGTATAAATATTGGTGTTATGGTGTTGTCTCTTTATGTGTTATTTGGTGTATGCACTTTAATTTTATTTACGGTTAACCGGTTGATAAGCAATAAGTTCAAAACTAACTTTACTGGTAGAATATTGATTCACCCCCCTCTAAATGTTCTTGGATTCCAACAGATCCTACATGGTATCCCATGCAGTTGTATCCTCTATGAAAATGCATGCATGATTTGATAGGGAAGAAGGGTTCTACCTTGGATAATTTATCCACTGTAACCATGATAGCATCATGTTGACATTAAGACATAGGTAGACCCACTTTAAAATCCATAGAAATTGTATCCCACTTCAACTCAAGAATGAGATGTGATTTCAAAAGGGCTATAGGATTACGATGTTCTTCTTTTACCCTTTGACACTCTAAGCACCTGGACATAACATTTTTTATATCATGCCTAATCCCTACCCAATGACACAACTATCAAAGGTCTAAATGCATCTTATGGACACCTAGATGTACGTAATAAGGAACACGATGTGCCTCAGTCAGGATCAAAGTATGAAGATCATCTGCAATAGGGACATAAATATGACCAAGATGCAAAAATAGTCCATCTAACTCTAAATAATATCCTAAAAATTGACCCTCAAGAACCCTCCCCAACTCAATCTCTACTCTTGCCTCTTAGTATAATGTATCATTAGGCAGTTCCTCAAGGATACGACTCCGCAAATCCATACCAAGAGTCATAACCAAAATCTCATGTCTCATCCTACTCATGGCATATACTAAAACACTTTGCTTTCCCTAAATGTAGTGTATATCAAAGTCATACTCACAAATAAACTTCATCCAATAGTATTGTCTATCATTTAGGTTCAGTTGAGTAAAACTATACCAGTAAATCGTGATGATTGCAATGCAACTTGTTTAGGGTAAAAATGGATTCTAGTAGTTTTAGGACCTAATTTCACTTGCATCAAACATTGGAATAAAAAACCACCTAAAAGAGTGATCCTATTTGACTAAATATTTTTAAATAGAGTCAAGGGATACTTTTAGGGTTTCTATTCCTTTTCTACTATGAAAGGGAATGTGCTAAATGTGAAAGAATGCAAGGCTATACTTAATAGCACGAATAAAAGTAACTAGAAAAATAGTAATAATATATTGATAAAGTAACAAAACTAAAATAAAAAGTATAGATCTTAGAATAAGGATTTGATGTGCACCTATGATTAAAAACTAAACTTGATTTGGTAGGACCAGGGCGTTGCATGCCCTAGTCTGAAAAATTGTGCTAAGTTGCAAATTGGAGGACCAGACTATAAGACTATTATAAGAATTCTTATGAAGTATAGATCCAATTGAGGAGGATTATGTCATGGGATTCCATGGCCCTAAAGGACTAGGGCGTGAACCCTAGTCCATGAAATCTAGGTCTATTTTTTAGTAATGGGTATGTGCCTATTTGCTGAGATCTCCCAAAAATTATCTGCTTCGATGAAAACCTGTAATTGTACCTACAAGCTTATAATAGTGTGCTTGTGGATATATAGGGTTTTGCCTTAGTCAAACCCCTTGTTTTGGTGATTTCCACCTCCACAAATAGCCAATGTTGTAGTTGAAAATGTGCGATCTATAATATCATGTGTTTGTAAGATTGTTATGAGAAAAATACAAACTAGAGTTCTACCCTATGTTTTGAGCAAAACCCTAAAATGAGTGTAACGAAAATGATTTAAAACACAGATGCAATGTAAATATATAGATATAGTGAAAATATAAAAATCAATATTATGTAGATCTAAAGCCCAATATAGAGACATGAAAACAACATGAAATAATACCAAATCCTAAGGAAGAGGAACAAGTCAATCAAGAGTCGGTGATTTCCTTATCATTCTTTGATATCTCCTAAAGCTTCCATAGTTGATGAAAATGTTGATCAAGACTTAATTTATGGATGAATTGTAGATCTAAGACTTCACAAAATAGCAACACTTTCACTTCACAAGGATCTCTTTTTAAATTGCTTGATTGGAATCCTCAAATGAGGGAAAGAAACACCATATATATGAAACCCCAATTTTAAATTTGATAAAAAGGCCAACTTAGAATTGATGAAATTTGACACCAAGTATGATTTGAATATGATAAGACTATCCAAATAATCTCTTTAAATTAAAGGAAAAAAGTATGGGCCTAGGTGGTATACTACTTGATCCAACCAACTTTTTTTTTATTTTCTAGGGATGTGAGCTATTGTGATTCTAATGCTAAATCTAGCATAGTGGCACAATTAATATGTGTATATGTGTGAAATATATCTTGAAGGTCAAAATTAGGATAGGATTAGGATTAAATAAAAAGGGGTGCACCTAGGATCAAGGGCCCAATTTTATAATATGTAAATTGATTACAAAGGACTTGGGTTTAATAAAATTAATAATGAAATGCCTAAATAAGCCATATAATGTAAAATACAATGGGACACACTAGGGTGGGTGCTAATCTAAGCATGGAATTGGACAACCTAATTAAGGGTGTGCAATTCATGATGCTACACAACTCAAACTTATGGCCCAAAAGAAAGTGCCTCCATCGTACAAGAGAGTGCACCACCATTGCTAGCTCCAAATTATGGATGGGGTAATTTATCTCATGATCCTTGAGATTATGGGACTTATATATAATCACATGCCCTTCTTATGTGAGAAATATCCCCAAACCCTCCAAAGATGCATTAGTAGACACAAGAAAATCTCCAACTAGATCTAGCACTACCTAGATCAGTGCACTAATCAATCATAGTTTAAGAGCCTGAAAATTTGCCTCACACCACTTTGACTAAACAAACTTCATCCCTTTCCTCTGAAGAGAAGTGATAAGGTATGCCAATATAGATAAGTCATACATGAAATGGTGACAATATCCTACCAATCCCATGAAGCATTGGTTGGCACTAACCAGTAAATAATAGCTTAAATCTTAGAGGGATATACTAAAAAACCCTCTCCTAAGATGATATGGCCCAAATATCTCACCTCGGTCTAGAAGAACCCACACTTGGCTAGGTTGTCATATAATTGATGGTATCAAAGATATTGCAAGAAAGATGCAAGTGAACCTCATGTTCCTCCATCATCCTCAAGTACACCATTATGTCATCAAGAAATACAAGCACAAATCATTCAAGGTAGGTGCAAAACACTTCATTCATCAAACTCATAAAGATTCAAGTTGCATTGGTAAACCCAAAACGAACAACTATTAACTTATAATGCCCATAATGAGTATGAAAAGCAGTCTAATGAATGTTAGCCTCATGAATGAGAAGTTGAGTATATCCTGACTTAAGATCAACCATGGATATCACCTTGGCCCCATTCATTTGATCAAACAAACCATAAATCCTCAACAAGGGATATAAATTATTTACCATCACCTTATTCAAC
Organism: Cryptomeria japonica; assembly: GCF_030272615.1. Taxonomy (NCBI): domain Eukaryota; kingdom Viridiplantae; phylum Streptophyta; class Pinopsida; order Cupressales; family Cupressaceae; genus Cryptomeria; species Cryptomeria japonica. The sequence goes on from NC_081406.1 coordinate 435,073,707, forward strand.
TGTCGATAATCAATGCACAAGCAAAGAGATTTGTCCTTCTTCTTAACAAAGATGACATGTGATCCCCATGGGAAACAGTTGGAATCAATGAACACTAAGAGAGGGGGGTGAAACAATGTTATACAATTTTTAACTTTGACAATCTGTTCATTAAACCACTTAATGCATATGAGAGAAATTAAAGTGTAGAAACACAAAGCAAAGATCAGCAACACCATAACACCAATATTTTTACGTGGAAACCCGGTTAAGGGAAAAACCACGACGGTATTCTAGCCCACAATATTAATTAACCACTAGAATTCAATTCTAATTAAGAAAACCCAATAAATAACAATGAAATAGAATCAAAATCAATAGAATGAATAATAATATAATGAAAAACCCCTCTACTGAGTTGAATCATATCTTTCATTTCTCTTCTTCGTCATTGTTTTGGTATGGCTCTTTGTGATGTGCTTGATTACCTGCATAAGTTAGACACAATGAAGATAGTAGTTAAGGAAAATTAAGGAGAAATTGGCTAAATTTATAAATTCTAGAGGATTAGAATGGATATATGAGATTCATTCTAGAATAGAATTGATCAATGTCTGAGATTGCTTGAGACAAAGTTTATTGAGAGTTTAACTTATTTGATTGATGAGTCAAATAGATTGATTGATCAATGAATTAAATATATTGAGTAGTCAACTAGATTGATTGGATAGTGAACTGAATAGATTAGCTAGTTGACTAGATTGATTGAAGGGGTGACTTAATTGATTGATTAGTCAGAAAAGGTGATTTGGAGTGAAAAGGGGAGATTGGAGAGTTAACTGAGTTAACTGATTTGATCAACCAGTTCTGATTTTCAACATGTGTTGTAGGAGAGTGAATTGAAATTCAATTTCATTCTTATTTGGATTTGGATTTGAATTTGGGTTTTCAAATGTTGAAATGCACATGAGATTAATTGAAATTTATTGAAATGCAGATTTGGTGAAATGTTAATTTGATGATTTGGAATTAGATGAAATTAATTGAAATCCACATTTAGGGAATTGGAGGAATAAGTTAATTAATTTAAATAATTTAAATGAAATTATTTAAACATTATAAATGAAATTAATTAAATAATAATGATTATTTAACTAAAGAATAAATCATAATTAATTAAATAAATAATATTTAATTAATATTCAAGATAATATTTAATTAATATTTGAGATAGGGTTAATTGATTAGTTAATTAAATAATAGAAATTTGATAATTAGAAATGTGGAATGTGATGATTGAGTCAGTTTAGAAAAATAATTAACTTAATTAAATAATTAAAGAATTACTTAATTAATTAGACAGATAATTAGTGTGTGATTAATGAGACATTTTTAGGTGTCTACAGTTGCCCCTCTTTGAGAGAATGTTAGAATGACATTATTTCAAAGAAAATGAAAAAAAAATTGCCCCAGTATACCCTAGTGATATTAGGGTATAATGTCCCCTTGAGAGATTGTTTGTGTATTGAAGGCACGAATGATCTCTCAAAAGAAGAATGTTAGATGAAAGATGAAGAATGATTCACTTGATGACATGAATGAGTTTGATTGGATATAAGAAATGGTTAGAAAAATTTTTAGATTGATAGGATTGTTGGGATTGATAGGATTGATCGGATTAATAAGATAAAGATCAATTTTGGTTTCGGGAAGGAAACATCCTATATAAGAAAAAGATGATCAAAACATCTGGTTTCAGGAAGGATACATCATGTATAAGATGAAGATAGATGATCATGTTTGGTTTCAGAAAAGATCAATCCTGTATAAGATAAATAATTGATAAAAGTTGCATGAATAATGAAGATATTGGTAAGAAGTGAAGGATGTTAGGAAATAGAATTGATTGATAGATAGATAGAATAGTTGATGTAAGAAAATGATTTGAGATGGAATTATAGACTAGATAAAGAGACTGAAAAAGATATAACCATAAATTATTGTGCCTTCATTTTTTAGTGCAACATTTTCATCATTGAGCCTTATTATGTATCAATGGAACTTTGTACGCCAGGGTATAAGGAACCAAGGTGTGAATGATATCCCATTGTAGAAACACACACATAGTAGACAAGAAGTGAACCCCTTCATTCTGGGTATAGCGCCAAGGGTCAAGGTATGTGTGATAGTCACAAGCATAGTTATCCTTGACTTTATTTTTGCATAAGATACTTGTCGAATGAATGTACCAACATAGACACCGAAGGTATCATTGCCCCAAAACTTCATCGGATCACACCACAAACAACAAACAAAGAAAAAGATCATGTGCATCACAACTCCTCTAGTCACTTGTGGACATCCTTGAGCAGCATAAGAACATGACCCAATGTAAATTCATAAAGATAAATCAATAAAAGATAAGACTAACTTGACCAAACAAGTCAACAACCATACTGATCTTCTTGCCAAGGATAAGTATTTATTGATAGGATGATTGTTTGATAGGATGTCCATTGTAGGAAAGATGTATCTGTTAGGATATGATATCTAATAAGTGTCAGCTTCAGAAATGATGTATCAGTAAAGTCATGTTGTTTGACAAACATGTTGAAAATTGATAGGCATTTGATCAGTTAGGTTGTAGACTAGCTTGGTAAGTTGTCTATTGATGCATGATTTGTTAAGCTCAATGTTTTGATCTGTTTTGCATTTTGTGTCTGTTGAAATGCTTGTTGTTCGCAAAGGATAATTTATTTTGAATTATGATTGATGTATTGTTTTTGGATTTTTATTTTATTTTTTATTTTTAGTTCTGTTTCAAAGAGCTTTTCTGATATTTTTAGATTTTGGTATTTTTTATTTTTCGATGTTTTTTTTGTTTGAATTTGATTTTTTCCATGTTTCTGTTTGATTTTGATGTTTTTCTATGTTTTTGGTATTTTTTAGGATTGTATTTGAATGTTTTTGATTATTTTTGTGTGTTTCAATTTATTTTATTTTTAGGGCATTTTTTAGGATCGTTTTTCGAATGTTTTTGGTTGAGTTTGTTGTTTTTCAATATTTTTCAAATTTATGTTTTTCAAAAAAAAATTGTACTTTTTTCAGGATCGTTTTTCGAATGTTTTTTTTTTTTTTTGTTGGATTTTTTATGTTTTTGGAATTTTGTTCAGGATCGTATTTGAATGCTTTTTGTACTTTTTTTAGGATCTTTTAGGATTTTTTCAGAACTTTTTCTAGTTTTAAGGATTTTTTTAGGACTTTTTTTTATTTTTTAGGATTTTTTTAAGGACTTTTTCTGATTTTTAGGATATTTTAGCTATGCCCCCCGTATGTGGACCTATATGACATGATGATCTAGGCAATGTTGGCATTGAAGTTGTCATTAATGTCAACATGTGTGTTTGCAGGGCTAAGAAGTTGTAGCAAATGATGTGTGCCCCAAATGAAGATGAGGTTTCAAAGGAATGTCAACTTGCAAGCTACATATTAAGTAGAAGAGTTGTTGTAATTAGATCGATTGACCAGGTTGATGAATTGTTTCAAACACCCATAATGCCATATAATGTGTCTATGAAGTTCATGTTGGATGTTCTAAAGTTGGAGTTGTGAAAACAACAAATCTTGTATATCGGCATAACCTCACTATGTTATACTGATCAAGTGTTGTGCAGGTGATATCTACTCAGGTGGTTGTATCAGAATAGCTATGTTGATACCGAGTCATGTGGAGAAAAATTCTATCGACATATCATACCGATGTCGAGTAATGTGGAGTTTCTATGGTGTTATGTCATAAAGGGTTAGCTATGTCGATCAGGAGATGCATGATGTGCATCGGAATAACAGGACAAAGGCAGAGTAGCATTTTTGGGTAATGTTGATAGTGTAAACTATTCTAACATCCTCCTATTGGAATACATTATGCCAATGCAAACACCATCGGATCACATACGAGATCGAGATAGCTATTCTGACAGAGGAGAACAAAAAGAAGACTCCCTGGTAAGGTCATCGGAATAACATATGCTGATATATGGAAGGACTATGGATATATGATTTTAAGGTAGCTATACCGATGCAAGTTTAGATTGAGTCATCGAAATAAGGTTGTATTGATGGGTTAGAGTTCAAATGTTAATCTAATAGTTATATCTATTATAATGGATATGTTATTTGGGATAACTAATGTCAATGAAGCTTATCACCATGGAGTTTTTTCTTCGGAATACCTATGCCAATAGAGGGAGGTAGACAGTGTGGCATTGAAATAAATTGTTATGTCGATTTAGCATATTCTGCCTATGCTAATAGTTATGACTATTCTCATGAATGGTTATTTGGCTTGAAGTCTGTTGGCATGATGATGATTGTAATGTATTCATCATATGTTGTCATTGTTGAAACACTCACACACACATATGATTATATTGACTACCGGTGTAACTTCAGTTGTTTACACTGTCAACTAGTATACTTAGTGGTTAATCTCTAACCGGTACTTTGTGATAATCAGTATGTGCATAAGAGACAACATGTGGTTATACTAAGTTGGCATCAAGATGAAGATCAAGATGGAGATCAAGCGGAGATCATGATAGGAGATTCAAGGATAATGGTTCATATGTTTTACTCAAACTAGTATTTGATTGTTCCAACCAGTATTTGGTAATTTTGTGATGAGTTACCATAGATCGTAATGAGTTATCCCACCGACAAACTTTTGGCAGTAATTTTTGTGATGAGTTATGATCATTTGACTAGATACACTGCACCTAGGAAATTGTGTTATGATTTCCTTAGGCTGACATGAAATTTGAATGTCTATATATCAACATCTTAGTAAATCATTTTTGATATGATGGTATGCATGAAGAGAGAAAGATTTTGATGTTGAAGAGCGATAAGTGTTAAGATAAAGAGTGTGTTGTATAGCAGTGTTGAATATGCTTAGAAGGATCTGATCAAGAAAGTATTGTGCTACTCAGATAGATCAAACCAATCATGTTGTTTTCTAACAATTACAGCAGAATCAAATCCCCTAACCGGGTAAGCTCTAACAAGATTCAATGTATAAATCCTCTAATAGGGTGATCCATTAGTTTGGATTCAGAAATCCTCCACTAAGGTTACTCCTAACAGGGCACTACCTTTAACAAGGTATAAGCTTCTAATCAAGCTTTGGGATCTCTAACAAGATTCGCTCCTAGCAGAGCACTTTGTAGACCTTAACCGGTCAATTGTCTATTACTACAGATAGTTAACTTGTGAGTTCCATCTCACCGTGGTTTTTACCTATTTGGGTTTTCCACATACAAAAACTTGTGTTATGGTGGATGTTTTACTTATTGTGGATGTTGTTATATCATTTTGGATTGCATGCATTGTGTTTAAAAGCTTTGTTAAGTTCATCTACCGGTTAGTGTTTGAAGTAGTTTTATTTTTTGTGTCACTGATTCACCCCCCCTCTCAGTGATTTTCAAGTCCATCAATTGGTATCAGAGCCAAAATTATTTGAAGCCTAATCTCTTAGAAGGGAGCCTTGAAACCACCATGGGGGACATGAGCTACTTCAAGATGGCTAGAGAGCTAGAAGCTAGTAAAAATGAGCTTGAAACCCTTAGGGTCAAACTGAAAGCTTCACAAGTCAAAAGGAGAGAGCTAACTGAACAACTGTTAGAAATATCTGATAATAGTTCTTCAGATGAGGCCAATATTGATGCTTTAGCAGAGGAAGTTGAAAAGTTAAATGGTGAGAAGTTGAACTTAAGGAGAGAGCTGGAAAGTATTACTATCCGCATGAGTCAGGAACTAGAAGCCAGAAGAGTTGTTGAAGATCTTATCAAGGAAAGAGATCAAGAGATTTCCAAGATCAAGCAGGAAAATGTCACTATGCATGAGAATTTGGTTGTTGAAAGAGAAGAAAAGGAGAACCTACAGCTAGATCTTGAACTTACATCATCTCTAAGAAAGAACCTATCAAAACATAATGAAGATCTCATAAGACATCTTACCAAAGTCAATGAGAAATTGGAGAAGTTCAACAGAAGTTCTACCATGCTGGAAGAACAAATTCAATCACAAAGGATGAAAGGTGATATCTCTGGACTTGGTTTTCACACATCTAAAAAAGGTGAATCCTCCAGTACAAAGAGAAACTCTCTTAAGAACAAATCTGCTCCTAAGATCAATAAACCTACCGGTAAGAAGGTCTTTAAACCTATCTATTATGTTTGCCATAAACCTGGTCACACTGCAAATTTTTGTAGAGACAAACCTAACAGAAATGCAAGCTTTAATACTAATGCTAGATTTATATCTAAGAAGTTTGAAGGTCAATGATTCACTTATAGAATGTATAGACATAGATTTGTTTAGTGCAGATATGGAGCTAATAATCATATACGGTATATGCATCCAATACCAAATGGAAACTAGATAAGGAATTTTGACAACTTGGTCAACATGAACTGGTAAAGACCCTACGACAACCAGTTTAGTCCATTTGAGATGGGAAAGGTAACAAATGTTATTTGCACCACCTATAATAACTTTGGTCATGTGGCTATGAACTACAAAAGAAGAACAGGAAGAGGAAATGTAGGACCTTGGAGATCATCTGGTATGGCCTGTTATCACTGCAATAAACCAGGGCACTTGGCAAAATTATGTAGATCCAAAAATAGCAAACCGGTCAATTCTTCTAAGGATCAAAAAGGAAAGAAAAAAGCTAATGTTGAAGAAACCAAAGAGGAAATGAATCGGATTTGGAAGAAGAAAAATGATGACTCACCTGGAGAAGAAATTGTTCCTTCACCTAGTGAAGAGAACCCTACACCAGTAAACTAAGCCTTGTCATATGGCTAAGGAGAACTTAAGCAGAAAATCCACCTCTGAACCCCTTGAGAAAAATGAGAGGTAAGAAAATTTTGGAAGCATGAAATTTTGGTAACTTTTGTTAATATGTTATCAACCAGTTTACTCCTTGAGCGGTGAAATTAGGGTTTGCAACCCTAACGAGTGAGCATTTAATGCAGTAGGTAAAAATGATACAAGAAAATTTTCACTTTGTTATTTTTACCCTAACGCTTTCGAGAGAGAAAATTAGAGTGCTTGCTGAGCTAAGAAAGATTGTTTGTTGTCAATTGCCAAATTGCTTTGTGATTTGCATAATCAAGCTGAATTGAAGGTTGCAGAAAGTCGAATTGGTGTGCACTTGGGCATACTACCAGTAAAATGAGGCAGCATGTGTAAGAAAAGGTATTTCTTTGAAAATCTTATTTCAAAGTCTTGTTCATCTGCAATGGCATCATCTTCAAAATCTGTAGAGAGGTTAATGATTACTTATGAGCCTATGGAAATTGTAGTTGTTGAACAAATTGTGTCATACAATGCATTGTCACAAGTTTCAAGTGGAGTTTTGGTCAAAGGTGATTTATCTAGTTATATTGACTGCAAGATAGAAGACCTAGGATCTCTATACATTTATACTCAGTTGAAATCACTTTGTGATGAGAACGGAAAGATTGAAACAAAGTATGCTAGGGTTTTCAAAAAGGGTTCTCATGATGCCACTTACTTTCTTGAAGATTTCAAGGAAGAACATATCAGAATCATTTTGAGTCGAGTTCATGGAGAGAACATGTATTTAGAGAGAACTCACACAATAACTAAGGAAGCCATTCAAGTTGTAACTGGTTATTTCTTAACCGATGAAGTACCTATTCTAAGATGAATTTCAAAAGATACGGTATTCTCTTTAATCGGATCTACTTCTGATAAGTGTGCCTTTTCTATTAATAATATTAGAGACCTTGTAGTGAAACTAGCAACAATGGTGATAGGCTATCGAGTATTTTACTCTAGTAGACTTAATAGTGTTTCATCTGCAACAATTCATACAACATACAAGATGATAGCTGAAAATGAAGATTATGATCTTTGTGAGACAATTAGAAGACAATTATTTCTAAATTTGCAATCTATCAAAAAGGACAACAGTCAAAAGTTCAAATATGGTTAGCTATTAGTTGGGTTATTCTTCTATTTCTAGAAATTTCTACCGAGAATTGGAGACATTGAATGGTCAAAAGACCTACCAATCACTACACAAATCAAGAACAACATTAAGGATGTAAGAAATACTTTCCCTGAAGCTATGAATAAGTATTTTAATGAATTTCAAAAAAATATGAGCATGAGAATGAGATTACCAGAAGATGTGGAAAGGCACTTTGCAAAAGACATAGTCTTTGCTGTTACCACTTACTTTTGCTTGATGGAAGCAATTGAGCCTAAGAAAGAAGAGATGGAAGACATGAGTTATGAGGTGAACTATGATCTACTAGTTGGATATGCTAACAACCTATTTGCATCACCTAAAGACAAAAAGAAGGCAAAATTGGACATTTTGGCAGTCCAAGTTGCACCAGCAGAAACCAGTACTGCTCCTATTACTAATGTGAAAGGAAGGAAAAAGAAGTCTGATGAAGCACCTCCAGTATAAAGAATACAAGGGTGACTCAAAGTATCCTAACCAAGAAGGAACCGGCACCTGAAGTCTATGAAAAGAACAAGAATGTGCCAAAGAAGAGAAGTCGAAAGCTAATTCTTCAAGAAGAATATGAAGGAACCACCACTGAAGAAGAACCTAAGAAGATGAAGGCAACCAATAGAGTTGCAAAGTTAGTAAAGGTAGTAAAGGAAGTGTCAAAGACAACTATACCTTTTGATATCTCTACCTACAAGCCGGTAACTAACTTTCAAAGGACAATGAATCAATTAGAAAGAAAGAGATTTGAACTGGTAAAAGAACATTTTGATTCTTTTAGTGAAGATGAGAAAGAGAAAGTTATTCATCAGGTAATTGATCATTTGTGTCATTATATTAGATTGCCTCAAGATATTGAAAAGGATATTTCAAATTCTTTGTACACTATTCTTGTAAATAAATGGGAAGAAGCTATTAAGTTGGAAAGAGAAATTATTGATGAGATTCTTGTACAATATTTTCCCAACTTGTCTAAAGATGAAATTAGTGCTTTAATTGATCAATACAAAACTTAGTTTTCTTTCAAACCAAGAAGACTAAAGATTCTTAATGGAAAGAAGTCAATTATTGAAACTGAGACCCATCAAATTGCCCACAATATCAAGCGAATGCAAGAACTCATACAAATCTTGAATGAGTATGCAATGCATATGCTCCTCTTAAGGATTCTATTTTTTCCTTTAACAAATCTATAGATGATTTGCATAATAGGCTAGATATCTATGATAATGAGATGGAAAAGAGACTTCAGTCTCTAAAGGAACTCAAAAGTATGCTTACATCACAAGTAGACATACTTCAGAGAGCCTAATCAAATGTAGAAGCTATCCTAGCAACTCATGAAACCTGCACACTGGATTCCATGGAAGAGTTATGTTCACAACTGATGTCTATATTTGAGTACACTGAGAATGTGTTGGAGTCATAGACAAATGCTTTGTCACAATTGAAGAAGAGATACAATGTTATTTTCATGAGAATTTCTTATGCCTGAACTTTGATACAGTTTTTCAGTTATTATTGTATATGCTAAACACTTTGATACAAATTTTATATATATATATATATATATATATCTTTCTCAATTTGGCATTATTGTCAAAAGGGGAGTAGAAATATGTGTGTGTTTTTGAAAATTTTGCATAATGTATGCATTAACGAGGAGCATGAGTATATGTGTAAATTTGTTGTGTATGCATACTTAGTGGTATTACTGTAAAAATTTTTAAGTGTTGCCATCAATGCCAAAGGGGGAGATTGTTAGCATGATGATGATTGTAATGTATTCATCATATGTTGTCATTGATGAAACACTCACACACACACACATATGATTATATTGACTACCGGTGTAACTTCAATTGTTTACACTATCAACTGGTATACTTAGTGGTTAATCTCTAACTGGTACTTTGTGATAACCAGTATGTGCATAAGAGACAACTTGTGGTTATACTAAGTTGACATCAAGATGAAGATCAAGATGGAGATCAAGCGGAGATCATGACAGGAGATTCAAGGATAATGGTTCATATGTTTTACTCAAATTGGTATTTGATTGTTCTAACCAGTATTCGGTAATTTTGTGATGAGTTACCATAGATCATGATGAGTTATCCCACTGAAAAACTTTTGGCAGTAATTTTTGTGATGAGTTATGATCATTTGACTAGATACACTGCACCTAGGAAGTTGTGTTATGATTTCCTTAGGCTGACATGAAATTTGAATGTCTATATATTGACATCTTAGTAAATCATTTTTGATATGATGGTATGCATGAAGAGTGAAAGATTTTGATGTTGAAGAGTGATAAGTGTTAAGATGAAGAGTGTGTTGTATAGTAGTGTTGAATATGCTTAGAAGGATTAGATCAAGCAAGTATTGTGCTACTCAGACAGATCAAACCAATCCTATTGTTTTCTAACAATTACATCATAATTGAATCCCCTAACCGGGTAAGCTCTAACAAGCCTCAATATATAAATTCTCTAATAGGGTGATCCACTAGTTTGGATTCATAAATCCTCCACCAAGGTTACTCCTAACAGGGAACTACCTTTAACAGGGTATAAGCTTCTAATCAAGCTTTGGGATCTCTAACAAGATTCGCTCCTAGCAGAGAACTTTGTAGACCTTAATCGGTTTGTTATCTATTACTATAGATAGTTAACTTGTGAGTTCCATCTCATCGTAGTTTTTACCTATATGGGTTTTCCAAGTACAAACACTTGTGCTATGGTGGATGTTTTACTTATTGTGGATGTTGTCATATCATTTTGGATTTCATGCATTGTGTTTAAAATATTTGTTGAGTTCATCTACCCATTAGTATTTGAAGTAATTTTATTTTTTGTGTCACTAATTCACCCCCCTCTCAGTGCTTTTCAAGTCCATCAAAGTCTTCAGTTCGGGATAGCTTATGCTGATAAGGTGTATCAACATGGAGAATATGGTTTGGTATAGCTTATGGTGATAAGTGAAATTGAAGGTGAATTCTTTATCAGAGTTACTCATGCTAACGAAAGGAACAAAAGACATCGCAAGGTGATTGGGATAGGTTATGAAAGTGGAGAAGGTGGTAGAAGTCTTCCCGATAGTGTTTGTTATGTTGATGAAGGGACAAAGTGTTACATCGGGATAACCTATGGTGATAGCAGAAATCAAAGGTGAGAATTTAATTAGAGTAACCAATGCCAATGAAGGAAATCAAAGGTATCAAATGATCGTTAGGATAAGCTATGAAAGTGGAGTAAGTGCTAGATGTTAGCCCGATAGTTAAATCTATTCTAATAGAGCTTCAAGGAGATGTATCAGAATTAGTTAACCTAATACGAGTAACATGGAAACAAAGTGGATTGGCATAATAGCTTATTGTAAACCCAATGTGTTTATAGATCATGCCAGCATGTAGCCCAATAGTCCACATAAGCCTTAACCAAATCTGACCAGATGATGTGGCATGTACGGAGTGAATCAGAGGACACATGTCAAAAAGATGAATGGTTAATTTTCTGACAAAATTGAAATTTGTAACCAACCTTGTAGCCATGTTTGTGAGTCGATAGATGCAAAGGTCAACATAGCATTTAACTTGTCTTAACAAAGTGACTTGGATGAAGAATATGATGACATGTGTGCTTCAAGTGGTCAAACAGAAATGTAGAATTATTGAAGATGGAGTCGATCGATCCAATCAATGCAGAGGTCGATAGTAGGATGGTGAAGACATTAATGGAGGATCTATTACAAACAAGTTGAAGGGCTCAAGGTGATTGGCATAGATAGGACCAAATCTGTAAGGCAAACTTAGTTTGCTGGAAATAGAAACTCAATATAATGAATATCTTGGAAACCACAGAAGAGTTATTTAGTGCAGATCCAATCTACTATAGACCAGATCTTAGAGAGATAGAAAGAATTAATTTTTAAATTCCAGTTGGGGGGAAAAACTTTCCTATGTGCAGAGCTGACTGTGCAATATAATAAATGCATTTTGGACTAGTGAGAGAGAAGACATAGAGATGATGGGGCATGTGGAACTACCACAATGCCAGCAGTAAAGGTATAAAATATCTAATTGACAGTCCCGAGTTAAAGTTTGTCAGGATACAGGTTGGTAGGAGTCTTGTGTGCATAGGAACTTGAATTGCCAACTGGGAGAATACAAACCAACTACGTGAATGATCTATAAGCCACATTGGAAATTGTATAGATCATGTGGCATGACAACAATGAAAAATATGTTTTATGGTGAGTTATGATATGACCAACCTTGTGCAGGGGTTATTGAATGCAAACAGTGAAGATCAAAGTCGGAGAGTGAATGTGATTTGAGAGGGGTAGTTGACTCAGTGTGTAGAGTTGTTGTGAAGAGAGTGTAGAGTGGGCTATGAGAAGTTATAAAACTAAAGAAAAAGAGAGTAGTAGCAGATAGAGGAGATAGAAAACAAAGTGGTGCATCATGGTTGTAGGGGTGAAAGCACAGAGAGGTAGGGTAGAGAAGATAAAGAGTAGCAAACATAGATAGAGGTAGAAGAAAACATAGAGTTGTCTATAGAAGACAAAGGAAGGAAAAAAATAGAGTGTTGTTTGAAGATAGACAAAGGAGGAAGGGGTTAGAAAGTAGCAAAAATCAGAGACCAAAGAGTAGAAACTAGATTATATTGAGTAGAGAATAACAGAGAGCTAAGAATAGAGCTGATAGAAAGAAAAGAGTAGAGAACAGAATAGAGTTGAGAGAGAGCAGATTCTTGTGAGTTGCAAAACCTCATTTGCAACAAGGTGTTTAAACTATATTCAGTATATCTTCATTGTAATCTCTAATTGGATGCTCAGAGTTAGGAGTTGGTGCTCCTTTGGGTTGTAGCCCATAAAAATGTAGGGGTTGGTGCTCATTGGGTTGGTGCCCTAAATGTTGTAACAAGTTTTTACCTGTGAGGCTGGATTGGAGCAGTAGACTCCAACAACATTTCTCACCAAGATTTTTCCCCACGGTGGGTTTTCCTCATATACACTTGATATCATAGAAAGGAGTTCAATCAGTTCTCGGAAGACCTTAGACCATCCAACTTAACACACTATGTAACCAAGATTTATAAATGGAGGCACAGAAAAATTATCCATCAATTCTTGAAACTTTGATCTTCTTTTTCCCATGTGTGTGCAATTGGATTTATTCTGATTCTTGTAACCTTTGGAGACTCTTGGAATCCTATGTGATTAGCTACGTGAGTTATTCCGACTTCAAAATCATCCTAGATAGAGGCTCGCTGGAAGTCAAATGTCTATAGCCCCGATGAGATTATACACTATAATCTTTCGAATATTGCTCCATTGCCAGCAGGCATCCATAGCCCTAATGGATTTACTCACATATTCCCTTAGTCAAGGCTTTATTGCACTTGTATACATGATATTTCAGTTATATATGTTTTCTTCTTTTGCCATGATATTTTGATATGGATTTTAGGCATAGCATATTTTCTTTTATTTTCTTTCCTTGACTTGTAAGTAATGAAACCTACTTGGGTATAATGTTTACAGTGGTGCTAAAGTAGAATTTTGGATTTTTCACTAGCCACATGACCAACTAGGTATTTGTAATGACTTAGAGATATTAATTAATGTTTGATATATAAAAATTGATAGATTTTTGGTAATAAGGGTCAATGGTGAAACCTCTACTCAACCATGGATAAAGCTCAATCACAAGGTGACGCTGAAGATGAATGACCTAAGACTTCCTAAAACTTCATGTACCAATATCTAGGAAATGAGACCATCTCTCCTTTTAGTGTAGACAGGTAAATGACTCAGACAATCACCTTGTTTTATTGATGCAACTATATGAGAAAGCAATAATGATATGCAGCTATATTGTTGGCAATTTGGAGGAATTGATTATGTGTTGCATTTATGTTTGTCATTGATGTTAGCACTAGCTTGTTTGGTTGTCTACCGGGTTCCAGTAGAATGGTTGGATTATGATGTTGATCAGGAGATCATCTTTGGTTTTCTTTGGTATGTTTGGTAATTCATGGGCATGTCACATTCAGTTGGTTTGGGATTTGGTGATCTAGAAGCTATCATATGTTCTAGTAAGCCTTTTGGTTACCAGTAAGGGTTTTATCGGAAGAGCTTTGTTGAAGATCTTTTGATGGATTCGATAAGTGGTGTTGGTGTGGCTTCTAGAAGGTTATCAGGATGTTGATGGTTATCATGTTTGTGTTCTAGTTGATGGTGGTGTTGCATTTGGCTTATGGTGACCTATTTTAGGTCCAGTTCTATTTTATGTTATTGTCCTAGGTTATGGACTAGTTTATGTAACGTGTTGGTGGATGCTACCAATGCGTTACCAGTTGGATTTATTGATTGGTTAATGTTGTTTTGGTTTCAGGATGACTTGGGTTATCATTGGTTTATGGGTTTATAGAATGGATTTATTGTATTATCTTTAGGTGGCCGACCTAATTATTTAGGTCTAGGGTTTGTATAAATATGATGTAAGATCTCTTTGTAGATCATGGTCAAGGTCATGGTTATGGGATTATCTATGTGCGAATAAGGTTGTAATCATATGAAGAGGTTTTGGTCGATCATAGGTGATCGAATTGGGTTTTTGTAAGAGGTTTAAGACCTCTGGTATTGAGCTTAACCAGAACTATACTCAGGCATATGAGATGCTATACTTGCAGTTCAATCTTCTTTCTAGATTGTAGTCCAAAAATTTTTGTAGTCAGTGAGGCTCCTTTTGTAATGAGTAGTGCGCTCTAGGTAGTGTGCCTTCCTTCATGTGCAAGCCCCTTATATGTAATATTTATTCATCTAATCAGTGGATAGATATTGTGGGTCTCCAATTCCATTGTTGTTTTTCCTCTTTGAGGTTTTCCATGTATAAATCTCTATGTTATGGTGTTGATCTTTGTGGTTGCATTATTACTTGTTGTTATCTACTTTTATGCATACCGTTACTAGGTTGTTGTGCTAATAAGGTTAAAATTAATCATACTAAGAGAACACTGATTCACCTGCCCCCCTTCTCAATGTTCTTGGATTCTAACAATTGGTATCAGATCCTGGTGCCTCAGAATAAGTCTAACAACTTGAGGAAGATCCTAAATCCGGAATCCATGGAGATGAGTTTGAGGAAAGAAATTGATGTAGCACTTGAAGACTTAGATGCTAAAATATTGAAGAACATGAAGTTGCAAGATGAGATGAATTATACAAAAGATGAGTTGAGATCTGCAAAAGAATTCATCCTTACTCTACAAGAGATGTTGTCATCTGCTCAAGCCAAAAGGAAATAACTTTGTGATCAATTAAAAAATTAGGATGATGAAGAAAAGAATGATCTTAAGGAACTATGCCAAAAGTTGAGTCAAGAAAATGGTGTCTTCAAGAATGAAATGAAATCCCTAACCATGAGGATGTCCAAGGAAATTGAAGGTCTGAAGAAGAATGAAGAAAATCTTGCCAAATCTTTGAAAGACAGATCTAAAGAATGCATTAGGTTGGCACATGAGAATGATATATTGAGAACTAAATTAGTACAATCTCATAACAATGAGCAAAAGTTGGAAAGAATGATTATAGTCCTAAGAAGTAATCTGGATGCTACAAATGAGTACAAAGACAAAATCAAGGCCATTTCCGCAATGCTTGATGAATTATTGAAGAATCAAAGGGACAATGGAGACACTAGAGGTGTTGGATTTGAGCATGGAGAAAGATCTAGTACTACAAATCAGGATGATACATCCTGTCAGAAGAACAATCAAGAGAATCCACCAGTCAACTGGAATCAAAGGTCATCAGTAAGACAACCCAATGCACATAAATTTAATGGTAGATGCTTTGGTTAAAATAAGTTTGGTCATATGGCAAGTCAATGCAGAAATAGAGTCAATCAAAACAACAATTCATTTACCGGTTAGTGTTTCAATTGCAAAAAGTATGGTCATAGGATAGTAGATTTTAGAATGAATGTAAAATGTCATGCATGTGGAAAGTTTGGACATATGGCTAATAAATGTAGGTCAAGAAATGATCAAGGTTACAACAAGGCAATACAAAGGAACAATGTCACTAGTTATGCATGCAACAAAGTAGGACACATAACTAAATTTTGCAGAAGCAAGAACCTACCAGGAGGAAATGACAAATCTAATGAGAAGGGAAAGCAAAAAGTTGATGATATCCAAAAGGAGCATGAGAAGAAGTGGATTAGAAAGTCTAAGGATCAACCAGAAAAATCAAATACCTCAGATGTTCATTCGGTAGATCAAGGTATTCTTGCACCGGTAGCAGGAAATGCATCTGGTAACTAAGGCATTAGCCTTAAGGGGAGGAAAATCGATGTTAAATCTTGCATGACCCCTGCTTATGGTCTGAAAGCCCATTTTAGACATTGGAGAAGTCATTTTGAAGGTTAATCGACAAAGATTTGTTGGATCTTGGATCTAGTTTGGTTTACCGATAAGTCACTTTATGAGTTATGGTTTGGTCATACACCTACAGTTAAGTATTGCAGAATCTTTGGTAGTAAATGCTATATCAAAAGAGATGATTCCATTAGAAAATTTGATCCTAGATGTGATGAAGGGATATTTATTGGTTATTCAAATGAAATAAAATCATATAGATGTTATAACAAAATATTGTAGGGAATTATGGAGAGTACTGATGTCCAGGTGGATAAGCAGTACAAAAAATAAATCAGAACTTATGAAAGAGAACCAGAAGTGGAAATGATCATAATTGATCTGGTAATGCCTGTACCGGAATAGAATGTTGAACTAGTTACTCTGAAAGTATCAGAAAATTCAACAATAACTGAAGATCAGAGTAGAGAAACAAAAAGTCAGAAGACTCCTGGGTATGTAAGATTGAATCATTTAGAAGATTAGATCATTGGAGACAAGAGCAAAGGAATTATGACAAGGATAAGGTTGGTAGCTAAAGAGGTATGCTTAATTTCTCAAATTAAACTAGCATCAATAGTTGAGGCATGTAAGGATGAATGGTGGATGAAAGCTATGGAAGAGGAATTGGATCAAATAGAAAAGAACAACACATGGACTTTAGTTCCCCAGCCTAAAAATAAGAATGTTATTGGAACTAAATGGGATTTTAGGAATAAATTGAATGAAGATGGACAAGTTGTGAGGAACAAGGCTTGATTGGTCTGCAAAGGATATTCTCAAAAGGAAGGAATTGATTATGATGAAACCCTTTGATCTGATAGCTAGGATTTTTAGATATCTATAAGGAACAACTAAATATGGTTCATGGTATCCTAAAGATGATGACTTTACACTATGTGCATATACTGATGCAGATTGGGCTGGAGATATTGATGACTGTAAAAGCACATCCGGTGGAGCTTTCTTTTTTGGAAAGAAACTTGTTTCATGGATAAGAAAGAAACAGTCATGTACTTCTTTATCTACTACTGAAGCTGAGTATGTTGTTGCTGCTACTAGTTGTACACAAGTTCTATGGATGAAGCAAATTTTGAAAGATATAAGGATAGATTGTGATGAACCAGTAGTTATTCACTGTGATAACTTTGCTACTATTGAGATATCAAAGAATCCGGTATTTCATTCTAAGACAAAGCACATATCAATAAAGTATAACTTTTTGGAGGAAAAGGTAGAAGCAAATGAATTCAGATTGGTATATGTGAACACTAAAGAGCAAATTGCAAATATATTCACTAAACCTTTACCCAAGTAATCATTTGAGTACTTTAGAGATAGATTGGGGGTCTCTACCCCTTCAGTAGAGACTTAAGTGATGATGATTGGCATCAATCCAACATGCATTATCAGAACTATCATTCATTCTAGATTGATGAGTTGGTGCTACTACTCAGGGGGAGTAGTCAGTTGTGTGGTTTAGAGGATCTATGGTTTTTCTTTGATGTTTATGTCATATTTCTGGCATTGATGTCAAAGGGGGAGAGATATACATGTGAAAAATAGAGCTTAATAGAGATATCTATCAAAGGGGGAGGAACATAATTTTAGATTGGTTGTATCCCAATGGGGGATTTTGGTTTAGGCCTATGGATGGGTCATTAATTCAGAACTTCATTGATATATCATTTGTGGGAGATTGTTGGATGTCTCCATTGGGGGAGACTTGTTTGGGATTTCTTGGCATTTGGATGTTTTTCACATCTAGTGTTGCCATCAATACCAAAGGGGGATATTGTTGGTAATTTGAAGGAATTGATTATGTGTTGCATTCATGTTTGTCATTGATGTCAGCACTAGTTTGTTTGGTTGTCTACTGAGTTCTGGTAGAATGGTTAGATTGTGATGTTCTGGATATCATCTTCGGTATTCTCTAGTATGTTCTGTTTGGTGGAATTGGTTTGGTCATTCATGTGCCTATCACATTCATTTGGTTCAGGATTTGGTGATCCAGAAGCTATCATATGTTCTAGTAATCCTTTTGGTTACTGGTAATGGTTTTACCGGCAGAGCTTTGTTGAAGATCTTTTGATGGATTTGATAAGTGGTGTCGAGAGGCTTCTAGAAGGTTCTCAGGATGCTAATGGTTATCATGTTCATGTTTCAGTTGATTAGTGGTGTTGTATTTAGATTATGGTGACCTACTTTAGGTCCGGTGCTATTTTGTGTTATTCTCCTAGGTTATGGACCGGTTTATGTAATGTGTTGGTGGATGCTCCCGATGTGTTACCGATTGGATTTATTGATTGGTTAATGTTATTTTGGTCTCAAGACGACTTGGGTTAACATTGGTTTGCAGGTTTATGTAATAGATTTATTGTATTCTTTTAGGTGGCTGACCTAATTATTTAGGTCCAGGTTTTGTATAAATATGATGTAAGATCTCTTTGTAGATCATGGTCAAGGTCATGTTTATGGGATTATTTGTGTGCAAATAAGGTTGTAATCATATGCAGAGGTTTTGGTCAATAAAAGGTGATTGAATTGGGTTTGCGCAAGAGGTTTAAGACCTCCGGTATTGAGCTTAACCAAAACTGTACTCAGGCATAGGAGATTCTATACTTGCAGTTCAATCTTCTTTCTGGATTGTAGTCCGAAGAGTTATGTAGTCAGTGAGGCTCTTTTTATGATGAGCAGTGTGCTCCATGCAGTGTACCTTCATGCATGTGCATGCCCCTTATATGTAATATTTATTTATCTGATTAGTGGATAGATATTATGGGTCTCCAATCCCACCGTGGTTTTTCCTCTTTAAGGTTTTCCATGTATAAATCTATGTGTTATGTTGTTGATCTTTGTGCTTGCATTATTACTTGTTGTTATCTGCTTTTATGCATACCAGTTACTAAGTTGTTGTGCTAATAAGGTTAAAATTGTTGGCATTATGGATGAATTGATTATGTGTTGCATTGATGTTTTGTCATTGATGTCAATACTAGATGATATGGATTGTTACCGATAGACAAATTTTGGTTACCGGTAGAAGATCTAGTGTTACCGGCAGAAGAGATTATCTGTTGGACACTTCTGGCATGTTTGGATCAGTTAATTATATTTGATTTCATGTGTTATATGCTCCATGAGCATGTTTTAGTCAGTTGGTATTGGCTTGGTAATCGGATGTTATCATATACTCTGGTAAACCATTACCAGCATTGGTTTAAGGCTTTACCGGCAGAGCTTTCATTGAGGAATTGTGAAAGGATGCACAATTGGTGTTGGTGCAGCTTCTTCGAGGATTTAAGGATGTTGAAGGTGTTCATTGATCATGCTTCAATTGCTTGAAGACTTTTCTTTAGCGTAGTGGACCTAGAATAGGTCCAGTACCTATCTAGCTTATAGACCGGTATCAGGCTAGCATGTACTCTACATGTTACCGGGATGCTTCGAGATGTTTTATGGATTTTTTCTTATTGTTTTGTTCTTAAGCCGACATGGCATATCATTGTAAATGTAATTATGTAATGATCTTATTGTAATATCTTTAGATGGCCGACCTAATCGGTTTAGGCCTTAGGGTTTGTATAAATAAGAGGTACAAACTCTTTCTAAAGTATCATGGTTATTGGAAAGGTCATGGTCAAGGAATATAATGTGTGAATATTGTAATATCATTCAGGCTAAGGAGTTGATCGGTCATTGGTGATCGAATTGGATTCAGAAGAGGATTTAGTCCTCCGGCATTGAGCTTAACCGGGACTGTAATCAAGCATGGTAAATGCTATTTCTAGCAGTTCACTCTATAGGATTATTGTCCATTTATCTTGAGAAGGTTGTATCCTCTCTGTAGTTAGTTAGACTCTTTTGTAATGAGAAGTACGCTCTAGGCAGTATCCCTTCCTGCAAGTGCAGGCCCCTCATTGTAACACATACTTTCTATAGAAGTATCATCTGATTGTGGGTAGGCTTCCCACCATGATTTATCCCTTTCCAAGTTTTCCACATACAAATCATGGTATTATGTGGTATGGTTGCTTTGCATTGATTATCTAGTTAATTGTTAAGTTGTATTGTTTACCGGTATCTGTTCCTACCAGCTTCTGTTTGTTCTTTACCGGTACTTTATTTGTTTAAGGTTGTATTGTGGATTAAAGTTATAGTTTGTTAACAACTAATTCACCCCCCCTCTCAATTGTTCATTGGTTATCCTAACAATTGGTATCAAATATTTGGTCATCTTTTGCAAAAGCTTAACCGCTTGAGCTAGATCCTATGGCAACTAACACAACTACTCCACCGGCAACTATCTTCAGAAGAGAAATCCCTAAGCTTGATGGAATAAATTATGGGATATGGAAAATTCGGATGGAGACTCATCTTAGATGTCTTGGCAAGGATATTTGGGAGATCACTGAGAAAGGATACACACCTTATGATCTGACATCTGAGAATCCTGCTCCTATAGACCTGGATAAGAATATTGAAAATGATTTCAGAGCTAGAGGAGCCCTCTTGTGTGCACTTACTAATCAGCAGGTCATGGGATTGACTGACAAATCATCGACTAAGGTTATGTGGGACAAATTGCAAACTCTAAAGGAAGGTGACCCTACTGTCAAAATTGCTAAACTTTATGGTTATCGGGTAAGATATGAAAACTTGAAGATGGAAGATAATGAAATAATTTCTATGTTTATGGAAAGAGTAAATGAGATTGTTATGGGAATTCAATGTTGTGAAGGATTTCTAAGTGAAGATGAAATATTTTCCAAAGTCTTGAGAGCCCTTCCACTGGCTTACAAGATGAAGGCAACTGTAATTAATGAGTTAAGAACAATGGCAAACACTTCAGTTAACAGAGACATTCTGATTGGGAAATTATTATCTTTTGAGCTTGAAGAATTTGGATCTTCTGGAGCTATAAAGTCTAAACTTTCTTTTCATGCATCATCATCAACATCTACTGGAAAAAGTGATTGAAGAGCCCTATATGCAAAATAATTGGAAGACATGAGGAAAGAAGATGAAGAGCTTGATAAACTTGAAGCCTTATTTGCTAGAAGAGTACCTAAAGGTCCAACTAGAAGTAAGTATGAAGGAAAAGCACCTTTTAAATGTTTTGGATGTAATAAGATTGGTCATTTTGCATCTAGATGTCCTGAAAGGAATGCAAGCTTTTAGGAAAGAGTTAAGAAATATTTTAAGCCTAACCCAAAAAGATATAGATTCAATAAAAACAAACATTGCTACATAGCAGATGAGGAAGGAGTAACTAATGACTCTATAGATGAACTAGCGGAAGACTCTGCTAGTGGATCTGGAAATGGTAAGGAATGGGTGTTCTATTCTTTGAAGGAAGATGAACCAGAACCGGCTATCAAAAATGAAAAAAAGGCACTGGAAGAAAAAGTTTAAGATAAAGATGAATGGGTAATTGATAGTGGATGCTCACACCATATGACTAGAGATAAAGGGAAATTTATGTCCCTGCAAGAATACAGTGGTGGTTAAGTCATATTTGGAGATGACAAGGCATGTATGATCAAGGTAGAGGTATTATTTATTTGGATGGCAAGCATAATACTGATAATGTCTATTATGTAGAAGGTTCAAAGCATAATCTTTTGAGTGTTGGTCAATTAGTTGATAAGGGTTTTCAACTTTAGTTTAAAGATAGAAAATGCAAAATCATTAACAAGACTGGTTTGGAAATTGCAACCAGTATTCAGACTGGAAGCAAAATATTTCACTTGAACACTAGTAATAATACATGTTTGATTTCTCATATTTATGAGAGTTGGCTATGGCATAAGAGGTTGTGTCATGTTAATTTTGATTGTATTGTTAAGATCAATTCAACTAAGGTAGTTAGAGATATACCTAAGATTATCAAGCCTCATAATCCGGTATGTAAAGAATGTCAATTGGGTAAGCAAGTTAGAAGTTCTTTTAAAAGCATACATGATAAATCTAATGATGTACTTGATTTGATTCACACTGACTTATATGGTCCAGCAAGGACTAGAAGCTTTCAAGGTGATAGGTATTTCATGCTGATTATTGATGACTATTCTAGAATGATGTGGGTGACTTTTCTGAGGGAGAAGTTTGAAGCTTTTAAGAAATTCAAAATCTTTAAAGTGAAGGTTGAAACAGAAACTGGATTGAAAATCAAATGTCTAAGATCATATCATGGCGGTGAGTTCAATTCTCATGAATTTAACAATTATTGTGAGACAAATGGAATCGGGAAATAGCTATTTGCACCTAGGACTCCTCAGCAAAATAGAATAGATGAAAGGAAGAACATAACAATTTTGGATGCAGCTAGATCTATGATAATGGAAGCCAAATTTCCTCATATCTACTAGAGAGAAGCAGTGAGTACAACAATCTACACATTCAACAAAGTTCACATCAAAGGTGAAACCGGTAAGACCCCTTATGAACTATGGTTTGGACATACACCTACTGTTAAGTATTTCAGAATTTTTGGAAGTAAATGCTATATCAAAAGAGATGAGTCAATTGGAAAGTTTGATGGTTATTGGAAAGGTCATTGGATAAATATCTTTTGAAGCTTGGTTTTACTAAAGGAAGTGCTGATAGTAATCTATATTATAAGATCACTGATAATGATATTCTGATTATTGAATTTTTTGATGATATCATTTTTGGAGGTGACGATAAATTATGCATGGAATTTTCTAACAACATGAAAAATGAATTTTAAATGTCCATGATTGGTGAGATGAAATTTTTCTTAGGTTTGTAGATTACTCAAACTGACAAAGGCATCTTTATCTGTCAAACTAAGTATCTGAGGGAATTGTTGAACAAGTTTGGTATGGAGAATTCCAAACCGGTAAGTACTCCTATGGCTACAAGTGAGAAACTATCTATCAAGGACACTTCTACACCGGTAAATCTGACAAGGTATAAATCTATGATTGGTGGTCTATTATATCTAAATCAAACTAGACCTGATATTATGAATGCAGTAAGTATTTTTTCAAGGTATCAAAGTAATCCTAAAGAAAATTATTAATGTGCAATAAAGAGAATATTTTGGTATTTGCAAGGAATAGAAGAATATAGTTTATGGTATTCTAGAGATGATGATTTCACTTTATGTGCATATACTGACTCAAACTGGGCAGGTGATACTGATGATAGGAAGAGCACTTCTAGTGGAGCTTTCTTTCTTGGAAAGAAACCGGTTTCATGGATAAGCAAAAACCAGTCATGCATTTCTTTATCTACTGCAGAAGCTGAGTATGTTGCAGAAGCAACTAATTGTACTTGAGTTTTGTGGATGAAGAAAATGTTGAAGGATATTAGGGTAAATTATAGTGAGCCGGTAGTTATCTACTATGATAACTCTACAGCTATTGACATGTCTAAGAATCTGGTATTTCACTCGAAGACTAAGCATATTTCAATAAAGTATAACTTTTTGAAGGACAAGGTTGAAGCAAAGCAAGTCAAATTGGTTTATGTGAACACTAAAGAATAGATTGCAGACATATTCACTAAACCGTTGTCTAAGGAATCATTTGAGTATTTGAGAGACAGGTTAGGGGTTTCTGCCCCTCCGGCAGAGACTTGATTGATGAAGTTTGTCATTAGTCCGACATGTATTATTAGAGAAATTATTCATTTCGACACTGATGAGTAGTGCTACTACTCAGGGGGAGTAGTCATCTTTGAGATTCAGAGGTTTATATCATTGCTTTGATATTTTTGCCAGGTTTCTGGCATTGATGTCAAAGGGGGAGAGATATTGATGTGAAAATAAAGTTGTATCATTCAAAGGGGGAGAGCTATTGATTGTTGGTTGTCTTCCACAGGGGGAGACTTGTTTCGCATTTCTTGGTACTTACATATTTTTCACATATAGTGTTGCCATAAATGCCAAAGGGGGAGATTGTTGGGATTATGGATGAATTGATTATGTGTTGCATTGATGTTTTGTCATTGATGTCAACACTAGCTGATATGGATGGTTACCGACAGACAAGTTTTCGTTACCGGTAGAAGATCTAGTGTTACCAGCATAAGAGATTATCTATTGCACACTTCCAGCATGTTTGGATCAATGAAGTATATTTGATTTCATGTGTTATATGCTTCATGAGCATGTTTTGGTCAATTGGTATTGGCTTGGTAATCAGATTTTATCATACACTCTGGTAAACCCTTACTGACACTAGTTTAAGGCTTTATCGGTAGAGCTTCATTGAGTAATTGTGATAGGATGCACATTTGGTGTTGGTGCAACTTCTTCAAGGATTTAAGGATGCTGAAGATGTTCGATGATCGTGCTTTGGCGTGGTGGACCCAGAATAGGTCCAGTACCTATCTAGGTTATGGACCAGTATCATGCTAGTGTGTACTCTACACGTTACTGGGATGCTTTGAGATGTTTTATGGATTTTTTATTATTGTTTTGGTCTTAAGCCGACATGGCATAGAATTGTAAATGTAATTATGTAATGATCTTATTGTAATATCTTTAGATGGCCGACCTAATCGGTTTAGGCCTTAGGGTTTGTATAAATAAGAGGTAGAAACTCTTTGTAAAGTATCATGGTTATTGGAAAGGTCATGGTCAACGAATGTAATGTGAAAATATTGTAATATCACTCAGGCAAAGGAGTTGATCGGTCATTGGTGATCGAATTGGATTCAGAAGAGGATTTAGTCCTCTGACATTGAGCTTAACCAGGACTATAATCAGGCATGGTAGATGCTATTTTCAATAGTTCACTCTATTGGATTGTTGTCCATTTATCTTGAGAAGGTCATAGCCTTTATA
This sequence comes from Cryptomeria japonica, assembly GCF_030272615.1. Classification (NCBI taxonomy): domain Eukaryota; kingdom Viridiplantae; phylum Streptophyta; class Pinopsida; order Cupressales; family Cupressaceae; genus Cryptomeria; species Cryptomeria japonica. The sequence goes on from NC_081406.1 coordinate 435,098,980, forward strand.
TAGTCAGTGAGACTCTTTTGTAATACATCCTGCAAGTGCAGGCCCCTCATTGTAACACATACTTTCTGTAGAAGTATCATCTGATTGTGGGTAGGCTTCCCACCATGGTTTTTCCCTTTCCGAGTTTTCCATGTACAAATCATGGTGTTATGTGGTATTATTGCTTTGCATTGATTATCTGGTTAATTGTTAAGTTGTATTGTTTACCGGTATCTGTTCCTACCAGCATCTGTCTATTCCTTACTGGTACTTCATTTGTTTAAGGTTGTATTGTGGATTAAAGTTATAATTTGTTAACAACTGATTCACCCCCCCTCTTAGTTGTTCACCGATTATCCTAACAAAAATTAATCATACCGGGAGAACACTCATTCACCCCCCCCCCCCTCTCAGTGTTCTTGGATTTCAACATATATGTTATGCAATTTGAAATGCAGATATGCGATGCAATGAAATTTAAACTAACCTACCCCTTAGATGTAATTTCTTTTAAGGTGGGTGTTGTTATTGGTTCGATATGAATTTTGTGTAAATAGTTCATTGGTCTTTGTTTGAAGAGTTGGATACACCTATCTTTTCCAATAGGATATAAGGACTCAGCTGGTTGTATTTCATTATAGTTTCTACTATACCCTCATTATTTTCAAACCAATCTAGTTGTGGTAGATTTTCTTGCCCCCAGTCTATCAATTGTGGGTGTATGAGGCAAATAGATTCTGGTTTTGAATTTGTGACATGAGCGGGTGCTATGCCTATTTCTATTGATGCACTTGAAGAGGATGATAAAACCAACCAGGGATTGATCTAATTAGTCAATTTTATGCTTGTGCTTGAAGAAGATAATGGAACAATTTGGATGTTGATTTCATTAGTTGGTGCTATGCTTGATTTTGTCACTACATTGGCATATGAAAATGGGGCACATAAAATTATTGATAAATTGTTCTTTGTAGTATAATTTGGATTGGTGATTTCATTGATAAGGGGTTCATGAACAACTTGTGTAGAGGGATTGGGATCATGAGGGGGACTAGGAGGAATGGTAAGTTCATTTGAGAGGGAATCTTGTGAGGAACATGGAACATGGAGAATTATGACATGGAGATGAAGGGATGGAGTGATCTTGATTAGGATATGGAGAAATAATGCGATCTTTCTTAGGACATGAAGGTGAAGGAATAATTTGATCTTGAATTGGGAAGGGATTTTTAGGGAAGATGGAAGGGATGTCTTGATATTTCTTAGGAGGTGGATGTTGGATGGAATTTGAAAGAACATCTTTCTCTTGACATAAAAGGGTGTTATTATGAATGGAATAGAAAATAATGAGGGGATCATCATAAGATTCTTGGTTGGTGGGGTCTTGATCAAAAATTGGGTAGGATGGAAGGGTTTGTTCTTGATCTTGATTTATTTCATGATTGATTTCTTCTAATTTTGGATTTTCCTCTTGACATGGGGAAGGAGTTTGGATATGCAAGGGATATTTTTGGAAGGTTTCAACACTTTGGCCTGATGAGAAAGGATTTTGAATGAGACTCTTTGAATCATGACTTGGATTAGATTGGATTTGTATGATGGATAGCCCTTGGGAGATTGTGTTATTGGATGGAAATTGTGTGGACTTCTCTTGTGTGACTTCAGTGGATGATGAAATGGTAGATATATATGATTGATTTAGACTTTGGTTAAATGGGACTTGATTTTGGTTGAAAGGGGTTTGAATGTTGAGTTGATGTGATTGGTATAATTTATATGTTGGGCTGAAAGAAAAACAAGGTTGACATGACTCTAATGTTGGTTGAACTGAAGTAGAAGCGATTTTATTGAAGAATGAAGATTGACATGTTTGAATGGTCACAACAAAAATAAGGTTGGCCCGATAATTATTCCCTCGTGGTTATCACTTCCCTCATCATTTTTTCTAACCAATCCCTATGGTTGTTAGGACTAGTCATGTTTCTCATTTGTTGTTGCAAAGTCTTAATTTGTTGAGCTAAAATCTCTATGGATGATGATGGAATAGGAATGGAAGAAATGAATTTATCACCTTCCCTATGAAATGCATAATGTCAGTCCATGATGTTTGCTTGATTGGTTTGGACCTAAAATCACAACATGTAAGATGTTTATCCATTTCTCTGAAAGTGGCACTTCTTGATTTTGATTTTCATGTTGATGTTGACACTTGATCTTATTGTAGGTGTTTGATTTTTTTTCTTTTGGAAATGTTGCAAAGACATGGTAGCAAAGAAATGGAAAAAAACTTTACATAACCAAAAGAGAGCATTGTTTAAAGGATTTTTTCAAACCCTTCTAGATGTTGAGATCTTTTTCAAAACCTCATTTTGTTTTTGATAAAATTTTGGTCATTCGATAGCACATCAAGTAGACTCTCCTATGGTCAAAAGGTCATCAATATTACCACAACGCACATCTCGATACTCTGTTAGCTCAAACAGCTATGTCACACCCTAAGGTGCATTCATTTTTTTGCCTTTGTTTGAAAATTAAACCAAAGAAGATCACTCCTCAATTGGATCATTATCCTAGGAAATATATGGTGAGTGTCTTGGTGGTAGATTCTTCCCCACCCTTGCACTATGATAGTATAAGTGTCTAGTTACTGACTTGGTTTGGCCTCTAGATCCTAAGGTATTTAATTAGGCTTCCATTCAGGTGGTCATAATCAGCAGCATGTTATGCTCCATTAAGGAGGTCTCCTAGTTTGAAGAGGTTACGCTCTACATATTTTCTCGTATCATATAGGCACTGAGGGAGGCATAATGTCATTATGATAGCATGTATCACCCATTGTTTATAATTTTCATTTTAAACACAATTATTTAAACTAGTTGAGAATACTTGGCGTTAGCCATTACCACTTAGATTGTTCCCTCTCACTTGCCCTTATGGGATACTTGGGAGGCAGGCATTCTAAAGGTTTTATCCTAATGCAAAATTGACAGAAAATATGAAAGAGGTGGGTCTGGATTTTTGGTCACCTAGTTAAGGGGAGATCATATGCATATCACCTTGGAAACATGGAAAGAAAAAGTTCTTTTAAAGCCTTCATTTCAAAATTATCTATGCTACTTGGAGATGTTGCTCCAAAAAGACATGGTGTTCATTTTAAGTGACATAGCAATGATGGAATTTATGTTGTTCTTTTTAAGAGCACCAAAAGAAAAATTATCTAAACTAAGTCCAGCTATCCCTACAAAAATCCATGAAAAAGGTTAGCATATTGTGGGCTCACAAGCCTAATTTTTTTGTCTTTGGTTACAAAAATCTGCTTCGCTGTCTATCAATGTCTATTATAAAATAGAACACTAAAAGACCAGAATTTAAGAAAATGATAGAATAGAGGTTTTTTTTTATTTACATGAGGAACTTGCTAAAAATAGTAACCTACTAAAAATGGTAACTTGCCAAAAATGGAAGCCTGCCAAAAGCAAAAACTTTTCAGAAATGGAAACTTTTCCAGATTTGGAAACCTACCAAAAATGGAAACCTTCCAAAAATAGAAAATTTTCATAAATAGAAACCTACCAAAATGGAAACTTTTCAAAAATGGAAACCTGCCAAAAATGGAAACCTTTTAGAAATGGAAACCTTCCAAAAATGGTAACTTTCCAAAAATGAAAAACTTGCCAAAAACGAAAACCTACCGAAAATGAAAAATTGTCAAAAATGGAAAATTTCCAAAAATAGAAACCTACAAAAGTCAAAACTTTCTAGAAATGGAAACCTGCCAAAAATGGAAACATGCAGGCATACACAAAATTTTAAATTGTTGTTAGTTCATATCGGGTTCACCAAATGTTTTGCAGGATTTTTTTGCATAATTAATCAAAATATATGAGTTAACCACTAGAATTCAATTCTAATTAAGAAAACACAATAAATAATAGTAAAATAAAATCAAAATCAATAGAATGAATAATAATATAATGAAAACCCCCTCTACTGATTTGAATCATACCTTTCATTTCTCTTCTTCATCATTATTTTGATATAGCTCTTAGTGTTGCACTTGATTACCTGCATAAGTTAGACACAATAATTTTGAAGATAGTGGTTAAGGAAAATTGAGGAGAAATGGGCTGAATTTATAGATTCTAGAGGATTAGAATGGATGGCTGAGATTAATTCTGGAATATAATTGATCAATGTCTGAGATTGCTTGAGACAAAGTTGATTGAGAATTTAACTCATTTGATTTATGAGTCAACTAGATTGATTGATAAGTGAACTAAATATATTGAGTAGTCAACTAGATTGATTGGATAGTGAACTGAATAGATTAGCCAGTTGACTAGATTGATTGAAGAGATGACTGAATTGATTGATTAGTTAGAAAAGGTGATTTGGAGTGAAAGGGGAGATTGGAGAGCTAACTGAGTTAACTAATTTGATCAACCAGTTCTTATTTTCAACATGTGTTATAGGAGATTGAATTGAAATTCAATTTCATTCTTATTTGGACTTGAATTTGGGTTTTCGAATGTTAAAATACACATGAGATTAACTGAAATTTATTGTAATGCAGATTTATTGAAATTTTAATTTAATGATTTGGAACTAGATGAAATTAATTGAAATCCACATTTGGGGAATTGGAGGAATAAGTAAAATAATTTAAATGAAATTATTTAAACATTAGAAATAGAATTAATTAAATAATAAAGATTATCTAAGGAATAAATCATAATTAATTAAATAAATAATATTTAATTAATATTTGAGATAGGGTTAATTGATTAATTAATTAAAGCATAGAAATTCTATAATTAGAAATTTTGAATGTGATGATTGAGTTAGTTTAGAAAAGTAAACAACTTAATTAAATAATTAAAGAATTACTTAATTAATTAGAAGAATAATTAGTGTGCAATTAATGAGACATTTTTTAGGTGTCTACAAGGGATACAACTTGAAAGGCTCACTGCCTTATAAATGTTTGTAAGGGATTACAATGAAGTTTTGAGCTATGAATTAGGATCAACAAATGCCTGGATATAGTTTTAGTTAAGCAAAAAACATATTCTTACTCTGCTCTGCAATACTACTCTGTTATGATATTCTACAACATACTGCAACACCATTTTTTACCTTGCGCATGTGAAACTGTGCACAATCGCTCATACACATATCCCACACAATCATCGAATACCAAAATGATCAAATAAACCTATCTTATATATTTGCATCACCAATTTAGGTCAGCGCCAAGTCAGCTTCAAGAACACATCACAAAAGATGAAACATGTACACGATTCAGCTTCAATCTAATCCAAAAATAATTAAGCAAACCAAAACAAAATGTCCACATGCTTTTCATAGGTTGACTCATCAACCTAGAACACACAAAGAACCACAAAAATTGATCTATAAGATCTGCAAACCAAATCATCACACATTACCACTGATAACCACTATTCTAGCCAAAAACATGATTTTCGGATCTTCTAACTTACATGACTTATCACCAAAGGTCACAAACCTAGAATATGGAAAATTTTATATCCATAATATGTCTCGCAAACCATAATAATCCACCAACCAAAATATTGTACACTCTACCAGATACACTGTTCATCTTACCAGACCTTAGTGGACTCAAGATGAAATCATGAAGTGTAGATGTCAATTTTGATATGAGTTGTCATCAATGACAACATCTCATCATACCTGCAGTGTCTCTTGCAAACAAAATGTGGCCTTTATCCAACAACTCCTCTAACTCCAAGTGTATCTCACTAAACTCCTAAGTGGTCATATGATATGGTGCCTTATAAATGGGCTTGTCTCCTAAAAAAAGATCAATGTGGAATTCAATGTTGTGCTTAGGCGGAATGCCTAGGATCTTTCTTAGAAACACATCTGCAAACTCTAAAAGAATAGGGTGATTGTCAATAGATGTCTCCTGACTCACCCTCATCAAGGTCACTAAGACTGCAAAAAGATAAAAACCCTGCCATGTACACCACTCCAGTTGCATTGTTGAGATCATGCATATGGATATGGGTCTTTGGACCCCTACAAGCTCGACCCACTCACCAGGTCATCCAAACACCTAATTGACTTATGTTAGTAATCTATATAATCTCAATGGGCATCCAACTAATCCATGCCCAAGACAACTCTATATGACCCCAAATGAAGAACTCAAAGGTCTATAGTGTTAGTGAAGGTGCCCAAACCCATCACACAACCATAAATAAGGGAATCTATGGCCACTTTTGAATCGATAGCCAAATTAAATTTCCAACTAGGATCTTTCTTTGTTGTCATAACCCTACATCCTTCAACAAGGAAAGGGAATATAAAAGAGTTTGATGCACCAAAATCAAATAAAATGGAAATAGGAGTCCCATAAAATACACCAGAAGTCTCAACTATGATGCCCTAATGCTCAACTTATAAATTGTTGTAAACAACCTGTGTGATCCACTTGTATCTTCAAATATAGGCTCAAAAGTGGCCTATCTCTAACTAGGTGTTGATGTTATCCTTTAAGGACACTAAGACACTATGTGGCCATACTGACCACATAAAAAACATCTTACTCTATCAAATCCATGGCCTATGGAGGGAGCACTAGATTTGTGGAAGCTACCACCACCAGAACTCAATAGTACACTCTAAGAAGGTTGGCTTTGATGAGAATATTTATTATAATTCCAATTATATTCTCTACCTAACTGGGAACCTATACTAGGGCCACTCTAACGATGTTGAAATTATCTTTACCTCTATGACTACTACTATTAGTGACCTAACCTGGGTGGCATAGAGTATGTCCTAAAGGAACCTATAGGTTGAGACTAAGTGGCCCATGCCACTAATCCAAGTGAAATTGTACTCTCAATTTTCACTACTACCTATCCTCCTAAGCCTCTAGCCTAGTTCTCCTCTATTAGTCTCACCTTGTTTTGGGTGACCTCCAAAGTCCTAGGCTCAAAAAATTGAACACCCCCACTAATGCAAGCATTAAGGCCCCAAACAAAGTGATCTATTAGCATAGGCTCATCATCTGATATAATAGCATACTATTTGAGATTCAAAAATTGATGCGCATACTAATCCACTATAATATCTATCTAGTTTAACTCATGAAACTTATTTTCTCACATCTAATGGTAGTACTAAAAAAGGAATCAAGCATGGAACTTATCAAGAAATATCTCTCAATAAAGTGAAGAAATGTCTATGAGGATATTTTTCTCCTCCATTTGTCACCATGTGGATGCCAAGCCTCTAAGGTACATGATAACACATCAAGCCCTAGTGTTATTAGTGTAAGGTTGTATAGAAAAGCACGGATCAAGAACAATTAGCCAAGTCTCAACCTCAATGCCACTAGTAAATCCCTCAAAGGTGGGTGGATGAAAAACATGAAGGTCTCCCTGATGAATAATGATGAACAAAAAATACCCTAAATGGTACTGAGAGTGGGTGAATCAGTACAGGTAAAAACTTTCTTAACAATTTATCAAGTTAAAACAATACAAACTGATTGTCATCATTACTGAACTTAACCATGGAAATATCAGTTAAACACAGTAAGACATTAGACATCATAAACTGATAAGTTTGAACACTTCAACTACATCCAATACTTGATAACAACTTCACCCATAAACATATGCATGTGGTATACCAGTAATACCATAACCTAATAACTCTGCATGCATAATCTTTCAACCAAATAATACATACACATCACATGAAAAATGCATAACACATAACACACAGTTTTTTCACGTGGAAACCCAAATGGGAAAAACCATGGAGGAGATGAATACCCACAAGCTTGTTTTCAACTCTTTTGAAGCTCGCTATGTTAGGAGACTAATCCGATTAAAGACTTTACAATAAGGTTCTTCTAGGAACTGATCCTGTTAAAGATCAATCGGTTAAGGGATGGCTATATACCCTGTTAAAGGTTGAAACCCTATTAGAGGTTACCTCACTAGAGGATTTGAAGAACTCAATGATCTTGAGTCACCTCAATAAAGGTTTTACAATAAGCTTGTTAAAGCTACCCAGTAAACGGATTTTTCAACTGTTGAAATGGTTAGAAGACAACAGGTAAAACTCCTGATCTGATAACAACACTACATGCCAAGATAGATCCTTTCCAGTTCCTCTACTCTGCAATCACACTCTGCAGTTCTCCACTTACTGGTCTGGTAAGTATCTCATCACTTGGATACACACACACAACTTTTTCCAACAACTTACAACAACAAACATCATCGACCTTATAGACAACAGTTAGGTCGGTAGCATAAACCCTAAACCCTAAGCATCTTAGGTTTACAACACAGGCGGTCCAATAATGACCATCCAAACACATTGCATAGAGTATTACAATTTCAAATAGATCACAAGACAATCTGCATCATTCATTCTTCACCGCACATGGGAATTAGTAACCCATCACGCTCTCTTCTCATACCGCCAAGAAGAATGATCATTCCTGAGGTAGACTTCAAACACAATCAATCTTCTCATGCAAGATCCTCAAAGAAATCCTTCACGTGCACAAGGTTGATGTGGCACCTTGATCTCACTCATATCTCTTATCTAGCTCATCACAGAGTATCACCAGTTGCATCACACAAGCTGGATTGCCAAACCAATAACCCTAGAGCTGCCAACCAGTAGTCACACTTAGTGAAACCCTGACACCGGTTCACTACATCTCCTCATACCTCTTCATACCGGTTCACTTGAACTTATTGACATCAATGACAACATATATTATCATCATATCAACATGTTGGTTCATCATATGCCAACAATATCCAATAATCTCCCCCTTTGGCATTGATGGCAATACTCAGTGTAGTGTTGCAACTGAAAACATCATAGACCAGTGTATCTGCATTATCAGATATCTTCTCCCCCATACATCAGATATCTTCTCCCCATACATCATATATCTTCTCCCCCTTTGACAACAATGCCAAAGTGGAGGCACAAGCTTCCATAAGCTACTATGTTGCTCCCCTATGGAGTAGCATCCTTCAACACATCAATCCTGAAAGATTTGACACTGTAGTTCCTGACTAATGCGGAGCATACAAATTTTATTTGACTTCATGAAGGGAAAGAACCCCTAATTCACATCTCAAATAGGTAAATGTAGTCTTTGGTAAGGGCTTAGTGAATATATCTGCTAGCTGCTCCTTACTAGAAACAAGTTACAGTACAACCTCCTTATTCTGAACTTTCTCTCTCAAGAAGTGATATTTAAGCTCAATGTGCTTAGTTCTAGCATGCAATACCAGATTCTTGGACATATTTATTGCACCTCTGTTGTCACAAAATATATTCACCAGTTTGGATACAGGTACTTTGAAACCTTCCAATACATGTTTCATCCAAATTGCTTGAGTGCAGTTCATAAATGCTGCCACATATTCTTCTTCAGCTGTAGATTGGAAAATATAGCTCTGCTTCTTACTTATCCATGATACTAATCTTCCACTAAGAAAGAACACTCCAATTGTTGTGCTCTTTCGATTGTCCACATTACCTTCCCAATCGACATTGGTATATAATATGATATTATAGTCACCATTATATGGATACCACAATTCATAATCAACTATTCCTTTTAGATATCTAAGAATCCTCTTGACAACTACCAAGTGGGATTCTCTAGGACACTTCTAAAAATGAGCTACTATGCCCACTGCATGAGCAATATCTGGTCTGTTGTGCACCACATAGTGTAGCTTACCGATCATTGACCGGTACTCATTTTCATTCACCAACACTGAATCATCTTCCTTAGTCAGTTTACATCCAGTCACCATCGATGTACCAACTGGTTTTCTTTCCTCCATGCCAAAAGTCTTCAATACCTCTTTGACATACTTGGACTGGGTAATAAAGATACCCTCTTTCATTTGTTGAATCTGTAAACCAATGAAGAAATTTCTCTCTCCTATCAGAGACATCTCAAACTCTTTCTTCATTTCATCTACAAATGCATGACTCATTTTATCATCTCCTCCAAAGATTATGTCATCCACAAACACTTCACAGATCAGAATCTGATCACCTTCTGATTTCAAGTAGATGTTGCTATCTTCACTTGTTCTCTAAAATCAAATCTTCACAAGATGAGAGTGTAATCTTTCATACCATGCCCTAGGTGCTTTTTTCAATCCATACAGGGCTTTGTGTAATCTACACACCATGTTACTATCTTCTGATAAGGCAAACCCTTTTGGTTGCTCTATATGCACTTCCTCTTCTAGGATTCCCTTCAGAAAAGCAGACTTCACATCCATCTAATAAACCTTAAATCCCTTAAATGCTGCAAATGCAAGTAGCATATGAACACCTTCTAGTCTAGCCATAGGAGAAAAGTTTTCTCCATAGTATTCTCCCTCCTCCTGAGCATATCCCTTACATACAAGCCTAGCCTTGTTCCTTACAACTGTGCCTTCTTCATTCAGCTTATTCCTGAAGACCCATTTGGTACCTATGACATTTTTATGTTTTGGTCTGGGCACCAAAGACCATGTTGCATTCTTTTCTATCTGGTCTAGCTCCTCTTCCATTGCTTTAATCCAGTCTTCATCTGTAAGAGCTTCTTTGGAAGTCTTGGGTTCTAATTCAAAAATCATGCAAGAGTTTTCTTTCACTTTTCTTCTTGTGAGTATCCCTGCATCTTTATCTCCTATGATCTACTTCTAATCATGATGCAATTTCACATATCTAGGAATGACTCTAGCTGGTTCTACTAGCTTTTCTTCTTCTTCACTTACTTCTTCTTCTTCTTCTCATATTGCAGCTTCTACCAGTACAGGAACACTGAGATCTTTACAAGTTTCTTTCTTAACTAGTTCCTAGAAGGCTATACCCAATTCATCTTCCAATTCTTTGTTGCATGTTTCCCCAGGTTCCTCAGGGGATTCATCAACCCTAGCATTGATACTTTCAACAATTTTTTGAGTTCTATTATTGTAGCACTTGAGAGCTTTGCTCTTAGTGGAATATCCTAGAAATATTCCTTCATCACATTTTGCATCTAATTTTCTCAAATGCTCACCTCTCTTGATATAGCACTTACTAGCAAACACTTTAAAGTAACTCACACTGGGAGTCTTCTCGGTCCAATACTCATAAGGGGTTTTATCTTTGCCTTTCTTGATGAGTACCCAGTTCATCGTATAGACTGCAGTGCTCACCGTTTCTCTCCAAAAAGTGTGAGTAACCTTTCCTTCAATCAACATTGTTCTAGCCGCTTCAACTATAGTTCTGTTATTCCTTTCTGCTATGCCATTCTATTGTGGTGTCCTTGGGGCAGACAACTACCTCTTGATACTGTTATCTTCACAGTACTTGTTGAATTCATCAGAAGTGAATTCTCCTCCTTGATCAGTTCTTAGGCATTTTATCTTTTACCACTTTCTTTCTCTATTAATGCTTTGAAAGCTTTGAACTTTCCAAATGCTTTAGATTTGTCTTTCAAGAATGTGACCCACATCATTATTGAGCAGTCATCAGTAAGAATCATAAAATACCTATCTCCCTAAATACTTCTAGTTTTCATAGGATCACACAAATCAGTATGCAAAAGATCAAGTAAATTTTCTGCTGAAAAAGACTTACCTTTAAAAGTTGAGGAAGACATCTTCCCAAGTTGACATTCTCTGCACAAAGAATTCTCAGGTTTTTTCAGAAAAGGTATTCCTCTTACCGCCTTGATCTTACCAGCTTTAACAATGTTGTCAAAGTTCATATGACAGAGTCTCCTATGCCATATCCAATAGTCATCAAACTTAGCCATTAAATACCAACTTATCTTTGCATTCAACTAAAATAGGTTACCTCTGGTCTGCTTACCAGTGGCAATAAGTTCACCACTCTTCCCAATTATACTACAAATTCCATCTTTGAACTTCAGAGTGAGTCCTTTATCATTCAGCTGAGCAACACTCAACAAGTTATGCTTCAGACCTTCTACCCAGTAGACATCATCTGCACTGCTCTTTCCATTCAATGAGATGGATCCTTTACCTTTTACCAAGCATGGTGCATCATTTCCAAATCTGACAACACCTCCATCATATTCCTCCAAAGACAGAAACTTTCCCTGGTCACCAGTCATGTGGCAAGAACAACCACTATCAATAATCCACTCATTGGAGTTGTCAATGCGAGAGACAAGATCTCTCTTGTCAGACACTTCTTCCTTTACAATTACAAATACTATGTCTTCATTTTCTTAATCCTCTAATTCTTCATCAGTGACACCTTCATCCACAACAATGAGACAATTTCTTATGTTTCCTCCTTTATACTTTCTAAACCTTTCCAGTTTATCCTTATTGTCATTGTTAGGACAATTAACAGCTATATGTCCTATCTTGTTGCAGGGGAAACATTTTAAAGGAAGATTACCTCTATATTTTCCAGTTCCCTTCGGAAGTCTTTTAGCAAGAAGAGCTTCAAACTCCATCAGAATATCTTCATCATTCATATCTCTGCATTGTTTGGATTCATAACTGGTACTAGTTTCTTTTCCTTTTCTAGATGGTACAGAAGATGCTCTAAAGGCTAACTCAGTCTTCTGAACACTGCCATCATAGCTATTCAAATCATATGCAGTCAACTTTGCAATGATAGAGTCTAAGGATACCTTGGTTTCATCAATAGACCTTAGTTCCTGGATAGTAGCAACTTTGATTGCACAGATTGGTAACAATGATCTCAAGACTTTACTAACAATAGTGGTATCCTCAATTGTTCCTCCAACGCTTTTGATATCACCAACCACAGTCTTAATCCTAATGCCATATTGTTGACTGGTCTCTCCTTTAACCATCCTCATATCCTCAAATTTACCTCTAAGGCTCTTTTCCTTAGCTTGCTTTAAATGCTCATCACCACCATAAATGTTTTCCAGTGCATCCCATACATACTTAGGTGTGTCCTTGTCTTGTACATCAATAAACTCAATATCTGATAGGCTGCTGATAAGGGCCTCCATGACTTGCCCATTTTCTTGGATCCCTCTCTTCTGATCATCAATCAGAGTGCCAGTGGGAGTCACATAGGCATTCTCAACATAGCTCTAGTATTGAGCACCTATACTCTTGATGTAAATCTTCATTCTATCCTTCCATATCTTAAAGTTATATCTATTAAACTTAGGACCTTCCCTCTTCATCATTACAACAGGATCTTTTACCTCAAGTGGTTAAGCTTATATCACCGAGGACCTGGAGTTGCTCTGATACCAATTGATGAATAATGATGAACAACAACTACCCTAAATGGTACTAAGAGGGGGGGTGAATCAATACAGGCAAAAACTTTCTTAACAATTTATCAAGTTAAAATAGTACCAATTGATTGTCATCATTACTGAACTTAACCATGGCAATATCGATTAAACACAATAAGACATCAGACATCATAAACTGATAAGTCTGAACACTTCAACTACATCCAATACTTGATAACAACTTCACCCATAAACATATGCATGTGGTATACCAGTAATACCATAACCTAATAACTTTGCATGCATAATCTTTCAACCAAATAATAAATACACATCACATGAAAAATGCATAACACATAACACACAGATTTTTCACATGGAAACCCAAATGGGAAAAACCACGATGGGGATGAATACCCACAAGCTTTTTTTGAACTCTTTTGAAGCTTTCTTTGTTAGGAGCCGAGTCTGGTTAAAGACTTTACAATAAGGTTCTGCTAGGAACCGATCCTATTAAAGATTACCCAGTTAAGGGATGGCTATATACCCTGTTAAAGGTTGAAACCTTGTTAGAGGTTACCTCGCTAGAGGATTTGAAGAACTCAATGATCTTGAGTCACCTAGTTAAAGGTCTTACAATAATCCTGTTAAAGCTACCCGATAAAGGGATTTTCCAATTGTTGAAATGGTTAGAAGACAACAGGTAAAACTCTTGATTTGATAATAGCACTACATGCCAAGGTAGATCCTTTTCAGTTCCTCTACTCTGCAATTCTCCACTTACTGGTCTGGCATATATCTCATCACTTGGATACACACACACAAATTTTGCCAACAACTTACAACAACAAACATCATCGACCTTATAGACAACAGTTAGGTTGGTAGCATAAACCCTAAACCCTAAGCATCTTAGGTTTACAACATAGGCGATCCAATCCTGACTGTCCAAACACATTGCATAGATTATTACAATTTCAAACAGATCACAAGACAATCTACATCATTCATTCTTCACCACACATGGGAATCAATAACCCATCACACTGTCTTCTCATACCACCAAAAAGAATGATCATTCCTGAGGTAGACTTCAAACGCAGTGGATCTTCTCATGCAAGATCCTCAACGAAATCCTTCACGTGGACAAGGTTGATGTGGCACCTTGATCTCACTCATATCTCTTAGCTAATTCATCATAGAGTATCACCAGTTGCATCGCATAAGCTAGATCGCTGAACTGATAACCCTAGAGCTGAGACTGCCAACCGGTAGTCACACTTAGTGAAACCTTGACACCGGATCACTGCATCTCCTCATACCTCTTCATACTGGTTCACTTGAACTTATTGACATCAATGACAACACATATTATCATCATATCAACATGTTGATTCATCATATGCCAACACTCCCATGTTCCTTAACAAATGACTATCCTTCTTAACTTCCAGGCGCTCTCTCTTGAGAACAACCCCAAAGAAACTAGGACTACAAGAGCACCAGTGATAACTTTAAGAAACCCCCTCTCAAAAAATTGTATAAAATCTTGGCAAATATTTTATTTTTTTATTTTTTTTTAATAATTTTTATTGGCAAATCTTTCCTTTTTTAAAAGAAAAATATTAATTTTATTAATGATTTTTTTAATTATCAATTTTTTTGTAGAAAATATTGGCGAATATTGGAAAAAGATAAGAGTATGCATTAATTACTATTGGAAATCCTTTCATTTAAAAAACTACTTTTTTATAGAAAAGTAGAGGCCTAAATGTGGAAATCATTAATGAGTGTAAGGGGTAGACTCTACTTTATTTAGTTTCTACCATAAATTTAAAATAATCTAATAGCCCTCTTTGTATTTTGTGAGATAAAATGTACCAACAATTTGTAATGCTCATGGGGCCAAAAATTGCTTTCAGATCATTGATCTTTTCATTAATGTTAAAAATTCAAAAGCAATTTCAACTCCCATGAGCATTACAACTTGTAAGTACAATTTACCTCATGGAATAAAATGATGGTCATTAGATTATATTTTAAATCAATGGTGGCAACTAAATATTGTTGATATAAACCTAAAGTAACTAATAATTATGATATATTATTGGCAAATTAATTTAGATTTCTACAATAAATTATTAAATGTTGGCGAATATGATCCAATCATGTACGAATATTGTGCCAAATCTTTGAGTTAAAAAATTTAAAATAATAAATTCTTTGGCAATTTAAATAACGCTAAAGTAAAAATTTGTAAAAATGTGGCGATTTAGGTACCTTAAAAGTTGAACTTATTAGCCAAATTTTGATTCGCAAATCTCAAACAATAGCCAATTGGTGAATATTAGCCACTAAAAAAATCACTAAAGAGCACTCTCTCTCACCATGTTATGATGGGTGGGACACCTGTTGTTGAGACACCTCCTACTGAGGTACATCCTGTCAAGGCCCTAGTTGGGCCACTATCTCTTGGAGTAACTAAAGAACCTGAGGATTTCATAAACCACCATCCTAATCATCTACATGTTGATTCTCTTGGTGAGCATCCTGATCCTTATATTGATGATCCTCTTGTCAAAGATTCAATCATGTACTCAAACCTTGACCCTTATTGTGGTCATAGCCCTTAGGAGGCATCCTTCAAAAACCAACAAATGTTTGTTAGAAAATCATGCTAATATTTATAAGCCATTCTATGGCAATAATAATATAGTGGTAAACATCAATAAAGAAATTTAACAAACTCGCACCACTCATGCTGAACATAATGATCACATATACACCAAAGTTCTCAGCATTAGCCCATTTGGCTTTGATACTAGATGTAACACTATGCCAAGGAACCCAAGAGGATATGAGAAAAATAGGTAAATTAATCTTAGGAATATTTTTTATATAATTAAGTGTGCATGTACATAATATAAGCAATAATTAAACTTAATCTCAAGGTAAGGTCAATAATTGATAAATGACTACACATAAGTAGAAGGCTTAAACATACAAATAGCCAAATGACAAGGGGAAACGTAAAATAAGCCCTAGAGAAGGGATTAAGAAGTGTTTACGGTCACACATGACCATATCTCAATTCTCCAAACTTGATACAATGAACTACTAGGTCCTAGGTGTCATAGATGGGCTTCATAGAAACCCTAACTACACATGGACACCCCCAATACCTACTAAACTATTGCTACCTTTGCAACACATCAGAAACAAGGTCAACCTAACACTCTAAACACCTAAAAATACCCCCAAATTGAACAAGCAACAAAGGGCTTCTAGTTTGCAACCAAGAGTCCCCACTTGACACTAGCATTCCAACATGACACTAGAAAGGATGAGATTTACTCTTTAGGCCAACTAGTTTCATCTTAAGAGGACACTAGTGTGCCAAGAGGACACATTCATGATATAACAAACAATGAGAAATTGAAATGAAATGATGAAAACAAAATGTTGCAAAAGTCAAATAGAGTTGTGAACTAGGAATTGAGCAAAAGAAGGGGATAAAAGCCTATACCCAAAAATTTGAGAAAAAATGTTGGGACCGAAGTGTTGGGTGCTCTAGTCCTAGCTAGACCAGAATGCCAGTGTCCTGGTCCTCTGTGAGTGCATTGGTCCCTCTATAGTGCCCTAGTCCTGAGGGATCTTTGCAACATCTACAAAATGTAGTTCAATTTGTCTCAATCTCCTCTATCCTTTTTCAATTGTATGACTCCTAAATCTGCCACCTACACACCAAAAGAAGGAAAATTGTGTTGTGGATACAACTTTACCTTTGGTAAAATCCCCAAGTTTTGAATTAACCCTAATTGAAAAAGAAATTGAACTTAACTGAAATAGAAAAGCTTACCTTTTGAGGGAAAGGATAAATTTCTTGAATGTAGACGATTATACCTTTAATAGGTGATGCAATTCTCTTAGGATAAGTCTTCAATATGTTGATGCATTAACATGAGAAATTAAATAAAATCCATCATCAAATTATAATTAGACGTAATATGAAGATGCCGTAATGTAGTTTGTTGCTCCTTGAATTAGATTTGCTCTTGATTTGATGATAAAGTTTGCATAAAGTGTAATTGTTGACAAATGAATTGAGAGAGATGTCTTATATGGGGATTTCATAATTAAATTTACCTTGAGGTTGACTTAGAATTGATATATTTTCACACAAAGAAGGATTTAACCATTATAATACTGTCAAATTAAGATCCCAAAATTCAAGGAGAAAAAGTCGGGACCAGGATGAAAGTACTCTGGTCCGACGAATTTTTTTCCAAATTTCTAGGGATGCAAGGTATCATGATTACAAAGTCAAATCTAGCTTGGTGTGCCAATCCAAGGTGTTTAGATGTAAGAAAAAAATTGTCTTGAAGATCAAAATTAGGGATTTATTAGGGTTAATTAAAATAAAATACAAAGGGTCGCACCTAGGGTTAAGGGCCCAATTTTATGGTATGTGAATTGTTGAGAGGGGAATTTATATTTAATTAAATTAATAATTAAATTCCTAAAGGATCCATATAAATGTAATGGGACACACTAAGGAGGGTGCTAACCTAAGTGTGGAATTGGACAACCCTAATTAGGGGTGTACAATTTACTACACTACACCCCCATTGGAGTGTGAATGTGCGGAGGACCAGAGCGACCACCATCTTGGTCCTAACAAATCAGGAGATCCTTTTGGGAACAAATCTAAATACATTTATATTTTGTAGATCTAGGTTTGTGGCTCGATTCAATGACTGTACCTTACTATTTATGTGTTTTTACATCAATTCCAACACATTTACCCTAATTTGAGCAATTCAATTTAAAAGAGGATTCACCAATTTCCCCAAAAGCAAACCCAATAAGAGTTCTCAGCCCTATCATTGCTGATTTGTGGCTAGATCTATTGGGTTTGCACTCATGTTTAATGTAATGGTTCCTAAGCATAAAATTAGTGGTTATTACATCTAATTGTGGAAACCCTAAATTTTCACCCTTTACAAATATAACTAGTTATATGAGATTACAAGGCTTACTGCCCAGATTACAATGACTTGCTACTAAAAGGCTCACTACTAAGAGATAGAAACAAAGTATGAACTGAGAAGATTGCATCTACATATGCATAGATTTAGTTTCTGATAAGCTCAAATATCTTTGTAGAGGATCCGATCAAGAATCTCTGCAACACTTTCATGATTTGCCTACACCATCACACATACATCCATTGTCACATCAATTTTCCTTTCTCAACCACCACACATGAACACACACACACTCTCTCTCTCTCTTCCTTTCTTTCTTGTAATACTTCTTACCGATCAAAATATAATGCATATATATATATATATATATATATATATATATATATATATATATATATATATATATATATATATATATATATATATATATATATATATATATATATATATATATATATATATGTCAGTAGGTATATACACCAAGTCATCCTTACAAATGCTTTCCCACATAATTCTTCTCCATTGATCTCCTACATGTGTTCCTTCAATAATTCCAATGATCCAAGCTAGTTAGGCTCAAATTTGCATTTGTTCTCACGATCTTTAAGCTTTTTCTGATTTTCCATAAGTACAAGGTCACCAATGTCAAATTCTTGGGTCTTAACTCTCTTGTTATAGCGCATGTGAAGATGATTATGATAGACCCAAAGATGATTTAAGGGCTTGAGATGCCTTTCATTGAGCAGTTCTAGCTCATGCAATGTGACCACTCTATATTCTTCATCAGGAAGGATGTTCTACAATGATACTTAAAGTGAAGGGATCTCGATCTCGAGAGAGAGGATAACTTCAGAACCAAGGACTAGTGAGTATGGGGTGGCTCCTGTGGGGATGCGAATGTTTGTGTGATAGGCCTAAAGAGAGGAATGGAGTTGCAAGTACCAATCACAACTAGCTTCATTGATTGTTTTCTTAAGGATCTTGATAAGAGTTTTATTAGAAGCCTCAACTAGACCATTACCTTGCGGGTAGTATGGGAAGGAAAAGTGATATTTGATGGAAACATTTTGGCACAATTCTTTGACATCCTAATTTTTGAAAGGTTTTCCATTGTCTATAATGATGAATTTGGGAATTCCATATAAATAGATGAGATAATTCAGGATAAACATGGATCTATTTGTTAGTGGTGAAAGTAAGTGGCATGGCTTCTACCCACTAGGTAAAGTATTCTCTAGTGTTTATTATGAACTTGTGGCATTTGGATGAGGCAAGATGGATTTTTCCTATTAGATCGATCCCCCACTAAGAAAAGAGCCAAGGTGTGATAAAATGGTTGTAGATCTTGAGAAGGCACATGAATGTTGTTACCATGCTTCTGACAAGGGAAACATTTCTTTACATAGTGATAAGCATATTCTTCCATTGTGGGCCAATATTATCCAGTGTGTAAGATCTTCTTAGAAAAAGAGTGTTGCTTGAGTGTGCTCCACAAATACCTTTGTGTACTTCAGGTAGTGCTTATTCACTCTCCACTTTATCTAAACACCTTAGAAGGGTTTCATCAAAGTGCCTTCAAAATATCGTGTCACTGAGAATAGTGTAGCAAGCGGATTGACAGATGAAAGATTTTGTTGGGTTTTTGTTAGGTGAGGGGATAATGTTGTCTTGAAGGAAGGTGAAGGGTAATGTTGTTTTATTAATGTATATATGTATATATATGTATGCATATACATGTATGTATATACATATATTTACATATACATATGCATATATGTACATATACATATGCATATATGTACATATATGCATATGTATATGTACATATATGTACTTATACATATATGTATATATATATTTATATATACATATATGTATATATATGTATATAAGAACTTATAATGAAAATGACATAAGAAAACTCTCACCATAAACACAAATGAATCCAACACAAAGTTTGGATGCCAAAGCTTTCTTCTTATTTCAGCAAATTTGCAAAATCACAAGGTAGAGTTTGATTTGACTTAGGACACGTGCTTTGCCTAAGTGAAAAAACTAAATACAAAATTGACACTTAAGGTGTCAATGTCTTATTTAAAAATGCATCTACTATGAAAATTACTAAGTGTCACCAAATACTCCATTCTAATCCTGGTTCATGAATTCCTCGAAGTTTTACAAAGTTACTTTCATTTGTTCCTGATCAGGTCCTTTAGTGTGACTTGTGATGACCTTAACCCGAGTGATAGAATATTTGAGTCTCATGTAGCATTTCTTGGGCTTCTTCAAAAGCGAGGTTAGATCATCCAGATTCACTTGAATATCCACTAGCTTGCCAATAGAGGATAATGAGAAATCTTGTTTATCAACCTCTTCACCAATTAGTAGACTGAAACCTTCAACAATGGCATCTTCATGAAGAGGCTTCTGGTTCTCATCAAGGAAAATGCAAGGAAGAGATGAAAACTTTTCGATGATGTCTTTTTCTTTATCATGAATTTTTTTTTGTGCTTTCCTCAAATCTTTGATAAGCACCTCAAGTGTGTTCATTTGATGTTATATTATTTCTTGTTGTTCAATGTATATATCAATTGATGGGATCATTCTATTATCAACTGGAACGACATCCAACTGGAAATTTTCTAACATCAAACAAGAGTCAAAGTCCTTATCATGTGCTTCCAATTCATTTGAAAATAAATTCAAATTCTTATCAATTTCAACCTTTACCTCCTCCAATTTGTTGACAAGAGTAACTATTGAACATAGAAGGTGAGTTCCTTGACTCAACAATCTATCCATCCATTCACTCATCATTCTCCCTCAAGTATTTACTTGTTCAGCTTGTTTAACAACTTGCTCATCCATGAAAGAATTTACCAACTCAATTACCTCTGACAATTTGGTAATTTTGATCAAAACTTATATGAGTTGATCAACCTGTTTCTTTAACTTGTCTTTCTTTACCTTATCTTTGTTGAACATGGCCACAAGATGGTGGAATAAAAATTGAGCATCTTCAATTGTTTCATCATGCATTTGTTTCCCCAAATCAATTCTTCTGATAACATATTCAGTAGGCTGCACTTTATCAATATCTGTATCTAGAGGATAAGTAGCCACCTCCACGTACTTGTTCTTTGATTCATCTATTTTTCTTACCTTTGGGCTTAATAGGCACCAATTGATTAAAATCAAACTCATTTAGAGATATGGCTTGTTTCTTCCTCTTCGGAGTTTTAGACACTAACCAAGGTGAAAATGATGAATCTCCATCTACTCCAAAAGTCAAAACTTATGTAGCCAACTCATGTATTTGAACACTAGTAGTATCAATGGGTGAAGAGAAAGTAACAATGACAGGTGTTTTTGATATGGTAGAAACCTATGGAGGAACTTGAGTTTTTGACATAAAACTTTCAAAATATTCCAACATGGAAGAAGTAACCTCAAACAAATTGGGAAGGAACATGGTATCAAGGTTGTCATGAGGTGTATCTAGGGTTGATTCATTTGTGGAGGTGGAAGGAATAACATGTATTTCAAGATCTTGTGAAGGAAATGAAAAAGTGGAACTCAAAGTAATAGCATCAGTAATAGAGATGGAAGTAGTACCCGTGATATCACATGATATTGTTGGTATTATGGATGTGTTGCATTAGTTTTTTCATTGATGTCAACACTTATCCTTCTGGAGATCTATGGTTATGTTGAACCAGCACATTGTGTTCACCAGCAAGTTCAATGACTTATGCAAAGTCACCAGTATATTGTTCACCGGCATGTTATATTGTTCACTAGCACTGATGAAGACTTGTTATCATCTAGAGATCACTTTTTTATGTCAAAGACATGGTTTGGATACTTGGTTTTGGTATTTTGGTTAATGGTCTAAACGGGTTGACATATTTGTTGTTACCAACAAATTGGTCTAGGTTATGGACCGGTATGCATTATCTATTCCAGATCGGCATGGCACGTTATGGAGATGACTTATTTATTGGATATTGTTGTAAATGTATTGCGCCGACATGATGCATTGCATCTTGACTTATTTGTAATTGATTTAATTTTTAATATTCTTAGTGAGCCAACCTACACATTTGGTCTTAGGTTTTGTATATATGTAAGATCTCATTTGTGAGATGACATATGATAGGATTGTATGGTATGTAAGGTTATGGTATTGTAACATGGTATGTGATAATATTGAAGATCATATGAGCATACAATAGAGAAGGTTCAAGGAAGTTTTGAAGATGATTATCAGAGCTTAACCGGTACTAAATCCAGCATTGGAGATGTTATTTTGTGCAGTACATTATTCTATGATTTAACCATCCTACTGTAGTCATTCTAACTCCCATTTGAGGAGTGTGCTCTAGGCGGTTGGCCTTTCTGCATGTGCAGACCCCATTTGTATACACATACTATCTGTAGTAGTATCATTTGATTGTGGGTAAGGTTTCCCACAGTGGTTTTCCCCTTATAGGGTTTCCATGTTAAAATCTTTGTGTTATGAATTATGGATATTTTTTCTCTTTCTGTTTTATGCATTAAGTCTCACTGGTATTGATATTAACTATTAATCTATGAACCAGCATTAAGTTTGGTTTACCGGTATTAAGTATCAAGTTTGATTAAGTTATAATTGGGTTGAAATTCATAAACAACTGATTCACCCCCCCCTCTCAGTTGCCTTTTGGTTCCTAACAATTGGTATCAGAGCTAAGTCCTCTTTTTGCATAAGCCTAACAGCTTGAGGAGATCCTATGGAAACAAAACTTTTTCAGGGACAGTCTGAAACTTGATAGAGCTAACTATGGTATATGGAAGATCAGAATGGAGACACATCTAAATTGCATTGGAAGAGACATATGGTAAGCTATAAAAAATGGCTATGTTGGTCCTACTACAGGTCAACCTAATCCACCAACATTGGCTAAAGATCAAGAAAATGATTGCAAAGCAAGAGAAACACTTTTGAGTGCATTTTCAAATCAGCAAACCATGGGATTATCAGACCGATCTACTGCTAAAGATATTTGGGATAAATTGGAGACATTGCATGAAGGAGATACCACTATCAAAATTGCAAAACTAGAATGTTTCCAAGTCAGGTATGAAAATTTGAAAATAGAAGAAGATGAAAGAATTTTTTCTTTTATGGAAAGAGTTAATGAAAGTGTTTTAGGAATACAATGTTGTGGAGAATCCTTAAGTGAAGATGAAATTATTTTTAAAGTTTTAAGAGCATTGCCATCAGCATACAAAATGAAAGTAATTGTTATTAATTAGTTGAGAACAATGCCTAATACATCAGTAACTAGAGATACCTTGGTTGGAAAACTTTCAGCATTTGAGCTTGAGGAATTTGGTCATGTTGCTACAATTAAGATAGGTTTAGCCTTCAAAGCATCATCATCTATAAAATCATCATCATCATCTGAAAAATCTGATTGGAAATCACTTTATGCAAGAGAACTTGAAGATATCAGAAGGGAAAATGAATAATTGGAAGAACTTGAAGCACTATTTGCAAGGAAAATGCCTAAAGGACCAGTTGGAAGTAAGTATGAAGGTAAAGCACCACTTAAATGTTTTAACTACAATAAAGTTGGTCATATGGCATTTAGATATCCTGATAGACATGGAAGATTGAGAGAAAAAGCTAAAAGAACATATAAGCCTAACCCTGAATATCAGAGATACAGATTTAAGAAGAATAGAGACAAATCTTGTTACTATGTTGATGAAGGAGTTATTGATGATTCTAATGAAGAACCAACAGACAATGGATGGGCTTTTGTTGCAAAAAAAGAAGATCAACCGGCACCTACTATTCCACCAGTAGAGCAAGCCCTGGCAGCTAAAATTGAAGAAAAGGATGAATGGATTATAGATTCTAGATGTTCACATCATATGACTGGTGCTAAAAGTAAATTCTTATCTTTTCAGAAATATAGTGGAGGTCTAGTAATATTTGGCGATAATAAAGCTTGTTTGATCAAAGGAAAAGGCACCATATCTTTGGATGGTAAGCATAACACTGACAATGTTTATTATGTTGAAGGTTTGAAGCATAATCTTTTAAGTGTTGGTCAATTAGTTGAAAAGAGATTTTAGTTACAGTTCAAGAATGGTAAATGCAAAATCAAAAACAGAACTGGATTGGAGATTGCAACCAAAAATTAGACTAAATGTAATATCTTTCATTTGAACAACAATAATAAGACATGTTTGATTGCACATATTGATGAAAGTTGGTTATGGCATAAGCAAATTTTTCATGTAATTTTTTATTGCATTGTAAAGATCAGTTCAACTAAGGCAATAAGGGATTTACCTAAGATTGTGAAACCTCATAATCCGGTATGTAAGGAATGTCAAATGGGAAAGCAAGTTAGAACAAATTTTAAGAGTATTTTTGAGAAATCCAATAATGTTCTTGATTTAATTCATACTGACTTGTGTGGTCCGGCAAGAACAAGAAGTCTACAAGGAGATAGATACTTTATGCTAATTATTGATGATTATTTTAGAATGTGTTGGGTTACTTTTCTCAAGGAGAAATTAGAAGCTTTTAAAAAATTCAAACTATTTAAGGCAATGGTAGAGAATGAAACCGGTAAGAAAATCAAATGTTTAAGATCTGGTCAAGGAGGAGAATTTACATCTAAGGAGTTTAATACATTCTATGAAGTGAATGGAATCAAAAGACAACTATCAGCACCTCAGACACCTCAGTAGAATGGAATTGTGGAAAGGAAGAACAAAACTATTCTAGATGCAGCTAAGAGCATGATATTGGAAGCAAATCTACCTCATGTGTACTGGAGAGAAGCAGTGAAAACAACGGTTTACACTTTCAATAGAGTTCACATCAAAGGTGAAACTGGTAAGACCCCTTATGAACTATGGTTTGGTAATACTCTTACACTTAAATATTTCAGAATATTTTGGAAGCAAATGTTATATTAGGAGAGATGAGTATGTTGGTAAATTTTATCCTAGAAGTGATGAAGGAATATTTCTTGGTTATTCATCTAAGAGCAAGGCATATAGATGTTTTAATAAAAGATTGCAGAAGATCATTGAGAGTGCTAATGTGAAGATAGATGAACACTTTAGAGGAAATTCAAGGTCTGTAGATTCTAAACCAATAGGTGAGATGATCATAAATGAACCAATACAGAGTGCACTGGTACATAATGTGGATCCAGTCACATCGGCATCATCAGATAATTTCACAATGACTGAAGAATAGCAACATGTGAATAAACCCAGGTATGTAAGACTGAATCACTCTGAAAGTCGGATAATTGGAAATAAGTATCAAGTTGTTATGACAAGAGGAAGACTGGAAAATGAAGAGGTATGTTTAATTTCTCAAATTGAACCAACATCTGTTATTGAAGCATGTAAAGATGAACAGTGGATAAAAGCAATGGAAGATGAATTAGAACAAAATGAAATGAACAATACATGGACATTGGTTCCCCAACCTAAAGACAAAAATGTAATTGGAACTAAATGGGTATTTAGAAATAAACTTAATGAATATGGTAAGGTAATCAGGAACAAAGCAATATTAGTGTGTAAAGGATATTTATAGAAAGAAGGAATTGATTATAATGAAATATTTGCACCAGTAGCTAGAATTGATGCAGTCAGATTATTTCTTGCATTTGCAACTCATAAGAACTACAAAGTATATCAGATGGATGTAAAATGTGCATTTCTAAATGGAGATCTTGAAGAGGAAGTTTACATTGAACATCTTGATGGATTTTCATTGCCAAATGATAAAGATATGGTTTGCAGATTAAGGAAAGCTTTATATGGATTGAAGCAAGCTCCTAGAGCTTGGTATGCTAGATTGGAAAAATATCTTTTGAAGCTTGGTTACACTAAAGGTAGTGCTAACAACAACTTATATTTCAAAGTGACTAATGATGACATCTTGGTTATTGAATTTTTTGTTGATGATATCATTTTTGGAGGAGAAGATTGATTATGTAAAGACTTTACTAACAAGATGCAAGAAGAATTTGAAATGTCTATGATTGGGGAGATAAAATTCTTTTTAGGATTGTAGATTTCATAGACTGATAAAGGTATATTCATATGTCAAAAAAAATACTTGAAGGAACTATTGAAGAAATTTGGTATGGAAAACTCTAAATCGGTAAGTACTCTTATGACTACAACTGATAAATTGACATTGAAGGATGATTCAACTCCTGTTAATCCAACAAGATACAAATCTATGATTGGAGGTTTACAGTATTTGACACAAACAATGATATAATGAATGCAGTATGTATTGTTTACAGATTTCAAACTAATCCTAAAGAAAATCATGAATCAACAGTAAAAAAGATTTTTTGGTATCTACAAGGCACAACAAATCCCGGTTTATGGTATCCTAAAGATGAATATTTTGATTTATGTGTATACACCAATGCAAATTGGGCAGGAGATGTAGATGATAGAAAGAGCACCACTGGAAGAGAATTCTTTCTTGGTAGCAGATTGATTTCATGGTTGAGAAAGAAGCTAAGTTGTACATCATTATCCACAACAGAATCAGAATATGTTGCAGTAGCAACTAATTGTACTCAATTATTATGGATTAAGAAAATGTTGAAGGACATAAAGGTAAAATGCAAAGAACCTATAATCATCTATTGTGATAATTCAGAAGCAATTGATATATCAAAGAATTTGGTATTTCACTCTAAGACTAAACATGTTTCTATAAAATACAATTTTATCAAAGAGAATGTTGAAGCAAAAGAAGTAAGATTGGTTTATGTGAATACTAAACAACAAATTGTAGATATCTTTACTAAGCCTTTCCCTAAGGAAACTTTTGAATATCTCAGAGAGCAGCTTGGGGTAATACCCTCACTGGTAGAAACTTAGACAATTGAAGATTGGCATCAAACTGACAGAAACTAACAGAGAAATCTTTTTTCCGAACTTGATGGAGGAGAGCTACTTCTTAGGGGGAGTAGTTGGTTATTATAATTGGTTATATGAGTTGGTTGTATGTTCTGGTATTTTTATTGCTTTGGCATTTGATGTGAAAGGGGGAGAGATATCTATGGAAAAACATTATCCTTGGGAGAGATTATTCTTTGGGAGACATTATTCATTGGGGGAGAGATATATACTCTTTGTATTTTGATTTTGATTTCTTGTATTGATCTATTCTGGAGATTGTTGGTTTTTGGTTTTTGACATTCTATTTTGGCACTTAGATGTTTTTCCATCTAGTGTTGCCATCAATACCAAAGGGGGAGATTGTTGGTATTATGGATGTGTTGTATTAGTTTTTTCATTTATGTCAACACTTATCCTTCTGGAGATCTATGGTTATGTTGAACCGACACATTGTGGTCACCGGTAAGTTCAGTGACTTATGCACAGTCACTGGTATATTGTTCACCGGTAGGTTATATTGTTCACTAGTACTAATGAAGACTTGTTATCATCTGGAGATCACTTGTTTATGTCGAAGACATGGTTTGGATACTTGGTTTTGGTATTTTGGTTAATGGTCTAAACGGGTTGGCATATTTGATATTACCAGCAAATTGGTCTAGGTTATGTACCGGTATGCATTATCTATTCCAGATCAGTACGACACATTATGGAGATGACTTATTGATTGGATATTGTTGTAAATGTATTGTGACATGATGCATCACATCTTGACTTATTTGTAATTGATTTAAATTGTAATATTCTTAGTGAGCCGACCTACACGATTGGTCTTAGGTTTTGTATATATGTAAGATCTCATTTGTGAGATGACATACGATAGGATTATATGGTATGTAAGGTTATGGTATTGTATCATGGTATGTGTGAATATTAAAGATCATATGAGAAGACCATAGAGAAGGTTCAATGAAGGTTTGAAGGTGATTATCAGAGCTTAACCGGTACTGAATCCAGCATTAGAGATGCTATTTTGTGCAGTACATTATTCTAGGATTTAACCATCCTACTATAGTCATTGTGACTCCCATTTGAGCAATGTGCTCTAGGTGGTTGGCCTTTCTGCATGTACAGACCCCATTTGTATACACATATTATCTGTAGTAGTATCATCTAATTGTAGGTAAGGTTTCCCACCGTGGTTTTTCCCCTTACAGGGTTTCCATGTTAAAATCTTTGTGTTATGAGTTGTGGATGTTGTTTTTGATTAAGGTAAAAGCAGGTTTTGAAGGGGCCCTGAAACCCTTTACAAGCAGAACTTAAACAACAAAAGCGACGAGATACAAAAAGGAACAGTCCAGAGAAAAGTTAGCAGAAAACCAAAGAAAACCAGAAAAAGCCCCACAAAGCCAGCAGGCCATCTAGAATCTAGAAGAGATACTAGTTGATTTTTTCCAGGGCATTTGTCAGGGTGTTGCTAATTTCATGCAACTCTTTGATGTTATCCCTGATATTAGGGAGATCCTTTGCGGAAGCAGCCACAACTTTCTTGATACTAGCCCTGGTCCTCTTTGCAGTGCCACCCACCAGAGTAGCATCACCACTACCAGTCTGGATAGTCTCTTCATCCAAGTCAAGATCCACAACCGGTTTTGGAGAGTAGGTTTGATCAAGGACCTTAGCAATATCCTCCAAGTTTTTAGGGATAGCAGAAAGGATACTCGGGATAATGGTCATTAGATTTTTCATCGCCTCTCTCCCATCTTCTAGCGATTTAACCTTATCCTCCATGTTTTGGTTCCAGTTTATCTGCTCTCTATTTTCATCCTCCCTCTTCTCATCCGTGTTCTTCCCCTTTTTTTTTTTCAGATTCTTCAGGAGCTCATAGGTCCATCTATCATAATCCATTCTCAGCTCAGAGAGTTTCTTGAGGTTATCCAAGATTAACCCTTTACCCTCATTTTCCTTATCCTCGCTAACCCTGTCCTTAGTCAGGTCCTTCTCAGAATCTTTATTTGTTTCCCTCTCAGAATTCGCATCAATTTCCTCATTATCCTTGAAATCCACTTCCTCCATCGGATGGTTATTGTCCTTACCAGGGCAATCACTGAGGATAGGGCTTCCATGACCAAGCTCATTATCACCACTTTCTTCCTCATTACCTAGCTCCTCATCATTCTAGTTGTCTTCACCGTTGGAGTCATCTGTCTCCACTCCGCTGCTTTCCTTTTCAATTTCCTCTATTTCCAACCCAGGGGCACTTTTCCCTTTTTGCTAGAGGATGCCTTCTCCTTGTTGGAGTCTCCTCCTTCCATCTTTCTCTTACCCGGAGAGGCAGAAATCCTCTTATTTTCAAGTAGGGCGAGGGTTTTTCAATGCTCATAGATGAGCAGTAAAAGCCCACAATGGAGAATCAGGATAGAAGGGTTATTCCTGTGTTTATTGAGGGACCTGGAGAGGGACCTAAAAAGGTAGTAGGGCAGGGATATCTTTTTGTCATGTCTGAAATGGTTTAAGAGAACAAAGTGGTAGGTGTGGGCCCTGGAGAAGTGGCCTTCAACCGTGATGTATTCCATAATTGCATTCAGAACCCAGCCCCACAGTTTCTTGATATTTGCAGCTTCATAGTAGCCCCCAGTGGCTTTACCGATTTTAACCCTCTCTTTCTCTTTCCACGGGAACAAATTGACCGTGTTGTTGGAGACTTTAAGGTCTCAAAAGAAATTAAGCCCAGTGTGGGGCATGCCAGTCACAGTAGATATGAGCCCGGCATCCAGCTTAAACTTAACTCCATAAATTTTAAAGGAGCCATTAGACCAGTTTTTCAGAAATCTTGGAAATGGCGAGGTTTACCCTACCTTTGTCATAGTCCACGAGCTTCTCCATGAAGCTGGTGAGAGAGCCCTTTTCCAGTTTCACCCAAACTTTCGGCATCGATTTCCAAGTCAATTTATAGTCTGGTTCCTCCCGCCTTAGGTCTCCTCCCATCTCCGAATTCAGGCTATTTGCTCTATTTCTCTGCAAACTAAGTCCTTCTTTCCCAGTGTTGCTTGAGATTTTGAACCGGGTTACCCACAAAGCATGCGGAGAATTATTAATGATTGTTGGAGATCTTCCGCTTTGCCAAGTAATGATGACCTTTCCATCAAGGCATAAATTATTCTTTTTACCTGTCATGATTGAGTTGTCCTTCTTTCCCCATATTATGATCCTTTCTAAGGAACTCTTTAGTGTTTAAATTGAGATAATCCTCGTGCCAGATCGATTGGGAGTCAGAGTTAACCCCTATATTTGCTAAACAATCTGCTACACTATTTTTCTCTCTGAAGGCATGTTGAATAATAATTTCTTTAAAACTTGTAATGATCTCCCTAGCTTTCATGATGATATTTTCAATTGACCAAGAAGGCTCTGACTCCCCCTTTAAACACTTAATGATATTAAGTGAATCTCCCTCAAGCCATAATTTATCATAATTAAGATTTTTGGCTATAATTAAGGTGTTCAGGGCAGCTGAGGCTTCGGAAAAATGGCTAGTTTGATTCCCCAGAGGACCAACCACCACCTTTAAACAACTTCCAGCAAAATTCCTAACAATGCCCCCATATCCAGCTTTACCCGAATTCCCTTTAGAGGCCCCATCAAAGTTAGCCTTAATCCACCCCTGAGGAGGAAAACACCAAACAAGACCTTCTCTTCCTGTCTCCTTACTGGTAGTAGTGGTAGAGAGGTTCCACCTGTCTTTGAAGTCATCTTTAGCAGCAGGTCCATGATTAGTGCCATAGAGACATTCAAAAATACTCCTAAAAAATTTATCTACCACCACTTCAGGAATAGCCCTTTTATCCCTAAAAATCCTATTGTTATGCTCTTTCCAGATATTGGAGATAACAATTAGCAGAGAAAGTCTCCATGTCTCCACAATTTTAGGATTAGAATTAGGGCATAGCCATTGCTAACAGGAATCCCCAAGGGAATTCGGGAAGACCCAGCTCAGGTTCCACCTGCTTAAGATGATTTTCCAGATATCCTGACTGAAAGTGCATTGATTGAGAATATGGCAAGCCATCTCTTCTTCCCTATAGCATAGAGAACACCTATTAGGAAAAATAAAACCTCTTTTATGAAGGTTGTCCTGGGTTAAAACCTTGTTTTGGATGAAAATCCAAAAGAAGATATTGACCTTTGGAACTAACTTCTTGTTCCAGACTTTAGCCCAGATGGGAATTTCTTCCATCGGATCATTATGAGTAGCCACAACTGAGGAAATAGAATACTTCCCATCTAGGGTTTCCCTCCATATCAATTTGTCATCTTTGTTGTCTCTAGGGATTTTAGCAGAGAGAGCAATCTGAAGGGGCTTGAGCCCCAAACACTGCTAGCTAAAATCAATCCAGTTCCTATTTCTCCAATAATCTCTGACCAGCTCACCAAACCTACTTTTGAACCAATCTTTCCAATCTTTAAGGATTGGAATTTCCTCTAGAGGTTTATCCAGAATCCATCTATCTTCCCAAAATATTATTCTCCTCCCATCCCCAAGGTTCCAAGTTTTGCCAGCAGCAGCCCGACTTTTAGCAGATTGAACAACATTCCATATAGCCAAGCCTTTAACAATGAAAGAATTATCAAGGAATTCTTCCTCAGAAGGTTGCATATAGAGGTATTTATTTTTCTAGATTGAGTTCCATTCTCTTTCCTCCCCTTTCAATCTCCATATTTTTTTGGCTAATAAAGCTTTGTTCATAGAACCAATGTTCCTTAAGCCCAACCCACCAAAGGCCTTAGGGGAGCAAATTTTATTCCAGGCAATAAGGGGTATTCTATTTTTGACTTCCACCCCCGACCAAAGGAACTTTTTTTGGATTCTTTCAATGGCTTCCGCAAACTTTGTGGGGATTTTGAACAAGCTGAGGGCATAAACAGGAAGATTTTGGAGAGTGGCTTTGAGCAGAGTAATTTTGCCCACTTGACTAAGGACATCCCCTTTCCAACCAACAAGTTTCAAGTTAATTATGTCTATCAGTTTATTCCAGAAGGAATCCTTGGGCTTGAGACACAGAGGAAGCCCCAAATAAGTATAGGGAAGCTCAAAAATATTGCAGCCAAGAATTCTTCCAATCCTTAGGTGCCTTTGGACCGAGGTATTGATGAAGAACAAAGAACTTTTATCCTAGTTGATTTTTTGGCCAAAGGCAGATTCATAAGTATTCAAGATATTCTTCATATTTTTAGCTTCCATAATGGTGGCTTCCCCCATGGTAATAGAGTCATCAATGAATTGTTCATGAGAATAAACAACGTTGGAAGAAGACGGTTTCAGACCCTTGAGATTGCCATCTTCCACATTTTTAAGAATAAATTTGCCCAAGCATTCAGCTAGAATAGTGAACAGGATAGGGGAAATAGGGTCCCCCTGTCTAAGACCTCTAGAGCTTTTGAAGAAATTGGACGGGGAACCATTGACTATAACAGTAGAGGAGGAAGTTTCCATGAGTTGAGAATAGAGCTGAATAACTTTGTCACCAAAACCAAACGCTTTCATGATCCTAAGGAGAAACTACCAATTCACTCTGTCAAAAGCTTTAGCCATGTCTAACTTTAGGAAGAAGCCCTAGTTATTCACCACTTTTAGGGAGTGGATATTTTCATGCACAGATATAATGGAGTCCAAAATTTGTCTTTTGGAGACAAAGCCATTTTGCTTAACAGAGATAATCCTTGGAAGAATTTCCAACAACCTGGAAGTTAGAACCTTGGATAAAATCTTGTAAATAGAGTTACACAAGCTAATAGGTCTAAACTTGTTGAGAGAATCAACTCTGGGGATTTTTGGGATAAGGACAATGAAGGTGGCATTCAATTCCTTGAGGAGTCTTCTAGAGCCAAATAATTCTTTAACACCATTGCAGATGTCAGCCTCCACTATGTGCCAAAATTTTTGGAAGAAAAAAATTGGGAAACCGTCTGGTCCAGGGGATTTATCACCCTGAAAGGAGAACATCACCTTTTTGATTTCCAGATTAGAGGGAATACGGGATAAAAGGTTGTTATCAACTTCAGTCAGGATAGAAGGAATAGCTTGTAAAAGGGTGTTTTGATTGCTGAAATCCAAGTTATCCACATCTCCTAGCAGGGTGCTGAAATGCTCGAGAGATTCCTTCCTAATATCACTATCCTCTATTAGGATGCCTTTATTGCAGGATAATCTGGATATTTTGTTAGCTGCCCTATGCTTAAGAGAAGTTAAGTGAAAGAACTAGGTGTTTTTATCGCCTTCCTTCAGGAACAAGGTTCTAGTTCTTTGTCTCCAGAACGTCTCTTCATTAGAAATGATGGTGTGGTATTTAGATAAAAGAGCATTTTCAGCCATCCTAAGATCTTCAGACAACCCAGCCTCTTGGATTCTATCCTGAACTTCCTTTATTTCAGTTTTGACTTGAATTTTACTCTTGAATATATCCCCAAAAATCTCTTTGTTCCAGATTTTAATTTTGGCTTTAAGGATATTGAGCTTTTTGGCAATTCTAAAAAGAGTCATACCCTCCACTTCAGAATTCCACCATTCAGCAATATGAGCTTCCAGAGAAGGATGAGAAAGCCAAGATTTTTCAAATCTGAAAGGGAAGTTTCTCTTGGCCGAAAAAGAGTTGGCAGTAAAGGAGATGGGGTAATGGTCTGACCCAATTTTGATAACAAAGGTAAGGGAGCAGCTATACTTGGAAAACCAGTTAGGAGAGATTAAAGATCTATCTAACTTAACTTGAATTAGATCAGCTCCAGTTCTTCTATTGGTCCAGGTGTAATTAATACCCTGGAGATCCACATCAATGAGAGCTTGATCATTTATGAAA
This sequence comes from Cryptomeria japonica, assembly GCF_030272615.1. NCBI lineage: Eukaryota > Viridiplantae > Streptophyta > Pinopsida > Cupressales > Cupressaceae > Cryptomeria > Cryptomeria japonica. The sequence goes on from NC_081406.1 coordinate 435,133,029, forward strand.
TCCATAGGGTCTTGTTTCCCATCAAGTTGTAAAGGGATACCTCCCATCTTCTCTTCCTCTTTGAGAAGAGTATTGAAATCTCCCATAATAATCCAGCTTTGATCAACAAACTTGAGTCTGTCAGCTACAAGGCTTTTCCAATATTTAACTCTCCCAGTTTTGGTGTTAGGCGCATAGAAACTAGATAACACCCAAACAAAGTTGTCCTTAATATGCTCAAGTTGAACAAAGTTCCTATTAAAAGCAGAGATGATTTCCTTACCTTTTATTGTTTTTTGGTTCCAAAAAATTGCAGTTCCTCCAAAAGCTCCCTCTGAGTTAGATCCTATGACCCCATTTTCCTTGAAAATTCTAATCTTTTCAACTTTTTCCTTAGACATCTTGGTTTCCTATATAAGGACCACATTCAGTTTATGATCTCTAGTGATTTTATGTAACACATCCTGCTTATGAGGGGCATTCAGCCCTCTGATATTCCAAGATATTATCTTCATACTTTAACTAGGGATAGAGTTGACTCAATGGAACACTGTGTTCCATCAGCATGGTTCTTCCAGCTTTCATGTTCCCTTTGATGTTTTAGGGATGGCCTTCCCTATTTTTTGTTCTGACTTCCAACATCTGCCTTTTTCTTGTTCTTTCTTCTGGTTGAGAATCCTCCATTGAGTTCCTCCTTGTTCATTTTTCCTTCTCTTGAACCGAGAATTCGGAGATTCTCTTCCAGCATATCCACACTTTCAGAGGGGGTTTTACAGAGAAGAGGCTTTGGGCTTCCATTAGTTAAAAGCAATAAGGGCTCATTGTCAGAAGGGTCTTGAGCTTCATTAAAGTTTTCCTCAACCGATTTTGAGAAAGAAGAGACTGGAATGGTTTCTTCCTTCTCTTGACTAACTGATTCAACCTCCTAGTCCGGAATGGTTTCTTCCTTCTCTTGACTAAAAGTTCCAACCTCCTGATCCTCTGGGTTATTTTTATTGTTCAACTCAATTCCTTGCTCTACTTCTTTAGAGCTCCCTAGTTGGTTGTTAGAGCAGACACAATCTTGTTTATCATTACTGCTATTCCCAGTCCTGTTGACTTCATTCACTAAATCTGTTACATTCTTATTTTGGTTACACTCAGTTGATGGGTCTCCTTTTTTTATTTATCGTTTTCCAAATATTTTTTCTCTTGATATTGCTATCAGTCTTGCTTTCCTTTCTTTTCCTAAGCGGACATGATTTTGCCCAATGCCCCAATTTTTTGCAATGGAAACAGGCAAACAGAAGAGATTCATATTCAATAGCTTGGGACCACTTTCCAAGTTTTGATATGATTTCTATGGATTTAGGCATATCTATTATTTGACTAACATTTATGTAGATGCGAGCAAAGACTAACCTTGATTTTGCCACTGTCATCAGGTCAATCATTAGGATTTTGCAATACCCTTGAAAACTTCCTCATTCCAGTATTCCAGTGGGAGACCTAGGAGGCGCGTCCAAACTAGCACAGAAACAAAGAAGGACTCATCAAGGGCGAGGTTCGGGGCCCATTTCTGAAGAGCCAAGGATGACTTGCCAAACATCCAGGGGCCTTCGCAAAGAGCTCTATTCATGTCTTCTTCAGAGTTAAAAGCAAAGGAAAAAAACCCTCGTGGCAGCACTGCCACGTCCACTTGACCTTTTACAAGCCATTTTCTCTTTATGAAATTCCTCACATCATTGATATTAGGCCTAAAGTTAGATAATTGTCCCACTAAAGTCATGGATAAGCCAGCTACAGTCATATCAACCACTTTGTCTGGAACAGAGATAGCAACCAGTCCAGAGGCTGAGTCTGAAATATTTGTAACTTCTGAAAGCCCAGATTTAGCCAGCGGCTTCACTCCAAAGAGGGAAGACCATTTTCTACCTTTTCCTCTGTCGTGTGGGTCCCCGGGTTTCAAATCTTTATCCTCTCCTAGTTTTTCTTTTTCCTTGTCCTCTTCTGACCCTTGAGATGCCTGACCTCTTGCCTATTTGCTAGTTCTGATCCCACAAAAACTACAATCTCTAGGAAATCCACCTTCCCCAAGAATTCTGCCATTCCCCAATTTGAAATTTGGGATTCCCGCTCCTTTTCTCTCTTGCATAGTGTCTTGTGGATGTTGTTTCTCTTTCTGTTTTATACATTAAGTCTCACCAGTATTGATATTAACTATTCATCTGTTAACCATCATTAAGTTTGGTTTACCGGTATTAAGTATCAAGTTTGATTAAGTTATAATCAGGTTGAAATTCATAAAAATTGATTCACCCGCCCCCCCTCTCAGTTGCCTTCTGGTTCCTAACAGATACAGGAGGAATACCTTCATATGTTTCTTGAGACTGGGAAGTACTTTGGATTTAAAGTGCTTCATCTTCATCAACTTATCCTTCCTCTTGTTCTTGTTCATTCTCTAGTTTATCGTCTCCTTTGAGTTGTTCATCTTCATTTTCTTCTTCTTAAGCTTGAATTTCTTGATCCGAAGACTCACCTTGGATTTTACATTTTCCAATAGTGAAATTTAATTTTGGACCTTTGGGAGTCATAGGTTCCTATATGTTTTTGGTCCTTAACTCAAAAGTCTTTCCCTTAGGGCTTGTATCATCTTCTTCAAATGATTTGGCCTGGTAAGGCTTCAGCTGAACAAAATGTAGGTTAACCCAAATAATGGTATTATCAAGAATCTATTGAAACCTAGCCCTTATAGGAGTATTCTCTTTCTAATACTATTGAATGAGAGGCATGGATAATCCAACAACTTTATTTCTTTCATATGCAAGGTCAAGGATGTCACCATCCTCCTCAAGATATTAAGGAACGTTAGCTAGATCAATATTTTCAATTTGATCTACTATTAAAGTACAATAGTCCATTCTTCACACATCCTCTTTAGTCCTGAAATTCAGCCATACATCTTCAATCCAATGAACATGGGTATAGTTCTTCTTAATCTTACTCTTCATGCCCCTATAATTGAAGAACTTTCTAGGTTTGAAGAATCTCATAGTCACTCTCCTCATCTCCTCCATGGCATGGACCTTGTACATGGAATTGGTGGAATATCTCCCTATAGTAATGGAGAAGTGAGACCTGTCTTATGAGCTCCAGATTGATGCTCATGGATGGAAATAATTTGGTGATTAATCTCCATAAGGATGATCTTATTAGATGGATACCTTGGGAGCATGAAGGGTTCTCTATCAAAACATCCAATTGTGATATATGTGAAGGAGGGAATTGAAGAAAAATGCAACCATATTCACTCACCACCTTCCTCTAACACTCTTTTGTTCTAAAGTTCCTTGTAAAATAAACACATATAATGAGTGAAGAAAGCATTATTTACCCTCTTGCAATGGTGTAAACTCTCTGGGAGAGTTAACTAAGAAAAATACTTGTACATAGGAACCCAACTCCTCTCACCTATAGTTGATAGACCTAGAAAATGCCTCATTGAGGTAGTTTCATAAACGAGATAAGAAATCATATAGAATTTCAAGGTGGTAGGCACATTGGTCAACTATTCACATAGAGCATCTACAATTTGCTTTCCCCAGAAGATCTTATTCTGTCTAATGATATAAAAGTATTGATACATCCATTTGTGATAAGTATTTGAATTTGGAAGGCCTTTTACTCTGCTGAGAAGAGTAATAAGGTCATCGAACTCTTCAATGAAGTCGTTGCGGGGAAGAGTTTCTAGCCATCTAGAAATTGTAGGCCTGGGCATTTTTAGCCACTCCTGATTGCATATCAATATCTGCATATTGATCTATAGGAGAACACTTGAAAATTGTATCAAATAAATCCTCATCAAGCATGATGAGTTCTTTCTTCCCATCCACATCTTTCACTAATCTGGTGGTAGGATCATACCTATTGGCAAGAGCCAACACAAATTCTAGATTTTGAGATGATATGGGAAAGGTAGTCACCAGATGAACTTCACTGTTTATGGTAGGCTCCATCTTGTAAGAAATAGGTGTCTCTCTTACCCTCTATCAATAAATCATTGATATTCACATGATCGATCTCAATGTCCCTAATATTAGCAATATTTAATGTCATAAAGAATAAATAAACATTGGATGTATTTCTTGCTTCTTGAACTTTATTAATTTTTTTCTAGTGAGGGTCCTAATAGTTGCAATGGATGCACTGCATCATGAAAAGATATCATTTGAAATTATTAGCCTCCATAAAATCTTAATTTGATAGGAAAAGTCCATCGATCGAGCATAAATTGATCAAAAAACATCAATTTGTATGTGTGCATTAGGTGCAAATCAGACTTATAAGTCCGATTTGCACTTAATATAAGTGTAAATTAAAGACCAAGGCATATAGGACTTAAAATTCTTATTTACACTTCATAAAAAGAAATATAAAAAAGTAATGTATATTGAAGTTATAACTCCAATTTACATCATGGAAAAAACTCACAAAGTAGTGCAAATAGGATTTATAACTCCAATATACACTAGCTATAAAGTAATTGAGCTAAGTGTATATCGAGCTTAAAATTTTGATCTACACTTAATATAGGAAAAACCATGAATAAGTGTCAAGCGAGGTTGTAACCACGACCAACACTTTCAAAGGAAAACTAAATGAAACAGTGTCGGGCGGGGTTGTAACCCCGACTGACATTGTGCAAAAAGCGTAGAGAATGTCCTTGTGGTGGTTGGGTTTGTAACCCCTGTTGGAAATTTGGAGGAATTGATTATGTGTTGAATTGAGGTTCTGTCATCGATGAAAACACCGACTATTTTGGTTGTTTACCGGTTTTTGGTTGGTTCTAGTAGAGTGGTCAGTTTAAGATATTGATCCAGTATGCTCTGGTATACTTTGGTTTGTGGATTTGATTTGGATATATCATTCATGCTATTCAAATATGTATCACGGTCAGTTGGTTCAGGATTTGATGACCTAGATACTATCATTTGTTCTAGTAAGACTTTTTGTCACCGGTAAGGTTTTTACCAGCAGACCTTTGTTGAAGATATTTTTATGCACGTGATAGTGTTGGTGCAACTTCTAGATGGCTTTTAGGATGTTGTTGGTTATCTTGTTTATGTTCTTGTTGATCGTTGGTGTTGGATTTGGTTTATGGCAACCTATTTTGGGTCTGGTGTTATCTAGGTTATGGACCGGTTTATGTAACGTGTTGGAGGATGATCCCGATGCGTTACTGGCGAGATTTAATGATTGGTTTATAATGTTTTTAGTCTAAGCTAGCTTGGTTGATCATTGGATTGTGGGTTTATGTTATGAATTTATTGTATTCTTTTAAGTCACCAACCTAATTGTTTAGGTCCTGAGTTGGTATAAATATGATGTAAGATCTCTTTGTAGATCATGGGGATTAATGGGATTATGTTTATGGGATGTTTATGTGATTATTTGTGTGAAAATAATTTTATAATCATATGCAAGAGTTCTGGTTCGGTTTAAGACCTCTGGTTCTGAGCTTAATCAGAACTGTACTCAGGCATAGGAGATGTTATCTTTGTAGTTCAGTCTTCTTTCTAGATTGTAGTGTGGATTTATTTTGTAGTTAGTGAGGCTTGTTTTGTAATGAGAAGTGCACTCTAGGTTGTTGGCCTTCCTGCATGTGCAAGCCCCTCATTTTGTAATCACATACTTACTATAGAAGTATTATCTAACTTTGGGTAGGCTTCTCACCATGGTTTTTCCTTTTACTAGGTTTTCCATGTACAAATCTTGGTGTCATGTGTTATGGATGGATGGTAATTGTTTTGTGATTTATGTTTATATTTAATTGCTATATCAATTATTTCAGTATTTGGTTTATGCATTCCGGTATTGAGTTTATGTGTTGCGGTAATAAGGATTTGAATGCTTAAAGTTTTGTAATCCATTGACAACTGATTCACCCCCCCCCTCTCAATTGTCCTCTAGTTATTTGAGTTGTCTAACAATTGGTATTAGATCTTGTTCCTCTCTGTAGAAGCTTAATCACTTGAGGAAGATCCTATGGCATCTAACAGTTCAAGTTCATCAAGTACATTTGCAACTATTTTATGGAGAGAAATTCCTAGGCTTGATGGAACAAATTACAGGGTATGGAAGATTCGAATGGAGACTCATCTGAGATGTCTTGGAAAGGAAATTTTGGAGATCACTAAGAAAGGGGCAACTCCTTTAAATCTAGCATCTAACAATGCTCCTCTGGAAAGCCTGGATAAGGAGCTTGAGAATGAATATAGAACTAGAGAAGCCCTTTTGTGTGTACTTTCTAATCAACAAATAATGGGACTAACTCACAAATCAACTACAAAGGCTATATGGGAAAAATTGGAGACTCTGAATGAAGGTGACCCTACTGTAAAAATTGTTAAACTTGATGGTTATCAAGTGAGGTATGAGAACCTGAAGATGGAAGAAGATGAAAGGATTACTTCTTTTATGGAGAGAGTTAATGAGATTGTCATGGGAATTCAATGTTATGGTGGATCTCTGAGCGAAGATGAAATAGTTTCTAAAGTACTGAGAGCTTTGCCACTGGCTTATAAAATGAAGGCTACTGCAATTAATGAGATGAGAACTATGGAAAACACCTATGTTAATAGGGATACCTTAGTTGGGAAGTTATTTTCTTTTAGACTTAAGGAATTTGGACCTTCTGGAGCAGTAAAATGTGAACCTTCTTTTCATGCATCTACATCATCTACCGGCAAGAGTGATTGGAAGGAACTAGAGGATATGAAGAAAGAAGATAAAGAGTTTGAGAAACTTGAAGGCTTGTTTTCTAGAAGAGTACCTAAAGGACCGACAGGAAGTAAGTATGAAGGAAAATCACCTTGTAAATTCTTGGCATCTAATAAGATAGGTCATTTTGCATCTAGATGTCCTGAAAGGATTTAAATATTTGAAGAAAGAACTAGAAGATCTTTTATGCCTAACCATTATTATCAGAACAAGCATAAGTATAGGAGGAACAGAGACAAATCATGCTACTTTTCTGATGAGGAAGGTGTAATTGATTCTGATGGTGAACCGGTACAAGATTCAGCTAGTGGATGTGGCAATGGAAAGGAATGGGTATTTTTGGCTATCAAGGAAGATGATCCGGTACCTGAAGATAAGGCCCTTGCTGCTAAAATTGAAGACAAGGATGAATGGGTAATTGATAATGGATGTTCACATCATATGACTGGAGATAAAAGGAAGTTCTTATCTTTGCAAGAATTTGATGGTGGTCTGGTTAGATTTGGAGATGACAAAGCATCCATGATTAAGGGAAGAGGAACAATATCATTGGATGGTAAGCATGTGATAATTTTTATTATGTTGATGGTTTAAGGCATAATCTTTTGAGTGTAGGACAGTTGGTGGATAAGGGATTTCAGTTACAGTTCAAGGATGGAAAATGCAAGATTATCAACAGATCTGTATTGGAGATTGCAACCAGTACATAGACTATGTTAACCCTATGAGGATCTAGTTAATACTAAGAGGGGGGTGAATTGGTATTAAGACCAATTGAAACTTTAACTCAAAAATAGACTTATCTCATATCTAAAATCATTTAACAAATAACTCAACTTCTGTAATCAGATCTATAGCCTCTTTATCAGATTTTCTTAACACATTAATTAGATCATTTACCAAAAATTTCACTACCAAATTAATCATATAAACTTGATCATTTACCAACTCATTAATCTTATCAATAATATCAAAAAAATTCTCAAACAACTTTGTATCAGTACCGGTAACCTCTAATAAACTTCTGATAAAATATCATAACCAATGTCTCAAAAATAATGCATGAAATGAAATATAAATAAGAACATCACATGAAAAAAATTCCACACATGAACACCACAAGTTTTTTACGTGGAAACCCAAATAGGGAAAAACCATGGTGGGATTTTTCACCCACAAATATTTGTACTCTTTTTAAGTATGCCATGTTAGGAGCTTAGCCCTATTAGGACCTTATAATATACCTAGTTAGGAGCAGACCTTGTTAGGAGTCACTCGATTAGGGGATTTGCCTTGTAGCATGGTTAGGAGCTTGATGATTTGTTAGGATCAACCTCATGAAAGGATTTAACACTCTTTTGAGAGCTTCCCTATTAGGGGAATTAAATGTTTCTGGCATGTTAGGACCAACCTGGTTAAGGGATTTAACTTGTTGCAACTGTTAGGGAACACCAATGAAAGAATGATCTATTACTTGCACTTCTCTGCTTGCTTGATCAGATCCAGTTATACACAACACTCTGCAACACTTAGGTAGATTTCACACTTCACTTGGATAGCTTGACACATTCTCTAAGACCACCGACACAATGAACATCAACTATGTCAACATAAATAGCCATCTCAACTAGGTCGGCCAAAAAACCTAATTACATCATGAATTTACAATTAGATCATAAGAGATCATCATAGATTGTTATACATATCATTGCAATAAATTACAATGCAATATCAACCGTTGGTTAATCATAACCCATCACAAAAATCCAATTTGTATCCACAAAACACTCTACTAAGCGTTTCATTAATTCCCAAGAAAATATTCCTTGAATCACACCAAAATAGCTATCAAATCTTTCACACGGGTTGTGTCATGTTACCAAGTTGATGAAGACTCATCCCCAATCACCGTCATAACAAAAATCATTACTGGTTTGAGGATTTCATCACCGGTCCTTAAACCCTACACTAAAACCTTATCAAAAATTCATCAGAAATTTGAAACACACCTTCTGGTAATCTTCACAAGTTCTAGTTCTTGTCACATACACCTTTCTATGATACAAGTTCACCATCCAAACCACAAATCAGAAATCATCGCCAATCAACCGATCCAATCAAAACAACTCTATTTTATCGGTTAAAGTTCTATTTCACAGTCTTTGGTTCTCTATCGGTAAACCCTATCTTCCGGTAAACCAAATCACTTCGATGACAAAACAAAACATCAGGAACATCATTAAATATCATTTCACATTAGGTGCCAGCAATGAAAACACAAATAATTGATCATGTCATCTATTCATAGAATCTCAATCTCTTCATCGCAAATAAACTTCTATCCTTTACAGGTGTAGTCATCCAATTTCAACTGCATCACCTATTTTGCATCAATTATACCAAACTCCAATAGACTAAAGGTAATATCTTTAATTTGAGCTTCGGTGAGAAGACATGCTTGATTGTGATAGTTCTGATACTTAATATAAGTACAGATCCAATAGCCAACAAGATGAGAGGGGGGGGGGGTGAATCATACAAACTTAATCATCCATAAAAACATCAGATTCAACCTCGGTAACATATATATCAGTCATATAACCAAAAACTGTCAAACATGCAAACTCAAAAGCATATCAACAATATAAACCTCATAACACCAGATTTAACGTGGAAACCCAAATAGGGAAAAACTACTGTGGGATTTCAGACCCACTAAGAAATATACTCTTCTAGAGTATGCTCGGTTAAAAGAAAATCCTATTAAATATTACAAACACATTGCTAGATGTGACCCGATTAAGGGATTTCCCTCAGATATGTTAGGATCTTCACTTTGTTAGAAGTGACCTTGTCAAAGGATTTCAAACACTCAATCAGAATGTCACCTTGTTAGAGGATTTACATATAAGACTATTAAGTCCACTCGATTAAGAGATTTACTGTCACTTTCACAAAATAATAGTAATATAATCTATCTGCAACTTCACATCTAAAATGCTAAATCAGATTCCTATTTGTTCAATATAATCTAGACATAGAACTAATCTTGTCTATCTGTTGGGCATCAATACTCTGTTATTCTAACAGGTCTTCAAGCTTCTGTGCTCGGTAATCACTATGTAGCATCCCTGTGCATACACTTGCCCACATACATTGTTTATCAATAGTTTCTTATTTATAAACAATCTTCTAACTGCTTAATCTCCTTGATCACATTTCCCATGATCAATCATAGCCATCAGATCTTCAATCTTGTCCATGCTCATTGTATCTTTCGATCTGAAAATGTTTTACCCCACCTTGGAACTTGCACATTCACCTTGGAACTTGTGTTAGGGTAATGCGGTTCAATCTGAGCTGTAGATCTTCTTGCCGACTTTCCATTGCCTTATATTCATTTAACAAACTTCTTCCACGGCTTGCCAATCATTGATCCACTCCAGCTCATCATCTTCTTTCATTAAATATCACATGTAAACATTTAATGCATTCTGTTATAGCTCGGTTACAACTCAGTGAATACTAAACTTCACTCGGTAGACATCCTGTCTTCATTAACCGACTGCGATAACCTTAGGGTTTACCGACTAGGTTCCTTAGGGTTTACCGACTAGGTTCTTTGCCTGATAACATAGTATAGTATTAACCTTTACATTTTACAACATATGTATGATGTTTAAAACAATCTAAAACATCAAGATCTCATCATTGTCTAACTTGGTAGTAGTTGCCCATTGAATATCTTATTTCCTTATTCATCATATTCTTTCCTATGTCTTTACCGACTTCTTTATAATCTTCATATCATACTACTCAAGATATGGCAACATCATACTGAATTAGAAAATCAATTTCTTGACATCAATGAAAAAATAATAATATCAAGATAGTAAAACATCTTTAATCAATTATGTCCATAATCATCAACAACCTTCTCAATATCCTTATAATGTAATATTGCCAACAATCTCCCCCTTTGGCATTGATGGAAAAACCAATTGATTTGATCTTTAAACGATTCGGATTGTTGTGATTCTGAAATGTTGAAATGCTCTCCCCCATTCATCAGACTTCTCTTCTGTTTTTAGTCTTTATTTCAATCTGTAGTCTTCTCTCAATCTTCTCAGGTCTTCTCCCCCATTGGTAGGTCTTGTCCTCCTTAGGTCTTCTCTCCCTTAGGTAGGTCTTCTCCCCCTTTGACAACAATGCCAAAAAGAAAAAGAACTAAAACATAATTTCTTTCTGTAAGAAGTTATTGCCTGCTGTTGTGTATCAACTGAGTCTCGGTCAGAGCATTTGCCTTCAATTCCTGTTCCCTGTATCATTCTCTGTATTATCCCAGTATTAATTCCAGTACACTTTCAAAAAAACATTCTAAAGTGTATCACTCCAACATCATCTCCCCAAAAGATATTCAATAGAGTCATCGAAGTGATGCTTTCACCAAACTCGGTCAGTGAGTAAAAGATAGGGGTAGGACCCCTAACTTACTTCTGAGATATTCAAAAGTGTCCTTTGGTAGTGGCTTGGTGAAGATATCAGCTATTTTCTCCTTTGTGTTAACATATTCCAACACCACTTTCTTCTCTTGAGCTTCTTCTCTAAGATAATGATATTTGATAGAGATGTGCTTTGTCTTAGAGTGCATAATAGGGTTTTTTGAGATATTTATGGCACTAGTATTGTCACAGAATATAGTTACTGGCTTGGTAACTTTCTCATTTATACCTTCCAATGGTTGTTTGATCCATGCAATGTTGGTACAATTCAATGTTGTTGCAACATATTCAGCCTCGATTGTTGACTGAGAAACACATCCTTGTTTCTTGCTAAGCCAACTCACTAGTCTTTCTCCTAAGAAGAAAGCTCCTCCACTTGTGCTTTTTCTGTCATCAATGTTGCCTGCTCAATCAGTATTAGTATAAACTTTTAAATCAAAATCATTTCCTTTCTGATATACTAAGCCATAATCTTCAGTTCCTTGTATCTAAAAATTCTTTTGATTGTTGTCATGTGTATTTCCTTAGGATCTGCAGAGAATCTTGCAACAATACCTACTGCATGTGCTATATCTGGCCTACTATGAACAACATATTGTAGTTTTCCAATCATGGATCGGTAGAGTGTCTCATCAACAGATGCAGATTCATCATTCTTTGATAGTTTGCAGTTGGTAGTCATAGGAGTACTTACTAGTTTTGAATCCTCCATTCCAAATTTCTTCAAGCTTTCCTTTATGTACTTGGATTGAGTAATGAAAATCTCATTTTTCATTTGCAGTATCTGTAAGCCTATAAAATACTTTATCTCACTGATTAATGGCATCTCAAATACTTTGCTCATTTCATTTCCAAAGTTCTTGCATAAAGAGTCATTTCCACAAAATATAATATCATCAACAAATATGGCTGAGATTAGTATTCCATTTTCATCATTCTTCATGTACATGTTGTTCTTCTCACTTGTCCTTATAAAACCAATCTTAATCAAATAAGAGTGCAATCTCTCATACCATGCTCTAGGTGCTTGTTTTAGACCATATAAAGCTTTGTTCAATTTACATACCTGATCTTTATTATTGTCATCAACAAATCCTTCAGGTTGTTCAATGAAAACTTCTTCTTCTAATATTCCATTCAGAAATGCAGATTTGACATCCATTTGATATACCTTGAAGTTTTTGAAAGTAGGATATGCCAACAATGTTCTAACTCCTTCAAGTCTAGCAACAGGTGCAAAAGTCTCACCATAATCAATTCCATCTTATTGGGCATAACCTTTGCAAACTAATCTTGCTTTGTTCCAAATGACCTCACCTTTTTCATTTAGCTTGTTTCTGAAGATCCACTTTATACCGATTACATTTTTGTCCTTCGGTCTTGGGACCAGTGTCCATGTGTCATTCTTCTTGATTTGATCAATCTCTTCAGTCATAACATTTATCCAATCTTCACTGTTAAATGCCTCTTTCACAATTATCGGTTCAAATTCAGATATCAAACATGTGTTCTGATTTAGTTTGTTCCTTTTCATCACTGGATCATTCTTATCTCCTATAATCTGACTTGGTGCATGGCATCTTCTGACATACTTGGCTAATACAGGCTCGATAGGCTCTGTATGATCTTCTTCATCACTCGGTAACTAGATATTTCCTTCATTTTCTTCAACAGTTATCTCGGTAGGACTTCTCAGTTGCACATAGACAAATTCATCATAGTCTTCCAGTTCTTTAGAATTCCCTTCATTAGTTCTTTCTACAAATTCATCAATTTTCACATTTGCACTTTCTACTATTTTGTTAGATGATTTGATCAGACATTTAAATGCTTTGCTTCAAGAAGAATATCCTAGAAATGTTCTTTATTCACTTTTCTAATCAAACTTGTCATTTCTATCATCTTTATGAACATAGCATTTACTTCCAAAGATCTTAAAATAACTTACATTAGGTTTCTTATCATACCAGATTTCATAAGGTTTCTTCAAAGTACCTTTCTTCAATTGAACTCGGTTCAAGGTGTAAACAGCTGTTCTTATTGCTTCTCTCCAAAATATTTGTGGAACCTTCTTCTCAATCATCAGTGTTCTAGCACAATCCACAGTAGATCTATTTCTTCTTTTAGCTATTCCATTCTGCTGTGGAGTTCTTAGTGCAGAGACTTGTCTTTTAATACCATGATCATTGCAAAATAGGTTGAACTCATCAGATGTGAACTCTCCTCCTCTATCTGATCTAAGACATTTCAGTTGTCTTCCTGTTTCATTTTCAACTCTATCCTTGTACCACTTAAACATTTGAAAAGCTTCTGATTTTTCTTTTAAAAACATTACTGACATCATCCTTGAATAGTCATCCACAAATAATATGAAATACCTATCACATAATAACTTTGAACTTTCATAGGACCACAAAGATCAGTGTGCACAAGATCTAAAATTCCCTTAGAAGTGTAGGACTTACTTGTAAAGCTTGATCTTGTCATTTTACCCATCTGGCATCCTCGGCACATAGCATTCTCAGGTTTTTCAAGACTTGGTAGACCTCTTACTCTGTGCTTCTTAATTATCTTGATCAAATTATCAAAATTAACATGATAAAACCTTTTATGCCATAACCAGGTATTATCAATCTTTGCATGCAAACACTTATTGTGAGTTGAGTCAAGATGAAATGTATTACCTTTTGTTTGTGTCCTAGTAGCAGCTAACTTTCCATTCTTGTCATGAACTTTGACAATTCCTTTCTGAAATTCTATTTGGTAACCTGTGTTGTTTAGCTATGCTACACTCAACAAATTATATTTCAAACCTTCAACCCAATAAACATCATTGCATCCTGCTTTATCAAGAAGTGTTATGGATCCCTTACCTCTTACCGGACATGGTGCATCATTACCAAATCTAACATAGCCTCCATCATAATCTTCTAACATAACAAACTTGTGTTTATCTCCTATCATATGATGTGAGCATCCACTATCTATAATCCAAGAATCATTAGTGTTTATGTGAGATATTAGGGCTTTTTCTTCATACCTTTCTTCATCTAAACCATCCTTGATAGCCACATAAACAACTTCCTCTGTATCAGTCTCATCTGATTTATCATCTTCAAATTCCTCATCAGCAATTAAGCATGTCTTTCTATCTCTTCTTCTGAAGTCTCGGTGTCCTCTGTAATGATTATCTTTCTGTCTGTCATCTCGGTAATCTCTCTTTTCAATAAAATCTTTATCAGGATAGTTAGAAGCCATATGTCCAATCTTATCACAATTGAAACATTTCAAAGGTAGTTTTGCTTTATACTTACCTTTGCCTCTCGGTAACCTTTTGGCCAATAGTGCTTCAAACTCTTCTTGCTTTCTGATTTCTTCATACAGTTTGTGTACCTCCTCCATGTTCTTCCGAAATCTTTCACTTGCTCCACTGTGATCTCCTTCAGAGTACCTATACTTTCTTTCATTGTAATCATTAGATTCATTCTGATGAAAGGAACTAAATGCAAATTCAACTTTATTTACCGATGACCCACTGTTATCAAAATTACTTAACTCAAATGCATGTAGCTTACCAATAGTAGCATCCAAGGAAACTGGCATATTAGGTACAGACCTCAATTCATTGATTGCAGAGACTTGGATTGCATAGGCAGGTAGGAGGGTTCTTAACAACTTACTTGTCACATCCTTTTCTTCAATAGTTCCTCTTGCTCCTTTGATTTGATTTACAATCTCCTTTAGTCTTGTACTGTACTGGGTTATGTTCTCACCTTCATTCATCCTCATAGATTCAAGTTCTCCTCTTAGACTATCAACTTTTTCTCTTTGAACATGTTCATCTCCTCCATATATAGATATGAGCTTAGTCCACATTGCCTTTGCATCATTGCAGCCTTCTAGATCATTAAACTCAGAATCGGTCAATGCAGATGTTATTTCAATCATTGCTTGAATATGTTCTTGCTTCGCCTTTATCTATTCCATAGTCAATGGATAGGTGCTCGGTGCAACAAAATCATTCTCCAGATAGTATATAGTATATTCTCCAACTCCTGATAGATGTAGCTTCATCCTTTTCTGCCATGTAGAGAAACTTGACTTATTCAGCTTAGGTGCATCCCTCTTATACATCTTTGGATCTTTAACTCAAGTGCCTTTAAACTTTCCTTTTAGAGTCCAAAGCTCTGATACCAATTGATAGTTTTGATACTTAATATAAGTATAGATCCAATAGCCAAAAAGATGAGAGGGGGGGGTGAATCATACAAACTTAATCATCCATAAAAACATCAGATTCAACTTCGGTAACATATATATTTGTCATATAACCAAAAACTATCAAACATGCAAACTCAAAAGCATATGAACAATATAAACCTCATAACACTAGATTTAACGTGGAAACCCAAATAGGGAAAAACCATTGTGGGATTTCAGACCCACTAAGAAATATACTCTTCTAGAGTATGCTCGGTTAAAAGAAAATCCTGTTAAAGATTACAAACACATTGCTAGATGTGACCCGGTTAAGGGATTTCCCTCAAATCGGTTAGGATCTTCACTTTGTTAGAAGTGACCTTGTCAAAGGATTTCAAACACTCAATCAGAATGTCACCTTGTTAGAGGATTTACATATAAGACTGTTAAGTCCACTCGGTTAAGAGATTTCCTGTCACTTTCACAAAATAACAGTAATACAATCTATCTGCAACTTCACATCTAAAATGCTAAAGCAAATTCCTATTTGTTCAATACAATCTAGACATAGAACTAATCTTGTCTATCTACTGGGCATCAATACTCTATTATTATAACAGGTCTTCAAGCTTCTGTGCTCGGTAATCACTATGTAGCATCCCTATGCATACACTTGCCTGCATACATTGTTTATCAACAATTTCCTATTTATAAACAATCTTCTAACCGGTTAATCTCCTTGATCACATTTCCTATGATCAATCATAGCCATTAGATCTTCAATCTTGTCCAGGTTCATTGTATCTTTTGATCTGAAAATGTTTTACCCCACCTTGGAACTTGCACATTCACCTTGGAACTTGTGCTAGGGTAATGTGGTTCAATCTGAGCTATAGATCTTCTTGCCGACTTTCCATTACCTTAGATTCATTTAACAAACTTCTTCCATGGCTTGCCAATCATTGATCTGCTCCATCTCATCAGCTTCTTTCATTAAATATCACATGTAAACATTTAATGCATTCTATTATAGCTCGGTTACAACTCAGTGAATACTAAACTTCACTCGGTAGACATTTTGTCTTCATTAACCGACTGTGATAACCTTAGGGTTTACTAAATAGGTTCCTCAGGGTTTACCGACTAGGTTCTTTGCCTGATAACATAGTATAGTATTAACCTTTACATTTTACAACATATGTATGATGTTTAAAACAATATAAAACATCAAGATCTCATCATTGTCTAACTCGGTAGTAGTTGCCCATTGAATATCTTATCCCCTTATTCATCATATTCTTTCTTGTGTCTTACTGACTTCTTTATAATCTTCATATCATACTTCTCAAGATATGGCAGCATCATACTGAATTAGAAAATCAATTTCTTGACATCAATGACAAAATAATAATATCAAGATAGTAAAACATCTTTAATCAGTTATGTCCATAATCATCAACAACCTTCTCAATATCCTTATAATGTAATATTGCCAACAGATTGTACAAATTGATGAGAGTTGGTTATGGCATAAGAGGTTGTGTCATGTGAATTTTGATTGCATTTTGAAGATCAGTTCTACTAAAGCAGTTAGAGATATACCTAAGATTGTAAAGCCTTATAATTCGGTACGTAAGAAATGTCAAATGGGAAAGAAAATCAGAACTTCTTTTAAGAGTATACAGGACAAATTTAATGGCATTCTTGATCTTATTCATATTGATTTGTGTGGTCCTGCTACTAGATATTTCATGCTAATCATTGATGACTATTAAAGAATGATGTGGGTTACTTTTCTAAGGGAGAATTCTGAAGGATTTGAAAAGTTTAAAATCTTTAAAGCTAAAGTTGAGACAGAGATAGGATTTAAGATTAAATGCTTAAGGTCAGATTAGGGTGGAGAATTCACATCTGGTGAATTTAATAGCTATTATGAGAAGAATGGGATAAGGAGACAATTGTCTACACCCTGGACACCTCAGCAGAATGAAGTTGTGGAAAGGAAGAACAAAACTAACTTGGATGCAGCTAGAACTATGATGATAGAAGCTAATTTGCCTCATGTCTACTAGAGAGAAGTTGTAAGCACGGCGGTATATACATTCAACAAAAATTTATATCAAAGGAGATATCGGTAAGACACCTTATGAGTTATGGTTTGGTCATACATCGACAGTTAAGTATTTCAAAATCTTTGGTAGTAAACGCTATATCAAAAGAGATGATTCCATTGGAAAGTTTGATCCTAGATGTAATGAAGGAATATTTCTTGGATTCCAATGAAAGCAAAGCATATAGATGTTATTAAAAAAGATTGCAGAGAATTGTGGAGAGCACAAATGTCAAGGTGGATGAGTAGAACAAAAGTCAAATTAGAACTTATGAGAGAGAACCGGCAATGGAAATTATCATAACTAAACTGGCAGAACCTACACTAGAGGATAATGTTGAATTAGTTACTCCAGCAGTATCAAAAAATTCAACGGTAACTGAAGATCAGGGTAGAGGAACAGAAAATTAGAAGACTCCTAGGTATGTAAGGTTGAATCATTCAGAAGATCAAATCATTGGAGACAAAAACAAAAGAGTTATGAAAAGAAGAAGGTTGGAAGTTGATGAGGTATGTTTAATTTCTCAAATTGAACTAGCATCAGTAATTGAAACTTGTAAAGATTAATGTTGGATGAAAGCTATGGAAGAAGAATTAGATCAGATAGAAATGAATAACACATGGACTTTAGTTCCCCGACCTAAAAATAAGAATGTTATTGGAACTAAATGGGTTTTTAGGAATAAATTGAATGAAGATGGACAAGTTATGAGGAATAAAGCTAGATTGGTTTGTAAAGGATATTCTCAGAAGGAAGGAATTGATTATGGTGAAACCTTTGCACCGGTAGCTAGGATTGAAGCTGTGAGATTATTTCTTGATTATGTTGCACATAAGAACTACAAGGTTTATCAAATGGATGTTAAGTGTGCATTTCTGAATGGAGATCTTAAAGAGGAAGTTTATATTGAGCAACCTAATGGATTTTCACTTTTAGATGATAAAAACATGGTTTGCAGGTTAAAGAAAGCTTTATATGGATTGAAACAAGCCCCTAGAGTAGGTGAACAAGAAGGGTCATGAAAGGAGGACCAGAGCCAACACAAATAATAAGGTCGACATCAATGGTCGTGAGCTGGAGGATATGAAGACCTCAGCAAACAACATGAAACAAATGGTTGTTCACACTGAGGAGATTCTGAATAGTATTTAGTTCCAGTTGTTGTCTTTTGCTTTCCTTTTGTTGTCTGTTCTGATTTTTTAATGTAATGATGTATTAAGTTGTGCCCTTCTAGTGGGTTCATTTTGACTTTTTGAAGTGATCAGGCACTTTTTTTAGCATTTTTGTTTTCCTGGCTTGTAAAAGGTTCGGGTACCTTTCAAATACCTATTTTTACTTAATCAAAACAAGCCCCTAGAGCTTGGTACGCAAGACTGGACAAATATCTTTTGAAGATTGACTTCACTAAAGGTAATGCTGATAGTAATTTATATTATAAGATCACTGATGATGACATATTGATTATTGAAGTCTTTGCTTATGATATCATTTTTGGAGGTGAAGATAAGTTGTGTATGGAATTCTCTAACAATATGAAGAATGGATTTGAGATGTCTATGATTGGGGGGATGAAATTTTTCTTAGGTTTGCAAATTACTCAAATTGATAAAGGTATTTTCATCTATCAAACTAAGTATGCTAGAGAGTTGTTGAAGAAATTTGGGTTGGAAAATTCTAAACCGATTGGTACTCCTATGGTTACATGTGAGAAAGAAATTGGAAAAGAAAGATGCATTTGCACCAGTAAATCCTAAAAGGTACAAGTCTATGATTGGAGGTTTGTTATATCAAACTCAGACTAGACCGAATATAATGAATGCAATTTGTATTGTATCAAGATATCAGAGTGATCCTAGAGAAAATCATGAGAGTGCAGTGAAAAGGATTTTCAGGTATTTGGAAGGAACAACTGATTATGGTTTGTGGTATCCTAAAAATGATGACTTTACATTATGTCCATATATAGATGCAGATTGGGCTGGAGATGTTGATGACCAGAAGAGCACATCTGGTGGAGCTTTCTTTCTTGAAAAGAAACTTATTTCATGGATTAGCAAAAAGTAGTAATGTACCTCCTTATCTACTGCTGAAGCTGAGTATGTTGATGTTGCTACTAACTGTACACAATTTTTATGGATGAAGAAAATCTTGAAGGATATAAAGGTGGATTTTAATGAACCGGTAGTTATTCACTGTGATAACTCTACTACTATTAATATATAAAAGAATCTGGTATTCCATTCTAAGACAAAGCACATATCTATCAAGTATAACTTTTTGAAGGAGAAGGTGGAAGAAAATGAAGTCAGACTAGTTTATGTGAACACTAAAGAGAATATTGCAGACATCTTCACTAAACCTTTGCCTAAAGAATCATTTGAATATTTCAAAAATAGATTGGGGGTTTTTGCCCCTCTAGTAGAGACCTGAGTGATATTGATTAGCATCAATCTGATATGCATTATCAGAGCTATTACTCATTCCGGATTGATGTGGTGGTGCTACTACTCAAGGGGAGTAGTCAGCTATATGAATAAGAGGATTTATCATTTTTCTTTGATATTTATGTCAAATATTTGGCAATGATGTCAAAGGGCGAGATGTGTTAATTAGGGGAGTTTGGTTCAAAGCTTCATTGCTATACCATTTTATGGGAGATTGTTGGCTATCTTCCATAGGGGGAGACTTGTTTGGCATTTCTTGGCACTTGGATGTTTTTCACATCTAGTGTTGTCATCAATGCCAAAGGGGGAGATTGTTGGCAATTTGGAGGAATTGATTATGTGTTGCATTTATTTCTTTTCATTGATAGCAACAATGGTTGTTTTGGTTATTTATCGATTTCTAGCTGGTTTCGGTAGAGTGGTTGATTTATGATATGGATCAGGTATGCTTTGGTATACTTTGGTTTATGGATTTGATTTGGATCTATCATTCATGCTATTCAAATGTGTATCATGATCAGTTGGTTCAGGATTTGATGACTCAGATACTATCATATGTTCTAGTAAGCCTTTTTGTCACCGGTAAAGGTTTTACCAGCAGAGCTTTGTTGAAGATATTTTGATGCACATGATAAGTGGTGTTGGAGCAGCTTCTAGATGGCTTTCAGGATGTTGTTGGTTATCTTTTTCATGTTCTTGTTGATCGGTGGTGTTGGATTTGGTTTATAGTGACCTATTTTAGGTTTGGTGTTATCTAGGTTATGGACCAGTTTATGTAACATGTTGGAGGATGATCCCGATGCATTACCGGTGAGATTTAATGAGTGTTTAATATTTTTTTTGGCCTAAGACGACTTGGTTGACCATTGGATTATGGGTTTATGTTATGAAATTATTGTATTATCTTTTAGGTGGCCGACATAATTGTTTAGGTCCATGTTTGATATAAATATGATGTAAGATATGTTTGTAGATCATGGGGATTAATGGGATTATGGTTATGGGATGGTTACGTCATTATTTGTGTGTGAATAATGTTGTAATCATATGCAGGAGTTTTGGTCGATCATAGGTGATCGAATTGGGTTGGTAAGAGAGGTTTAAGACCTCTAGTAGTGAGCTTAACCGGAACTATACTCAGGCATAGGAGATGCTATATTTGCAGTTCACTCTTCTTTACGGATTGTAGTCTGGATTTATTTTGTAGTTAGTGAGGATCCTTTTGTAATAAGAAGTGCACTCTAGGCTATTGGCATTCCTCCATGTGCAGGCCCCTCATTTTGTAATCACATACTTACTGCAGAAGTATTATCTGACTATGGGTAGGCTTCCCACTATGGTTTTTCCCTTTACCGGGTTTTCCACATACAAATCTTGGTGTCATGTGTTCTAGATGGATGGTAACTGTTCTATAATTTATGTTTATGTTTAATTGCTATATCAGTTATTCTAGTATTTGGTTTATGCATTTCGGTATTGATTTTTGTGTCCCAGTAATAAGAAATTTGAATGCTTAAAGTTTTGTAATTAGCTGACAACTGATTCACCCCCCCTTCTTAGTTGTCCTCTAGTTATTTGAGTTGTCTAACAATCCCAACCACCATCACCGTAGAGAAAGTGGTGAGTGTCGAGGATACAAACCCGATCACCACAAAATTTCCTAATGAAATGGAAGAACAAAAGGTGGGATGAGGATATGGCCCTGATCACCATCATAGTCATAGACTATGGTGAGGAGTGGGGTAATACCCCCTCCCAAGCATCACTGCCATGAACAATAATAACAGGAGGTAACAGTGGTGGGGGTGTGTTCCCACCACACACCATGATACATGCCATGGTGTTTAATTGACATACAGTCCCGTCACCACCATGAAAATAAAACTTGGATAAAAAGAATGAAGTTGGATTTGTAATCTGCTACATATCAAGATAATCCTTAATATGTCTCAGGTTTCAAATCTGATCCTACCAATGTAAAATCTAGGGCACGACAAGATAAAAATTGAAAGCTAAAATCTTTGACAAATGGATACATACAATGATTTCTGAATGAAGCTTGAGGAAAATTGAGTTTTTCACTTCTCCACAAAAAATTATTATGAAAAATTAGGGTAATAATCAGAAAATAAATGAGTAAAGAAACCTAATTTGAAACAAACTCTTCAAAACATTAATAACAAAATTGTGCATAAAAAAGGTGTAAATCAGACCTATGAGTTTGATTTGCACTTAATATACCAAAAAGATGTAATTCGAACCTATGGGTTTGATTTACACAAATCGATTATCAAATGTATAATCAGGATTAAAACTCGATTTTACGCTTAATGACCAGAAATGATGCAAAATAGGAGATAAAACTTGATTTTGCACCAAAACGGGGAAGTTAACTTTTTAAGTTAAAATTTTAAAATTTTAACTCAATGAGAGAATTTCAACGTCGAATAACACATATTCGAGAACAAATGAGACGTCCAAAATGTCTCATATTCTTGACTTTGAAAGAAAAGAGGGCAAATTATGAAAAACTCGTAGGGGTTGTCTCATTTTCACGCAAAACAAAAATGGGGACAACAAATTTGTCATTTTATTGCTATCCTGTCCACATATTCAATGTCAAATTTATTTAGTAGCTTGACCCATTTTGTTGTGCATCCTATGAGAGCAGCCTTAAACAACAAGTACTTGAGGGGATAAATCTTTGCTATCAATTTGGTCTTGTTGTTGAGCATGTAGTGGCAAATCTTTTGAGTGCTAAAGACCACTGTGAGGCAAGCTCTTTCTATGGGAGTATAGTTTATTTCATGTCCCACAAGATGTGACTGATGTAGTATATTGCATGTTCTTTGCCTTTGTCATCTATTTGTGCAAGTAATTCCCCTAGTACCATTGTGGTTGTTTATATGTACAAAAGGAGGGATTTTCCTAGAGTAGGTGGCATCAAAAATGGAGGGGAGGCTAGATATTCTTTCAATTTGTGAAAGGCCTTCTAACATAGGTAGTCCAACTTAAACTTGGGTCTTTATTAAGGAGGTGTGCGAATGGATGACACTTGTCTGCAAGTTGTGCAACGAACCAACAAATAGATTAAAGTTTGACTTGGAGACTATGAAGCTATCTAAGTATACAAGGAGGCATTTCCATTATTGTTTTGGTTTTGGTTGGGTCCACTTTTATTCCTCTGTGAGAGACTATGAATCCCAACAGCTTTCCTAATGTGACTCCAAAAACACACTTCTTAGGGTTAAGGAACAACTTCTATTTCTCAATTCTCTCAAAGATTTTCCTTGGGATAGGAATGTGCCCTTCACGGGTTTTAGATTTTCCTAGGAGGCCATCCACATAGTCCTCCATAATGTCATGCAAAAGGTCATGCAAGATAGTTGTCATTGCTCAATGATAAGTTTCTCATGCGTTCTTCAAGACAAAAGGCATGACTTGGTAGAAAAAGGTACCCCAAGGGGTAGTAAATGTTGTCTTGTGTTGGTCTTCTTCTATGATCCTTATTTGATTGTATCTAAAGAATCTGGCTATTAGGGAGAGCATCTCATGTCCAGTTGTGAGATCTACAATCATTTCTATGATAGGCAAGGGAAAATAATCTTTTGGACATGCTTTGTTGAGGTCTTTGAAGTCTATGCAAATCCTGATGCCCCCAATAGACTTGCTAATAGGTACAATATTTGAGACCCACTTAGGATAGTCAATGGGTTTGATGAATCTGAAATTTAGCATTTTCTGTAGTTCTATTTTTACTCGGAGGGAAACTTGTGGATGCATCTTGTGAAATTTTTGTTTGATCGGCTTAGCATTTAGTCTAACGGAAAGATTATGTACTACCAAATCTGTCTCAAGGCTTGGCATGTCAGCATATGACCAAGCGGAATTTATTTGTCTCTTTGAGGAAACCCATGAAATTGTGTTTCTCCTAATTTGTAAGAGACTTGGAAATGAGCACATTCTTTGGAATATCATATGTACCCATGTTGATGGTGTTTATTTCTTTGATCAACAGAGGCAATTTATCCTGATACGGGGGAACCATGGTAGGCAAGTCAAGTCCCTCATCTTCTAGCACCCGATCCAGGTTTTCACTAGAAGATACATCCTTTATTTTTAATTTTTCAAAATCTAAAGTTGCCTCAAAGAGGTTTTCACTGGGAGACTTATGAGTTTTATTTTTATTTTCACTTTTGCAATTAAAGAAATTGACTTGAATACCAAAGTATGCCTCCTAGTTGAGTTGCATTTCATTCACAAACATGTGATCTTCCTGTTGGCATATGATGAAGCGGTGACAAGGTATGTTGTCATTGATGTCAATATGTGTTCAAGAAGGTACAATGGTATGCACCAGTATGAAGCTTGGAAGCAGTATAGGTCAACCGGTATGAAGAGATGTAGTGAATCGGTGTCAAGGTTTCACTAAGTGTGACTACCGGTTGTTAATCTCAGCTTTAGAGTTTCTGGTTTGGCAATCTAGCTTGTGTGATGAGTTAGCTAAGAAATAAGGATGAGATTGAAATGCCACATCAGTTTTGTGCATGTGAAGCATTTCCTTGAGGATCTTACATGTGAAGATCGATTACATTAAATTTCTACCTCGGGAATGAACATTCTTCTTAGCAATATGAGAAGAAAGCGTGATGGGTTACTGATTTCTATGTACGGTGAAGAATGGATGATGAAAAATGACTTGTGATCTGTTTGAGATTGTTTCATTCTATGAAAAGTGTTTGGATGGTCGGGATTGGACCACTTGTAATTGTAAACCTAAAATGCTTTGGGTTTAGGGTTTGTATTACCGACCTAATTCTTGTCTATAAGGTCGATGATTTTTGATATTGTTGTTGTTGGAAAAAGTTGTGTATGTATCCGAGTGATGAGATACTTTCCAGACCAGTGAGTGAAAACTACAGAGTGTGATTGCAGAGTAGAGGAACTAAAAAGGATCTGCCTTAGCATACAGTGTTGTTATTAGATCAGAGTTTTACCTATTGTCTTCTAACCATTTCAATTGAAGGAAAATCCCTTTGTCGGGTAGCTTTAACAGGCTTACTATAAATCCTCTAACCAGGTGACTCAAGTTCATTGAGTTCTTTAAATCCTCTAGCGAGGTAACCTTTAACAGGGTATATAGCCATCCCTTAACCGGGTGATCTTTAATAGGATCGGTTCCTAGCATAACCTTATTGTAAATTCTTTAACCAGACTAGGCTCCTAATAGAGCGAGCTTCAAAAGAGTTCAAAAAAAGCATGTGGGTATTAATCCCCACTGTGGTTTTTCCCATTTGGGTTTCCACATGAAAAATATATGTGTCATGAGTTGTGCATTTGTCATGTGATGATTAAGCATTCTTTGTTTGAGTAATTATGCATACAAAGTTAATGGTTATGCTATTGTTGATACACAACATGCATATGTTTATCGGTGAAGTAGAACAAGTATTGAATGTATTTGAATTTTTTAGTTTTACCGATTTATGTTGTCTGAAGTCTTACTGTGTTTAATCGGTATTGCCATGGTTAAGTTCAGGAACGAAGACAACCGGTTAGCATTGTTTTAACTTTATAAGCTGTAGAGAAGTTCTTGTATGTATAGATTCACCCCCCGCTCTCAATACCAATTAGGGTATTTGTTGTTCATCATTATTCATCAATTGGTATCAGAGCAACTCTAGGTCCTCGATGATATAAGCTTAACCGCTTGAGGTAAAAGATCCTGCCTTAATGATGAAGAGGGAAGGTCCTAAGTTCAATAGAGATAACTTCAAAATATGGAAGGATGGAATGAAGATCTATATCAAGAGTTTGGGTGCTCAACACTGGAGCTATGTTGAGAATGTCTATGTAATCCCCACTGGCACTCTAACTAATGATCTAAAAAGAGAGATTCAAGAAAATGGGCAAGTTATGGAAGCCCTTATTAGCAGTTTGTCTGATATTGAGTTCATTGATGTACAAGATAAGGACACTCCTAAAAATGTATGGGAAACATTGGAAACTATTTATGGTGGTGATGAGCATGTCAAGTAAGCTAAGGAAGAGAGCCTTAGAGGAAAATTTGAAGACATGAGGATGGTTGAAGGTGAAACTATTCAGAAATATGGCATAAGGATCGACCGTGGTTGGAGATATCAAGAGCACTGGTGGAACAATTGAAGATGCCACCATTGTCAGTAAATTTTTGAGATCATTGTTACCGGTCTATGCAATCAAAGTTCCTGCTATTCAAGAGTTAAGGTCTATTGACAAAACCAAGGTATCCTTAGACTTTATCATTGCAAAATTGACTGCATATGAGTTGAATAGCTATGATGACATTGTTCAAAAGACTGAGTCAGCCTTTAGAGCATCTGTTGTACCAACCAAAAAAGGAAAAGAAGTAAGTATCAGTTATGAATCTAGGCAATGCAAAGATATGGATGATGAAGAGATTCTGATGGAGTTTGAAGTTCTTCTTGCCAAGAGACTTCCAAAAGGCACTGGAAAATATAGAGGTAAGCTTCCTTTAAAATATTTTTCCTATAATAAGATAGGACATATAGCTGTTAACTATCCTAACAATGACAATAAGGATAAACCGGAGAGGTTTAGAAAGTATAAAGGAGGAAATAGAAGAAATTGTCTTGTTGCAGTGGATGAAGGTGTTACTGATGAAGAATTTGAGGATGAAGAGAATGAGGACATAGTGTTTGTAGTTGTAACGGAAGAAGTGTCTGACAAGAAAGCACTTGTCTCTCGCATTGACAACTCTAATGAGTGGACTATTGATAGTGGTTGTTCTCACCACATGACTAGTGACCGGGGAAAGTTTCTGTCTCTAGAAGAATATGATGGAGGTTTTTTCAAATTTGGCAACGAAGCACCATGCTTAGTAAAAGGAAAAGGATCCATTTCACTTAATGGAAAGAGAAGTGTGGATGATGTCTACTGGGTAGAAGGTGGTGTAGGCACACAAGCCTCAATTTTATAATTTAATGATTGAAAAATTCATGTTTCTGATATCAAGGTGTTGGGAAGGATCAAAGAATCCTTTTTTTATGTTTTTTTTGTAATAAGGTCCTAATTGTCCATTTTGTAAGGCCTAGTGGCCTAGGGTGCATTATGAAACCTATGGTCAACTATGGTCAAAGGGACTTAGGATGAGTAGAATTAGGGATTCAAGGTTGTCTTGGTATATTTAGATCCATTTCAATGTATTTAGGTCCCTAGGTTGATAATAAAATTAGTTTGAATGGCAAAATGTAAAAATTGTCAAAAATTGTCAAAAACTGTAAAAAATTGACAAAGTTGTCAATTTGTAAAGCAACTTTTCAAAAAGTTGTTGTAATTGGTTTCCCAATGTTCAAAACCATCTAAAATCAGTTTGAAAATGTTGGGAAAACTATAAAATTCCTCAACAAACTCGTGTGGGGGTTGTTGTGGGTGAAATTTGTAAACTTGATATTTGAAATCAATAAAAAATGCATTTTTCCAAAAAAAATTCTCTTCTTTTGGTTGGTACGGAATTTCACGACCTCCAAAATGAAAAATTATTTCATGGGGAGTTAGAGGGGTGAAATACCTTTCTTTTTAATCCAACCAAAGGTTTTGAATTGGAGTATTGAGGGAGAAAAGTTGTAACAGATCCAAACAGCCCGTACAAGGTATCATGGCTCACAAAGGGGCAGTAAAACATCATTGAAGAACAAGCATGGGTGGAGTTTTCTATTGGAAAGTACAAGGAAAAGGTACTTTGTGACATTTTACCCATGGATGCATGCCATTTTCTATTTGGAAGGCCATGGAAATATGACATGAAGTCAAAACATGATGGTGAGAAGAACACATACACCATCTGGTATAAAGGTGAGAAGGTAACACTACTACCCCTCCCTGATAATGGTGAAGAAGAAAAAGACTCTTAAGTTTTTGTTTGTAGGAGAGAAATATTTTTTATAATGTTTGAAGAAGGAGGATACTCCTTGTTATGCTTTGGTTGTATTGCAAAAACAGGAAGATAGAAAGGTGCAAAAGAAAAAGGAAGAACCTAGGAGGATAGGACCAAAAGAGGTGGTTGATTTGCTTGAGACCTATAAGGACATTGTAACCAAAGAGTTTCCTAATACCCTACCTCCAATCAGAGATATTAGCCATAATATTTATCTAATCCTAGGGGCTACACTCCCAAATAAGGTTGCCTATAAGTTAACACCCCAACAGAATGAGGAAATGGCAAGACAAATCCAGGAACTCTTAGATAAGGGTTTGATTTCTTAAAGTATGAGTCCATGTGTTCTTCCAGCCATGCTAGCACCTAAGAAAGAAGGTACATGAAGTTTATGTATAGACTCAAGGGCCATTAATAGGATCACTATCAGGTATAGGTTCCCTATTCCTAGGATTGAGGACTTGTTGGATCATCTAGGGGGTGCAAGGTAGTATTCAAAGGTGGATTTGAAGAGTGGGTACCATCAAATAAGAATAAGGGCTGGAGATAAATGGAAGATATCCTTTAATACTAATAAAGGCCTTTATGAGTGGAGAGTGATACCATTTGGCTTATCCAATTCACCTAGTACATTCATGAGACTCATGAATGAAGTTCTAAAACCTTTCCTTGGTAAATTTGTTATTGTTTACTTGGATGATATTCTTATTTTCAGTAAGAATAGAGATGAACATATGCAGCATTTGAATTTGGTCCTTAGGAGGTTGCAGGAAGAAAAGCTCCTAATCAATGTGGACAAGTGTCTTTTTATGCAGGAAGAATTGGTGTATCTTGGTTTCATAGTTTCAGGTGGAAGCATCAAGATGGATCCTAAGAAGGTGGAGAGCATCTTGAATTGGCCTTCTCCAAGGTCAATGACTGAAGTTAGAAGCTTCCATGGCTTGGCTTCCTTTTACAGGAAGTTTATAAGAGGTTTTAGCCAAGTTTGTGCACCTATCCTAGAAACAATCAAAGTGGGGAAAAAGTGCAAGTTTGTGTGGACCAAGGAGGCTAAGGAGGTTTTTCAAAGTCTCAAACAAAAGGTAGAAAAGCAACCTATACTTGCTTTTCCATATTTCCAAAAGGTTTTTACAATTGAGTGTGATGCATCTGGTGTTACAATAGGGGTTGTTTTGAGCCAAGAGGGTAGGCCCATTGCATTTTTTAGTGAGAAACTCAATGAGGCAAAGAGGAAGTATTCCTCATATGATTTGGAAATGTATGCCTTAGTTCAAGCCTTGAAAAAGTGGAGGCATTATCTCCTTCCAAAAGAATTTGTTGTTTTTACTGACAATCAGGCACTTAGCTTCTTGAATAGCCAGGAGAAGTTGAGTCACAAGCATATGAAATGGGTAGAATCTATCCAAGAATATACCTTTACAATCAAACACAAAAAGGGAGTTGCAAACAACGTGGTAGATGCCTTGAGTAGAAGATCCTTGACAATGCAGAGGTGAAGTTGCAAAGTGTGGGGATTGACTCCTTGAAAGGTATGTATGAAGGTGATGAAGACTCATGAAATTTATAAAGTTTATTCTGATTTTTCCAGAAGCATACCATGTTGAATATGTTGATTACTTGATCCAAGATGGTTTATTGTTCAAAGGACATCAACTATGCATTCCTAGGTGTTCAATGAGGGAGAATATGATGAAAGAAAAGCATTGTGGAAGCATGAGTGGACATTTTGGGTTGGATAAAACCCTTGAGCATGTAAGAAGACATTATTTTTGGCCCAAGATGCAAAGTGATGTGAGGAAATTTGTTGAAACATGCAGTATTTATTAGAAAGCCATAGGTACTTCAACCAATGCAGGTTTGTATCAACCATTACCCATACCTACAAGGCCTTGGGAAAGTTGTAGTATGGATTTTGTAATGGGATTGCTAGGACTCAAAAAGGCTTTTGTCGTGCCCAAACTTTAGGGCACAAAAACGGAACAACAAATTTTTTTTTTTGACATCAAGAACTCGCAATATATCCTAATAATAATATTAACTTTATTAGAGTTTTGTCTTATCTAGGGTGAGAATAAAATTGTTTACTAAGGTTGGGTTAATTAACCAACTCGAATGAGTGACTAGTTTAGTGAAGATTAAATTAGTATCACGGATTATTGGCTAGCTCAATTACCTAACTCAAGTTGTCGCTAATTAAAAACAAAGGTTAATTGGTTATCTACGTGAGTTTAATCATTCCCATTCATATAATGAGAATACCAATAGTTAATTGATGCTCATGCAAAATTTATTATTTAAATCCAACCGATGAGGGTTCGAATTTCTATAAGGTCATTTGCCCACTAAGACCGACAATAAGCTAAAGCCAATTCTAATTTTTCTAACCCCTTAATTATGATGATTTAATTAAATTCGGCCCAAACTGGTCACCAAGGGCTTATGGTCCATAAAATTAATTCTACAATTTCTCCTTTTAAATTTTCCTAACGTCCAAATATATTGGGAAAAATCTATTGATTAATTAAATAAATTAATCATTTTAATGTATGGTGTATCCATCTATAATAACCCCTTCATTTTTAAATTCCTTTAATTTTACTATATTAAAATTTTAATCCCCTAAAGAATAAATGGACATATAATAATTCCATTATTAAAATAACCCCAAATATATATATTAAAATCAAAGTTTAAAATTCCCATTAAATAAACTCCCCTCTCTAATTTTAATTTTTTTTTCCCTTTAAATAAAGAAATCCTTTATTTAAAAATGCCAACCCTAACCCGAAATTGGGTTAGGGTTGCATTTCTATTTATTTACCCTTTGTTTAAATTTCTTATTAATTTATACCCTAACCCGAAATGGGTTAGGGTTTATTATACTACTTTTTTTTTTGTTTAGTATGAGTGCAAGTACGGAGGCGGATTAGAGCACGGCAGCCATGGCAAGGCGGCGGTTTTCGCAGAGGGGGGGGATGAGTGGAGGAGGTGGCACAGGGCTCTCCCGGATGCCACTGTGTTTATACACAGTGACGGCGGTGCCGTCCACTGTGTATAAGCACAGTGGCGGCCGCGGACCGTCCACTGTGCTTACACATAGTGGCGGCACCTCCCATGTCGTCCACTGTGGGTAAGCACAGTGGCGCGGCCCAAGCATCATCCACTATGTTTACACACAGTGGCTCGGCATTTCTCATGCCGTCCACTATGGGTAAACACAGTGGCGCGGCCCGAGAGCCGTCCACTGTGTTTACACATAGTGGTTCGACCAGTGCTACGATCCCTTTTTTTTTTTTATGATATTTCTTTTTATTTTTAAATTTATCATTAGGTATATATATATATATATATATATATATATATATATATATATATATATATATATAAATCAATATACATATTTTTATATATGTATTTGTATATCTCCATTGTCATGTTTCAAGTCTATACATATATTTCTCCCACGCAGGGATATATATATATATAGGGTTAGGATTAGGAAGTTTATTCTGAATTATTTTTAACACAGCAGTATATAATCTTTTATATATTCTGTAACAGGGATGCACAAGTTCAGAATACATCTCTTCTTTTGTTGTTGCAGGGGTATGCACATATAGCAGTTTATATATATATTTATATATATATAGGTATATATTTTTCAATATATATACTTATATATTTATAGATATATATAAATAAATGTTGAAATAATAGGGCTGAAAACCCTTATATGGTTTGAGATTTTAACCATTAAACATTCTGTTCTTAGTCTTCTAACAGCATTAAGAATAGGTCTTGTTTATCTTCTTATTTAGCAGTCTTACATACTACTTTCTACAGCAATAAAAATACTAGTTCTCTTTTTTTTTTACAGTCATAAAATAACAGTAATTTGAACTATGCAAGTAAATCATGAAACCTAATGCATTTTTTTTTT
The DNA here is from genome assembly GCF_030272615.1 of Cryptomeria japonica. Lineage (NCBI taxonomy): Eukaryota > Viridiplantae > Streptophyta > Pinopsida > Cupressales > Cupressaceae > Cryptomeria > Cryptomeria japonica. The sequence goes on from NC_081406.1 coordinate 435,164,900, forward strand.
CCCTTTTCTTTAATTTTGCAGTAACTAAACAAGTTAACAGACCAGATTTAGATGTAGTCTACAGCAACATCATAGACATCAAAAATTAAATAAAAATTACATTGCCTTCTAGAATAATAAGTTACAATAGCCCATATATAAAAATGGGTGAATAATCTAACCAGTCTTCCCTTTTCTTAATCTTTACATAGAGAATAAAAGAATACATTTATTTAAACAGAAAAGAAGAATCAACTTAAACCCTATATTTACATATGCACTTTCTCTTTCTTTTTTTTTTGCTACAAATCATAAAGTTACATTTTCTTTCTTTGCTTTGCTGCATTTAAATAGAAATCTGAATTTGAAATATCTGCAACCAAACCAACTGCAACTCCTAGTCTTTTTCCCAAGCCACCTACATGTAAGATTTAGGACTATGACCATGGGATGCTCACCTCCCAGCCTAGGCTTGCCAGAAGCCACCCCCAAGCTAGGAGAATCAAGTTCTAGACAGGTTACAAACAAGCATACAACACAACAATAGGGCAAATACTCAAACATACACCTTCCCATCCCAAGCTACACTTTCACCACATTTTGTGATGATCAATCTACGGGTGGAAGTGGACCAAGTACCATTGGGGAGACTGCAGCCAAAATACAACCCAAACCACCTCATGGCAACACAAAATACACAATAGATTCATCCCACACACCTTATGCCCCCCAAAGGCTCAAAGCCATATTCTCTCCCCTTATGACCCCCAAATGCATACACAAGGCTATGCAGCAAGGGTCACAAAGGACACCCTTGAGATCACTCTCCTTAAAGAGAGCCTCTCACCCAAGGTTGTCATGCTTCTTCCACCCCAAGATCATCCTACTCCCCCAAGAGTAGGAGATCTTGGACACTCCCAAAGCAAGAACACATAAACAAAAAAAAGCATAAAAATGAAACTTACATTTCTCTTTTTTTTCTACAACAATCTACATATACACAACTCTTTTCACAAGCATTTCTTTCAAAAGAAGGAACAATTTAAAAAACATAAACAAAGAGAATACAACCAACCTTAATCTGCCAATAGGTATGTTAGACTTAGTTGGAGATGAGCTGCCCAATCCACACAACTTTCTGCAATTTCTTGGCCCCCAAATTCCTCTATTCCTAAAACTGGTTTTTCCTCCAAAGTTTTTCCCAAAAATCTCCAAGGATGGAGAGTGGGTGATTAGCTCACTAAGCTTCCATTCTTAGCCTAAGAAGGCCTCTCTCACTCCTTCCAACCACTTGGATAGAGTGAGGGATCCCCCATTGGATTGGTCTTCCCTAGGTCTTACATCCTCCCTAACCTAGGTACCTAGAGAAGGGAAATGGAAATGGGGAAGAGGGATTACTATCTCCAAGAAGGTTATCCTACCAAGGATGGCACTCCTATAGATGGAATTCGTCCATCTTGGGAAAACCACTTTTTTGGGTGGTTAAACAAGTCCTAAGGGAAAGACACATGGCCAATTTTGGCCTTCACCCATAGGTACCCCATGAGGCCTAATAGAAAAGCTCTAAAATTGACTCTAGGAGTTGATTTGACCTTCAGAAAGTCCACCTGAAGTTAACCTACGGGTCAACTCTGAGTTGACCTTCCTTGTGGCTCTCTAACCTAGATTTCTTGGTTCCTTCAAGGATAATTAGGAGATATAACAATTAACAAAAAAATAAAACTCTCAAAAAGGTGACATGACAAATTGCCAACACAACATACTACATAGGTGTCAAGTGACACTACAAAATAATTCCACATCACAATACACACATGGCAATTGTCCCTTACACAATTTAAACAATCCAATAAATACCATTTACACTCATGCAACATTTTACATTTACAAATAAAATATAGTACATACGGGGTGTTGTCTCTCCAAATAGACAACCCCTGGTTTTACTAACGCACATTGGCCTAGGCTTGATTCTCCATAATATTTCCATGGTCACATGGATAATTTCTTGCACATCTCAATTAAAGCATTAGTACTTCCCAAATAACCTCATATAATATATAACACATAATCATAATACAATACATTCATTCTGCAAAGGCTCGTCATTATAAAATACGATTTATCACAAATCAAAGCAATTTATTATAATCCTCAAAATTTGATCCATCTACAAGATATGCAAACATTTTTCTAACATTATAACAAATTCTGAAATTCAGATAATAACCTGCATCATCACAATATTACCCTAATCTAGAATCATATAATATTCTATAATCCACAAGGCATAGAAATGAAGCATCCATATATATCAATGTTACCAAAATCATGGGACCATGTAAAGTTCTCTATCCATAGTGTGTCAAAACTAGCATCTAAAATAGTTCCAAAATGAAAATAGCTGAAGAGATAGGATGGATCGGGGTAGGGCCTCACAGCTTTGATAGCATCTTTGTTGTTGTAGATAGGTTCAGCAAGATGGCACATTTCTTGCCATGTAAGAGTACAAGTGATGTAACCTATGTAGCAAATTTGTTTTTCAAAGAGATTGTAAGGATACATGGCCTTCCTCTAACAATTGTGTCTGATAGGGATGTAAAATTCATTGGCCATTTTTGGAGAATCTTATGGAAGAGGTTGGGAGCAAACTTGAACTTTAGTTCAGCCTACCATCCACAAACAGATGGGCAAACTGAAGTTGTGAATAGGTCCTTGGGAAACCTATTGAGATGCTTGACAAAGCAATATGGAGAGAAGTGGGATGTTGTACTTCCACAAGATAAATTTGCATTCAATGATTCTATGAATAGGAGTACAGGAAGGAGTCCATTTCAGATTGTCTATGGCAAAATCCAAGAGGCATCTTGGAGTTGAGAGACCTTCCACATGATGGGCAAACAAGTGCTCATGGTGAACAATTTGCTGAAAGCATGAAAGAAGTGCATGATCAAGTAAGGCTAGCCCTCCAAAGGAGTTCACAAAAGTACAAAGAACTTGCTGATAAGAAAATGAGGGATGTACAATTCTAGATTGGTGATATGGTGTGGGTGTACCTAAGAAAAGAAAGATTGCCAAAGGGGAAGCATACAAAGTTACTCGTGAAGAAAGTGGGTCCTTGCAAGGTTTTGAAGAAACATGGGTTGAATGCCTATGAGATATCCCTTCCCTATAAACTTGGTATTTATCCTATCTTTAATGTATGTGATCTAACACCCTATAAAGTGCATGTTGTTGTAGGTAGAGACTTTCATGTGGAGGAGATTCAAGAGGACATTCTTGATATACCTCCTCATGCACCAAAGAAGCCTGAAAAGATCATTGATAAAAGGGTCATTAAGAAGACCATAAATAAAGAATAAAAATAATACCTTGTGAAATGGGTAGGACAACTTGTTGAAGAGGCATTATGGATGGATGAGGCAGAAATTCTAAAGCATGGCACTTCATTGGACCAACTTATCTCATGTGGAAATGAGATCAGCCCACCCCGGGAGTATGGTGCATGGGCACAAGCCTCGATTTCATAATTTAATGATTGAAAACTTCATTTTTCTGATATAAAGGTTTTGGGAAGGATAAAATAATCCTTTTTTTATGTTTTGTTTTGTAATAAGGTCCTAATTGTCCATTTTGTAAGGCCTAGTGGCCTAGGGTGCATTATAAACCCTATGGTCAACTATGGTCAAAGGGACTTAGGATGAGTAGAATTAGGGATTCAAGGTTTTTTTGGTATATTTAGATCCATTTAAATGTGTTTATGTCCCTAGGTTGATAATAAAATTAGTTTGAATGGCAAAATACAAAATAGTCTAAAATTGTCAAAAACTGTAAAAAATTGACAAAGTTGTCAATTTGTAAAGCAGCTTTTCAAAAAGTTGTTGTAATTGGTTGCCCAATATTCATAACCATATAAAATAAGTTTTAAAATGATGGGAAAACTATAAAATTCCTCAAAAAACTCGTGTGGGGGTTGTTGTGGGTGAAATTTGTAAACTTGATATTTGAAATCAATAAAAAACAACATTTTTTCATAAAGTTTGTTGTTCTTTTGGTTAGTACGGAATTTCATGACCTCCAAACTGAAAAATTATTTCATGGGGAGTTAGAGGGGTGAAATAAATTTCTTTTTAATCCAACCATAGGTTCTGAAGTGTATTATTGAGGGAGAAAAGTTGTAACAGATCCAAACAGCCCGTGAAGGTGCCCTTCCCTAGGGTTTCAACTTCAATTTCCCATTTCTTCCAAATTCGCCATGGGAAAATTCTAAAACTTGGTGAAATGGAGTATTTGGGAGTTTATTTTAATATAAAAAAGGTTTCAAACCAAAAGGATGCATTTTGGGTGAGATTTTGTTAAATTTGGCCAGGCATCTCTATGTGACTGGTTGTGGGAATTGAATAAAATTCATGAGCAGTCCCCATAACTTTAGTTTTAATGGAAACCAGAAGCTAGAACTTGGTATTTGGTGATTATTTTGATACCCTAAGATGTTCCAATTTCTTCCCTTGAGAAATTGTAGGCTTGGAGGGTAGTTCCTTTGTTAAGTTCTTAAATTAGCCCTTATTAGCCTAGATGAGGGTTAATAGAAATGGTACTTGCAAGATGTTCCAGAACTTTTCCTTTGGTAGAAAGTTCTGCCCCAGGTTGGTGTTCAATAAAATCAAACAATATTGGCCTATCTTTTAGATTTTTTGGGTGGGAAGCCAAAAAGTGAGTTTTGTGGGCTCATAGGTCTAAAGAGCCAAATTGCACTTTGTGACTTTTGGGACTTGAACAACCAAATCAGAGGGCTGTTTGGCATCATTTGAGTTTTTGGGAAGCTATTGAACCTATATTGAGCCTTTGTATGCCTATAAAACCATTTGGAGGGGTTGTGAGCAATTTGAGCCATTTTGAGCATTTTTGCCTGTGGGGTTTGAAACCAAATATTGATAACTTTGCACATTGACTCATCGTGGGGTTATGGGGATGGAAATAGGTGAGATGGGATGTTGAATTGATACTCTTAAAGGTCTGATTCTTGGTTGGAGTGAATCCTTAAAAGGAGGGTTTGTTTCTTGGTTGAGCAAGTGAGTAACTTGGAGCATTTTCAAGTTGTTTGAACCATACCTCTACATCAGAAGGTCTTAAGCATAACCTATTGAGTGTTGCTTAGCTAAATGATAAAGGACTCATTCTAGAGTTCAAAGGTGGATTCTACAGTATAATTGGAAAGAGTGGTGAACTTATTGCCACCGGTAAGTAGACCAGAGGTAACTTGTTTCACCTGAACGCCAAGATTAGTCGGTGTCTGATGGCAAAGTTTAATGACAGTTGGATATGGGATAGGAGAATTTGTCATATGAACTTTGATAATAATGTAAAGGCTAATAAGATCAAGGCAGTAAGAGGATTGCCTTTGCTAAACAAACTGAAGAATGCTTTATGCAGAGAATGTCGACTTGGGAAGATGTCTTCCTCAACTTTCAAAGGTAAGTCTTTTTCTGCAAAAAACTTACTTGATCTTGTGCATACCGATTTGTGTGTTCTTATGAAAACTAGAAGTATTCAGGGAGATAGGTATTTCATGATTCTTACTAATGACTGCTCAAGAATGATGTAGGTCACATTCTTGAAAGACAAGTCTAAGGCGTTTGGAAAGTTCAAAGCCTTTAGAGAATTAGTAGAGAAGGAAAGTGGTCAAAAGATAAAATGCCTAAGAACTTATCAAGGAGGTGAATTCACTTCTGATGAATTCAACAAGTACTATGAAGATAGTAGTATCAAGAGGTAGTTGTCTTCCCCAAGGACACCACAACAGAATGGCATAGCAAAAAGGAATAATAGGATTGTAGTTGAAGCGGCCAGAACAATGTTGATCCAAGGAAAGGTTGCTCACACTTTTTGGACAGAAGCGGTGAGCACTGCAGTCTATACTATGAACCGGGTACTTATCAAGAAACTTAAAAATAGAACCCCTTATGAGTATTGGACTGAGAAGACTCCCACTATGAGTTATTTTAAAGTATTTGGTAGTAAGTGTTACATCAAGAGGTGAGCATCTGAGCAAGTTTGATGCTAAATGTGATGAAGGAATATTTTCAAGATATTCCACTAAGAGCAAAGCTCTCAAATGCTACAATAATAGGACTCAGAAAATTATTGAGAGTATCAATGTCAAGGTTGATGAATCCCCTGAGGAGCCTGAGGAAACCTATAGCAAGAAAGTGGAAGATGAACTGGGTATAGCCTTCTGGGAACCGGTTAAGAAAGAAACAAGTAAAGACCTCAGTGTTCTTGTATCGGTAGAAGCTGCAGAAGAAGAAGTAAGTGAAAAAGAAGAGGAGAAGCAAACAGAACCAGCTAGAGTCATTCCTAGATATGTGAAACTACATCATGATCCAAAGCAAATCATAGGAGATAAAGATGCAGGGATACTCACAAGAAGAAAGGTGAAAGAAAACTCTTGCATGATTTTTGAATTGGAGCAGAAGACTTCCAGAGAAGCACTTACAGATGAAGACTGGATTAAGGAAATGAAAGAGGAGCTAGACCAAATATAAAAGAATGCAACACGATCCTTGGTACCCAGACCAGAACACAAGAATGTCATAGGTGCCAAATGGGTCTTCAGGAATAAGCTAAATGAAGAAGGCATAGTTGTGAGGAACAAGGCAAGACTTGTATGCAAGGGATATGCTCAGGAAGAGGGAGAAGACTATGGAGAAACCTTTTCTCCTGTGGCTAGACTAGAAGGTGTCTAAATTCTACTTGCATTTGTAGCATTCAAGGGATTTAAGGTATACCAGATGGATGTGAAGTCTACGTTCTTGAATGGAGTCCTAGAAGAGGAAGTGTATATTGAGCAACCAGATGGGTTTTCTTTATCAGAAGATAGTAGCATGGTGTGTAGATTACACAAGGCCCTGTATGGATTGAAACAAGCACCAAGGGCATGGAATGAATGGTTACACTCTCATCTTGTGAAAATAGAATTTCAGAGAACAAGTGAGGATAGTAACATATACCTAAAATCTGAAGGTGATCAGATTCTGATCTGTGAAGTATTTGTAGATGACATAATCTTTGGAGGAGATGATGAAATGAGTCATGCTTTTGCAGATGAAATGAAGAAAGAGTCTGAGATGTCTCTGATTGGAGAGATACAGTTCTTCATTGGTTTACAGATTCAGCAAATGAAAGAGGGTATCTTTATTACCCAGTCCAAGTATGTCAAAGAGGTATTGAAGACCTTTGGCATGGACCTTTGGCATGGAGGAGAGAAAACCAGTTGGTACACCGAAGGTGATCGACTATAAACTGACTAAGGAAGATGATTCAGCATTGGTGAATGAGAAGGAGTATTGTTCAATGATTGGTAAGTTGCACTATGTGGTGCACAGCAAACCAAATATTGCTCATGTAGTGGACATAGTAGCTCATTTTCAGAAGAGTCCAAGAGAATCCTACTTGGTAGCAGTAAAGAGGATTCTTAGATACCTAGAAGGGACTGTTGACTATGGATTGTGGTATCCATACAATGGTGATTTTAATCTCAAAGTGTTTACCGATGTAGATTGGGCAAGTAATGTGGACGACCGGAAGAGCACAACCAGTGGAGCATTCTTCCTTGGTGGAAGAATAGTCTCCTGGACAAGCAAAAAATAGAGCTATATTTCTCAGTCTACAGCTGAAGCAGAATATGTGGCATTATTTATGAACTGCACCCAGGCAATCTGGATGAAGCATGTATTGAATGTCTTCAAAGTACCTATATCTGAACCGCTAAGTATTTTCTATGATAATACTAGTACAATCAATATTTCCAAGAATCTAGTATTGAATGCTAGAACTAAGCACATTGAGCTCAAGTATCATTTCTTGAGAGAGAAGGTTCAAAATAGAGAGGTTGTATTACAACATGTTTCCAGTAAGGAGCAGCTAGTAGACATATTCACTTATCCCTAAACAAAGACTACATTTACCTATTTGAGAGGTGAATTAGGGGTTTTGCCCCTTCATGAAGTAAACTAAAGATGTGCGCTCCACATCAGTCAGGTATCACAGTGACAAATCTTTTAGGATTGATGTGTTGAATGATTCTACTCCATAGGGGGAGCTACATAGTGGAGTATGGAAGCTTGTGCCTCCACTTTGGCATTGTTGTCAAAGGGGGAGAAGATATCTGATGAAGATAGTTTAGATGCACTGGTCTATGATGTTTATAATTGCAATGCTACACTAAGAATTGTCATCAATGCCAAAGGGGGAGATTGTTGGCATATGATGAAGCAGTGACAAAGTATGTTGTCATTGATGTCAATATGTGTTCAAGCAGGTACACCGGTATACACCAGTATGAAGTTTGGAAGTGGTACAGGTCAATCGATATGAAGAGATGTAGTGAACTGGTGTCAAGGTTTCACTAAGTATGACTACCGATTGGTAGTCTCAACTTTAGAATTTTTGGTTTGGCAATCTAGCTTGTGCGATGCAACCGATGATATTCTGTGATGAGTTAGATAAGAAATAAGGATGAGATCGAAATGCCACGTCAGTTTTGTGCATGTGAGGGATTTCCTTAAGGATCTTGCATGTGAAGATCGATTGCATTAAATGTCTACATCAAGAATGAACATTCTTCTTAGTGGTATGAGAAGAAAGCATGATGGGTTACGGATTTCTATGTGCAGTGAGGAATGGACGATGTAGAATGACTTGTGATTTGTTTGAGATTGTTTCATTCTATGAAAATTGTTTGGACGGTCAGGATTGGACCACTTGTAATTGTAAACCTAAGATGCTTAGGGTTTAGGGTTTGTGTTACCGACCTAATTCTTGTCTATAAGGTCGATGAGTTTTGATATTGTTGTTGTTAAAAAAAGTTGTGTATGTATCTAAGTGATGAGATACTTGCCAGACCAATGAGTGAAAACTGCAGAGTGTGATTGTAGAGTAGAGGAACTGAAAAGGATTTGCCTTAGTATATAGTGTTGTTATCATATCAGAGTTTTACCTGTTGTCTTCTAACCATTTCAACAGAATAAAAAATCCCTTTGTCAGGTAGCTTTAACACGCTTATTGTAAATCCTCTAATCAGGTGACTCAGGTTCATTGAGTTATTTAAATCCTCTAGTGAGGTAACCTTTAACAGGGTTTCAACCTTTAATAGGGTATATAGCCATCCCTTAACCGGGTGATCTTTAACAGGATTGGTTCCTAGAAGAACCTTATTGTAAAGTCTTTAACCCGAGTAGGCTCCTAACAGAGTAAGCTTCAAAAGAGTTCAAAACAAGCTTGTGGGTATTCATCCCCACCATGGTTTTTCCCATTTGATGAAAATATGTGTCATGAGTTGTGCATTTTTCATGTGATGATTAAGCATTCTTTGTTTGAGTGATTATGCACGCAAAGCTAATGGTTATGGTATTGTTGATACACCACATGCATATGTTTATGGGTGAAGTAGTTATCAAGTATTGAATGTATTTGAAGTGTTTAGTTTTACCGGTTTATGTTGTCTGAAGTCTTATTGTGTTCAACCGGTATTTCCATGGTTAAGTTCAGTAATGAAGACAACCGGTTAGCATTGTTTTAACTTGATAAGTTGTAGAGAAGTTTTTGTATATACTGATTCACCCCCCCCCTCTCAGTACCAGTTAGGGTATTTGTTGTTCATCATTATTCATCACTTCCAGGTCTCACATAGTAAGTAATGCCAAGAGAGCATTGTTATCAACACAGATGTCAAGAATGAGTGGATTTCATTGGTCCCAATCAATAAGATTGGTGTGGATGAGTTGAAGTTCTGATGGGGTGGAAGGGGTGACAGGGGTGATGGTGTTAATGTAAGAACCATCAAATATATTATTAAGGTACTCAAAAGGCACTTCATAAAATTCCTCTTTGTCGAATTCTTCGATTTCAAAAGGAGGCCCTATCGGAGCACTGATGATAGTGATCTTAGGTACTAGTGAGTAACCCAAAACCCTATTATACTTGTAGGAGATTGGAGAGATGAGCACTTTTCTTCCTTATTCTTGTGGTCCAAGACCATGTCCTTTATAACCCATCTTTTCAATCATAGCAGATGGCTTAGGATACATCTATTTGGGGATATCTATTGGTTTTTCATCTTCTTCTTGGTACAACCAAGAAATGACATAGGTTTCCAGGCTCTCTTCATCAAGTAGGCCCCACTGCTGAAAGGATGTCTTCTTACATTTCATGGTGGGTTTCTTTTGGACCTTTATTTCTTTAGGTTTACCATATGACTTAAGAGAGTGGGAGTTGACCCACATAGAGAGCATTTTGAAGCGTGTACTCTCCACAACCATTGTCAGTTATCTTAGCCTTGATATTGATATAGGATGAGGTGGATGTAATGTTTGATGGATCAAATGGAGGTGGTGGAGTAGGGGTGCTGAGTGGAAAATGATAGGGGTGCTTCCCTTCAAGGAGTTTGCACTATTGGAAGGGTTGTGGATTAGCTAGGATGGTAATGTCTCTACCATTTAAGGGAGATTAAGGAATTAATGGTAAGTAGATGGAACAACTTGAATGGAGTGAATCAATGGGTTACCAAGGAGAATTTTGTAGGGGAGATCAAGGTCCAAGACTTGACATGTGGTTTCCACTGTTGCAGGGCCCACTTGAAGAGGTAGTGTTATGGTGCCTTTACAAACCATTTTTGCATCATTATAGGCCTTTATTATGATCTTACCAGATGTGTCAACCAAGTCTTTAGAGATGCCCAGTTATTTAATCAATTTGTATGTACATAGATTTAGGCCAGATCCACCATCTACAAGGACCCTCTTGATTTTATGTTTTTGAACAATAGTCTCAATGTGAAGGGGTTTTTAATGGGATGGGTCAACAAATGAAGAATCCTTTGATGTAAAAATGAGGTCATGTCATGTAGCAAGGTTTCCAATGAGGGCTTGAAATTGGGTTGCATTAATGTTATCAGGACATGAGATTCTAGAAGGGCTTGCTCAAGGATCTCTTTATGAATGGGTGAAGTCTTGAGGAGTTCTAAGATGGAGGTCTATGAAATCCTCTTACTGAGATGATCATGGATATCATTGCAGTGGGTAGATGACATGTGGGCTTGCGGAGGAGGGGGAGGAGCTCCCTAAATGATTACTCTCCCTCTATGGGTAGTGACATTTTAGTCATTTTAAGAATATGAAATTGAAGGTGAAGCACCCTGAATTATTATCTTTGCTTGGGAGAGTTTTCTTTATGATTGTGGGGGAGGGGTACCTTGAATGGTAACCCTAGGTTTGTAATAGGTAGGAGAAGGATTAGCTCCTTGAATTGTGATGGTGTTGATGTGGGTATCGGCAGGTTCTATGCAGCCTACCAAGGAATCGAAGCCAGAGGCATAATTGGTGTAGTCATAATGGACTTCATGAGATTATGAGGCTTTGTCCTTACCATTCTTAGGAAAAGGATCTCATTAAATCTTTAGTTTTTCATTCAAATAACCAGGCTTAGTGGTTGCAACCTCAATATCACCCTTGTCGATTAGGTCTTGTATATATTTTTTCAATTTCTTACACATGTATGTATCATGACAATTGATACAATGGTAGTCACAATATTTTTTCTTATTCTACCATTAGGTTTTGGTTTATTTGCATCAAAAGGGTGAGTCATTGGAAAGACAATGGTGCCAGCCTTAACAATCTTTTGGAAGATGATCTTGATGGGTTCGGTGAGTGGGGTATACTCATGCTAGGATTGATTGTTGGAGTTAGGGGGTTGACCTTAGATGGAGACATTTTTGCGAGGTTGGGATTTATTGCATGGGTTGGGTTGAGTGTTAAATAGATTATTGGTGGTGGTGGGTTTGGAAGGGATGGTTACGGTCTAGATATGCTTGGCATTGGTGACTCCATCATTGACAACATTTGTAATGCCCGCCAAAATACCCTAGAGAAATACACTAACTAACATGCAAAATAGAGATAACAATTGTTTTTTGAATATAACATCACATAAACTAATACAACATACAACTACACATCATAGACATAATACACAAATCATGATACACAAGCGGAAATAAAACACATTATAACATCTACCCTCCCTAGGGTATCTCAATGCCATTACTTTAAATACACACTTAACAAATCCTAACCAATAGAATCCATTTTTAACATGATATCATATAAACTTCCATTAACCAAAAGCAACCTAAGCATACTATCCATCTAACTCTACATGCATACTCATAGGAATCATTACTTAACATAAATTAATTACATACATTATTGAATATACTAACCATCCCATTAAGTTCATTTTAAAGAACCAATACCAAATGTTCTTAAACCCTACCAATCATTTCCTTTAACTTCACATAAACATATCAGTACCAATTACCACATTATTAACCATGGCAATATGAACTAATTACATCATCTAAATACAAGGTACACATCCACATTTCAATGCCAATGTTTTTTAATTAATGAATCATTCTCAAGATACACATGATTACGTCATTTTCCCTAATACATCTACTAGATACATGAGTACAATGTCTTTACAGCAATGAGCATAGCTCTGAAATACAATTACATATACATGTCTAATGAATCATGATTAGTAAACTGCTACAAGTATCCATCCACGAGATGAAGAGATAAGACATCCAATTCCATGCAAAGCATCAAGAAAAGCAACCACTGAAGAACATCCCAATGAAAGAAAGGCACCAACCACCCAACCTTGTGGAACCAAAAGAACCACCCCCCATGCTAGGAGATGACACAAAATCCCACACACACACTAGATCTAATTTGACACCTATCAACCAAACAGGAAATAACTCTAACACAACCAAGGAAAACATATAAAGCAACCAAGAAACCTCCAGAGGCAACTCAACAACAAGGCATAAGGAACTAGGATCAACATGTAGGGAAAAGAGTGTCATCACATGCTGCCACATAGGATACACATGCAGAACCGTCTCAACCTTTGAGGAAATCAAGGGAGTTTGGTTTACCTAGTTACCAGATCTTCCAACTCACTTCGGTTATCCGATCCATGAGATGGGAATCCAAAACAAATTTTTTATCTTGTTTAAATTAGTTACTCTACCTAACCCACCTAATATTAATTATTATGTAATCACTTATCAATTACAATGGAAAACCTCCAATGATCTATCCAAATAGTCTATACCTCGATTCTCTTACTCAAGAATCATAGCAGTTTATTCCTTGTGACCTCAGCAAACTCAAGGAAGCCCACTCCCCCTAATCATGCACCTAGGCCTTAACAACACATGAAATAAAGCAAGGAAACTCTCAAAACACTATCCAGCTAACCAAGATAGAAAATCATAAATGCACAAGAAACAATATCATATACCACATAGGTCACATAGACCACACAACATCATAGAGAAAGAATATATAGCAAGGCACCACTCCTCTTGCAACAAAACAAATGATCAAATAATGCATCGAATCTTACTTCGGGCATCGAAGAGTATTCAAAAAACACAGCACGGCCTCTAGAAAGACCCCTAGAAATAACTAACAGTCGGAAAAAATACAAACTAAACTCATAAATTTGGAAAAAAGACTCAAAACATAGAAGAAAAGCTAGAACAATGCTTTTACCTCATGGTTTAGCACTTATGACATACAGAATAGCGCATATACCTTCATGTTTAGCACTTATGACATACAGAACAATGCTTCTATGATACAGATTAGCGCATTTAATAATTATGATAGCGCCTTCGATAGATTAAATGACACATATGACAAATAAGACAACGCAAATGAGATGGAAAACAACACAAATGCTCAAATACACAAACAAAAATAAAAAATCTTACAGAAGTAAAATAAAATCATATAATCGACTTAAGGCTTCAAAAATCATAGGACAAAGAATGGAAATACAAAACTAAGCTAAATAATAAGGTTAAGAAGCTCAAAAGTAAGAATGTACAAGAATAAGTCTCTAGAAAAATACTCCCAGCAGCACTCAACAAATACATTCCCAAACAACTAAACAAGGCACATACCTCAATCTCAATGTGGAAAACTCATACAATACTAAATCCTTCACTCCCATACAAAGAAACACATAGGAAACCAGGGAAAACCTGGATCACAAAAAACAAAGCCAGTCGAATACGGCAAGGAAAATAATCGCAAACAGTTAATTTTTCCCCCCAAACTATAGTTAAACTTTATAACAAATTTCATAAATAAAATTATACAACTATTCCAAAACTATAAAAATAAAATATTTTCCCAAAACTCCTGAGAAAGCACAGAGAAGACAATCTTTTCAAATCTGAAAATGCAAAGGTAAGAAATCCTCCGACCTGGTAAAAGATGATAATGAAAGGAAGAATTTGCTGAAGACAATCCAATAAGCCACAATCCAAATCCCTCCAAGCAATCCAAATCCAAAATTGCAGAAAATACTTCTGGAGCCAATCCCCGTGAAATCACAGGAAAGCAATTAAATAGAAAAGTAGGCCAAAACCATAGAATATGTCGGCCAATAAAAATAATAGACAAAATAGTATTCTTTACCAACCCATATCAAACTCCAAGGTAATAATAAATAAAATAATAGTTAATTTACTTACCCAATAATTCAACCAATCACACGAAAGGGTAGGTAAAATAATATATAAACAACCCAAGAGGTAAATAATAAATGAATTAATATAATATTACTCATGGGCACAATTAGCTATAAAGCCCAATAAATAATAAATAAGAAATAAGAAACCAAGGGCTATAAACAAATTAAAGCTACAATAAAATATAATCAAAGGCTATTTAATTAATTAAATATCAAAGCCTTATTATTACAAAGCAATATTATTAATAATAAATAATAAACATCCAATAACTGTAAAATCATTTACCAAATATTTATTTATTTTATTATTGCCAACTATATTTATTTATTTTATTATTATAAACTATATAAATCTATTAATTTAAATTTAACCATTATTAAACTATATAAATTACTTAATTAATTAATAATTAAACCAATCAATACATACAACGCTCCAAACATACCAACAAGAGACAACTCAAGAGATCACTCAACACTGAACTACAACTTGCACAAGAACTGACAAGGGTAATCAATCTTAAAACTAGATTGTAGAATAGGATTTTATGTCATCTCCGATCAACTTGTCATTGTGATAAGACACGCTCAAACCTGTGAAGCCAAGTGGAGTCGATGTCTAGTACCTGCAAATCCTGCATCCAAAAGTCATGATACAACATATATAATATATAATACAGGCAAGCGATAGAGAATCACAATGGCACATCCTGCTCGCAATGAGTGATGTGACATGGCCCCTATCACGAAGACAATAGAAGACACTCGCAAATAGTCAAGCAATATCATAATAAATATCACATCATGAAATAGGGTTAGCACATCATAAAATATCCTCAAATCATATTAAAAGAGTATAAACAACACATAGAAAGAGATACATATAAGTCATCAAATGAACACCTATCATCATAATAACCCATATAACAACCCATAATGTCATCATCTACATGAAATAATAGTATCAAATGCACTATATTAGGTCCAAAATCCATAATAAAGCATCCAAATCATAAGTAAAATCCATAAACATCCACTAAAAGCATCTTAAAGTAGTCTAAGCTATAGAAATATGGTATACCAATGCACCAAGAGAAGGAGAAATCGGGGAAGGCCACTACAACATTTTTTTTTTGGACCAATACTTGGGCTTGTCATTATATGAGGAAGAACCTTGATTATATTTTTATAATGTTTTAATGTTCTTTCCTCTAAGAGGAGGCGCTCTAAGGGTAGACCTTTCTTAGTAATTTGTTCAAATGTCTCCAAGAATTGACAAGTCAAGGGTTTAGATAGTTCTAGCACCAAGTTACGTTGGAATAACTCAATTTGATATGACCCTAGTATGTCCCAAGAAAAATTCTTAATGAGATGTCGCCACCTTTGTAGGAATTTAGTGAAAGTTTCTTTGGGCCTCTACTTTGTGTTGCATAGGTTTATCATAGAAGTATGTTCTTAATGTTATATGTGTACTAGGACACAAACTTCTCTATTAGGTCCAAGAATGACTTGATGGAGCCATGGGGTAGAGCTGAGAACCAGGCAAGGACATCTCCACTAAGACTCTTAGAGAAAAGTCTTCAGAGGTAGACATCAATGTAGGAGACCTCCTGACAAAGGATATAGGATTCCCTAATGTGGTCTCTTGGGTCACCCTTGCCTTTGTATTTTTAAAACTTAGGAATTTCAAAACTAGGAGCATATGGGGTGACTAAAATGGAAGGTTCATACGGATAGGGACATATTTCTTTGAAACTATAAGGTATCTTGTTAGTCTCATCTTTGATATTTTTGATGAGGTCTTTCTGATAACTCAATGATGAACCACTAGTACCAAACCGGTACTGAGAGGGGGGGGTGAATCAGTACAAACACAAATACAGTCCAAAACTGGTTTGACAACAAATACTCCAAATGACTAATAAACAGGGATACCGGTAAAATAGAGTGCAGCCGATAACATCCAGTATAGCTCAATGAGTCATGAACCGGTCACTCAATAAGCTTTTCTATTAGCTCAATACCACAGTATCATTATATTCTCATGCATAAACTAGTAAACTTAACCATCAGATCTTCACAACAGTGAGTTCAATATGTTTTATAGATAGGTATAAAACATAGAACCTTCATGTGCTTAACAGATAAAATAGAGCATCACAAGACAAGAGCATTACACATGACACATATTTTTCACATGGAAACCCAACTGGGAAAAACCACGGTGGGGATGAATACCCACAAGCTGCTTTTTGAACTCTTTAGAAGTTCACTCTGTTAGGAGCCTTGTCCGGTTAAGGACATTACAATAGGTTCTGGTAGGAACCGATCCTGTTAAGGATCACCCAATTAAGGGATACTCGGTTAAAGGTTAAACCTGATAGGGTCACCTTGTTAGAGTATTTTAAGAAGTCAATAGCTGAAAGGATCTCCTAAGCTTCTCTAGCTTCTCAGAACTCATTAGCCTCGAGTTACCTGGTTAAGGGATTTGAAACAAGCCGATTAAGACCACCCAATTTAAGGGATTTTGAATCAAGCTAGTTAAGGCTACCCTGTTAGGGGATTTTACAACTATTGAAGTGGTTAGAGATCAACAGGTATTACAATGATCTGTTAACAACACTTAATGCTAATGCAGATCTATTTAGGCTCCTCTTTTCCTTCTGCACATTCACTTTGCAGGTATCTCTTCTCTCCTTTGGTCTGGCAAGAATCATGTATCACTTTCCTTGGATACACACTCACAACTTTTGCCAACAACCTCAGATAGAAACCCAACATCGACCTTATAGGAAACATACAGGTCGGTAGCAAAAACCCTAAACCCTAAACCAGTTAGGTTAAGCAATTCAAACGGTTCAATCTTGACCGTTGAATCATACTGCATTAAATGCCACAATCTTGAATCGATCTCAAGACATTCTCCATCGTCCATTATCCACCGTTTTCATGGTCGCTGACAACCCTTCACGCGTTATCACTGTTTGACAGACTTTGCACATTCCCGAGGTAGATAGGAATAGTCATCTTCATGCAAGATCCTTCACACACACAGAGCTTACATGGCAACATGATCTGTCCTCCATCATACTGCTAACTCATCACACAAAGATCACCGATTGAGTCACACAGACTTGAGGTAATCCAACTAGAAACCCCGAAGTGGAAGCTGCCTACCAACCGATAGTCATACAGTGATTCCATGTGTCGGTTCCCATAACTTCATGCCAGTTCATTTTGAACAAATATGCCTCTTCACTTTGGCATATAAATCGGTTCACACATATGCCGGTTCCTCTCTCTTCACTTATCACATGTGTCGGTTCACATTGTGTCTCATATTGACATCAATGATAACATACAATATCATTATGTCTTCATGCCGGTTCGCATAAGGCTCATGCCAATTCACATAATGCCAACAATCTCCCCCTTTAGCATTGATGGCAATATACAAAATATATCTTCTCTGCTTCACATCTTCACCCCATTTGCTGCAGATATCTTTTCGCTTCACTCCTTCTCCCCCTTTGACAATAATGCCAAAGTGGAGGTACAATCATCACTATTTCATCATGCTGCTCCCCCTGAGGAGTAGCATCCATAAACACACAAATCAACCAAAGATTTGTCTTTTCAGTACCTGAGTGATGTGGACCAATCACTTTTAGTTCACCTCCTGAAGGGGCAATACCCCTAATTCACCTCTCAAATACACAAATGTTGTCTTTGGGAGAGGCTTGGTGAATATGTCTGCTAACTACTCCTTACTGGACACATGTTCCAGTGCAATCTCTTTATTCTGAACCTTTTCCCTTAAGAAATGATACTTAAGCTCAAAATGCTTGGTTCTAGAATGTAAAACCGGATTCTTTGATATATTGATAGCACTTGTGTTATCACAGAATATACTTACCAGTTCAGATACAGGGATCTTGAAGCCTTCTAGTACATGCTTCATCCAGATTGTCTGAGTGCAGTTCATGAAAGCTGCAACATACTCTGCTTCCACTGTAGACTGAGAGATACAACTCTACTTTTTACTCATCCATGAGACCAGTCTACCACCGAGAAAGAATGCACCACCAGTTGTGCTCTTCCGGTCATCCACATTACCGGCCCAATAAGCATCTGTGAATACTTTCATATTGAAATTATTGATGTATGGGTACCACAATCCATAGTCAACTATTCCCTTTAGATACCTAAGAATCCGCTTGATTGCACTCAAGTGAGATTCTCTTGGACTCTTCTAGAACCTTGCAGTGATGCCAACTGCATGTGCAATATCTGGTCTGCTATGCACTACATAATGCAACTTACCAATCATTGATCAATATTCCTTCTCGTCAACCAGTGTGGAATCATCTTCCTTTGTCAATTTGCAACCGGTCACCATCAGTGTACCAACCGGCTTGCTATCTTCCATGCGAAAAGTCTTCAACACCTCTTTGACATATTTGGACTGAGTGATGAAGATTCCATCTTTCATCTACTAGATCTGCAGTCCAATCAAGAACTTAATCTCCCCTATGAGTGACATCTCAAACTCTTTCTTCATCTCATCAGCAAACTCATGACTCATCTTGTCATCTCCACCAAAGATGATGTCATCAACAAAAACTTCATAGATCAGAATCTGATCTTCTTCAAACTTCAAGTAGATATTGCTATCTTCACTTCTTCTCTCAAATCCAATCTTCACAAGATAGGAATGTAGGTGCTCATACCATGCCCTAGGTGCTTGCTTTAGACCATATAATGCTTTATGTAGCCTACATACCATGTCACTATCTTCAGATAGGGCAAACCCATCTGGTTGCTCAATATACACCTCCTCTTCAAGTGCACCATTTAGGAATGCAGATTTTACATCCATTTGATATACCTTGAACCTCTTAAAAGTTGCATATGCAAGAAGCATATGAATTCCTTCCAATCTGGCTACAGGAGCAAAGGTTTCCCCATAGTCTTTACCTTCTTCTTGAGCATATCCTTTGCATACCAGTCTGGCTTTATTCCTAATCACTTTGCCATCCTCATTCAACTTATTTATGAACACCCATTTGGTGCCAATGACATTTTTATGCTCTGGTCTGGGTACCAAGGACCATGTACCATTTTTCTCTATCTGGTCAAGTTCTTCTTCCATTGCCTTGATCCAGTCTTCATCTTTATGAGCCTCTTTGAATGACTTAGGCTCAAATTCAGAGATCATACATGAGTTTTCTCTGATCTTTCTTCTGGTAAGGATTCCTACATCCTTATCACCTATGATCTGCTTGGGATCATGATTCAACTTGACATACCGAGGAATGGTCTTAACTGGTTCTTCTTGCTTTTCTTCTTCATCCTCATCTTCATTAGTATCAACATTCACCGATTCAGGAACACTGTTACTAGTACTAGGTTGACTGACAACCGGTTCCCAGAAGGTTGCAACTGGTTCATTTACAACTTGCTCACTGTCGGTTTCCTTAGTCTTCTCAGAGGATTCATCAACTCTTACATGGATGCTTTCCATAATTCTCTGAGTCCTATTGTTGTAGCACTTGAAAGCTTTACTCTTGATGGAATATCCTAGAAATATTCCTTCATCACATTTAGCTTCAAATTTGCTCTGATGTTCACTCCTCTTGATGTAACATTTTCTACCAAATACCTTAAGGTAGTTAACCACAGGTGTCTTACTGGTCCAATACTCATAAGGAGTTTTGTCCTTACTGTTTTTGATGAGTACCCGGTTCATAGTGTAGACTGCAGTGCTCACCGCTTCTCTCCAAAAGGTGTGAGCAACCTTTCCTTGGATCAACATAGTTCTAGCTGCTTCAACCACAATCCGGCTATTCCTCTCTGCTAGGCCATTCTGCTATGGATTCTGGGGGGCAGACAACTGTCTCTTGATGCCAAATTCTTCATAGTACTTGTTGAATTCACTGGAAGTGAATTCCCCTCCTTGATCAGTTCTGAGACACTTGATCCTCTTACCACTTTCCTTCTCCACTAATGCTCTAAAAGCTTTGAATTTCCCAAAAGCTTTAGACTTGTCTTTCAAGAATGTGACCCACATCATTCTTGAGTAGTCATCAGTGAGAATCATGAAGTACCTATCACCCTGCACACTTCTAGTTTTCATAGGACCACATAAATCAGTATGCACAAGATCAAGCAAGTTGTCAGTAGTGAAAGATTTACCTTTAAAGGTTGAGGAAGACATTTTCCCCAATTGACATTCTCTACACAAGGTATTATTCAGTTTGCTCAGCATCGACAACCCTCTAACTGCCTTGATCTTACTAGACTTTACAATGTTATCAAAGTTCACATGGCAGAATCTCCTATGCCATATCCAGCTATCATCAATCTTAGCCATAAGACATGTACTTATATTCGCCTTTAGATGAAATAGGTTACCTTTAGTCTGCATGTCGGTGGCTACCAATTTACCATCTTCACCTTTGATTCTGCAAACTCCATTCTTGAATTATAGAGTGAGGCCACTGTCATTTAACTAGGCAACACTTAGAAGGTTGTGTCTGAGACCATCAACCCAATACACATTGTCAGCACTACTCTTTACATTCAAGGAGATGGACCCTCTTCCTTTGACCATGCATGGTGCATCATTGCCAAAGTGAACCACACCACCATCATACACTTCTAAGGATAGAAACTTGCTCCGGTCAACAGTCATATGGTGAGAACAACCACTGTCAATGATCCACTCATTGGAATCATCAAACCGGGAGACAAGACCCTTCTTGTCTACCACATCTTCCTTTACAGAAACAAACACAATGTCTTCATTCTCTTCATCTTCTGATTCCTCATCTGTGACACCTTCATCAACTGCCACAAAATAATTTCTCCTGTTTCCTCCTTTGAATTTCTTGAACCTTTTTGGTTTGTCCTTGTTGTCACTATTAGGACAATTCATAGCAATATGTCCTATCCAGTTATAGGAGAAACATTTCAAAGGAAGCTTACCTTTGTATTTAAAAGTCCCTTTTAAAAATCTCCTGGCAAGAAGAGCTTCAAATTCCATCAAAAACTCTTCATCCTTCATTTCTCTGTTCTGATTGGGTTCCCCACTAGTGCTAGCCTCTTTTCCTTTTCTAGATGGTATAGCAAAAGCTTTAAAAGCTAATTCTGACTTTTGAACACTACCATCAAAACTATTCAGCTCATAGGCTATCAACTTGGCTATGATGGAATCCAAGGATGCCTTAGACTTGTCTATTGATCTCAGCTCCTGAATAGCAGCAACCCTTATTGCATAGACCGGCAATAGGGATCTCAGGACTTTACTTACCACAATGGAATCTTCTATTTTTCCACCTACACTCTTTATTTCTCCAACAACTATTTTGATTCTTATTCCATACTGCTAAATGGTCTCTCCTTCAACCATCCGCATGTCTTCAAACTTTCCTCTCAGGCTCTCTTCCTTAGCCTGTTTTACATGCTATTCACCACCATAGATATTTTCAAGAGCATCCCATACCTCTTTGGGATTTGCCTTGTCCTGAACATCAATAAACTCAATGTCAGAAAGACTACTGATGAGGGCTTCCATGACTTTCCCATTTTCTTGTATCTCTCTCTTTTGGTCATCGGTGACAATACCGGTAGGAACAACATATACATTTTCAACATAACTCCAGTGTTGAACACCCATGCTTTTGATGAATATCTTCATCCTGTCCTTCCATATACCAAATTTTTCCCTGTTGAACTTTGGACCTTCCCTCTTTATCATTTGGCTAGGATCTTTTCCTCAAGCGGTTAAGCTTACAACATAGAGGACCTGGAGTGCTCTGATACCAATTGATAACTCAATGATGAACCACTAGTACCAAACCGGTACTGAGAGGGGGGGGTGAATCAGTACAAACACAAATACAGTCCAAAACCGGTTTGACAACAAATACTCCAAATGACTGATAAACAGGGATACCGGTAAAACAGAGTGCAACCGGTAACATCCAGTATAGCTCAATCAATCATGAACCGGTCACTTAATAAGCTTTTCTCTTAGCTCAATACCATAGTATCATTATATTCTCATGCATAAACTAGTAAACTTAACCATCAGATCTTCACAACAGTGAGTTCAATATGTTTTATAGACAGGCATAAAACATAGAACCTTCATGTGCTTAACAGATAAAACAAAGCATCACAAGATAAGAGCATTACACATGACACATATATTTTTCACGTGGAAACCCAACTGGGAAAAACCACGGTGGGGATGAATACCCACAAGCTACTTTTTGAACTCTTTAGAGGTCTGCTCTGTTAGGAGCCTTTTTCGGTTAAGGACATTACAATAGGTTCTGGTAGGAACCGATCCTGTTAAGGATCACCTGGTTAAGGGTTAAACTCGATAGGTTCACCTTGTTAGAGGATTTTAAGAACTCAATAGCTAAAAGGATCTCCTAAGCTTCTCTAGCTTCTCAGAACTCATTAGCCTCAAGTTACCCGGTTAAGGGATTTGAAACAAGATGGTTAAGACCACCCAATTTAAGGGATTTTGAATCAAGCCAGTTAAGGCTACCTTGTTAGGGGATTTTACAACTTTTGAAGTGGTTAGAGATCAATAGGTATTACAATGATCTGTTAACAGCACTTAATGCTAATGCAGATTCATTTAGGCTCCTCTTTTCCTTCTGCACATTCACTTTGCAGGTATCTCTTCTCTCCTTTGGTCTGGCAAGAATCGCATATCACTTTCCTTGGATACACACTCACAACTTTTGCCAACAACCTCAAACAGAAACCCAACATCGACCTTATAGGAAACATACAGGTCGGTAGCAAAAACCCTAAACCCTAAACCAGTTAGGTTAGGCAATTCAAATGGTTCAATTCTGACCGTTGAATCATACTGCATTAAATGCAACAATCTTGAATCGATCTCAAGACATTCTCCATCGTCCATTATCCACCGTTTTCATGGCGGCTGACAACCCTTCACGTGTTATCACCATTTGATAGACTTCACACATTCCCGAGGTATATAGGAATAGTCATCTTCATGCAAGATCCTTCATGCACATAGAGCTTATGTGGCAACATGATCTGTCCTCCATCATACTACTAACTCATCACACAAAGATCACTGATTGAGTCACACAAACTTGAGGTAATCCAACCGGAAACCCCGAAGTGGAAGCTGCCTACCAACCGGTAGTCATATAGTGCTTCCATGTGCCAGTTCCCATAACTTCATGCTAGTTCATTTTGAACAAATATGCTGCTTCACTTTGGCATATAAACTGGTTCACACATATGCCAGTTCCTCTCTCTTCACTTATCACATGTGCTGGTTCACACTATGTCTCATATTGACATCAATGACAACATACAATATCATTATGTCTTCATGCCAGTTCACATAAGGCTCATGCCAGTTCACATAATGCCAACACTTTCATGTCTTCAATTTCCTTCATGAGGTATGGTTGTTGAATGTGGACATTAGGGACATAGTGACCCATATTAGACACTAGGATTTGGCTGGAATAGATGGGATACAGTCTCCATCACCAATACACTGGTAAGTGGAACTGGGAGGTTGTGAAGTGATTTGAGGAGAAGACCCATAAATGGTGCTATCAAGAGGTAAGCTAGTGTTGATGTAGTTGATCGATTTGTGAAAAGGTATGGATTATCTTGGAGGATTAGAGATGTTTGGGGGAAAATAAATGAGAAGCAAAGTGGCTGAAGGCATAGAAGTCATAGGTGGTGGATGAAGAAGGGCATCGAGAACAACGTTGTCTACAAGGTCACCTTTTGATAGTTTTTCGAGAATAGATCAGTCAAAATCAGGAGGCAAGCGTGCCCCTTGGTGATGTAAAGCCCCAAGCAAAAAAGGCTTCTCACACAAACTCAATCCACTAGACCCTCAACTAAGGTCTCAATATTCACAAGGATTCTTAGACAATCCTGATAGAAACATGAAAGAAATCCTCTACACTTCCCTTTGCTCAATGGTACCCCACTATATCCATGAACAACTCATGGAGACACAACTTCTCACATCAAGTCTATTCTTGACATTAACTCTCATGTAGCCACCTATGGCTAACTTGGATTACAACACGTCCACCATTGTAGAACAGGTATGGACCCTATAGAACCTGTTGTCCAACCCTAGGGACATTGATTATAACCAACACAACACCCTTTTGTTTGTACAAGTGCAATCAAGGTGACTACCCTCTACAAGACGTTTATTCCTAGTAGCCCTGTTTTGAAATTTTAAGGCAAAACTTTGAAATCCTTCTAATGATACCATAGATTCTTCACACATTCTGATACATTCTTTGATGATACAAAACTCTTATGTGAGGCCCTATCCTGACCCATCCTAGAATTTCAGTTATTTTCATGTTGGAACTATTATGGATGCTTTATTTTTATGCATTATGGATATAGAACTTTATATGATCCCAGGAATTGGATAACATTGATATATTGATGTCTCATTTGTATGCATTGTGGATATAGAATTTTATATGATTCTAGAATAGGATAAGATTGAGATGGTGTAGGTCATTATTCAATTTGCAGGACTTTATTATGATGCTAGAAATACATATCTTATGAATGGATTTAGTTTATGAGGATTATGATAACAGTGTATGTGGAATTGCTTTGATATATGGTAAATTGATTTGTATGATGTCAATGGTATGTAGACTGATCGATTTGTATTCTTATTTATGTGTTTAATATTATATGACGCTATTGGAAAGTACTAATGTGTAATTGAGATGCGCATGAAAATTATCCATGTGACCATGGAAACATTATGGAGAATCAGGTCTAGGCCTATGTACGTTCGTAAAACCAGGGATTGTCTATTTGGAGAGACAACACCCCGTATGTATTGTATTTTATTTGTAAACATAAATGTTTGCATGTGTGTAGATTATATTTATTAAATTGTTTAAATCATTCAAGAGACAATTGCCATGTGTGTATTTGTCATGTGGAATTATTTTTGTAGTGTCACTTGACACATATGTTGTATGTTGTGTTGGAAATTATCATGTCACCTTTTTGAGAGATTTACTTTTTGTTTAATTGATCTATTTCCAAATTATCCTTGAAGGTTCCAAGAAATCTAGGATAGTGAGTCATAAGGAGGGTCAACTCAGAGTTGACCCGTAGGTTAACTTTAGGTGGACTGTCTAAGGGTTAAACCAACTCCTAGAGTCAATTTTGGAGCATTTTTAGAGGGCCCTATGGGTGAAGGCCAAATTTGGCCATGTGTCCTTCCCCTAGGACTTGTTTTACCTCCCAAAAAAGTGGGTTTTCCTAGATGGCCGAATTTCATCTTTAGGAGTGCCATCCTTGGGTAGATAACCTTCTTGGTATGTGTCATTCCTCTTCTTGAGGTGCCTTGGTTAGGGAGTGTTTAAGACCTAGGGAAGACTGACGAATGGGAGCCTCTCACTCTATCCAAGAGGTTGGAAAGAGTGGGAGAAGCCTTCTTAGGCAAGAGATTGAGACTTAGTGAGTTAATCACCCACTCTCCATCTTTGGAGATCTTGCAATTTTGAAAGAAAACCAGTTTTGGAATAGAATTTTTGGCTAAGTGCTGCAGAAAAGATTTGTGGAATTGGGCTAGTCTTCTCCAAGTTATCCCTAGAATACCCTTGGCAAATTCAATGTTGGTGTATTTTCTTACTTGTATGTTTGGAAATTTGTTTGTAAGATTGCTTGAATGTAAATGTGGCTTTCTTTGTATTTCCTTTGTGAAAGTATTATGTAATCTTTCTCTTATTTCTTTTTATGCATTTTCTTGTGTTTTGGGAGTATCCAAGGCCTTATTACCCTTGGGAGGGTAGAATGGTCTCGGGGGTGGAAGGATTTTGACAACCTTAGAGTGAGAGGCTCTCATTATGAGAGTGATCTCAAGGGTTTGTTTATGTGATCCTTGCTGCATAGTTTTATTTATGCATTCGAGGGACATAAGGGTTGAAAGTATGGCACGTATGCCTTGGGGGTCATAAGGATGTTGGGTTAAGATGATTTTTGTTGTGTTCTTGGTTGCCATGAATTGACTGTGATGTACTATCATGTAGTTCTCCTCAAAGGTATTTTTTCCACTTCCACCCTTGTAAACATCACATTATGTGATGAAGTTTCAGCCTTGGGATGGGAATGTGTTTGTTGAGTTTTTCCCATGCTTGTTTGTGTTTGCTTGAGTGTAACCCGTCTAGGACTTGGTTCTCCAAGCTTGAGGGTGGCTTCTAGTAAGCCTAGGCTGGGAGGTGAGCACCCCATGGTCATAGCCTTAAGATTTGTATGTAGGTTTCTTGGAAAAGAAGAAAAAAAAAAGAAAGCTAGGAGTTACTGATTTTACTTTAGTTGCAGAAAAAGAATAGGAAATGTAACATTATATTTTAGTTGCAAAAATGTAAATGGGGAGCTTTATGTTGTAATTATTTTGAAAGAAAGAAATGTGTTTATTTATTTAAGTCCTCATTTATTAGGAATGAGAGACTAGTTGGGTATTTCAGCCATTTGTAGAGGTTGACAAATTGTATTCAAAATATTCTTATAAGAAAAGTGTTTTGAATGAAATTATGTAATGTTAATGTTGTTCTCTTTTATCTGAAATCTATCAATTATATGAAATCTGTCATTTATCTCAAATCTGTCTTTTATTTAAATCTGTCTTATATTGAAATCAGTCATCTATGTATCTCTATAATTTATATAAAGAAAAATGCAGAAAGTAATATGGAAATATTAGGAAATAGAAAAGCTGAAATGTTAAGAAGATGAAAAAAAACTTTTAGTCCTATTTATTTAGTCCCAAATGCAAATATAGATTAAACAGATGTAGTATGAACATTAAATGTTGCATTCAGCTTGGTGATATAGTTTTAAATAAATTTTAGGCTATATTAATGTTGCTGTAATTATTTAAAACTATCATTTTTATTTCCTATTTAAATATTGCAGAAAATTAATCTATGAAAAATAATCTAACTGTAAAGTTAGCTATGGTATTATTTGCTTTAAGGCATTTTAGAAAAGAAAATGAATATACATATTTAGCCGTAGACAATAAGAATAAAACCTCTTCATGATGCTAAGTCTATTTTTTAAAAGAAAATGGTTAGTTAAAGTATTCGATATTAGGAATAAAATGAGGATATAAGCTAATATATTCATGTTCAAATAAATCATTCAAAAAAAAAGAAATCTATATCTATTTTAATGTTGTATCCATTTAAATGTTAGCTGTATATTTATGATATTCCTGCATGTTAATGTTTTTATTTCATAAAAAAGGAGAAAACTAACCTAATATCCTTATATATATATATATATCATTTAAATTAAAAAGAAAAAAAAAATTTAATAAAATATAAAAAAAGAAAAGATATTTCTTGGGGTACCTTCGGCCCTTGCAGGTAACCCCCACAGGGTGGTCGGCCCCCTCTGTGGGCGGTGGCAGCTGTGCTGTGGGTGGCGCCCCACAGCGGTGGCAACAGCTGCGCTGTGGGTCGCCACCCACAGGCACGACTGCAGCCGTCCCTTTGGGGAGCCTTCCCCCCCCGTGGTGTTAGAACCACCGCGGCTTCCCTTCAGGTGGCTCCACCTTCAAACCTCGCCCTGCCTCCATTTCGGTCACCGCCTCATGGCCACCGAACCCTGCAACACACACAAAACACACACAAAAAAAAATAATAATAATAATAAACCCTAACCCGAAGGGTTAGCATTTAAATAATAGAAGTATATTGGAAATGCAACCCTAGCCCATATTCGGGTTAAGGTTAGCATATAAAAATAAAAGAGAGATTTGAATTATATTTTTAATTATAACTTTTAAATTTAGGGTTTTTTGTTTAAGATGTAGTATTATAATTGGTTGGTATAACTCGATTATTTAATTTAACATCATATATATATATATATATATATATATATATATATAAATAAGAGGGTAAGTTGAAACCAAATTGATTTTATTTTATTAATAAATATTAATGAACATTTAAGCAAAAATTAGACCCCTTTCACTTTTAGCTGAAATTAAATTGGGGGATTAATTTTATATAGTTCTAATATCGCAATTATTGACGTAATTTTATCAAGGATATTTCATAGATTAATATTGGCTATAGTATAAATTACATTTATTTGGCAAATAACATTATTGAATTTGTAACCTTATCGCTTAAATTTAAATAATGAATTTGCATGCGCCCAATTAATTAATTTTAAATTTAAGATAACATTATCATTATTTTTGGTCTAGAATGTTTTAAATGCAATTGAGATATTTAAATATCCCTCGACTTTAATTAGCGGCAAATTAATTAGGTTGATAAATTAACTAATTAAATGGCGATGACCCTCTTAGGGAATAATTAGTCTTCATTAAATATTATCGCTTCATTGATGGAGTTAATCATTCTAGCTTTAGTAAACACTTCTATTTATACCTTAGTTAAAACAAAACTTAATTGATTTCAAATTAAACGTACATATTTTAATGAGTTTATGTTGTTCAAAAAAAAAAATTGTTTCGTTTTTGCCCAAAAGTGTGGGCACAATATTTTGGTATCAGAGCAAGGTTTCCAACACTAGGAACCTTTCTCCATTACATTTTGCTTTAATTATTTAGTTAATTAAATTTTTCCCCAAAAATTATGTTTTTATTTTATTTTATTTTCTCACAAGGATGCCACTGACTACGCGACAAGCTCGCAAGCGCGGTAGGGTTCCTAGGCTTGCACGCTTCGCACGTGAAGATATTGATAGGGTGGAAACGGTTCCGGAAAGGAACCCAGAAGCTCCTCCCGAACCACCGGTTGACCCAAACTGAGAAATCTTATTAGCACTACAGAACATGATTGGGATAGTTCAGGATAGGCTTCTAGCAGTCGACCGTCATGCAGAAAACCAGAACTCAGGGAGCCATAGATCAGCCTTTAGGGAATGGAGTAGGAGTCCACCTCCTAATTCCTTAGAGGGCCAGGTTGAGCATGAGCCTAAGTCCGTTCATCTACCTCGACCACCTCCAATAGCCGCACCTGTTTATATTGAGAGGGCACGTTGAGATCCAGGGGATCTGATCAGAGAGGTTTTGCGCCTCCAGCCACCATCTTTTGGGAGATCTACCAACGGGGTAGAAGCTGAGGCTTGGCTTTTGAGCCTAGATCGGTGCTTTGCATTGCATTCTTACGAAAGCAATCTGAAGGCACGAGTAGCAGTCCATCTTTTAAGAGGGACAACCTCCACATGGTGGAGACAGGAGGAATACAAGTGTGGCCTAGCTGCAGACACCGTCACATGGGAGATCCTCACAGAGAGGTTCAGGGAGAGATACCTATCAGAGCACTTCAGGCAGCGTAGGATAGATGAGTTCCATGACCTCCAGCAAAAGGGTCTCTCAATGACCCATTATGAGAGAAAGTTCATCTAGCTCCTACCGTATGTGGATTACTAAAGGATGAGAAGCTCCTCATCAATTATTTTTTCAGGGGACTGAATGTCGGGATAGTAGGACCAGTGAGGATGGCCACTCCAAGAAGCCTTCGAGTTGTCATGGAAAAGGCCTTGATAGCAGAGGAGATTTAGTTCAGGCCACAGGACACGAGGGATCATTTTCAGAACCGAAACCTGGCATCCCTGTCTTTCAGGTTTTAGAAACCCCATTGGAAAGGTAACCACAGAAATACATTGGGGTCCCATAAACCCCCTCCTCCATAATAGTCACAACAAATTCAGAGGCAGAGGCCCCCTCAAGGACAGCATGGCTCCAAGCCCAAGCATTGGCATTCACAGGGTCCTAGGCGTGACCAGAGAGCATAGGGTACTTACACACCTTTGACACAGACTTAACAGTCCTCCAGGGGTGGGTACAGTGGTTTGAGCAGAACAGGTGGGCAACTTTTCTCTAGGCCTCAGGGCACATAGTTTCAGGCACGCGGTGCTTGTTTCACATGTGGAGCCATGGGGCACATGGCGAGAGAGTGCCCGCAGGGCATTAGAGCCTATAGTTGGAGATATGGGCAAGTCCCATAGGGTCTTCATAGCGGTTGACAACCACCAAGCAGAGCACTAGGCCACAGTTATTGAGGTTGCAGGTATGATCAGAGGTATCGGTATTTCTATATTGTTTGACTTAGGAGCTACTGAATCCTTTATATCTCCATTGGTTGTGGAACATTGCGGGCTAGTGGTAGTTAGGCAAGGTGTCAGTTGGGAAGTGGAGTTAGCTTCAGGGGATAGAGTGTCAGTGGATTCAGAGGTTAGGAGATGTTCGCTCCAGATTGGTAATACCACCACCTTAGTAGACCTTAGAGTTACACCACTCAGATCTTATGGCATCATACTTGGCATGGATTGGCTTTATGACCACAAAGCCAAGATGGATTGTCACCTGAAAAAGATCGAGTGTGAGGATGATCATTGTGCTCCCATAGTAATCACTGGGATTTAGAGGCTCGTGTCTCTTCATATGATTTCCGCTATGCAGCTTAAGTGGAGCATGCGAAAGGGATGCCAGTTGTTTGCTATCACCATCAGTGATAGAGAGGAATAAAATGAGAAGGAGCCTTCCCTAGATGATCATCCCATCCTTGAGGATTTTGTAGATGTGTTTCTAGCTGAGCTACCTAGTATGCCACCTAGTAGAGAGATTGACTTCCACATAGATCTGGTACCAGGAGCTGAGCCAATTTTGAGAACACCTTATAGGATGACCACACATGAGCTTAATAAGCTCAAGATGTAGCTAAAGGAACTCTTAGAGAAGGGTCACATTCATCTTAGTGTCTCCCCTTGGGGCTCACCAGTCATCTTCGTGAAGAAGAAGGATGGGTCCCTTCGGTTATGCATCGATTACAGGCAACTGAACAAAGTAACCATCAAGAACCATTATCCCTTTCCCAGGATCGATGATTTGTTTGATCAACTTCAGGGTGCTAAAGTGTTTTCCAAAATAGATCTCAAGTCAGGGTATCATCAGTTTAGGATTGTGGAGAGTGATATCCACAAGACCACATTTCGTACCAGATATGGCCACTATGAGCTCACTGTGGTCCCATTCAGTCTTATGAATGCTCTAGATATATTCATGAGTCTCATGAATGGGGTATTCCACACTTTCCTCGACTGATTTGCGATTGTGTTCCTCGATGATATTGATATATTCTCGAAATGAGGAGGAGCATGAGGAGCATTTGAGGTAGGTTTTGTAGTGTTTGAGGGAAAATCAGTTGTATGGTATTTTGTTGAAGTGTGCTTTCTTTAGTTCAGAGGTCAAGTACCTTGGCATGTTATATCTGGTGATGGGATCTCAGTTGACCTATCAAAGATCAGAGCTATTATGGATTGGCCAGTGCCAACCAGTGTGACAGAGGTTAAGAGCTTCATTGGTCTAGAAGGGTACTATAAATGCTTCATTGAGGGATTTTTCAGAGTTGCACATCCCAATACCTCCCTCCAATGAAAGGGAAAGAAATTTGAGTGGACATAGAGGTGTGAGAGGGATTTTTCAGGATCTGAAAAGGGCACTAAGTAGTGCACCTATCCTCATTGTGCCAGACCCCACGGATGACTTCATGGTATGCACAGATGCTTCATTAGATGGTTTAGGAGCAGTTCTTATGCAGGAGGGTCGAGTTATAGCTTATGAGTCTAGGAAGCTTAAGACTCACGAGCTTAACTACCCTACACATGACCTTGAACTTGCAGTAGTAGTGCATGCACTTTCGAGGTGGAGACATTTCCTTTTGGATCATCATTTCGAGCTTCATTCAGACCATCAAAGTGTGCAGTACATCTTCACCCAGCCTAATCTTAATGCCCGTCAGAGGAGATGGATGGAGTTTCTATGCGAGTATGATTTTGATGTCCACTACATCAAAGGGAAAGAGAACGTAGTTGTAGATGCCTTGAGTAGGAGATGACATGAGGTATACTCCACATCTATGAGCACAGATTTGAGAGATCGTATATTGTATCCATTGCTAGAGGATGGATGGTATCTAGAGGTTTGTCAGGTGATTCAATCACAGGAGACCCTCGAGGGAAAGTATGTTGATTATTCCTTAGAGTCTGATGGACTATTACGCCATAGAGGGTGCATCTATGTACCTTCTCCTGAGGGATTGTGAGAGTTCATTGTCATGGAGTCTCACAGAGCTCCTTATGCAGTGCATCCCAGGGTTAAGAAGATGCATGCAGACTTGAGGCAATTATAGCATTGGCCAGGTATACGCCAGCTTATTGCTAAATTAGTAGCTAGATGCCTTGAGTGTCAGAGAGTCAAGGCGGAGCACGGCCATCTTGGTGAATTGCTCCAGTCTCATGCTATACCAGAGTTGAAGTGGGATACTATATCCATAGATTTCATCATTGGTCTGCCCATGTCATCCCATCGCCATGATGCTATCTTGGTGATGGTTGACAAGTTGACCAAAGTGGCCCACTTCTCACCAGTCCAGACTACCTTCACAGCACCAGCAGTGGCACAAGTGTTCTTGCGAGACATTCTCAGGATTCATGGTATTCCACGCAAGATTATTTCTAATAGGGATTCCCTCTTTACTTCTTCCTTTTGGAAGGCATTACAGGTAGCAATGGGCACCAAGCTCAACTTCAGTACAACCTATCATCCAGAAACAGATGGATAGATAGAGCAGGTTAACCAGGTGTTAGAGGATATGCTCCGCATGTACGTCATAGATCATCAGACCAAATGGGAGGAGTACCTTCATTTAGTAGAGTTTGCCTATAACAATGGGCATCACACTTTTTGGGGGATGCCACCATATCAGGCTTTGTATGGCAGACCTTGCAGGACACCTTTGAGTGGGAACGATATTGAGGATAGAGTGGCCATAGGTTCTTAGATGGTTTGTGACATGGAGCAGCAGGTAATTTTGATTAGACAACGCATAGAGAGGCACAAGATAGGAAGAAGAAGTATGTAGATGCAAAGAGAATAGACCAGAGTTACATGGTTGGGGATTAAAAAATTTTGAGAGTGCGGCCACATAAGAGTCCAATCTTTTATGGAAAGGGTTCTAAGCTTGCACCTCACTTTGTCAGACCATTTGAGATCCTTGAGAGGATAGGACCAGTGTCTTATCACCTAGCTTTGCCACCTATCCTGTCACGCATCCACGATGTGTTTCATGTTTCAGTTTTGAGGAAGTATATCTATGATGAGTCTCATATTTTAGATTGGGATGCCTTGCAGGTGGACTCGGATGGGTAGCTAGCTTTGGAGCCCATTCGCATTTTGGCTCACCAGACGTTGGCCCTTCGGGGTTGAGAACTAGAATAGGTTAGGG
This sequence comes from Cryptomeria japonica, assembly GCF_030272615.1. Lineage (NCBI taxonomy): Eukaryota > Viridiplantae > Streptophyta > Pinopsida > Cupressales > Cupressaceae > Cryptomeria > Cryptomeria japonica. Next base: position 435,198,835 of record NC_081406.1, read on the forward strand.
TCCAGTGGGATTGCTATGATAAGGTTACAGCTTCATGGGAGGATGCAGCACGTATGAGATCACAATACCCTCATCTTTTTAATGAACTCCAGGAGGAAGTTCATGCCTAGAGGGGGAGGTTGTGAGGCCCTACCCCAACCCATCCTAGCATTTCAGTGATTTTCATGTTGGAACTATTATGGATGCTTTATTTTTATGCATTATGGATATAGAACTTTATATGAACCCAGGAATTGGATAACATTGATATATTGATGCCTCATTTCTATGCATTGTGGATATAGAATTTTATATGATTCTAGAATAGGATAACATTGAGATGGTGTAGGTCATTATTTGATTTGCAAGACTTTATTATGATGCTATAAATATGATGCATATCTTATGAATGGATTAATTTTATCAGGATTATGATAACTGCTTATGTGGAATTGCTTTGATATATGGTAAATTGATTTGTATGATGTCAATGGTATGCAGAGGGATTGATTTGTATTCTTATTTATGTGTTTAATATTATATGAGGCTATTGGAAAGTACTAATGTGTAATTGAGATGCACAGGAAAATTATCCATGTGACCATGGAAACATTATGGAGAATCAAGCCTAGGCCTATGTACGTTCGTAAAACTAGGGGTTGTCTATTTGGAGAGACAACACCCCGTATGTATTGTATTTTATTCGTAAACGTAAATGTTTGCATGTTTGTAGGTTGTATTTATTAAATTTTTTAAATCATTCAAGAGACAATTTGATAGTTCTGATACTTAATATAAGTATAGATCCAATAGCCAACAAGACGAGAGGGGAGGGGTGAATCATACAAATTTAATCATCCATAAAAACATCAGATTCAACCTCAGTAACATATATATCAGTAATATAACCAAAACTGTTAAACATGCAAACTCAAAAGCATATGAACAATATAAACCTCATAACACCAGATTTAACGTGGAAACCCAAATAGGGAAAAACCACTATGGGATTTCGGGCGCACTAAGAAATATACTCTTCTAGAGTATGCTCGATTAAAAGCAAATCCTATTAAAGATTACAAACACATTGCTAGATGTGACCCGATTAAGGGATTTCCCTCAGATCTTAGGATCTTCACTTTGTTAGAAGTGACCTTGTTAAAGGATTTCAAACACTCAATCAGAATGTCACCTTGCTAGAGGGTTTACATATAAGACTGTTAAGTCCACTCGGTTAAGAGATTTTCTGTCACTTTCACAAAATAACAATAATAAAAATCTATCTACAAATTCACATCTAAAATGCTAAAGCAAATTCCTATTTGTTAAATACAATCTAGACATAGAACTAATCTTGTCTATCTGCTGGGCTTCTATACTCTGTTATTCTAACAGGTCTTCAAGCTTCTGTGCTCGGTAATCACTATGTAGCATCCCTGTGCATACACTTGCCCGCATGCATTGTTTATCAACAGTTTCCTATTTATAAACAATTAGGTAACTACTTAATCTTCTTGATCACATTTCCCATGATCAATCATAGCCATCAGATCTTCAATCTTTTCCAAGTTCAATGCATCTTTCGATCTGAAAATGTTTTACGCTGCTTGGAGCTTGCATAATAGTCTTGGAACTTGTGTCAGGGTATTGCGGTTCAATCTGAGCTGTAGATCTTCATGCCGACTTTCCATTGCCTTAGATTCATTAACAAACTTCTTCCACGGCTCACCAATCATTTGATCCGCTCCAACTCATCAGCTTCCTTCATTAAATGCCACATGTAAACATTTAATGCATTCTGTTATAGCTCGGTAATAACTCGGTAACAACTCGGTGAATACTAAACTCCACTCAGTAGACATTCTGCCTTCATTAACCGATACTGATAACCTTAGGGTTTACCGACTAGGTTTCTTAGGGTTTACCGACTAGGTTCTTTGCTTGATAACATAGTATAGTATTAACCTTTACAATTTACAACATATGTATTATGTTAAAACAATCTAAAACATCATGATCTCATCATTGTCTGACTTGGTAGTAGTTGCCCATTGAATACCTTATTCATCCCCTTATCATATTCTTTCCTGTGTCTTTTACCGACATCTTTATAATCTTCATATCATACTTCTCAAGATAAGGCAACATCATACTGAATTAGAAAATCAATGACAAAATAATAATATCAAGATAGTAAAACATCTTTAATCAGTTATATCCATAATCATCAACAACCTTCTCAATATCCTTAAGAAATGCCAACAATCTTTCATTGTCTGTTATAATGCAATATTGCCAACACAATTGCCATGTGTGTATTTGTGATGTGGAATTATTTTTGTAGTGTCACTTGACACATATGTTGTATGTTGTGTTAGCAATTGTCATGTCACCTTTTTGAGAGATTTACTTTTTGTTTAATTGATATATTTCCAAATTATCCTTGAAGGTTCCAAGAAACCTAGGATAGTGAGCCATAAGGAGGGTCAACTCAGAGTTGACCCGTAGGTGGACTTTAGGTGGACTTTCTAAGGCTTAAACCAACTCCTAGAGTCAGTTTTGGAGCATTTTTAGAGGGCCCTATAGAGTACCTATGGGTGAAGGCCAAATTTGGCCATGTGTCCTTCCCCTAGGACTTGTTTTACCTCCCAAAAAAGTGGGTTTTCCTAGATGGCCGAATTTCATCTTTAGGAGTGTCATCCTTGGGTAGATAACCTTCTTGGTATGTGTCATTCCTCTTCCCCATTACATTCTTGAGGTGCCTTGGTTAGGGAGTGTGTAAGACCTAGGGAAGAACAACCAATGGGAGCCTCTCACTCTATCCAAGAGGTTGGAAACAGTGGGAGAAGCCTTCTTAGGCAAGAGATTGAGACTTAGTGAGTTAATCACCCACTCTCAATCTTTGGAGATCTTGCAATTTAGAAAGAAAACCAGTTTTTGAATAGAATTTTTGGCTATGTGTTGCAGAAAAGATTTTTGGAATTGGGCTACTCTTCTCCAAGCTATCCCTAGAATACCCTTGGCAGATTTAAGGTTGGTGTATTTTCTTACTTGTATGTTTGGAAATTTGTTTGTAGGATTGCTTAAATGTAAATGTGGCTTTCTTTGTATTTCCTTTGTGAAAGTATTATGTGATCTTTCTCTTATTTCTTTTTATGCATTTTCTTGTGTTTTGGGAGTATCCAAGGCCTTATTACCCTTGGGAGGGTAGAATGGTCTGGGGGGTGGAAGGAGTTTGACAGCCTTAGAGTGAGAGGTTCTCATTATGAGAGTGATCTCAAGGGTTTGTTTATGTGACCCTTGCTGCATAGTTTTGTTTATGCATTCAGGGGTCATAAGGGGAGAAATCATGGCATGTATGCCTTGGGGGTCATAAGGATGTTGGGTTAAGATGATTTTTGTTGTGTTCTTGGTTGCCATGAGTTGGATGTGATCTACTATCTTGTAGTTCTCCTCAAAGGTATTTTTTCCACTTCCACCCTTGTAAACATCACATTATGTGATGAAGTTTCAACCTTGGGATGGGAATATGTTTGTTGAGTTTTTCCCATGCTTGTTTGTGTTTGCTTGAGTGTAACCCATCTAAGACTTGGTTCTCCAAGCTCAGGGGTGGCTTCTAGTAAGCCTAGGTTGGGAGGTGAGCACCCCATGGTCACAGCCTTAAGATTTGTATGCAGGTTGCTTGGAAAAGAAGAAAAAAAAATGAAAGCTAGGAGTTGTTGATTTTACTTTAGTTGCAGAAAAAGAATAGGAAATGTAACATTATATTTTAGTTGCAGAAATTTAAATGAGGAGCTTTATGTTGTAATTATTTTGAAAGAAAGAAATGTGTTTATTTATTTAAGTCCTCATTTATTAGGAATGAGAGACTAGTTGGGTATTTCAGCCATTTGTAGAGGTTGACAAATTGTATTCAAAATATTCTTATGAGAAAAGTGTTTTGAATGAAATTTTGTAATGTTAATGTTGTTGTCTTTTATCTAAAATCTATCAATTATATGAAATCTGTCATTTATCTTAAAACTTTATTTTATTTAATTCTGTCTTATATTGAAATTTGTCATCTATGTATCTCTGTAATTTATATAAAGAAAAATGCAGAAAGTAATATGGAAATATTAGGAAATAGAAAAGCTAAAATGTTAGGAAGATGAAAATAAACTCTTAGTCCTATTTATTTAGTCCCAAATGCAAATATAGATAAACAGATCTAGTATGAACATTAAATGTTGCATTCAGCTTGGTGGTACAGTTTTAAATAAATTTTAGGCTATAATAATGTTGTTGTAAATTATTTAAAACTGTCATTTTTATTTCCTGTTTAAACATTGCAGAAAATTAATCTAGGAAAAATAATCTAACTCTAAAGTTAGTTCTGGTATTATCTGCTTTAACGCATTTTAGAAAAGAAAATGAATATACATATTTAGCCTTAGACAATAAGAATATAACCTCTTCATGATGCTAAGTTTGTTTTTGAAAAGAAAATGGTTAGTTAAAGTATTCGATATTAGGAATAAATGAGGATACAAGCTAATATATTCATGTTGAAATAAATCATTCAAAAGAAAAAAGAAATTTTTATTTATTTTAATGTTGCATCCATTTAAATGTTGTATGTATATTTATGATATTCCTGCATGTTAATCTTTTTATTTAAAAAAAAAAAAGGAAAAACTAACCTAATATATTTAGCTTTAAATAAATAAATAAATATATATATATATATATATATATATATATATCATTTAAATTAAAAAAGAAAAAAAAATATTTAATAAAATAAAAATAAATAAAAGATATTTCTTGTCGTACCTTCAGCCCATGCAAGTAACACCCACAGGGCGGTCAAGCCCCTCTGTGGGTGGTGCCCCCATAGTGGTGGCGGCAGCTATGCTGTGGGCCGTGAGCCAAAGCGGTGGCCAAGGCCGTGACCTACAGGCATGGCTGCGGTAGTCCCTGTGGGGAGCCTTCCCCCCGGCGTGGTGTTAGAACCACCACGGCTTCCCTTTGAGTGGCTCCGCTTTCAAACCCCACCCTGCCTCCATTTTGGTCATCACCTCCACGGCCGCCGCCTCATGGCCACCGAACCTTGCAACACACACAAAACACACACACACAAAAAAAAAGAAAATAATAAACCCTAACCCAATTTCGGGTTAGGGTAAAAGCAATAGAGAAAAAAAAGAATTTTAGTTTGTAAAAATGCAACCCTAACCCAATTCTGGGTTAGGGTTAGCATTTAAATAATAGAAGTATATTAGAAATGCAACCCTAGCCCATATTCAAGTTAGGGTTAGCATATAAAAATAAAAGAGAGATTTGAATTATATTTTTAATTATAACTTTTAAATTTAGGGCTTTTTGTGTACGATGTAGTATTATAATTGGTTGGTATAGCTGGATTATTTAATTTAACACACACACACACACACACACACACACACATATATATATAAGAGTGTAAGATGTTTTAAAATTGATTTTATTTTATTAATAAATATTAATGAACGTTTAAGTAAAAATTAGACCCCTTTCACTTTTAGCTGAAATTAAATTGGGGGATTAATTTTATATAGTTCTAATATCGCAATTATTGACGTAATTTTATCAAGGATTATTAATAAAGATATTTCATAGATATTTTTGTATTTAATTAAATGTGGACGTCAAGTTAAATTTAATTTGGGTGAAATTGGTAAATGAAACTTATTAATTATTTTATACGAATTTTTAGTCTATGAGGCCAATTTTGGCCAAATTATTTAATAGTCGAAATTTGAAGGTTTAGGGGAGATTAATATTGGCTATAGTATAAATTACATTTATTTGGCAAATAACATTATTGAATTTGTAACCTTATTGGTTAAATTTAAATAATGAATTTGCATGCGCCCAATTTATTAATTTTAAATTTAAGATAGCATTATCATTATTTTTGGTCTGGAATGTTTTAAATGCAATTGAGATATTTAAATATCTCTCGACTTTAATTAGTGGCAAATTAATTAGGTTGATTAAATTAACTAATTAAATGGCGATGACCCTCTTAGGGAATAATTAGTCTTCATTAAATATTATCACTTCATTGATGGAGTTAATCATTCCAGCTTTAGTAAACACTTCTATTTATACCTTAGTTAAGACAAAACTTAATTGATTTCAAATTAAACGTAGATATTTTAATGAGTTTATGTTGTTAAAAACAAAAAAAATTGTTCCGTTTTTGCCCAAAAGTTTGGGCACGACATTTTGGTATCAGAGCAAGGTTTTCAACACTAGGAACCTTTCTCCATTACGTTTCGCTTTAATTATTTAGTTAATTAAATTTTTCCCCAAAAATTATTTTTTTATTTTATTTTATTTTATTTTCTCACAAGGATGCCACTGACTACGCGACAAGCTCGCAAGCGCGGTAGGGTTCCTAGGCTTTCACGCTTCGCATGTGAAGATGTTGATAGGGAGGAAACGGTTCCGGAAAGGAACGTAGAAGCTCCTCCCGAACCACCAGTTGACCCAAACTGAGACATCTTATTAGAACTACAGAACGTGATTGGGATAGTTCAGGATAGGCTTCTAGTAGTCGACCGTCATGCAGAAAACCAGAACTTAGGGAGCCATAGATTACCTTTTAGGGAATGGAGTAGGAGTCCACCTCCTAATTCCTTAGAGGGCCAGGTTGAGCATGAGCCTAAGTCTGTTCATCTACCTGGACCACCTCCAATAGCTACACCTGTTTATATTGAGAGGGCACATTGAGATCCAGGGGATCTGATCAGAGAGGTTTTGCGCCTCCAGCCACCATCTTTTGGGGGATCTACTGATAGGGTAGAAGCTGAAGCTTGGCTTTTGAGCCTAGATCGGTGCTTTGCATTGCGTTCTTACGAAAGCAATCTGAAGGCACGAGTAGCAGTCCATCTTTTGAGAGGGACAACCTCCACATGGTGGAGATAGGAGGAATACAAGTGTGGCCTAGCTACAGACACCCTCACATGGGAGATCTTCACAGAGAGGTTCAGGGAGAGATACCTATCGGAGCACTTCAGGCAGCGTAGGATAGATGAGTTCCATGACCTCCAGCAGAAGGGTCTCTCAGTGACCCAGTATGAGAGCAAGTTCATAGAGCTCCTATCGTATGTAGATTACTGAAGGATGAGAAGCTTCTCATCAATCATTTTATCAGGGGACTGAATGTCAGGATAGCAGAACCAGTGAGGATGACCACTCCAGGAAGCCTTTGGGTTGCTGTGGAGAAGGCCTTGATAGCAGAGGAGATTCAGGTCATGCCACAGGACACAAGAGATCAATTTTAGAACCAAAACCCAGCACCCCAGTCTTTCGGGTTTCAGAAACCCCATTGGAAAGGAAACCACAGAAATGCATCGGGGTCCTATAAACCCCCTCCTCCACAGCAGTCACAGCAAAGTTAGAGGCATGGGCCCCCTCAGGGATAGCTAGGCTCCAAGCCCAAGCAGTGGCATTCACAGGGTCCTAGGAATGACCAGAGAGAAGAGGGTACTTACACACCTCTGGCATGGACTCAGCAGTCCTCCAGGGGTGGGTACAGTGGTCTGAGAAGAACAGGTGGGCAGCCTTTCTCTAGGCCTCAGGGCGCATAGTTTCAAGCACGCGGTGCTTGTTTCACATGTGGAGCCATGGGGCACATGGCGAGAGAGTGCTCGCGGAGTCAGATGGCAGGTAGTCAGAGGATGGCAACATCAAAACCTACAATTGGAGATATGGGCAAGTCCCATAGGGTCTTCGCAATGGTTGACAACCGCCAGGCAGAGCACCAGGCCATAGTTATTGAGGTTGCACGTATGATCAGAGGTATCAGTATTTCTATATTTTTTGACTCAGGAGCTACTGACTCCTTTATATCTCCATTGGTTGTGGAGCATTGCGGGCTAGTGGTAGTTAGGCAAGGTGTCAGTTGGAAAGTGGAGTTAGCTTCAAGGGCTCGAGTGTCAGTGGATTCAGAGGTTAGGAGATGTCCACTCCAGATTGGTAATACCACCACCTTAGTAGACCTTAGAGTTACACCACTTGTATCTTATGGCATTGTACTTGGCATGGATTGGCTTTACGCCCACAAAGCCAAGATGGATTGTCACCTAAAAAAGATTGAGTGTGAGGATGATCATGGTGCTCCCATAGTAATCACTAGGATTCATAGGCCCGTGTCTCTTTGTATGATTTCCGCTATGCAACTTAAGCAGAGCATGCGAAAGGGATGCCAGTTGTTTGCTATCACCATCAATGATAGAGAGGAAGAAAATGAGAAGGAGCCTTCCCTAGATGATCATCCCATCCTTGAGGAGTTTGTAGATATGTTTCCAGGTGAGCTACCTGGTATGCCACCTAGTAGAGAGATTGACTTCCACATAGATCTGGTACCAGAAGTTGAGCCAGTTTTGAGAGCACCTTATAGGATGACCACACATAAGCTTAATGAGCTCAAGATGCAGCTAGAGGAACTCTTAGAGAAGGGTCACATTCATCCTAGCATCTCCCCTTGGGGTGCACTAGTCATCTTTGTGAAGAAGAAGGACAGGTCCCTTCGGTTATGCATGGATTACAGACAACTAAACAAAGTAACCATCAAGAACCGTTATCCCTTGCCCAGGATCAATGATTTGTTTGATCAGCTTCAGGGTGCTAAAGTGTTTTCCAAAATAGATCTGAAGTCAGGGTATCATCAGTTGAGGATTGTAGAGAGTGATATCCACAAGACTATGTTTCATACCAGATATGGCCACTATGAGTTCACTGTGGTCCCATTCGGTTTTACAAATGCTCCAGTTGTATTCATGAGTCTCATGAATGGGGTATTCCGCACTTTCCTTGACTGATTTGTCATTGTGTTCCTCGATGACATATTGATATATTCTCAGAATGAGGAGCATGAGGATCATTTGAGGCAGGTTTTGCAGTGTTTGAGGGACAATCAGTTGTATGACAATTTGTCGAAGTGTGCTTTCTTTAGATCAGAGGTCAAGTATCTTGGGCATGTTATATCTGGTGATGGGATCTCAGTTGACCCATCAAAGATCAGAGCTATTATGGATTGGGTAACACCAACCAGTGTGACAGAGGTCAGGTAAATGCTTCATTGAGGGATTTTCCAGAGTTGAACATCCCATTACCTCCCTCTAGAGAAAGGGAAAGAAATTCGAGTGGACAGAGAAGTGTGAGAAGGATTTTTAGGATCTGAAAATGGTACTCCCTAGTGCACCCATCCTCATTGTGCCAAATCCCACGGCTGATTTCATGGTATGCACATATGCTTCCTTGGATGGTTTAGGAGCAGTTCTTATGTAGGAGGGTCAAGTTATAGCTTATGAGTCTAGGAAGCTTAAGAATCACGAGCTTAACTACCCTACACGTGACCTTGAGCTTGCAGTAGTAGTGCATGCACTTATGAGGTGGAGACACTTCCTTTTGCATCATCATTTTGAGCTTCATTCAGACCATCAGAGTTTGTAGTACATCTTCACCCAGCCTAATCTTAATGCCCGTCAGAGGAGATAAATGGAGTTTATATGCAAGTATGATTTTGATGTCCACTACATCAAAGGGAAAGAGAACATAGTTGCAGATGCCTTGAGTAGGAGATGACATGAGGTATACTCCACATCTATGAGCATAGATTTGAGAGGTCGTATATTGCAGTAGTTTCCAGAGGATGGATGGTATCTAGAGGTTTGTCAATTGATTCGATCACAGGAGACCCTGGAGGGGAAGTATGTCGATTATTCCTTAGAGACCAATGGACTATTACGCCATAGAGGGCGCATCTATGTACCTTCTCCTGAGGGATTGTGAGAGTTCACTGTCATGGAGTCTCACAGAGCTCCTTATGCAGCGCATCTTGGGGATAAGAAGATGCATGCAAACTTGAGGCAGTTATATCATTGGCCAGGTATGTGCTAGCTTATTGCTGAGTTAGTTGCTCAATGCCTTGAGTGTCAGAGAGTCAAGGCAGAGCACCGCCATTCTGGCGGGTTGCTCCAGTCTCATGCTATACCAGAGTGGAAGTGGGATACTATATCCATGGATTTCATCATTGGTCTTCCCATGTCATCCCTTCGCCATGATGCTATCTTGGTGATAGTTGACAAGTTGAATAAAGTGGCCTACTTCTCAATAGTCTGGACTACATTCACAGCACCAGCAGTTGCATAGGTGTTCTTGCGAGACATTGTCAGGCTTCATGGTGTTCCACGCAAGATTTTTTCTGACAGGGATTCCCTATTCACTTCTTCCTTTTGGAAGGCATTACAAGAAGAAATGGGCACCAAGCTCAACTTTTGTACAACCTATCATCCAGAAACGGATGGACAGACAGAGTGGGTTAACCAGGTGTTAGAGGATATGCTCCGCATGTACATCATGGATCATCGGACCAGATAGGAGGAGTACCTTCATTTAGTAGAGTTTGCCTATAACAATGGGCATCACACTTCTTTGGGGATGCCACCGTATTAGGCTTTGTATGGCAGACCTTGCAGGACACCTTTGAGTTGGGACCGTATTGAGGATAGAGTGGCCATAGGTCCTAAGATGGTTCGTGACATGGAGCAGCAGGTAACATTGATTAGACGTAGAGAGGCACAGGATACGCAGAAGAAGTATGCAGATGCAAAGAGGATAGACTGGAATTACATGGTTGGGGACAAATTTTTTCTAAGATTGCGGCCGCAAAAGAGTCCAATCCATTATGGAAAGGGTTCTAAGCTTGCACCTCACTTTCTCAGACCATTTAAGATCCTTGAGAGGATAGGACCAGTTGCTTATCGCCTAGCTTTGCCACCTAGCCTGTCACGCATCCAGGATGTGTTTCATGTTTCAGTTTTGAGGAAGTATATCTATGATGAGTCTCATATTTTAGATTGGGATGCCTTGCAGATGGAGTCAGACGGGTAGAAAGCTTTGGATCCCATTCACATTTTGGCTTGTCAAACATTGGCCCTTCGAGATCAAGAACTGGACCAGGTTAGGGTCCAGTGGGATTGCTATGATTAGGTTACAACTTCATGGGAGGACGTAACGCATATGAGATCACAGTACCCTCATCTTTTTGTTGAACTCCAGGAGGAAATTTATGCTTAGAGGGGGAGGGTGTGAGGCCCTACCCCAACCCATCCTATCATTTCAGTGATTTTCATGTTGGAACTATTATGGATGCTTTATTTTTATGCATTATGGATATAGAACTTTATATGATCCCAGGAATTGGATAGCATTGATATATTGATGCCTCATTTCTATGCATTGTGGATATAGAATTGTATATGATTCTAGAATAGGATAACATTGAGATGGTGTAGGTCATTATTTGATTTGCAAGACTTTATTATGATGCTAGAAATATGATGCATATCTTATGAATGGATTAAGTTTATCAGGAATAACTGCTTATGTGGAATTGCTTTGATATATGGTAAATTGATTTGTATGATGTCAATGGTATGCAGAGTGATTGATTTGTATTCTTATTTATGTGTTTAATATTATATGACGCTATTGGAAAGTACTAATGTGTAATTGAGATGCGTAGGAAAATTATCCATGTGACCATGGAAATATTATGGAGAATCAATCCTAGGCCTATTTACGTTCTTAAAACCAGGGGTTGTCTATTTGGAGAGACAACACCCCATATGCATTGTATTTTATTCGTAAATGTAAATGGTTGCTTGTGTGTATATTGTATTAATTAAATTGTTTAAATCATTCAAGAGACAATTGCCATGTGTGTATTTGTGATGTGGAATTATTTTTGTAGTGTCACTTGACACATATGTTGTATGTTGTGTTGGCAATTGTCATGTCACCTTTTTGAGAGATTTACCTTTTTTTAATTCATATATTTTCAAATTATCCTTGAAGGTTCCAAGAAATCTAGGATTGTGAGCCATAAGGAGGGTCAACTCCAAGTTGATCCGTAGGTTAACTTTAGGTGGACTTTCTAATGGTTAAACCAACTCCTAGAGTCAGTTTTGGAGCATTTTTAGAGATCCCTATGGGGTACCTATGGGTGAAGGCCAAATTTGGCCATGTGTCCTTCCCCTAGGACTTGCTTTACCTCCCCAAAAAGTGGGTTTTCCTAGATGGCCGAATTTCATCTTTAGGAGTGTCATCCTTGGGTAGATAACCTTCTTGGTATGTGGCATTCCTCTTCCCCATTACATTCCTCTTCTTGAGGTGCCTTGGTTAGGGAGTGTGTAAGACCTAGGGAAGAATGACCAATGGGAGCCTCTCACTCTATCCAAGAGGTTGGAAAGAGTGGGAAAAGCCTTCTTAGGCAAGAGATTGAGACTTAGTGAGTTAATCACCCACTCTCTATCTTTGGAGATCTGCAATTTTGAAAGAAAACCAGTTTCGGAATAGAATTTTTGGCTAAGTGTTGTAGAAAAGATTTGTGGAAATGGGTTGCTCATCTCCAAGCTATCCCTAGAATACCCTTGGTAGATTCAAGGTTGGTGTATTTTCTTACTTGTATATTTGGAAATTTGTTTGTAGGGTTGCTTCAATGTAAATGTGGCTTTCTTTGTATTTCTTTTGTGAAAGTATTATGTGATCTTTCTCTTATTTTGTTTTATGCATTTTCTTGTGTTTTGGGAGTATCCAAGGCCTTCATACCCTTGGGAGGGTAGAATGGTCTTGGGGGTGGAAGGAGTTTGACAACCTTAGAGTGAAAGGCTCTCATTATGAGAGTGATCTCAAGGGTTAAGATGATTTTTGTTGTGTTCTTGGTTGCCATGAGTTGGTTGTGATCTACTATCTTGCAGTTCTCCTCAAAGGTATTTGGTCCATTTCCACCCTTGTAAACATCACATTATGTGATGAAGTTTCAGCCTTGGGATGGGAATGTGTTTGTTGAGTTTTTCCCATGCTTGTTTGTGTTTGCTTGAGTGTAACCCATCTAGGACTTGGTTCTCCAAGCTCGGGGGTGGCTTCTAGTAAGCCTAGGCTGGGAGGTGAGCACCCCATGGTCACAGCCTTAAGATTTGTATGCAGGTTGCTTGGAAAAGAGAAAAAAAAAAAAAGCTAGGAGGTTCTGATTGTACTTTAGTTGCAGAAAAATAATAGGAAATGTAACATTTATTTTACTTGCAGAAATGTAAATGAGGAGCTTTATGTTGTGATTATTTTGAATGAAAGAAATGTGTTTATTTATTTAAGTCCTCATTTATTAGGAATGAGAGACTAGTTGGGTATTTCAGCCATTTGTAGAGGTTGACAAATTGTATTCAAAATATTCTTATAAGAAAAGTGTTTTGAATGAAATTCTGTAATGTTAATGTTGTTGTCTTTTATCTGAAATCTATCAATTATATGAAATCTGTCATTTATCTTAAAATTGTCTTTTATTTAAATCTGTCTTATATTGAAATTTGTCATCTATGTATCTCTATAATTTATATAAAGAAAAATGCATAAAGTAATATGGAAATATTAGGAAATAGAAAAGTTGAAATGTTAGGAAGATGAAAATAAACTTTTAGTCCTATTTATTTAGTCCCAAATGCAAATATAGATAAACAGATCTAGTATGAACATTAAATGTTGCATTCAGCTTGGTGATATAGTTTTAAATAAATTTTAGGCTATATTAATGTTGTTGTAAATTATTTCAAACTATCATTTTTATTTCCTGTTTAAACATTGCAGAATATTAATCTAGGAAAAATAACCTAACTCTAAAGTTAGTTCTGGTATTATCTGCTTTAAGGCATTTTAGAAAAGAAAATGATATACATATTTAGCCTTAGACAATAAGAACAAAACCTCTTCATGATGTTAAGTCTATTTTTGAAAAGAAAATGGTTAGTTAAAGTATTCGATATTAGAAATAAAATGAGGATATAAGCTAATATATTCATGTTGAAATAAATCATTCAAAAAAAAAAAGAAATCGATATCTATTTTAATGTTGCATTCATTTAAATGTTGTCTGTATATTTATGGTATTTCTGCATGTTAATGTTTTTATTTCAAAAAAAAAAGGAGAAAACTAACCTAATATCCTTAGCTTTAAATAAATAAATAAATATATATATATATATATCATTTAAATTGAAAAGAAAAATAAAATATTTAATAAAATAAAATAAAAAGAAAAGATATTTCTTGGGGTACCTTCATCCCCTGCGGGTAACCCCTACAAGGCGGGTGGCCCCCTCTGTGGGTGGCGCCCCATAGTGGTAGCGGCAGTCGCGTTGTGGGTCGCGACTCACAACAGCGGCCACAGCTGCCTCTATGGGTCACGACCCACAGGCACGGCTGAGGTCGTCCCTGTGGGGAGCCTTCCCCCTGCGTGGTGTGAGAACCATCGCGGCTTCCCTTCGGGTGGCTCCGCCTTCAAACCCTGCCCTGCCTCCATTTTGGTCGCCGCCTCATGGCCATCGAACCCTACAACACACACAAAACACACACACACACAAAAGAAAATAATAAACCCTAACCCAATTTCGGGTTAGGGTAAAAGCAATAGAGAAAAGAAAAGAATTTTAGTTTGTAAAAATGCAACCCTAACCCAATTTTGGTTTAGGGTTAGCATTTAAATAATAGAAGTATATTAGAAATGCAACCCTAGCCCATATTCAGGTTAGGGTTAGCATATAAAAATAAAAGAGAGATTTGAATTATATTTTTAATTATAACTTTTAAATTTAGAGTTTTTTGTGTAAGATGTAGTATTATAATTGGTTGGTATAGCTGGATTATTTAATTTAACACTATATATATATATATATATATACATATATATATACATATGTATATATACATGTATATATGTATATATACATGTATATATATATATATATATATATGTATATATATACATATATATATGTATGTATATACATGTATATATACATGTATATATATACATAGATATATACATGTATATATGTATATATACATATATATACATATACATATATATATGTATATATATATATATATGTGTGTATATATATATATGTATATAAGAGGGTAAGTTGAAACCAAATTGATTTTATTTTATTAATAAATATTAATGAACGTTTAAGTAAAAATTAGACCCCTTTCACTTTTAGCTGAAATTAGATCGGGGGATTAATTTTATATACTTCTAATATCGCAATTATTGACGTAATTTTATCAAGGATTATTAATAAGGATATTTCATAGATAATTTTTGTATTTAATTAAATGTGGACGTCAAGTTAAATTTAATTTGGGGGAAATTGGTAAATGAAAATTATTAATTATTTTATACGAATTTTTAGCCTATGAGGCCAATTTTGGCCAAATTATTTAATAGTCAAAATTTGAAGGTTTAGGGGAGATTAATATTGGCTATAGTATAAATTACATTTATTTGGCAAATAACATTATTGAATTTGTAACCTTATTGGTTAAATTTAAATAATGAATTTGCATGTGCCCAATTAATTAATTTTAAATTTAAGATAGCATTATCATTATTTTTGGTCTGGAATGTTTTCAATGCAATTGAGATATTTAAATAGCTCTTGACTTTAATTAGTAGCAAATTAATTAGGTTGATTAAATTAACTAATTAAATGGCGATGACCCTCTTAGGGAATAATTAGTCTTCATTAAATATTATCACTTCATTGATGGAGTTAATAATTCTAGCTTTAGTAAACACTTCTATTTACACCTTATTTAAGACAAAACTTAATTGATTTCAAATTAAACGTAGATATTTTAATGAGTTTATGTTGTTCAAAAAAAAACATTGTTCCGTTTTTGCCCAAAAGTTTGGCCGACATCTTCCAAAAGTTATAACCCAACCCTTGCATTAACTGGGTCAAACGCTACTACTATAGGAGGCCTAATAGGGATTTTAGGCCTTTTACAAAGTAACCACACACCAATGTGATGCAGAAGCATCCCCGGTTCTTGGCAATCTTGCATCAACCAAAAACATTTCCTCTTTGTTTTGCTTTATGTTTCGTAGTTTCAGTATTTCATTATGCATTTTCTAGCATTGGCTCATCAGATCTTGAGGAGTTGGATTTTGCTTGAGGACTTGATCATCTTCCTTATTCCTAAACCGTGAAGCATTTACATCATTTTTTGACAAGTTATCAATTTCGGTTTTCGAGACAGTTTTCTAGTACTGGAACCGGTTGGACCTATTTTCTTTGGTGAATCTATCGGATCCCTTCTATAGCTTTCAGAGCCCTAAGAATTGATTCTGATGTTTCTTGGTGTGAAGCCGACCTTCCCTTTGATCCACACTTCATCCTTTGGATTTTTTGGAGAAATCTCTTTGGCGGAGGCAGACCTTGTTGGTTTTACATGTTTGGTCTTGATCTTTGGCATTTGATCCTTTTAGGGTCGACCGGATCCCCTTGGATCATATAAATCATTGTAATTGAGAATTAGAATGTACATTAGTGGAAATATAGAGCATAGAAGCTAGATCCAAAAGTTTTGAGGTCCCGATTATGACCTGTCCTATAATTGAGCATGTTCGTAGTAGGCCAATGAGCCTAATATTGTATCTCGGATGTTACCGGTTGCTTGTAATCAGTTTTCATGATTTAATTCATTCATTTCTACACTACCTCCATCATATCCTTATGTTTCTCATGTGTTTACTCTTGCTAACCGGTTTGGACTGATCTCTTTGAGGTCCCTCCTAATCGGTGACTGCAAAACAATGGATTGATCTAATGACACAAATAGATGAAAAATTTATGCACACATCCCAAACCACTAAATCCAAAGTCATATAGGGCCCAACACAACTATCTTTACCTCTGCATAATTTTTAGCAATCAAAATCGGCTAGTCACATGAGGATGCCTAGTCTAGTGCTTGATCGCAAGCTCTACTAGCTCAACAACCCACTCAAAAACCTCAAGAATATTAAATAACATATTCTCCCCTACCATTCCTTATATTTTGAGCCAATTTGGCTAGAGGAATGTGGGGTCAAGGGTGTATTTCCTTAGAAACCCTGGTTTTGGAGGGTTTTCAAATCGCCTATTACCAAAATGCAAATATCTCGCTTGTTAGTCGGTCTTTTCCTACCAAATCAAAACCAAAATAACATCAACATAGGTTCCTAATCAAATTAATGATTTATTCTACACATGGAGTCCATACAATAACCATACAAGATACTGTTATAGAAATTTATAGAAATTTATTATTAAAATCCGATCACTATCTTACATCCAAACTTCATAATCGTCACTCTTCTTGACCTCCAAGGCTTTAAAAAATATTTCTCCAACATCCTCAACTGAATCCAGCTGAAATTTAAATTAGGTAGCCATTAGAGGAACATTAGTTACAAAGTGACAACAAATTGACAACAAAGTTGTCATCAAATTTGACAACTTTGCACAAACTTCACAATCTATGGCTTTTGCATATGCAACCTATTAGGACACATCAAAAACCTTAAAAATTGGCCACACAGAATCCAAAATACATTTATTGTCTCATTTAGGCATGTTGGATATCATTTGACCATGGTTGACCAAATAGGTCCTAGGAAGTTCACACTACAAAAAATGGCATCAAAGCCTTACATGGTTGATCAAAATAAAATGAATAGCCTTGAAAGACCTTATTACAACTCAAAAACATTCAAATAATATATAAACACTTCTAAGATCCTTCACTGCTCAAGTGGTCTTCAAAATCTGCAAGGTGATCCTACACCATACTCTCAGGGGGCATAGAAAACTCAAGTCTCTTGAGGAATGAGGTTTGCAATAGTATGTCCATGCTTTTGAATGTCATCCTCAATAATCCACATGGCATCTTCATCAGGTAAGCCACTCCACTTTACAAGGTATTCCTTATAAGTCTTCTTTCTAGTCTTTTTAACCACCTTGGTGTCCAAAATGCTCTCCAACTTCAAAGGTTGGGTAGGCGGTAGATCCTTGATCCAACCTTCATCTCCATATAATTGAAAACCTACATCTGAACCTACAATATCACCTTTGTAAGGAAACAAATGTGAAACATTGAAAATGGGTGATATTCCTAAGCCTTGAGGAAGTTCAATCTCATAGGCATTAGAACCAAACTTATGCACAATCCTGCAAGGACCAATCTTCTTCATGAGAAATTTAGTTGGATGCCCCTTAGGAAGTCTATCTTTCTTCAAGTGTGTCATCACCAAGTCTCCCACCTTATACTGCACATCCCTCTTCTTTTGATTGGCCTTCTCTTAGTACTTCTCGGTGTTCTTTTGGAGATTTTATCTTAGTCTATCAAGAATGTCTTTCATAGCCACTGCAAAGTCTTCTCCTTGAGCACTCCTCCTCTCCAATCCTTATAGATCTCTTAGTTATAGAATTCCTCTTGGATGAATCCCATATACAATCTCTAAAGGACTTCTTCATATGCTTCTATTGAAAGAATCATTATAAGCAAATTCAGCTTGAGGTATGATCATATCCCATGCTTCTCCATGCTATTTTGTGAGACATCTAATATTCACCACCTCAGTTAGGTCATCAATATAAGGGTGATATGTTGATGTTAAGGACAATTGAGTCCCCAAATTCTTCCATAATGTACACCAAAAGTGACCCACAAGCTTAGAGTCCCAATCAATAACAATATTGAGAGGCAAACCATGTATCCTAACAATTTCTTTGAAGAACAAGCCAGCAATATGGGAAGCATCATTAGTACATTTACATGGAAAAAAGTGATTCATCTTACTAAATCTGTCTACTACAACAAAGATGCTATCAAAACCTCTTTGAGTCCTAGGAAGATCCAAAACAAAATATATGTTGATACTCTCCCATGGCCTATAAGGAATAAGGAGTGGTGGATATAAACCTACATTTGATGATGTTCCCTTAGCCCTTTGGCATATGTTACAACTTTCAAGAAACTTCCTAACATCTTATTGTATTTTTGGCCAAAATAGTACCTCTTTACCTGTTCCAAGGTTTTTTCAAGCCCAGATTGACCTCCCAAACTACCACAATGCTTCTCTTTGATAATATTCTCCTTCATGGAGCACCTAGGGACACACAACTGACTCCCTTTGAACAACAACCCATGCTGCAACAAAAACTTAGAAAATCATAATGATAAGAATCTAAAAATTGATTGCAAACCTCATATATATCATTGAAATATGCATAATCCTTATACATTTGCTTGAGGGAATCAATCCCCAAACTTTGTAACTGAATTTCTTATACCATGCACCCTTCTACCCAATGCATTTGCCACTTTATTGGCTTGACCCTTCTTGTGTTTGATGGTAAATGTGTAGGCTTGAAGGTGTTCAACCCACTTCATATGCTTGTGACTAAGCTTCTCCTATCCATTCATAAAATTGAGAGCATGATTATCAATATACACAATGAATTCTTTGGGTAAAAGGTAATGTCACCATTTCTTCAAGGCTTATAACATTCGTACAACTCAAAATCATATGTAGAATACTTCCTTTTAGCATCATTGTGTTTCTCACTAAAGAAAGCCACTGGTTTTCCCTCTTGACTCAAGGCAACACCTATGACAAGATTACTAGCACCACACTCCACTTTGAACAACTTGTTAAAATCAGGCAAAACATGAATAGGTTGTTGTGCTACTCTCTTTTTTAAATACTTGAAAAAATCATTTGCTTCATTTGTCCAAGAAAACTTACATTTTTTTACCTCCCTTGATTGTGTCTAGGATAGGTGCACATATATGATTGAAAATTTTTATGAACTTCCTGTAAAATGTCACCACCCCATCGAAACCCCTCACATAACCTACCATCTTAGGTGTTGGCCATGTCAAGATAGCCTCCACCTTTGTTGGATCGATCTTCAAATTCCCCTTGGAGATTACAAAACCAAGGTAGACAAGCTCCTCCTTCATGAAGATACTCTTCTCCATATTGATCATCAACTTTTCATCATGCAACTTCTTCAAAACCAAGTTCAAGTTCTCCAAATTCTCCTCCTTTGTCTTTCTAAACAGAAGAATGTCATTTAGATAAATAATAATAAATTTACCAATGTTGTCTTTCAATACCTCATTCATAAGGCACATAAACGTGCTTGGGGCATTGCATAGCCCAAAAGGAATCACCATATACTCATACAGACCTTCATTTATTTTTAAGTTTGTCTTCCATTCATCCCCTTGCCTTATTCTGATTTGATGATACCCACTCTTGAGATCAATTTTGCAGTAGTAGCAAGCTCCTCCCAAACAATCCATTAAATCTTCAATTCTAGGCATAGGAAACCTATATCTTATGGTAATCCTATTGATGGCCCTAGAATCAGTACAAAGTCTCCACTTACCATCCTTTTTAGGTCCTAGGACTATTGGGATAGCACACGGACTGAGACTCTTTCTCACCAACCCCTTTATCCAATAATTCTTATACTTGCTTGGAAATCTCCTCATTCTAAGATGGAGTCATCTTATAGGCTGGTTTGTTTGGTAATGTAGAACCTACTATGAAGTGAATATAATGGCTTATGTCCCTAATAGGTGCTAAGGTGTTAGGCATTTCCTCCACCATTATTCTCTTATACCTATCCAATAATTGTTGCACCTCCTTGGGAATTTCTTCCTTACCATTACTAGACACATTAGGATTATTTTTGGGATTCAAAATCGGAGCATACTCAAGGGTTTGTTCTTCCTTTAGGATATCGAGAAACTCTTTTCCACTCACTAACATGACAATTGACCCAATGTTCTTAACTACACCCTCATCTGGTAAAAGATCCATCTTGTATTTTCTCCCATTTTTGGTTATGAGAAAGGAGTTTGTTTTCGCATCATGTTGGGATTGTACATCATACTGTCATGGATGTACTAACAACATATGGAAAGCATCCATGGGGATCAAATCACATAATATTTTGTCCTTATACTCCCCTATCTCAAACTCTACCAAATATTGTTCATCTACTAAGGCCTGTTGCCCCTTATTCAACCATGACACCTTATAAGGGTTAGCATGAGATAATCTTTTCAACTTCAATTTTGTTAGGCCCAATATGGAAAGCTAATGTACTGAGAGGGGAGGGGTGAATCAGTACTTCAAAACTTTTCTTCAACAATAACTTTACTATTATGCATAAAACAAAAACTTCTGCAACATAACATAAAGCTAAAACAAATAAATAACAATCATACATGATTCACTCCATAACACATATATTTTGGTTACGCAGAAACTTTTGGTTACAGAGAAAAACTACGGTGGGGATGGCACCCACAACTTCACTACTACAATAATAAAGGTTGCTCGGTTAGAGCTACATGTTTAGCTATTTCTGATAGCTTACGCTGTTAGGAGTATAAAGATCTATTAGATCTACCTTGCTAAAGGATTTTACAACACTTATTCTAAGTGTTGTACCTGGTTAGAGGCTTTACAATTTATAGACTTTGTTAGAGTCTTTTACCCTGTTAAAGGTTTCTCTTACACCTTCAAACTATTACAATAAATCATTACAAATATCTGCAACTTTACATCTGGAATGTTATAGCAGATTCTATGTGCTCAAAATAAGATTACCTTGCTTATAGCATACCTTGGTAACCCATAAAGTAACTCGGTAAACCCTTCTGTTTACTCTATTCTTTGACTGTTCTCTAAAATCCTTCTCGGTGACCTCTATGTTTCTCTGTCAATATCATAACACTCTGTGATATCTCATGATTTTCCTTTTTGTATATGTCTTTCTTCACACACACATGCACATATATACTTGCACACATATCTAATCTTGAATTCGTGTTGTATAAATAGATCTCTTATGTCAGTGATCTGGTCCATGCTTCGATCTTACAAACATGATTTCTCGAATGAATAACCATGCAAAATATTTCATTGGTTAGATGACCTCAAAATCATACACAATCTTTAAGTGCAATTTCCAATGTGATAACGGTTACTTGTTCCTCGATCTTTGTAACACATTTCCCATATATGTCCAGGTTCAGTGAATCTGGTAACACGTTTCACTCAGTGTGTGTTCACTCGGTATATCATTCTTGCTGCTCGGTAGACATAGAGTGTTACTCGGTAGAGTGTTCGGTGTATACTACGCTCTGAGACTACTTTCTTCTATAACCGACTGCACTGTGCATACCGACTGTTATGTGCATACCAACTGTAAGATTTGGTAGAAGTAACCGACTAGAATATATAAAATAACTTTGAACACAAGACTAATGGCAATCTTAGTAAGTAGTAACAATCTCCCCTTTTGACATTAGTTGAGATGTTTGACAAAAACTACTTTCAAAGTTATAACTCAAAAATCTATATACTTGCAAAATTGACTAAACTGACAATATATACATTTGTCAATGAAATTGTATATTCAGATATACTCCCCTTATCAATATACTGTATATAACTCTGATTTTGCATGCTTGATGATCAATGTTCTATGTGTTGCTCTTGTTCTTTTCTTACTATTATGTTCACTGCTCGGTATACTCCCCTTGTATACTATATTCCCCTGTATACTTTGGTATGATACTCACTCCCCCTTTTTGACAAACATCAAGACTTAGTTACCATTTGGTGGAGGCAACTGGTCAAAAATGGATTTATACTTTGTCCTTGCTTCAGTGAGGGCGACAGAGAGTGCATCCTTGACACTGTCCATTAAAGAATTATGTGCTTGAATGTTAGCCAGTAGAGAAATTAAGCCATCTAATGTGCTTCCCTCTTGTGTAGTAGATAGGTAAGTGGCTCGGTTGATCTGTTCTTGAATGGAGGACAAGTGTGGAATGAATAAGGTTTGAAGAGTCATAATGTCCATCCTTATTTTGTGCTCTTCATTCCTGAGTTCCAATTGTTGAGCCATGAGCTGTTGTAACTTTGTATAAAAATTCTGAACATAATTGGGCTCGGTGGTAAACTTATTTGAGAAATCGGTGATCTCTTTCTCAATTGCTTCTATTTTATTTTTGATATCTTTAATGAATAAAGAGAATGTACAGAGTTTCTGAAATAAATAAAGAATGTGCTTGAGTTGAGGGGACAACTCAGCAATAAATTTGACAAGTTTAACTTTGCCAATAGAAATAGTTTTCTGTACCTCTTCAATCATTTTTGTAGTTAGCTCTTTGTCCTTTAACTTGCTCAAATATTCAGATGCATCTACTCCAGATGTTTCTATCTGATTGAGGAGTTCATCCAGTTAAATATGGATGGCTGCATCTGTTGACACTGAAGCTGTGGGTAGCATATCTGATAATAGTGTCTTTACCTTCTGAAGTACTTTATTTTTCTTTTGAATAGCCATTTGTTTTTCCTGTTTGGCCTTTGCTTTGCATAGTTCACCGAATTCAATGAGTGCTTGCCCTTTTAATTTTGATAGGTCTACACTAGGCAACACTATTGGTTTCGATATATCTACCTTGAAACTATGCTTTTTCATCTTCTTTTCTTTATATTTGGCTGGTTGAACCAATACAATAGCTTGGGAGGCTTGTGGGTCCTCGGTAGGTTGCTCAGTGGAGGCAACACTTTTGTTGGTTTCTTTAGCCTTTGCTGAGTCCATCGGTGGTTCGGTGCTCGGGGTCTCAATTGCAACATTATCAGTGTTAGGAGGATCCTAAGAGGTCTGTTCCCCGGTGACCTGAGGAGTAGCTTCTCCTTCTGTAGACTTGTGAACCTATGCACCTTGTTCAATATCTTGAGGGGCCTCGATTGCAGCAGAATGAGTGATAGGAGGATAAGGCTAAACTTGTTCCAAAACTGACTCACTGGATACCAGTTTTGCATAGGCATTTCCTTCTATCATTTCCTGTTTAGGTGCCTCGGTGTCCATGATGTCTTCATCAATTTGTATAGTGTCAGCAGGGTCTTGCTCGGTGACATCAGGATCTTGCTCGGTGACATCAACAATTTCAATTGTAGCTTGCTCACTAGCATCCTTGATTCTAAATATTTCCTGCCACTTTTCTTTTGTCTCATTTTCTACTTCAATATACAGACCATTCATCAGTTTTAAGGCTCTTTGTTTGATGAGGAACTTTGTGTTGTAGGTGGTCAGATGTTCTTTTATTTCAACTACTGACATGTCTGGAAAGAGATGTACCAGACTTCTTTCTCTAATCTGTTTCTTTGAGTCCATTGCATATTTCCACCTGTTATCAATATGCAAATATAATTCATTTGGAAGTGACTTAGATAATTCCAATGGAGCCAATTGAAATTTTAGAAGTGTGCAGATGACAGCTTCTTCTATTTGTCTCTTTTCATCATCAGATCTGGGTTCATATTTTATATATCTGAATGATCCAAATCCACCATATTCTTTCAGATTAGCACAGAAATTTTCAACACTATGTACATTTACCTTCTTGCTCTTAACAATCCGAAATTTGCTTGCATCTTCAGATTCGGTGTCACTAGACTCTTTTGCCAAAATGAGTCTCCAAGTAGATTTCTTGTAAGTCTTTGTTACCTTAGGAACAACAACAGTCTTTGGTTTCTTACTCTATGACACTGCAGATGCTCTTGTGTTTGGGCGCTTTACTGAGGGAGTCGGTGATGCCTTTGATGTGTCATGTTTCTTCCTCTTCAGAACTTTCCCTTTAAGAAACTCGGTGCTTAGTTTAATAGTAGCCTCTTGGGCTTCTGATTCCTCTTCGGTGATTACTAGTGTGCCCTTGACAGGTGTGGAGGAAGAACCTTCCCCAAATTTCTCTGATAGTGCCTTGATCATCTTTGTTGCTTTTCTTGTAGCTCTTGGTACTACAATGCTCATCTTTACTTTCTCTTTGACTTCTTCATATGTTCCATACCTCAACTCGGTAGCATGCCTTGGTAGTGTAAGAAAGGCATCTATCTGTTGTTGTGTGATGTCAAAGTCAACCTCATAACACATAGGTGGCAAAGATTGAGTTCTTGGTTCCACGGCATTCACATAACAGTAATCAGTGTCTACTTCAAAACATATGTCATCTTTGTATTTTTCCACTAGCTGGGGTGGAATTCTATACCTCTTATGCATCTTCTCTTGAAACTTGCTAAAATAATCATCCATAATATCATTGAAGTTGTCACCTAGACGTTTGATAAAGTCATTGATTTGATGGGTGACTGGTCGATGTAGCTCCCAAACTACTTTACCGACTATTGGAAAGAATTTTTCAAAATAGAAAAACATGCATATTAATAGTGATCCAAACTTTAGTGTATTGGTCGAGTTGTTCTTCTTCGGCTTCCTGATGGTGTTTAGATTCTCAAACAGGTTTTTCAGCAATACTTCACAAAGATCAATTTTCATTCCCTTTTTCACAATTTTATATGCTAAGTCGACTACTGCACAGGGTACACTATTTTCCCTTGCCAATTGGAAGAAATAATAACCTATCACTCTAATAGAAAACTTTAGTTCTGCATCAGTGACATTGTTCAATTTTAGTCCTCTGCAATCTGATTCTACTCTGGTTAAGGTGATCAATTCCTTTTGTGACATCAGCTTCTAAGCTCGGGCATGATCATAAATAGGGTAACCTGTGATCAGATGAATGATTTCCTTGGTGATTTTGAATGGTTGCTCCTCTAACCACATGAAATCATCGTGAACTCTGCTTAGAACAAACTTGACCCACTGGGGTTTGAAGACATGAGGATAGGTTAGGGCTTCAGTCAATCCCTTGATCTTAATGTGCTCATACTTGCTATCCAATTTCCCATCGGTGCACAATTCATCATAGGTGTCTTTGATTTCAACATGACCTAGTTCTTCAACTCAACTTTTGGTGAAGAATCTGACATCCTCAACTAGTAATACTCTATCTGGGATGAGTGAAAATGCAGTTTTGTCATCCGGTTTTGATGCTACTTTGGGAGTTAGAGAGTATTTTAGTGAGGGCTTTTCAACATTCTTAACAACAATGGGTTCTAGGATCTTCGGTGCCATTGTAGATTTCAGATAGAAATTATCAAAAGATCCTTAGGGTTTGAAAACTTTCAAATGACAAACCCTTTTCCTCTTAACAAATATGAAATAGAAATCTTCAACAGATATGATCGATAAACCAGCTTAACAATGCATTGAGATTGATGTAAATACCTTGAATTTCACTTCGAAGGAGGTTTGATTGCGTTAGATTTGCTTTTCTCTGTTCTCTCAAAAACTTGGTGAGTAAAAATGACCGCATAAATGCTTTAAGTGCACAATATACCTTATCAAGCTCTGTGCAGGTTAGGTTAAAACATTAAATGCACTCAGTTCCACTAAACCTTCTTTCATTTTTGTGCTCTAACTGAGTAGCTAGATTTCCTTCATTTACCGACTAGACAAGCTTCCTGTAGTTATTGACTTGACAGGTTTCCTATATAGTGCTTTCAAAAGACTTTGATAGAATTTCAAACTTACTAATACATCTTAGTTATAAAGATTTTGAATTAAGTACATAATAAAATAGGAACTGTTAAGATTTGATCTTTGAGAGAGTCCAGTCCCTTCATACCTTTAGCGACTAATTTGGAATAGGTGCACCTAACTCGGTAGGTAAGGTGCTTTCTTCATTTGACACAATTTCCTTTTTTTTCCAAATCATCTATAATTTGCCTTTTATTTCTTCAGTGTCTCCTCTAGGTTGATCTCTATAATCTCCAGCCAAGTGTCCAACTTTGTGACAATGAAAACATGCCATACCAGGATTTCTCCATGATCTTCAGTTGTTCATTCCAAACCTTATAAAGCAGTTGGCACTTATATGTCCATATCTTCCACAACATTCACACCATATCCTTGTATTGTAATCCCATGGTACTGTAGCATATGGTCGGTTAAGTTCTCTGTGAGTTCGGTAGCTTCCAGTATTTGCTCGGTGTGCAGACCACATATAGTTCTTTTGCTTAAACCAACACTTCTCGGTACTATGTCCATATCTATTGCAGTTTTTACAAAACCCTTTGAATTTTGCCTTCTTATAATTGCTAGCAGACTTTGTCCTACATTGGTTAAATGTATGACCATATTTATTGCAATTGTAACAATAATCATTGGACTTAGTGACATTCGGTTGCTTACCTTTTTTGATTTGGCACATGTTGGCAGTATGACCTTGATTTCCACAGTAGTTGCAAATGGGCTTCTTTCTTTTGATGTTCTTCTTGATTCCAACTTGCTTTGATGATTCTCCTCTCTCGATAGTATGAATTCCCTTCTCGGTAGAGTCTTTTCCTTTATAACCGAGTCCTGCATCTTTGTTGGGTCTTCTTGTATTCAGTTGCTCATCCAACATCTTTGATGCTTCATAACTCTTCTTCAGTGTTTCCTTGGATTTCTTTTCTATTTCAAGTTCATCGATCAACCTTGATACTTCAAGTTTCAATGCTTGATTCTCATCATCTTTTAGATTTGCTTCATGATGTGCATAACCTAGTTGATCTGACAGATTTTGTTGAATCCCAGTCATTCTTATGATTTCATCATTCTTTTCTGATACCAATGCTTCAAGTTGTTGTTTCTCTCTTTCTAGATCTCTTACTTTATCCTTGGTTGTCCTCAATGCATCAAGATTTTCAGTCATCTGTGTGCTGAAATGCTCATGTTCTCTTTTTATTGCTTTTAGTTGATCAGTCAGTGCTTTGTTCTTTTCTTTCAACACTTCAATCATTTCTTCAGTCTCTTCAGACATACTGTTCTCAGATGATGTCTCAATTTGTTCTACTAACTCTTGAGAGTCCTGCAAATCATCAGATAATCTTCTTCTCACTTTCAATGACTTTTGCATTTGTCTTTGCATGTCTGCAATCACTTGATTAGCATGATCCAACTCTTCTTGTAGATATACAATTTTCTGAGATTGCTTATAGCCTTCCATTGATAAGATCTTTCTCTTTAGGCAATTAAACCCTTTTCCAAGATTGAAGCTCTGATACCAATTGTTAGGCCCAACATGGAAAGCTAATGTACTGAGAGGGGAGGGGTGAATCAGTACTTCAAAACTTTTCTTCAACAATAACTTTACTGTTATGCATAAAACAAAAACTGTTGCAACATAACATAAATCTAAAACAAATAAATAACAATCATACATGATTCACTCCATAACACATATATTTTTGTTACGCAAAAAATCTTGGTTAGAGAGAAAAATTGTGGTGGGGATGGCACCCACAACTTCACTACTGCAATAATAAAGGTTGCTTGGTTAGAGCTACATGTTTAGCTATTTCTGATAGCTTACCCTATTAGAAGTATCAAGATCTGTTAGATCTACCTTGCTAAAGGATTTTACAACACTTATTCTAAGTGTTGTACCTGGTTAGAGGCTTTACAATTTATAGACTTTGTTAGAGTCTTTTACCCTGTTAAAGGTTTCTCTTACAACTTCAAAATATTACAATAAATCATTACAAATATCTGCAACTTTACATCTGGAATGTTATAGCAGATTCTATATGCTCAAAATAAGATTACCTTGCTTATAGCATACCTTGGTAACCCATAAAGTAACTCGGTAAACCCTTCTGTTTACTCTGTTCTTTGACTGTTCTCTGAAATCCTTCTCAATGACATCTGTGTTTCTCTGTCAACTGTAACAGTCATAACACTCTGTGATATCTCATGATTTTTCATTTTGTATATGTCTTGCTTCACACACAGATGCACATATATACTTGCACACATATCTAATCCTGAATTCATGTTGTATAAATAGATCTCTTATGTCAGTGATCTGGTCCATGCTTCGATCTTACAAACATGATTTCTCAAATGAATAACCATGCAAAATATTTCATTGGTTAGATGACCTCAAAATCATACACAATCTTTAAGTGCAATTTCCAATGTGATAATGGTTACTTGTTCCTTGATCTTTTTAACACGTTTCCCATATATGTCCAGATTCAATGAATCTAGTAACACGTTTTACTCGGTGTGTGTTCACTCGGTATATCATTCTTGTTGCTTGGTAGACATAGAGTGTTACTTGGTAGAGTGTTCGGTGTATACTACGCTCTGAGACTACTTTCTTCTATAATCGACTGCACTGTGCATACCGACTGTTCTGTGCTTACCGACTGTAAGATTCAGTAGAAGTAACCGACTAGAATATATAAAATAACTTTGAACATAAGACTAATGGCAATCTTAGTAAGTAGTAACAAATTTTTCTACCATCTCTATGGAAACCAAATTTTTAGTAGAACCTGAATCAACAATTACCTTGCATATCTTACCATAGGCCTTACACATGGTTCTAAATAATGTCTTCCTCTGAGGGGGCTCTTTCACTTGAGGTACCTTCAACATGGTTCTCCTCATCATCAATCTTTCTCCATCATGGGTTGGGGTTGTACTTCCAATTGGGGAATTGACACTTTGGTAATCATCTTCCTGAATCAACTGGTTCCTTCTCTCTCCTCCATTAAAGTTTGAGGCTTTCTTAGGATACTTGCTTGTAGTGTGCCCTACTTGGTTGAAATTAAATTATCTCCTTGTGAAGACACTAGGACCACTAACTGGTCCACCAAATCTACCCCTTCCATTTGGTCTTCTTCCTCTAAAGCCTCCTCTTGAACGTGATTCTCCACTTTGTTCTTGCTGGCTAGACTCACCTTGGGGTTTTTGAGATTGTCCTCTTCTCCCAAATTTCCTTTTCCTCTAAAGTTCTTGCCTCATCTTCCCCTACCGTGTTGTTCACTTTTTCTTTTCAACTTTCCCTTTTCTCTCAAAGCCATTTGAAATCATTCATCTACTATTTTAGGAGTCATCAAACTCATCTCGTCTTGAATGTTTAACTTGAGCCCATTCAAGTACCTAGCAACCTTCTCCTTTTCATCTTCACAGTTCCCTGATCTCAAACTCAATTTGTGGAATTCCTATGTGTAGGAGCCACATCCAAATCCTTCTACTTTAGATTTTGCATTATCCTATATTGATAACACAATTATGAATGAGTAGTACCCAACAGGTACTGAGAGGGGGAGTGAATCAGTATAGACAAAAACACACTCTTGAACCGGGTTGTCTACAGACACTGTGCATTGACAGACAAACAATGATGTCGGTCCTCAAACAGAGTACAACCGGAAAAACCCAGAATAACTAAGACAAGCATAAACCGGCTGACACTTATCTTCTCATACAATCTAACACTTCATTTCCTTTTCACCCTTATGCATGAATAGGTAATCTACCATCAAAGATATACATATGAGCAACTAGATCAACAAGATTCACCGCTTGACAAAAAACAACAAAGCATCACATGAAGAAGACATCACACATAACACACATATTTTTCACGTGGAAACCCAACAAGCAAAAACCACGGTGGGGATGAATACCCACAAGCTTGTTTTTGAACTCTTTAGAAGTCCGCTTTGTTAGGAGCCTTTTCCAGTTAAAGATTGATACAATAGGTTATGTTAGGAACCGATCTTGTTAGGGATCACCAGGTTAAGGGATGGCTAGAATACTCGGTTAAGGGTTAAACCCTGTTAAAGGTTACCTTGTTAGCGAATTTCAAGAACTCAATGGTTTTGAGTCACCCTGTTAAAGGATTTACAGCAAGCCTATTAAAGCTACCCTGTTAAAGGATTTCTCAACTGTTGAAGTGGTTAGAGATCAACAGGTATTACAATGATTTGGTAACAGCACTCAATGCCAATGCAGATCCGCTTAAGCTCCTCTTCACCTTCTGCACTTACACTCTGCAGGTATCACTTCTCTCATTTTGGTCTAGCAAGAATCACGTATCCCTTCTCTTGGATACACACACACAACTTTTTCCAACAACCTCAGAAAGAATCACAACATCGACCTTATAGGAAAACAGATAGGTCGATAGCATAAACCCTAAACCCTAAAAACTTGTTCCATTAAGGAATTAAAACAGTTCAATCTTGACCGTTGAGCACACTGCATTAAATGCAACAGTTCTTGATCCAGTCTCAAGACATTCTCCATCATCCATTTCCACTGAATTCATGGCGGCTGATAACCCATCACACATTATCACCATTTTACAAACTTCGCACATTCCCGAGGTAGATAGGAACAATCTCCTTCATGCAAGATCCTTCATGCGTACAAGGCTTACATGGCAACATGATCTGTTCTTCATTTGTTGGCATTTTTGATGTTTATGTTGTGATTGTCATTGATGGACACACACTTGTATTGAGATCCCCTTTATATGTATGAGCTAGAGCTCAACCGGTATTTGTTCCAATCGGTATGTTGTATTCTAGTCTTTAGACTATTGGTGATTTTGCAGAATGTGTTTCCCGGTCTAAAGCGGTATGTCAACCCCAAGTGGTTCATAGATCTCAACCGGTACAAAGGAGAAAAGTAGCATAACACATTCTTACCAGTCTTTAGTTTTGTCAAACCGGCAACTGGTATTTTGTATGAACCAGTAATACTCTGTGATGAGTTACCAACCCACCGATTGATTGACGGTGACAACACACTAACAGTGCTTTTTGTGTTGTGTTACTGAGTATGGATAGATTCATTGAACCTAGGAAATTGTAATGTAATCCTATTGGACCGACATGAAATCAGATTCCTTTAAAAGGACATCATGTCTAGGGTTTTGGGTTGTTGTTGTTGTTGCTGAAAGGGTTTATGTTGTGGCTAGGGTTTAAGGTGATTGTTGAGTTATTGTAAGAGCGATCTTATCTGAGAAGATCAAGTTGTAAACAGAAAGAGATAGAGAAGACTAAAGTAATGCTGAAATGCATTAAGCAGTGAGCTTTACTGGATCTAACCAAGCAGTTTGTGCTATTAGATAGATCAAACACTTATTGATTACTCACATCTTCGACAAGTCTGTAGCCCTTAACCGGGTAGGCCCAAAAGACTTTGTAAAATCCTCTAACAAGGTAGTCTTTAATCGGACTTATCTCCTAATAGAGATTGAGATTCCTAACAGGATCTATTCTGGTGAAGAACATTGTAAGACCTTAACCAGTCTGGTTTCTATTATGCAGATAGTGACCTATGAGTTCCATCTCACCATGGTTTTTCCCAGTTGGGTTTTCACATCAAATATCTTGTGTTATGATTGTATTGCTTTTGTGGGTGAATGCTTTATTCGCATTTTGGTTTGCATGTGTGATAATCGGTCTGTCTATTAGATTGTTTTACCAGTTTATCTTCAGACTATGTAAGTGTTTAAGTATAGAGATTTTTGGCATACTAATTCACCCCCCTCTTAGTATTCATCAATTGGTATCAGAGCCTACCTTTCTATAAGTTTAACCACTTGGAAAGAGATATGGGGGAATACACCTTGAGGGAACTTACTCAATGGCTCACTCAATCTGAGCAAGCCTATGATGATCTTATGGTCAAATACAAGGCATCTCAAGCAAAAAGGAGAGAACATGCAGAAAAGATAATGGAGCTATCTGAAAGTAGTTCTAGAGATGAAGCAAATATGGAAGCCATGATTGCAAAAGTAAATAAGCTGAATGATTCAAACTCCAATCTGAGAAAGGAATTGGAAGGACTGACTATCAGGTTTAGTCAAAAGCTTGAGAACCGGAGGAAAGCTGAAGATCGGGTAAAGGACAGAGACCATGAGATCTCCAAGTTGAAACAAGAGATTAGTGCATTGACTACTCACCTTCATGAGAGCAGGATGGAAAAGGAAGACATGCAAGGTGAAATGAACATAGCCATCTCTAAAAGTGCAAGTCTAATGGAGACAAATACTGCTATTTCCAAAGAACTCTCTGAGTCAAAGGAAATACTTGTTAAGTTTAACAAAAGTACTGTCAAGCTAAAGAAAAAGATTGAGTCATCTAGACCGGTAAAGAATACCGATGGTCTTGGTTTCTCTGGACATGAGGAAGGAGAATCCTCAGGAACAAATGTTGAAGCATCAAAGAAGCAACCGACACTCAAAGGAAAAGGTAAGCAAAAATTCAAACCTATTTGCTTTAACTGTCTTAAAGAAGGACACACTGCCAATGTATGTAGGAGCAAAGCCTACAATAATTTTCCATATTTTATCAACAATGTACCTAGATCTAATAAGTTCAATGGACATTGTTATGCATGCAACAAGTTTGGGCATAGAGCATCTGAATGTAGGTCTGTCATGAACAATACCGGAAGATATCCTCAGAGGACCCAAGGAGTTGGTCCAGAATCTTTTGTAAATCGGAACCCTAACCAGTTCAATGCCTACAATTATCAGTCAAGCAACAATGGTTATCAACCAACAACCGGATGGACAGCAAATTGTTGGATTTGTCATGGACATGGTCACACTGCTACTACATGTAGAAGGAAGAATGGAAATATGAACAATGGACCTTGGAGAGCACCTGGATTGGTTTGCTATCACTACAACAAACTGGGTCACATTGCAAGATTTTGCAGAAGTAGAAAGAGTATATCTGATGATATACCGGTCACTCAGAAAGGAGAAGTTGATGTTGAAAAAGTTCAAGTGGACATGAACAAAACCTGGAGAAAGAAACCAACAATGTTGGAAGAGGAACTGGTTTCTGCACCTAGTGTGGAAATATCGGAACCAGTAAACTAAGCTCCAAAGAGGCTTAGGGGGAGCAAAGGGAGAAATGATTGTGAACCCCCAGTTACATTGGTAAAAGACCTTAACCAGTATGTAATACCTGTCGCTTGGTAGAAGACCAGAAATGGTAAAAGAGGAAAATTAGGGTTTACGCCCTAATAGAGGAGCATTAATGGCAGTAGGTGAGAGACATGTATAAAAGCATATTTCAAATCATTTCTCACTATCTATTTTTGAGAGAAGAAAAATTTTCAAGTGCAGAGCGAAGAAAAGGCGATTTGAGCTAAGATTTCAAGAAATTGATAAATCTTGAAGGAGATTCAAATCCAGTTTGCAAGCGGTCGTGGAGAACACAAAGCGGTGATTTGGCGACCGACAGAGAGTGAAGTGAAGCAGAATCAGGAAGCCCTAAATTCGCGTTGTAAAGGTATTTTTCATGTTCTTGAAAATACTCAACAATGGCTTCCGCATCTCATACCAGTTCTAGTACATCCATTGAGTCAGAAAGTTTTATTCAAAGGAAGTACAAATATAATTCCTTATCACAAGTTTCGGCTAGAGTCATAGTTGAAGAAGGAATTTTAGATTATATTCATTGCAAAATAGAAGACCTAGGGTCTTTAGCTATTCACACCCAGTTAGGTTTATTTTGTGGCAAGGACAAAAAGATCAAACTGGAGTTTAGTATCTTAGAGAAGAAGAAACTCCATAATGCAGTATACTTTCTAGAAGATTTTATGGAGGATCATATTAGGATCATTTTGAGAAGAATCCACGGTGACAAGATGTACCTGGAGAGGATGCATGATATCATGCCTCAGGCAATTCATGCAGTCACCAGTTTTTGCAACACAGGGGAAGTGCCAGCCCTAAGAATGGTAAGCAAAACCGAAATGGCCAAGCTCACCGGTTCAACAAGTGACTCACGGGGTATGACAGTTAATCCTATCAAGGATGATCTGGTGAAATACGCCTGCATGGTGATAGGCTACAGAACATTTTCAGCCAGCAGGATTAATTATGTATCTACTGCAGCGGTAAATGCTGCTTACCAGATGATTAAAGAGGATGCATCTTTTGACTTATGCACCGATATGCAGAGGCAACTCCTGTTGAATCTAAAGGCGATCAAATAGGACAATGCACTGAGGTTTAAGTTTGGATAACTACTGATAGGGTTGTTCTTCTATTTCCAAGGCTACTTTCCTAGAGTAGGAGATGTCTAGTGGTCTCCTGACCAACCGGTAACCAAGCAGATCAAGGAAAGCATACAAGCCATTGGAACCTGTTACCCTGAAGTACTGAACAAATATTTTGATGAGTTCAGAAGAAAGATGAGTCAAAGGGTAAGGATCTCAGGTGATATAGTAAAGAAATACGAAGATGACATCTATTTCACCATTCAGGTGGACAAATGCTTAATGGAGGTTGTTGAGCCTAGAATGGAGGAAGTGGAGCCAATGGGCTATGAAGTTATGTATGATATGTTGGAAGGGTATGCCTCAACCCTTATTGCCTCGCCTCTTGATCCAAAGGCTAAAAGGATCGGAACATACTTGGAGAGGATTGCACCGGCTGAAGAACCTTCGGTTAAGAAAGGAAAAGAACCAGCAGCAAAGAAAGCCAAAGCGGTGCCTGCAGCATCGGCACCGGCTACCACTACAACTCCAAGAGTGACCAAGCGGTCACCTACAAAGAAGCAACCGGAGGTAACACCGGTGAAAGTCTTTGAAAGAAAAAGGAAGATGAAGACAAATGAACCAGACTCTGAAGAAATCAAGTCTGATGAAAAGCCAAAGAAGGCCAGACAGACAAAGAAAATGAAGAAGAATGAACCGGCAGCATCTGCACCAGTAAATATTGATATCTCCTCATACAAACCTTTGACATATTTTCAAAGGACAGTTAAGAATATTAGGAGAAAATTACTTCATGATTTGGTAGATTATTATGATGATTTTAGTGATGAGGAAAAGGAAGAAGTATTACAAGAAATCATCATTTATTTGTGTAAAAATGACCGGTCACCATCGAAGATTAAATCTCAAACACCGGATTCTTTATTTAAAGCATTAGATAATAAATGGCGCATTGCCATTGAAAAAGAATAGGAGATTAGGGAGAAAGTCTTTGCACAGTACTTTCCTGACCTCTCAAATTCAGAATTGTTTGATGTGTTGGACCAAAATAAAGGACTCTTCTTCACAAGGAGAAGAAGACTCTGGCTGTTGGAAGGAAGAGTTGATGATGTTGAAAAAGACACTCATAAGGATATGAATCATTCTATTCAAGCTCACAAAGCACAAATGGTCAACCGGCAAGCAGAAACAAAACCGGTCATATCCAAACCGGATGAAGTTTTTGATGAAGAAGGAAACCCAGTTGAAGAACCAATCGACACTATTGATGTTCATTCCCTGGATGTAGAAGATGTCACTCAGGACATACCTTCTGAAGGAATAGAATAGGGGCAACAAGCCGAATAGGGTGGTGAGCAAGCTAAGGACACATAGGAAGTGGCTAAAGAAGAGGAAGAGAAGAAGAAGAGGGATGAAGATGAGAAAAAGAGAAAAGAGGAAGAGAAGAGAAAAGAGGAAGAGGAGAAACAAAAAGATGAAGAGAAGAAGAAAGAAGAAGAGGACAATGAAGAAAAGAGGAAGAAAAGAAGAAGAAGGAAGAGGAAGAAAAGAAGAAGAAGGAAGAGGAAGAAAAGAAAAAGATGGAAGAGGAAGAAGAGAAGAAGAAGGAAGAGAAAAGGAAAGAAGAAGATAGGAAAAAGAAAGAAGAGGAAGACAGGGAACAAGAATAGAAGAAAGAAGCAGCGAAAAGGAAGAAGGCAGAAGCAGACAAGGCAGAAAAAGCAATGGAGAGCACATAGATGGAGACTCCAAAGGCAATCGGGAGTCAAGCCAAAGTGGCTGATATCTCCAATCCTATCAATCTCCAATCTGCAAGTGAGTCAGAGCTTATGCAAAGCATCAAGGTTGCTCAAGAGCGCCTTGAGATCATTCGTAGGAAAAAGGAATAGGACATAATTCAGGCGGTTGTAGACACCCTTACTGGTTTAATCCCTGGTACCAATCTTCCTAACACTGAATCATCACTAGCATAGCTCAAACTGCTATGTACTGTAGTGGATGATCAGGTGCAGAGCCTGGAAGAAGCAGCTGAGGCAAATGTCAAGAAAGAGCACCAAAAGGCTCTTAACATTGCTCTGGTGAAAAAGATGAATGAGCTTCAGTCTGAACTGTTGAAAGACCAAAAGGACATAAGGAATTCCTTGGATGAGGGAAACTTGCTACTAAGCAAAATCTATCAACCTCATCTATTCTGTGATGATGTGCTAGCCAAGAAGCAAAAGCTTCAAACGGACTTACAGTCCTACTT
Source organism: Cryptomeria japonica (assembly GCF_030272615.1). Classification (NCBI taxonomy): domain Eukaryota; kingdom Viridiplantae; phylum Streptophyta; class Pinopsida; order Cupressales; family Cupressaceae; genus Cryptomeria; species Cryptomeria japonica. Next base: position 435,235,711 of record NC_081406.1, read on the forward strand.
GGGCACATTTAAGACACCTTATGATTCCTTTGCAACATATGGGCAAACCGTTCACCGGTTCCAGATCCAGTTAGCCAAAATGGAGCAAGAGATCATTACATGATCTAAAGATTTGTAGGAGCTACAACTAGTTTTACTTTCAGGTCTACAAATTCTTCAGAAGTGTTATTTGAACCTGGATGCCTTGACAGTCACGTAGGAGCTGAGCACAGTTGATGCCATGGAGGAACAGGTATACCAGATGCAAACAGAAAAAGAAGTGGCCACCTCCCTACTTGAGTCCTGGTCTCTATCCATGAAACAATTTTTGCAGGACTATAAATTGGTTTTTGACAAGTATTATTCATTGTTGTCATAAAAAATTTATTTTTATCAAATGGAAACTGGGTTATTCAGTGGTACTTTGTCATTGTTGGCAAAGGGGGAGAAGTATCTGGTTTTGGTTTTAAAATTTTGATCTTCTGATATAGGGGGAGAAGTACTCTATCTATTTTGAAGACAAATAGGGAGAAGCATCTGATTTTAAAATTTTTATATATGTTTTTGATATATGATATGTGCTCTGATATCTCAATGTTTATGCTCTGTATGCAAAATTGCTATACATTGTGTTGATTAAGGGATAGTGTATATGCTTAAGGGGAGCAATTTTGTTAATGGCATGTTTTTTTTGTAAAACACTTAGATGTCAAAATTTTATTTTCCTAAGTGTTTCCATCAATGCCAAAAGGGGAGATTGTTGGCATTTTTTATGTTTATGTTGTGATTGTCATTGATGGACACACACTTGTATTGAGATCCCCTTTATATGTATGAGCTAGAGCTCAACCGGTATTTGTTCCAACTGGTATGTTGTATTCTAGTCTTTAGACTATTGGTGATTTTGCAAAATGTGTTTCCCGGTCTGAAGCGGCATGTTGACCCCAAGTGGTTCGTAGATCTCAACCGGTACAAGGGAGAAAACTGGCATAACACATTCTTACCAGTCTTCAGTTTTGTCACACCGGCAACCGGTATTTTGTATGAACCGGTAATACTCTGTGATGAGGTACCAACCGGCAACCCACCGATTGATTAACAGTGTCGACACACTGACGGTGCTTTTTGTGTCATGTTACTGAGTATGGCTAGATTCATTGAACCTAGGAAATTGTAATGTAATCCTATTGGACCAACATGAAATCAAATTCCTTTAAAAGGACATCATGTCTAGGGTTTTGGGTTGTTGTTGTTGTTGCTGAAAGGGTTTATGTTGTGGCTAGGGTTTAAGGTGATTGTTGAGTTATTGTAAGAGTGATCTTATCTAAGAAGATCGAGTTGTAAATAGAAAGAGATAGAGAAGACTGAAGTAATGCTGAAATACATTAAGCAGTGAGCTTTACTAGATCTAACCAAGCAGTTTGTGCTATTAGATAGATCAAACACTTGTTGACTACTCACATCTTCGACAAGTCTGTAGCCCTTAACCGGGTAGGCCCAAAAGCCTTTGTAAAATCCTCTAACAAGGTAGTCTTTAATCGGACTTATCTCCTAATAGAGATTGAGATTCCTAACAGGATCTGTTCTAGTGAAGAACATTGTAAGACCTTAACCGGTCTAGTTTCTATTCTGCAGATAGTGACTTGTGAGTTCCATCTCACCGTGGTTTTTCCCAGTTGGGTTTCCATGTCAAATATCTTGTGTTATGATTGTATTGCTTTTGTGGGTGAATGCTTTATTCGCATTTTGGTTTGCATGTGTGATAACCGGTCTGTCTGTTAGACTGTTTTACCAGTTTATCTTCAGACTGTGTAAGTGTTTAAGTACAGCGATTTTTGGCATACTAATTCACCCCCCCCTCTTAGTATTCATCATCGTTACCATGCTAACTCATCACACAAAGTCACTGGTTGAGCCACATAGGCTTGAAGCACTTCAACCAGAAACCCTGAAGTTGAGACTACCAACCAGTAGTCATACAACGCTTCCAAGTGTCGGTTCACCTTGAACAAACACACCACTTCACTTTGATACAAATGTCGATTCATAGTGTTATGCCGGTTCTCACATATGTCAGTTCTCACCTCTTCAGCATATTGACATCAATGACAACATACAATGTCATTATGTTCTCATACCGGTTCACATAATGCCAACATATATAGCTTCACTTTATAATTAGCAAGCAAGAATTGGACCTTGAGTTTGGACACCATCCTGTCCCAAGAATGAATCATACTCTTTCCCATCTTCACCCTTTCACCTTGAGTATAGTTCCACTAGGTTAAGGTAGTGTCCTTTAATTTATTCTTTGAAAACTTCACTTTCTTCTCCTTAGCCACTTCCTTGTATTCAAAATAATTATTCAGGGCATCTATCCAATCTACAAGTTCCTCAGCATTCATCTTCCCACTATAGGTAGGAATCTCCATCTTTTCTTCAGAAGAGTCTTTGCCTATTATCATGAGGGCTTCAATGAATGGTCTTTGATCAGCAGGTATCTCTGGCTCCTACCTTCGAGGTTCTTCTTCTTCATCCTCTTTTTCCCCTTCTTCATGAGTCTCCTCACTTGGCCCTTTTCCTTTCTTCATTACCTTTAGTTTAGCCTTGAGTGCCTCCTTGACCCTGGTCTTGATCATCTCTTCCATCTCTTGGAATTTTTTATCCACATCTATGGACATTCCCTTTGGAGGAATTATGCTAGCCTCTACTTGACTCTCTTCTTCTCACATACACCAAAATTTGTCCTCTCAATGATTAGATTTTTTATGATACCAATACAATGCAGAGCCCCAAGGAACAAAGGCTTCTCACACAAACTCAATCCACTAGACCCTCAACTAAGGTCTCAACATTCTCAAGGATTCTTGGACAATCCTGACAGCAACATGAAAGGACTCCTCTACACTTCCCTTTTCTCAATGGGACCCCACTATATCCATGAACAGCTCATGGAGATACAACTTCTCACATCAAGTCTATTCTTGACACTAACTCTCTTGTAGCCACCTATGGCTAACTTGGATTACAAAACATCCACCATTGTAGAGGAGGTATCAACCCTATATAACCTATTGTGCAACCTTAGGGACATTTATTATAACCAAGGCAACACCCTTTTTTTGTACAAGTGCAATCAAGGTGACTGCCCTCTACAAGACGCCTATTCCTAGTAGCCATGTTTTGAAATTTTAAGGCAAAACTTGGAAAACCTTCTAATAGTACCACATACTCTTGGAAATTTTTTATGCCTTCTTTGATGACACAAAACTCTTCCAAAACTTATAACCCAACCCTTGCATTAACTGGGTCAAACGCTACTGCTACAGGAGGCCTAATAATTTTATAAAGCAACCACACACCAATGGCTTGATCCAATGACACCAATGGATGAAAAAGGTTTGCACATATCCCAAAATACCAAATCCAAAGTCATATAGGGTCCAGCACACTTAGTTTTACCTCTTCATAATTTTTAGCAGTCAAAATTGGCTTGTCACATGAGGATACCTAGCCTAGGGCTTGATCCCAAACTCCACTAGCTCAATGGCCCACTCAAAAACCTTAATAATCTTAAATTATATTGTTCCCCCTACCATTCCTCATATTTTGAGCCAATTTTTCTTGAGGAATGTGAGGTTAAGAGTACATTTCCTTAGAAACCCTGGTTTTGAAGGGTTTTCATAACGCCTATCACCAAAATGCAGATATCTCGCTTGTTATTATGTCTTTTCCTGCCAAATAAAAACCAAAAGAACATCAACACAAGTTCCTACTCAAATAAATGGTTTATTCTGCACATGGAGCCCATACAATAACCATACAAGAAATTGTTACATCAAATTTATAGAAATTTCTAAGTGTTTACTAAAATCTTATCACTGTCTTACATCCAAACTTCATCATCATCATTCTTCTCAACCTCCAAGGATTTAAACAAGGTTTCTCCAACCTCCTCAACTAAATCCAACTAAATTTTGAATTAGGTAGTCGTTGGAGAGATATTAGTTACAAAGTCACAACAAATTGACAACAAAGTTGTCATCAAATTTGACAACTTTGCACAAACTTCACAATCTATGACTTTTCCCTTATGTAACCTATTAGGACACATCACAAACCTTACAAATAGGCCACATAGAATCCAAAATACATTTCTTTCCTCATTTAGGCATGTTGGATGTAATTTGACCATGGTTGACCAAATAGATCCTAGGAAGTTCACACTATAAAAAATGGTATCAAAGCCTTACATGGCTAATCAAAACAAAATAAATGGTCTTGAAAGAGCCTATAAACACTTCTAAGAGCCTTCATTACTCAAGTAGTCTTCAAAAAATTTAAGGTGCTCCCGCACCACTTGGATAATGAGTTAAGATACGATCCCATTAGGATTGGATTTCAAAAATATTTCCATCATCTCTTGATTGTAAGAATCCTCTATAGAGGGTTGCACACGCGGAGAAAGCTCAGGTTGGTCAACGAGTTGTTCTTCTTCTTATGGATCTTGGTCAAAGATGTGTCTAGTCTCAGGCATTTCATTGCCTTTGGTGGCCATTTTTAATTTTTGTGAGTGAGTCAAGACCATACATTGGTAACCTCAAAGATGGAAGATGAAAAGGATTATGGAATAGGTCAGATCTAGGGAGAAAGAGTGACGAAAATGACTTAGCAAGTTTTTGATTGGATGAAAACTTATTTGGATGGTCCTGGAATAGGATGAAATGGATTGTATGATATCGTAGCCCTTGGATTAAGACCTAGATAGAATAGGGGCCACAAAGAAAGGTAACAACCAAGCTAGGCCAAACTCAAACCTTAGGTTAAGCTCAATCAAGCCCTCTTGTACTTAGGATAGACTTCATTCCTAAGAAAAATTAGGCAAAGGATTAAGGGTTTTGATCAACCCAAATGATTAGGATAAATTAAGAAATATACTTAAGGTATATTTTTTCTCAAGCACAAGGATAATTATGGATTTGATTAATGATAAAAGGTCTAATTCAGACTTTTTCAAAGAGGTGATTGAATGATTGATTGAGATTGAAAATAGAGGATTGATTGATTTGTGTGTTATGTCCTTAGAGGTGAAATATGTGAGTGATTACGGATGAAAAGATAGATTGAAAGAAAAAAATGGAAGGAAATGAAGGTTACCTTAGATAGGTAGATGACTCAATAAGTTATTTTCAGGTAGGGAAAGTTGGACAACAGGATGCGACCACTCCTATTTATGCTTTGGTATAAACCTGATCTTTGATGGAAAGTTTGGATTCTCAAAGGTTCCTCATCAAACTCAATTTTTGTAACCATGTAGGTAATTGTGGAAACAATTCAAGAAGTTTCAATGTTTCAACAAGAGCTTGCAGTTGATGTACAAAAAATTGTCACTTGAGGATTTGTTTATAGCTAGGTTTATTCTTCTTCACTTGGCAGTAAATGGACCTTTCAGGATGTTTGAGAGATTTTTTTTAATGGTGCATGAGTGAAATTGGTCAAATATTGGGGAGGATGGAATGTGACTACTATTTTCAAGAGAAATAAAACAATGCCAAGCACATTGGCCAAGGATAATGTTTTATAATAAGTGTGAAAGTGAGGGGGGCTAGATTATCCCAAACAAAATTACTTTTTTGCATAACAAAGACACTTGAAAACATACAACTTAGGCTAGAAAATGGAAACCATTCAATGGGGCCTCTTTCTATATAGAAATACCTCAAACAAGCAGACGGCTAGAGATTCTGGTAGCACTAGATCCACTCCACAATAGTCACTTCTCAAGCATACCAAATTCCCTTACCCCAAAGATCTGAAGATATTTTAACCAAGGAATTCCTATCTCATCTTGAATGGGTACATGAGAGGTGTATATGGGGTACGATCCGCACTCCCTGAACCATCAAATGTGGGATTTGGGCTACTAGGACAAGGTTCTTAGTAATTTTTTGATGAATCCAGTCCAACAATGAATTTGGGAAGCAAGCCACTTAAGACTCTAACTAAGACTATCAATGCAGAGAAGGCCTCCACATACGTAGAATTCACTTAGAACTCCGGCTATTTTAACAAGATTTGTGTATAGAGGCTCAAAATACATCACTTAAGATTAAGCTAGGAGATTCAATATCCCTGATGTGTCCCAATTCGAGATACCCTTGTGGGGTGATGAAATCCCCACTCAAAGATACCCCTCAACAACTAAAAGAAAAGGCGAATGTTGTCAATCATCTTTCTCTTCATGCAAGCTCCATGAAGGAGAGGGGAGAGGATAATGTTGGCATTATGTTGTATTTGGTTAAGTATTGTCATTTATGTCAACACTATATCCCAGTTGGAGACTATCCCAGTTAGATCTATCCCAGTTAGTCTTGGTGATCTGTTTGGTTTTGGTTGTGTTTTTTATCCGGTATGATCAGACCACTGGAATTGGTTTTGGATGCTTATTTTGATGGTTATATTCCTGCTATATTCTAGTGGTTTCATGATTTGGTTATCACTTTTGGTACCCGATTAGCTTTTAGCTTTACTGGCTTGCCTAGCGTTCCTAGTTAGCTTTATCGGTATGCATTTTTTGGTGACTTCATCAGTGGATTTTGGGTTTGGCTTATGGAATCAGTTTCTATCATGTTGTTGGTGCTTCTTTATCATATCCCAAGTGTTTGTTTACATTGCATTGGATGGTGTGTTATTATGGTGGTCCTATTTGGATCCGGTTAAACTTTCACTGAGGATTTCCATCGGCAAGTGAAGCGTGTTGGATTTTGGTCTTAGTGGAATTCCTGATAGATATAATTGTTTGGTTACTTGATTTAGGACCATGCTATGTAATGTAAATCATAATATTGGTCTGGTGGTATTGTGTGATGTAATTTTTATAATTATGGGTTTATGGGTTTAGGGTTTAGCCGACCTTGTCAACAAGGTTGATGATCTGTATTTATAGGTGACTTATTCATGTAATTTGTATGATTGATGGTTTTGGGTGGTTAAGTTTGCATTATCAAAGAAAGGATTATGTGCAAATAAAGTCATATCATTTCAGCGAAGGTTGGAGAGGTTTTGTATTGCAGAGCAAACATCAGTGCTTAACTAGAATTGTATCAGGCATTTGTAGATGCTACTTTCACAGTTCATCGATTTTCAAATAGTAGTTTGATGATTATGTAAGTCAATATGACTTCCCTTTGTGATGAGCAATGTGCTCTAGGCTATTGGCCTTTTTGCAAGTTCAGACCCCATTGTAATTATTCATTTTATTGTGCATAGGGTTTCCCACCGTGGTTTTTCTCTTTCCAGGTTTTCCATATCAAAATATTGGTGTTATGTGTGTTGTGCTTTTATGTCATAATATTCATTGTGTTGTTCTCTGGTTTAAGGTTTATAATTGAATTGATTGATGATATTGTTAGTAAACTGATTCACCCCCCCTCTTAGTTTACTCCCCATATCAGCACATTCTAACAGATAATAGATGTGATGGTGGGTCCACCCTACAAAATGTACAAGTGCACAAGACATGGAAAACATTGATTTTTTTAGTGTGATCTAAAACATTGATGAAAAAGAACACACACAATCATACCCAGAAACAATAGCTATCTACAATGTTATCTATTATAAATTCAATGAAAGCAAACTAAACTAGTGTAATAATCTTTGACAAACGGGCTGCAAAGACCAATGTTAGTAGTTTGATAAATAGTCTTGACCAATGAAAAAACATATGAAACCCAAATCTAATTAGTAGCACAAAAAATGTATATACCTCGATGTAGACGCTAAAGTACGGGCACAGACACCAATGTATGCACAAACGTTGATTTAAGGCCCAAACCTAGAAAGTAGAGATAGAATGTGGTTTGAAAAGAGGATGGAAATGTATACCTACAGAGATGCCAAAAAGTCTCAAAATAGACATTACCGTCTGTGTAGAAACTAAAGTAGGTGTCCTACGGAAAATGTTAGCCGAGAAAATTTAAAATTTAAAATTTAAAAATCAAGAAAACAGTTAGGCAGAGACACCATTCTACAACACAAATGTCGACATCTGTGTAGATGCCAAAGCACTAAATCCTAAAAAATATTATCTAATTAGCCTAAAAATTCTAAATTTACTATTAAAAATTTGAATGTTTCAAAAATAAAAATACTAATCTAAGTGTTTTTGTGATTTTTAACCTTATATTGTGATTTTTTGTATTTTATAATTGATTAAAAGCGAACTAATATAAAAAATAAGCAAACTCAAAAAAAAGGAGATGTCGATTGAGTTGTGCGTAGATGTCGATCTGTGAACCTGCAAGAAACGATCAATGGGAAAATTCAAATTTTGAACAAAGACATCGTGTAATGCCCCTACCCTAGTCGGACTTGTAAAACCCGTTTGACCTTGATTGACTTCCTATGTGGCATTCTTGAATGGTAGGTTAACCGTGATGCAATGTGTAGTTTAGATGATATAAATAATCATGCATACCTATTATTGTGCTTTGGCATTGATTCTTGTGTAAATGTAATTGGTTCCTAACTCTTGTGATAAATCTCGAGCTAACGCCTTCATTTAAATATGTATATGTATATGTATGCTTGCATGAATTCATGGGTGCAGGAGATTGCAGGTACAACACCGCCTAGGGCGAGGTTCATCTCCTTTGGCAATTGTAGGGTTGAGTATACCTCCTCCACCTTCAGAATTCGGAATTGGGGGTCATAAAACTCTCATCTTGCCTTAGCCATGGTCAAGTGAGCATCGTGTGTGGTTCATGGGGCTTTCTTTTCGTTGGGTTGCGTGTCGTGTGGTTTGGTGGACTTCCTCGATTTGCATGCCTAGCGTGGGGTAAGTGGAGTTTGTTATCCCAAATATTCAATTCAATTAATGTGTGGATGTGTGCATTTGTAATTTAGAAATTTAAAATAGGTAGTTTTCTTTTATACGATTAATCGTTAATTTAAAGAGATTGCTTTAATTATTATTGTAGCAAGCTTAAGGTATTTAACTTCGATTAGTGTGCTCATTTACGCATTTGTAGTTGAGAAATTAGAATAAATAAGACTCTTGCATTAGATTAGTCATTTATTTAAAAAGGTCGCTTTATTATGTTATAGCGAGTCAATTTAATAGTTAAATTTAATAATAACGAATTTAATGAGCTATGCGTTTTAGAAAGGAAAGATTTAAAGTCATTTGAGAAATAGAAATAAATTAATCATTTTCACATGTTGGAAGAGAAAGGGTAAATTTTATTATTTAAAAGGAAATTATTCTTTTTACTTGCAAATTGATATAGTATAAAGGATTGATTTTTGAGATTTAAATTAATTTAAATATCTCACCCTTGTTAACAGTTCAAAATATAAATGTAGGCCTAAATTGATATTGAGAGATTAAAATTAGAATTAAATAAGAAATAGAAGCATGTTAATTTTAATTAGAATAAAACAAGTTAGATTTATTGAGCAGTGGAAAATAATGGTTTCCATTTTCATGTTTCTTTTATTTTAAAAATAAAAATGCCTAAATTCGAAATTGAAAATTAGGGCAAAAATAGGGTTTCTCATTTAACCTAGTTTTGAAATGTTTTTGGGGGGTTCTTTCTAGAGGGAGGATTTTGTTGGAAAAAAATGGAGATGGGGGAAATTTTGGAAAAAAGGGGGGGATTTGCTTGGAGTTGCAGGTGGAGCTCTTCGTCAAAAATCTCTTCCCGGAATGCGTTTGGAGGTAGGATTCCAATCTACCCTTTTGTTTAATGTTATGCTCTCCATGAAATGCTGGAAAAATAGAAAGGAATGCTACCCATGAGTGTTCTTAAGATTTAGTTTTCAGTTTTGTTGAAGGCTTGGTTGTTCTTGGTTTAAGATTGACCATGGTTTCTTGGGCTTTTTGGAAAGAAGAAAAAAAAAAAATATTCCTCAAATCTATTGCTTAAATAATCTGGAAAATATTTGTGGCTGTGGGAAAATAGGGGTATGAGGATTTATGTGAGTTAGTTATTTCATTTTGTGTTTACTTTAAAAAAAAATAATAATAAAGTAAAATTTGGTTTGGGACGAAACTAGACTGAGTAGAAAAAAATTTATACCAAAAAAAAAATAAACAAAAAAAATATATATTTTTGGGGGTTAGGGTTTGGCGGGCGGAGGAGCTGAAGCTCGGCTAGCGCCGCCGCCCCCTCCCCCATTTCTCCCCCACGCCGTGGCCCGCAGGGAATCCCCTACGTCCACAGTGGCCGCAGGGAACCCTGCGTTCACTATGGCCGCAGGGTAAAACCTGCGACCACAGTGGCCGCAGGGAAGCCCTGCGTGCACTATGGCCGCAGGGAAACCCTATGCCACAGCAGGGCCGCGCGGGAGCTGCGGACTTTCGCCACTTCCGTGTTGGAAGGTGGGGCCCGCAGTGTCCCTTCCTTTTATTAATTATTTTTTTTAGTTTTTAGTCTACTTTAGTTTTAAACTTCTTTTTATTATTTAAAAATAAAAATAAAATAAAATAATAGAATACAATAAAATATACTTTGGGTAATATTTTGTATTATAAAAAAAAAAAGAGTTGAGATTTTTATTTTAGTAAATAATGTGTTTTGTTTTAAAAAAAAAGGGGGGATAAATGTATATATTATCATCTACATATATAGATTTTTGGGCTTTAATATAGCAATGACTTTCATTGTATTTTTAAATCGAATGATAATTGACTATATGAAAATGAGTAGATTGAATGGGGGTAATGGTCTTTAATTTTTAAATGTATGCAATAGAGGCTTAATTTAGCTCGGAAACGATTTTTCCATTTCTCCATTCACTCTTAATGTATTTTGCTCTTGTAGTGAGAGGGTTGTTTTTTTTGTATCGTTATCAAGGGGTCAGATTATTGTTGTAAAACTAACTTGTCATTAGTGCTTATCTAAGATTTAATTAATCTGCCTAGGTGCTTAAGTCAACTTAGGAAAATTTTGTAATTACCCGTTAACGCTAGAGTAGGGCCTATAATTTTGGAAATCGATGTGTCTGTTATAGTAGCACGTCTTGCTAGGTTTGTGTTTGGACCCTGTCATCTGGTTATTTGTGTTGGTCATAGCCGATTACGCCCCTAGTCAGAGTATTGTCAGTCATTTGAACTCGTAATTGCCTTGATGTGTTCAGTTGGATCCGCTTCAAAAGGGATCATTATGTAAATTCCGACCGAGGTGTCTGTTGTATATTGATTGTATTCGCCTAAGTGGCAAAGATGTAAAAGACTTATAAATTATGTATTCCTAACGATATAATACCAAAGGGGTCTTGCAGTTGAGCAGACCCAGAGATGTAGCCCTTTAGGGGTGAACTCCAAGATCATATCGGTGTTATGCGATGTTTTAGCTTCCTTCGTTTCATGCTTTGAGTTATCATATATGGTTGTTATCTTGTAAAGTGTATGATGGGAAATTAACGAATTTAAATCTAAGTGCATAAAATTATTCATCTTGACAAATGTAGTAATCAGGTTCATGAAAGATTGTAATTAAGATTATGGAAAAGTATTTTGAAATTGTGAATTAAAAGTAGTATCAGTGGAAAGAATCTTGTTGGGTTACATTATTGGATTAACTTGTTATTAAGCATATAAATGGAACGAATGTGAATTGGAAAACAAAGTTAGAATTAATGTTATAATTCCTAGATTGAAATCTAATGGATGAACATCATGTATTTATTTACTTTTTATCCTCTTAAATGAGTATCGCCATGTTAATCATACTTCACTATATTGGATAAATTTGTTTAGTTATTTATGTTTTAATCTTAACAAATAAACCTTACCAAAATTAACTTGAAAATTGGAAGTACTCAACTATTTATCCATAATTATAACCCTAATAAAAGAATCTCTTATGATTGCTAAAATTGAACTAAATGGGAAGTATTCATATAGTTGTTTATATCTTAATCTTGGTAAATGTACCCTTTCATATTAACTTCATTTACTAAAAAGAGTGGCATGCAATAAGATAGTTATACCCTAATCCTAATGGGAGGATGTCACTATGAACTTACATTTTTAGTCCTCAAAGATTGAATATCATCGTGCTGACTAAATTTTAATTAAAGGGATGAACTCATGTGGCCCTAGTACATCTTCACCTTAATGAATTGAGCACCATCTATTAGCATTAATTTAACTCCAATGAAAGAACGCTATGGCTAATTACATTTTATCCTCCATAAAAGAACTATGACTCATTAGTTGGTTACGTTTGAAATCAAATGAGGGAACCTCACTCTATTAATGGAAGTTTAATCCTTAATGAACGAATCTCATCTTATTAGCCATACTTTAAATATTTAAGAAAGATATCAAATGTGGGTGGTTATCTTAAAACCAATGAATGAACTTCGTTATATATATCACATCGAACCTTATGGGAGGCCTCTTAAATTAAATAGGTGTTAATGTGCTTTGAGTAAATAACCTCACGATGGCCTCCTAACCACCCAAAGTAAATGTACGCTTCCTAAAATTCTAAGACGTCAATTCATTGAACATATATATAATCATGTCTTATGCATTATCTCACAATTAAGATATCCAGATTAATGGATCAATTGACGCAAGTTGAGTTAGGTGTTAGGTTATGTAATCGCGTTGGGAAACTCCTTAGGATCATTTAGTCGTCCGCTGTGCTATCTAAGTTTCAGATAACTCCAAATTATCTTCATGTTGTAACTTTTCATTAACGCTCTTAATTATTATTTAAAAAAAAAAATATTCACACTCTATTTGAGTGTTTTTAACTTAAACCCTTAGGGGTTTCCTGGCGGGGCATTACACATCGTTCTAGCACAGGGTAGATGTCGCAGTAGTCTAAAAAGACACCGAAGTGTATTTTCGAACGTCGATCCCCTACACTTGTGAGAAAATGATTAAAAACCACACAAAAAAAAGGGTTATTTTCTAAGGACGTGAGTCCCACCAGGCATGCCAAAATGGAGACAAGCAAAGGTGTTAGATGATTCAAGTGCATACAATAAATATAAAAAACACAAAACAACTCAATTGCATGCAAATGAAATGTTTATACCTTCTCTTCTCCTTCGGATTGAACCTTTGGTGAAGCAAGGAATGTGCCCCTTCCTCACTTGATTGGATTGGGATGTGGATTGATCTACACTACACAACAACAAAGGATCTTGATAGATAGATGGGATGAATTTGGCAGCATAAGGGTGCTATGGATGATTCTAAACCCTATTTTGACAACATGAACTTGCATAAAGATGAGATGAATTATGAAGGGAGGATACTCCAGTTTATAGATTGGAGGAGGTCCAAATAAAGGGCCAAGATTGATTTGGAATGAAGGGATAGGATTGAAAGAAGGTGGGAGAGGATTGAGAGGACAAGGCGTGGGGTTCAAGATATTTTCCATAAAGGCATTTCTTGTCTCCACATCCCATGAGGTACATGGGGAAGAGATCCCCAAGTACATTGGGAAAAGAGAAAGGAATATAAAACTCTTTAAGGAATGAGGAAAGGAATTAAAAATTCTAAGAATAAAGAATCTAAAGGAAAAATGAATTAAAAATTCCTTCGGAAGAGAGGGCATGAGGATGTGCAAAGGATTTGAAACCCTTTGACATCACCAAAGTGGGTGCATTTAAGTTTTGTAAGGTGAGAGGGGAAATCCATTTATGACAGAGAGTTGACTTGCTCCTAATCTTGGGGATTAGAAATGTTCAAATGATTAAAAGAGGTGATTAGGTGGGTTAATGAGATATTAGGATACAAGTGGGAAAGTTTGGAGGATGTGACATGAGGAGAGAGAATGAGTGAAGGAATATAAAATTGAGGGATAATGATAAGCATTGTTGTAGAGGAATTAATTAGGCTAAATTAAGATTAGAAAAAGTAATTTGTAGGAATCACTTCAGTTAGGTTAATTAATTAGAATGAATTAACTAAGGGGTCTTATAAGAAATTATTATTATAAATGACTATAGAATAATGAGAAAATAATTAATTTATTGATAAATTAACTACAGGACTATAGTGATAAATTTAATTAAATTTGATTTAATTAATTTTAAGAACATGAGTAAACATAATTAAATTAATTAATTATGTAGAAAGGCTTAAATTAATTTAGACATCTACACACTGGATTGACATTAATGACAACCAAACATATATTGCTAACAATCTCCTCTTTTTTCATTGATGGAAAAACACTTATTCTCTATTCTCTACTTTATCTATACATATGTATACCATATCTCTCCCTTAAATAATATCTCTATATTTCTCCCCCTTTGACATTAAGGATAAAGGGTAACAATAAAAAGGTTACCAAAACCTATGCTTCCCAAAAAGAATGTTTCAATTTCATTTCACCTGAAAAAAAAATTATACCTCTCTTTAAGTTCCAGAAGAAAGATCTTCCATGAATTCACAACCATTATAAGGTGTTCACACATATTCTTACTCTCCACCAACAAATCAATAGAATTAGAAAGGGAATCTGACACACAGAGATTCTAGATTCTGCATCAATAAGAAAACCAAAAATATATTTAAATATAGCTTCAGCATCTCCTTTACTCTCCATAAAGTATTCACTGCATCTTCTTGCTATCTTTGGAAGAATATAAGCCCAGACTACAAATAATTTATCTTTTTTCTCTATGCACCATATTTGTCATTGAAAATGTCAAATGATTTACCAAGGGAATCCAACTTAGACTCAATGGAGTCAATTTTAGCTCTGACATTCTCAATAGCAACAAGCCATTCGAGACAATACTTGTATACATTGGCCACTTCTTGAACACATTCTCTCATTTCCTTTATACTTTGTGTTGATGACTGTTTTGACAAACTCACCAACAGTAAGGTAGCCAATGTGAACACTCACCACCTCTCCTGAAAAAGCAATACGTTTTGGGGAACTAATTAATCCAAGGCCTCTATGGTTGGGTCTTGACAGTGATGGGCATCCTCCCAATGGTTGATGTGGTTGTACCTGTTAAGGGGCCTGCTGGTTAAAACTAAATCCCATTAATCGTTATTAACTTCACTTCCTTTTTTTTGTATTTTATGGTTTTAAGATTCTTCTGGAAATAAACTACAAGAGATAAGGAAACAAGAAAATAACAATGGAACTAATTCAATGACAACTTAATGAGCTACTTAATTAGTACCCTGCAACCCAAAAAGATTATCAAATATTATCTAAATCAGCATTCAACAATGGACCTCCAGTAAACCTGCAAAGTCAGCAACCTCATAGACTTATGGAAATAATATCACCACAATAATTGCCTATCATAGTAGTTCTCATACACCACTTATGTACGCAACATGAGTCATAAAGAAATAAATGGAAGATTAGAACACATTGCTAATTTCAAAATAGATATTAATGGATTACATAGAACAAACTCATAGAACATATGCATAGATTGGGCAATCTATAAGCTGCTTCTTGTATTAATTTCAAAGAATGTATAACGAAAATAACTTAAGTTCATACCAATCTACAAAATAATCTAAAATTTCTAAGTGGGCCTCAAATCATCAATTTGTGGACCCTTACAAATGAATCAAACTTCTCAATTTATAGAGTTTTCTACCCTACTTTCTAGGAAATAAACCTAATCTAAATTAAGAACTTAAAACTAGGAGTTGCAGTTAACTTGCAAGTTTTTGCCTCTAGACTCTAGTTAACTACTACGAAATAGAGGTTCAGTGAGCACTATGAAGAGCATGTTGTATGAGCTTGGCTTTTATAGTCATGCAGAATTTTGTTCAAAACTGGAACATGAGTTGGAGTTGTCATTGGAGTGCTAGTGGAGAAGTCATGCAAAATATATTCTCATAAATCCTTCTATATTTAGTAATTGTAGGCTCATCTTCTACTTCTTTTTATAAGATTTATAATTATTAATGATACATGCAACTTCTTCAATAGGAGGATCAACAACATGCTTGATTCTATGTCATGCCCAAACTTTTGGGCACAAACGGAATAATTTTTTATTTTTTTTAACTTAACCTAATAAATCTAAATTTGCTAAATAACGCATTAACAAGTCTTGTCTTAACTAAGTTTAGTTTTCTTTTCAACTAATAGTAATCTTTACAATAGATCAAGTAAGTGAGATGATCTAAGTTAAATGCGGAATATTAATTCTCCAAAGAATTATTATTATCTCATCAAATAATTAGTAATAATAATTTCACTTAAACAAGAGTCTCTAAATAAATTTGCAAGAGATTTTATTAATCACAAATAGCCTATTAATTGCCTAGGGATTAAATTAATTGGCCCTAGCACTTAGCTTTATAAAACCTATTATTTATTTTAACAATAATTATAATTTGTCTAAAATATGACTCTAGGGTTGATTAATCCCATAGTGCAATTGTGCTATAAAATTTTATTATAGTTGGCCAATAAAATTTAACTTCTAAGGCTAACTATTTCCAAAGTATTTTATTTTTTTATTTCCCCAAAAGTTCAAACCCAAAAAGGGTTCTAAAACTAGCTTTTAATTAAAGCCCCAAGAAAAACTCTACTTAATAACAAAAGTAATTTCACTAATTGAATAAATAATCCAATTAAAATCTAAATTTATAAGTCATCTTTATATATGTGACTGCATATATCACTATGTACTATTACTCCTTGAAGTTATATATATATATATATATATATATATATGAATATCTAACTACATATAGGGTTACAAGGAGTTATTAAATAAAAATATAATCATGTTTAAAGTCTATGGGGGGGATGCCCTATTCAAAATTCGAATAGGGTTTCCCCCTTTTTTTTTAATAATAAAATAATAAAACCCCAACCCTTTTTTTTTTTTTTAAAGACATAACCCACACATGTTTTTTTTCTATGAATCCATGTGTGTTTTGCCCTAACCCAAAAGTTGGGTTAGGGCATGTGTGTGTGTGCAGGTTGGTGGAAGAGGCGGTGGCCAAGGAAGGCACAGGGGGTGGCGATTTCACAGAGGGCGGCATTTTAAACCAAGGAGGGCGGAGTTTTTTATCAAGGCATTGGGG
Organism: Cryptomeria japonica; assembly: GCF_030272615.1. Lineage (NCBI taxonomy): Eukaryota > Viridiplantae > Streptophyta > Pinopsida > Cupressales > Cupressaceae > Cryptomeria > Cryptomeria japonica. The sequence goes on from NC_081406.1 coordinate 435,252,743, forward strand.
GGGGCGGCAGAAGTTCTGCCCGCGGGGCCATGCAGCGGTGCCTAGGTGCCACTGCAGGTCGCGATCCGCAGCGGCGCCACAGCGTCTCTGCAGGACGCGGCCCGCAGTGGCGGCCAAGGCTGCCCCTGCGGTTCACGGCCTGCAGCGGCGCCGCGGGTGCCTCTGTGTGCCTCGGCCCATAGTGGCACCTCGGTGCCTCTATGGGTCGTGGCCCACAGGGGTCCCGAGCCGCCCAGACCTCCTGCCGGGGGGTTTCAACACAGCCCCTTTTTTTTTTAAATAAATTTTTAGTTTTTTTTTTTTTTAAAAAAAAAAAATTCAAACACTTATTTTATATATATATATTCAAACACTTATATATATATATATATACATATATATATATATGTATATGTATATGTATATGTATATGTATATGTATTTGTATATGTGTGTGTGTGTGTGTATATATATATATATATATATATATATAGATGCACACACTTAAGCATTCTGTTCTTTTTTTTTTAATCCCGTTATAACATGCAGAAAGTAATAAATTATTAGTAGCATGATAATAAGGGTAATATTTTCATTTTATGTTATGCTAATATTTAGGCTTTCAATTCTATTACATATGAAATATTAAATCCAAACTAATCATTTCCTCTGCTAATTAAATTTGTAAATATTTTTTTCTTCTTTCTTTTAAAAGACACTTAACAGCAAGTTTTCTAAACAAACAGATTTAAAATAATGCATTGTATCTTTCTTTTGACAACTAGTTGCTAACTTTAGAAATAGGGTATAAAATCTAGGTTTTTTGTTTTTTTTTGCAGTAATTAAAATGACAGATTGTAATAAATAAGATATATTTTTTGCTAGTAAATGAAATGACAAAATGTAGTAAATACTAACAACAACTGCTTTAGCCTAGGAAACATTAAAAATCAATTTAGAGGTAGGCATATTAACCCTATTTAACCATTTATTGTATTTGAATCTATCTCAAATAGGCCTAAATGCTTGCTTTTCCCATTTCCAAAATTTCAATTTGCATGAAGGAATAAAATGAACTTTTATATTCCAATATAACAAGAATGCATCAAAACATCATTTTAGTATCTATAGGGACTCAATAAAAGAATATACATTTCATTTTGCAAAAGTAACTTAATAGAAATAAGCACTTCTTAAAAGCATATTTAGAATAGGATGTAGTTATCATTACAAATGGGTATGAAACCCAACTAGTCTCTCTTTTTGAATGAGGACTTGAATATAAAATGGATACATTCTTTTTTTTTCAAAAATAAATACAACATTCAGCTTTCCTTTACATAGCTACAACATAAATACATCGTCTCTTTTCCTAATCTTTTCTTCAACTCAAGTTAAAACCAGTAACTTCTATCTTTCTTTTTCCTTCCCATCCCAAGAAACTTGCAATTATAACATAAGGCTTGACCATGGAGTGCTCACCTCCCAGCCTAGGCTTACTAGAAGCCACCCCTGAGCTTGGAGAACCAAGCACTAGATGGGTTACACACATACAACCACAACAAGCAAGGGATAAACACACAACAAACAATTTTCTCAACCAAGGCTACACTTCACCACAACTTGTGATGATTTTCCAAGGGTGGAAGTGGACCAAATACCATTGGGGAGACTGCAAGCATGGAATATCTCAAGCCACCTCATGGCAACCAAATACAACACAAATACATCCCCACATCCTTATGCCCCCCCAAAGGCATATAAGCCATATCATCTCTCCTTATGACCCCCAAATGCATAAACAAGGCTATGCAGCATGTAGGTCCCGGGGACAACTGAGAGGGGGGGGTGAATTAGTTGTCTAATAAATTTAAACCAAAATCTTATTAACCAACTTAATGCTTAGTACCGGTAAGACATTTAAGTATGTCGGTAAACAATGTTAACAGAAAATTGCTATATCGGTAAGAATTAATGCATGAAACATAAACATAAATTCATCCACAACACATGACACAAATATTTGTACATGGAAACCCTGTAAGGGGAAAGACCACGGTGGGAAACCTTACCCACAATCAGATGATACTACTGCAGATAGTAAGTGCACAAAGAGGGGTCTGCACATGCAGAAAGGCCAACAGCCTAGAGCTCACTGCTCAATCACAGATGGGAGTCACACTGACTACAGTTGGATGGTTAAATCCAATGAGAATGTACTACACAAAATAGCATTTTCATATGCTGGATTCAATATCGGTGTAATGTTGATATGCTTCTACAAAAACCTAGCTTCACCTTCAAATGATGTCTTCGTGTATATCTCTTCTTGATCTCGCATATATCCTTCCTTAAATCTTTTTCGCATTCCCCACTTGATCTTACAAATAAGATCTTACATTTATACCATACCCTAAGACCAATTTTAGTAGGTCGGCTCTACAAGATATTACAATAAAAACATTTTACAAATAATACAATATCTGATGCAATAATCAATTGAACATGTCAGCTTAATGTATTTACAACAATAACAAATCATCTCCATAGCATTCCATGCTAATCTGGAAAAGATAAACCTGCCAGTGTAACCCTAGATAACCTGGACCTATTTGCTGGTAAAAGCAAATATGCAAATAAGAATATGCCAATGATTATTACTTCAAAGAAAAGTGTCCACATGATGTCTTCGATATTACCAAGTGTCTTCCATGTCAATGCAGGTACCGGTGAACATTATATCCTGTCGGTTAACCATATACCAGTGACTGTTTTGAATAGTTTACTGATTGCCGGTGAATGTTGCTGGATCTCCAAAGTAGGTGTATTTAGCAGGTGTTGACATCAATGACAAAACCATACCAAAATACCAACAATCTCCCCCTTTGGCATTGATGGCAACACAAGATGGAAAAACCATCAAAGTGCCAAAATAGAAATGCCAAGTACAAAAATCAACAATCTCCATTTCTCCCCCTGAGAGTAACATGTGTTTATTCAAAGATTTATTTTCAATACCAATCTCTCCTCAAAAAGATGATGCATTTTTCAATATATCTTTCCTTAATGTTTTTCCATATATCTCTCCCCATTTGACATCAAATGCCAAAGTCACAAAAAGTCAAGTTCATACAAAATACCAACCAATTCAATATGCCAACTACTCCCCCTGAGAAGTAGCTTCTTCATCAAATACCGGAATAAAAGATTTTTCCATTTAATTCTGCTAGTTGATGACAATCATCAATTGTCTAACTCTCTACCGGTGGGGATAAGACTCCGAGCTGATCTCTGAGATACTCAAAAGTTTCCTTAGGCAAAGGTTTTGTAAAAATATCTACAAGTTGTTCTTTAGTATTCACATAAACCAGTTTTATTTCCTTTTCTTCAACTTTTTCCCTTAGAAAATTTACTTTGATAGAAACATGTTTTGTTTTAGAATGTAATACTGGATTCTTAGATATATCAATTGCTGCAGTGTTATCACAATATTTAGTAATAGGTTCCTTGCATTTTACCTTTATGTCTTTCAACATTTGCTTAAGCCAAAGTACCTGTGTACAGTTTGTTGCTGTAATGCCCCGCCAGGAAACCCCGAAGGGATTAAGCCATAACACAAGAATAGAGTGCAAATTTTTTTTTTTTAAAGTTACAACACATAAGATGCAACAAGATACCAAAGATTTAGATTGCATAGCGGAAGACTTCAACTAACACCTAGAGAGTTTCCCAACGAGATTACTTAAATTTCATAATTCATTTAACTCACACAATTAATCCATTACGCTGAATATCTTAATAACGAGATAATTCATAATCAGGATAGTTTCTTTCAAAGGACAGAAATATAATCACAGCAAAGATTCATCCATTAAGATCCATTCAAAATCTTCATTCAAGCTTTTCATTTCAAATTACAAACCATACATCTAACAATCTAATACATTAGGATTTCATCAAACATAAGAGATCTTTCCAAGCATATTTAAATTCCTTAACAACAACTGAGTAGATTCCATTACTCTAAGTTACATTCTTTCGCATTCCAACTTATTGCATTTTAGAAGACCATTACATACATACATCTACGATAAATCTCATCTAAACGCTTATGCATTCGATCAACATGGCATTCAAGATAGAATTGAATATAAGCATTTAAAGTTAATTCCAATTATCCACTTAACCATCAACATAAGTTAATCATACATGATAAAGCTGAATAAAGGAAACATAAGAGAATACATCACATAACACCAAAATGATCTCGGAGTTCACCCCTAAAGGGCTACATCTCCGGGTCTGCTCAACTGCAAGACCCCCTCTGATAAATAATAAAGGTTAAGAGTACAAGAGGTTACACTATACAATCCAGCCATCAAGGCGATACATAAGCAATATACAATGACCACAGCGGTCAATAATACATAAACGATCCTTACAAAGAACAGGATCCAGCTGAACATAATCAAAGCTAAAATAAGAGGTACAAGAGAGCATTTCAAAAAAAACTGAGCCATCACCACCCAAGGTCTAACATGAAACCGACACTCACAAGGACAGAGACAAAGGACGACTCTCAAAGGTACTCAAAACAGGACAAAACGACAACACACTAGCGAACGTAGGGACAAGTGTCATCACACAACCTGGTATGGATACCATGGCAAGTCTTCATAGGTCCCGGTCCATACATTGGTAACCCTGGCAACCTAATCCGAACTTCCGGCCCATCCAAGCCTCATGTGGACCCACACATCCTCTCGTGAAGACAAGGAAGGTGGTTTGCCATTTCAGGCCTTCTCACAGCATGCCGAATCTATGATAGCATTCGTCCCATGTGTGAGGCACATTATCTTATTTAGAGATTATTTTCTAATCTACTTAGGTTATCACTTATTAGACTCACTTTCGACGGGTTATCCAGCAGCCACTTTGGGCGCGGCCCCCAATCGAAAGCCACTTTCCCATACGACACTAGACTAACTCAGACGAACTCAAACCATGGAATACACATGGTAAGACAAACGGAGTTCAAGAAGGAGAACAATCATCTAGTCAAACACGACTCAAAGGTAATCACTTACTGACGGTACTCTAACTAGAGACCTGACAACTAGGGTTAACCACGAATCATCATTTGACTCTCACAAGGAGGATATGACCAAAATGACACTATCACAACCAATAGTCAACTCGAAATCGAGGACTGGAACAGGAACACCAAATCATCCATACGACAGGGTCCTACTAAACAAAGCAAAACATGCCATTTCATAATTAAAGGCGAATCAGAAATTAAACTCGCAAGGCAATAATTAGAAAAGACAATATTTCCTCAAATTGATTTAAACATTAAAATCGATCAAGTTTTCTACAAGATCTATACTAGATTACGGTTATCTACCTCAACTGGGGATAAGTTGTTCTTGGTTTTCTAACTCCTAAGGTTCAAGCATTGAACAGGCAATTTAAGCCATAATGAGTTTTTTTTTTTTTAAACCAAATTCATAATAATCAAATTCAGACAACCATTAAACAATTAAAATAAGATATTTAATCTCCAACAAGCATCATAGACATACTGGTCTAAAATCAATCTCTACAGATTTATCATTTCAATTCCAGTTACATAATACAGATTACGGAAATAAAAATGTAGAAAGAGAATCTAAATGGAGATAATCACTTCCAAGGCATATCATTTAAATTCAAACACCCACGATAAATATATCACTTACTTTTCAATTACTCAACTGATATGTTCTTATATAGCATTTAACATCATCGATAGAATTCCATCGTATTAAAACGATTTCCCAATAACAGATTGTTCTCTATTATGTTTTTAAGCAATAATACCTTAATCGCACTTACAATTCTAATTATACCAAACATTAAAATAACTATCATTAAAATGATATAAAATATCATATGTTTTCTTTTTGAATGATAAAAGAAAATACTTTTTTTTTTTTAAATCATTTTATAAACTAATTTAAAACATCAAAAAAAAATGCATTTAAAATAACGTTTAAAACAACTACGTTTTTTTTTTAAACTACGTTTAAAACAAAAAATGCATTTTAACCCTTAGCGGCGAGGGCGGGCTATGCCCTAACCCTAGCCACAGGGCATTGCCCAGGCGGCGGCGGCGCTGCGGTGCCCGCAAGCCCGCGGCACCCTGCGGCCACCGCAGTGAGCCGCGGCCGGAGGCCCTAACACCAACGGAAGGCGAGGGTAAAAACAACGGAAATGGGTGTAGGAGAAGGGGCGAGCGGGGGACGCGCGGGGGAAGGGGAGGGGAGCGGGTGGAGCTCCGCTCCCCGCTCTCCCAAACCCCGACCCACAGTGAAACATACACTCACACGCCCAGCTCGATAGCAAGGCATAAAAACCCTCTTCGAACATACAGTTCGAAATAATATAAAAAGAAAATAAATGTTTTCACTTTCCATAAAAACACAGTCCGAACTAGAATGGATGCACAGTTCATTAAAAAAAAAACGTATAAATTTCTTTTTTTTTTCCTTTGGGAACACAGTTCGAACTGCCAAAGCAAAAACGCCCAAAAAGAGTTTCAAATTGAAAACTTCAGATTAAAAAAGGAGGCTATGTTCTGGAATAATATTAAACATCCTTCCCAATAACAAGGGTTTCAAATTGACAGCACCCAAGGGAGATTTTCACCAAACAAATTCATCAAGAACAGCCATTTTCCAATTCAAACAAAAACTACAATTGAGAGTTGGATCCTACCTTAACACGCAATCCTGGCAAGATCGGCTGAAGAATCCCAATCTCCAGCTGCCCAAATCCTTCCTTCTCCATCCAAAATCCTCCAAAAATGTCCCTCTTTTCCAATTTCCCCAAATTTGGGTTATATGGAAGAGTTGACCCAAAAATTCCATTTTTGGAATAGAAATCTTTATTTAAAAATAATACTCAAAAATTAATTCTTTTCAACAATATCAACAAATTACTTGCTTTATCAATTCAAAAATTGATTTCTCATATAATCAAATTCAACCTTTCTAATTTAATAATCCAACAGAATGCAATTACGTCTATTGCGATAAAATACAAAAATTTCTTTTTCAACAGCATAAATAAAATGCATTAAATATTCAAGATCAGTCATTTGATCGAATTTACTCCCAATATAAAATAAGCAATTCATATCAATGAGAATCGCACAACGAATTCTCAATCAATTTAATCCATTAATCTTCAATGCACAAACGCATACTTAATCAAGATAATTTACTAAGGACTAATTAATCAATTTAACCATACACACCAAGCACGCAAAACGAGAAGGTCAACCAAACAGACGACTCGCAACCCAAACAAAAAGGGATTACCAACGACGACTGGCGATGCTCACTAGAGCACGACTAAGGTCAACTAGGGTCTTACGACCACCTAATCCGACTCTAAGGATTAAAAAGGGTACACTCAAACCTGCACATCTAGGTGAAGACGAACCTCGCACTCATGCGGCATTGTACCTGAAAAATCCTGCAACCAAGAGTCATACATGCATACATATATAAAATTTACTGAAAGCATTAGCTCGATGTTAATACCGCGAAATAGGTACACTAACAACTTACATACAACTAGTGAGAAACCACATCAATAGCTATGCATTAATTCAAACATCTGACTATAACATAATATTACGATAAACTAATCAAGATTAAACCAAGGTTAGAGATCGATTACGGTAGGGGTACTACAGTTGCTGCTACAACATATTCTGATTCTGCTGTTGATAAAGATGTACAACTCTGTTTCTTACTTAACCAAGAAACTAATCTCTTTCCAAGAAAGAATGCTCCTCCAGTGGTGCTTTTTCTATCATCCACATCTCCTGCCCAATTTGCATCTGTGTATGCATATAGATCAAAATTTTCATCTTTAGGATACCATAATCCAAGATTTGTTGTGCCTTGTAAGTACCGAAAAATCCTTTTTACTGCTGATTCATGATTTTCCTTAGGATTACTCTGAAATCTAGAAACTATACATACTGCATTCATAATATTAGGTCTGGTTTGTGTCAAATACAGTAAACCTCCTATCATAGATTTGTATCTAGTTGGATTGACAGGTGTAGATTCATCCCTTTGAGATAATTTGTCATTTGTAGTCATAGGTGTGCTTACAGGTTTAGAGTTTTCCATCCCAAATTTCTTAAGTAGTTCTTTCAAGTACTTAGATTGACTCAAAAATATGCCTTTATCAGTCTGTAAAATCTACAATCCTAAAAAGAATTTTATTTCTCCAATCATAGACATTTCAAATTCATGCTGCATTTTAAGAGAAAATTCTTTGCATAATCCAACTTCTCCTCCAAAGATTATATCATCAACAAATACTTCCATAATCAAGTTGTCATCATTAGTTACTTTGTAATATAAATTGCTATCTACATTTCCTTTAGTAAAACCAATTTTTAAAAGATACTTATTCAATCTTGCATACCAGGCTCTTGGAGCTTGTTTTAGTCCATACAAAGTTTTTCTTAATCTGCAAACCATATCATTGTCATCTGTCAAAGAAAATCCATCAGATTGCTCAATATAAACTTCCTCTTCAAGATCTCCATTCAAAAATGTACATTTAATATCCATTTGATAAACTTTGTAATCTTTGTGAGCTGCAAAGGCCAAGAATAATCTAACTGCCTCAATTCTGGCTACCGGTGCAAAGGTTTCATTGTAATCAACTCCTTGTTTCTGAGAATATCCCTTACACACTAATCTTGCTTTATTCCTGACAACCTTACCATCTTCATTGAGTTTGTTTCTAAATACCCATTTGGTTCCAATTACATTTTTATTTTCAGGCCGGGGAACTAATGTCCAAGTATTATTTTTCTCAATTTGTCCTAATTCTTCTTCCATAGCTTTAATCCAAAATTTATCTTCACATGCCTCATTGATAGATAATGGTTCAATTTGAGAAATAAGACATACCTCTTCATTTTCCAATCTTCCTCTTGTCATGACTCCTTTAAATTTGCTTCCAATTATCTGATCTTCAGAATGATTCAGTCTTACATACCGGGGTGTCTTAGTCTGTTGTTGTTCTTCAATTACTGTGGAATCCTCTGATGATACCAGAGTAACTGGATCATCATTCTATACCGGTGGATTTACTGTTGGTTCATTTGTCATAATTTTTGTTACCGGTTCAGAGTCTATATACCTTGAAGTTCCTCTGAATTGTTCATCAATCTTTACATTTGTACTCTCAACAATTTTTTGTAATCTTTTATTGAAACATCTATAAGCTTTACTCTTAGATGAATAACCAAGAAATATTCCTTCATCACTTCTAGGATCAAACTTGCCAATATACTCATCTCTTCTAATATAACATTTACTTCCAAAAATTTTGAAATACTTAAGAGTAGGAGTATTACCAAACCATAGTTCATGAGGGGTCTTACCAGTTTCACCTTTGATGTGAACTTTGTTGAATGTATAGATAGCAGTGCTTACTGCCTCTCTCCAGTACACATGTGGTAGATTTGCTTCTGATAACATACTTCTTGCTGAATCCAAAATAGTTATGTTTTTCCTTTCAACAATTCCATTCTGTTGTGGTGTCTGAGGTGCTGATAACTATCTTTTGATTCCATTTACTTCACCGAATGTATTAAAATCTCTAGATGTGAATTCTCCTCCTTGATCTGATCTTAAACATTTAATTTTCTTATCGGTTTCATTTTCAACCATTGCTTTGAATAGTTTGAACTTCCCAAGTGCTTCTGATTTTTCCCTGAGAAAAGTAACCCAACACATTCTAAAATAATCATCAATGATTAGCATGAAATATCTATCACCTTGTAAGCTTTTAGTTCTAGTCGGACCACATAAATTAGTGTGGATTAAATCAAGAGCATTATTGGATTTTTCTAGAATACTTTTGAAACTAGCTCTAACTTGTTTTCCAAATTGACATTCCTTGCAAATTGTATTCTGAGGTTTCATAATTTTAGGTAGATCTCTAACTGCCTTAGAAGTACTGATTTTTACCATGCAATCAAAATTTACATGACATAGTCTTTTATGCCATAGCCAACTTTCATCTATTTGAGCAATTAAGCATGCCTTTTCACTGTTATTCAAATGAAAGATATTACCTCTAGTCTGATTACCGGTTGCAATTTCCAAACCAGTTCTATTCATGATTTTGCATTTTCCATTTTTAAATTGTAAATGAAAACCTTTCTCAACTAATTGACCAACACTTAAAAGATTATGTTTTAATCCTTCAACATAGTAAACATTGTTAGTGTTATGTTTACCATCAAGAGATATTGAACCCTTACCTTTGATTGAACAGGCTTTGTCATCTCCGAATCTTACTAAACCTCCATTGTATTCTTGAAAGTTCAAGAATTTACCTTTGTCTCCAGTCATGTGATGTGAGCATCCTGAGTCAATAATCCATTCATCCTTTGATTCAACTTTAGCTGCTAGGGCTTGTTCTACCAGTTGAGCAATAGGTACCGGTTGATCTTCTGTTATAGCAACAAAGACCCATCCGTTGTCTGCTGGATCCTCATCAGAATCATCAGTCACACCTTCATCAGCAATGTAACAAGATTTATCTTTGTTTTTCTTAAATCTGTATCTCTGATATTCAGGATTAGGTTTGTATGTCCTTCTAGCTTCTTTTCTTAGTCTAGCATGTCTATCAGGGCATCTTGAAGCCATATGACCAATCTTATTGCAGTTGAAACATTTAAAGGGTGCTTTACCTTCATACTTACTTCCAATTGGACCTTTTGGCATTTTTCTTGCAAATAGTGCTTCAAGTTCTTCAAGCTCTTCATTCTCCTTCCTGGTTTCTTCAAGTTCTCTTGCATAAAAGGCTCTCCAGTCTGATTTATCAAAAGATGGAGCAGATGATGTTGATGCTTTGAAGGCCAAATCAGTTTTTATAGTAGCAACAGGACCAAATTCCTCAATTTCAAAAGCTGAAAGTTTTCCAATCAATGTATCCCTAGTTACTGATGTATTAGGCATTGTTCTTAACTCATTAATAGCAGTAACCTTCATCTTATATGCCGGTGGCAAACCTCTTAAGATTTTTGAAACAATCTCATCTTCACTCAAGGTTCCTCCACAACATTTGATACCTAAAACAATTTCATTTACTCTTTCCATAAAAGAAGAAATTCTTTCATCTTCTTCCATTTTGAGATGTTCATACCTGACTCGAAAGCTTTCAAGTTTTGCAATTTTGACTGTGGAATCCCCTTCATCCAGTGTTTCCAAATGATACCAAATATCTTTTGCAGTAGATCTATCTGATAACCCCATGATTTGTTGATCTGATAATGCGCTCAAAATTGCTTCTCTTGCTTTGCAATCATTTTCTTCATCTTTAGCTAAAGTAATAGGAGCAGTCTGACCAGCTACAACAGCAATATAACCATTCTTAGTAACTTCCCAGATATCTTTACCAATGCAAATCAGATGTGTCTCCATTCTGATTTTCCATATTCCATAGTTGGTTCCATCAAGTTTAGGACTATCCTTTCTGAAATAATTAGTAGACATTGGATCTCCTCAAGTTGTTAAACTTCTGCAAAAAGAGCACTAGGCTCTGATACCAATTGTAGGTCCTAGGGACAACTGAGAGGGGGGGGGTGAATCAGTTGTCTAATAAATTCAAACCAAAATCTTATTAACCAACTTAATGCTTAGTACTGGTAAGACAGTTATGTATGCCGGTAAACAGTGTTAACAGAAAATTGCTATACCAGTAAGAATTAATGCATGAAACATAAACATAAAGTCATCCACAACACATGACACAAATATTTGTATGTGGAAACCCTATAAGGGGAAAAACCACGGTGGGAAACCTTACCCACAATCAGATGATACTACTGCAGATAGTAAGTGTACAAAGAGGGGTCTACACATGCAGAAAGGCCAACAGCCTAGAGCTCACTGCTCAATCACAGATGGGAGTCACACTAACTATAGTTGGCTGGTTAAATCCAATGAGAATGTACTGCACAAAATAGCATCTTCATATGTTGGATTCAGTATTTGTGTAATGTTGATATGCTTCTACAAAAACCTAGCTTCACCTTCAAATGATGTCTTCATGTATATCTCTGCTTGATCTCGCATATATCCTTCCTTAAATCTTTTTCGCATTCCCCACTTGATCTTACAAATAAGATCTTACATTTATACCATACCCTAAGACCAATTTTAGTAGGTCAGCTCTACAAGATATTACAATAAAAACATTTTACAAATAATGCAATATCCGATGCAATAACCGATTGAACATGTCAGCTTAATGTATTTACAACAATAACAAATCATCTCCATAGTGTGCCATGCTGATCTGGAAAAGATAAACCTGCCAGTGTAACCCTAGATAACCTGGACCTATTTGTCGGTAAAAGCAAATATGCAAATAAGAATATGCCAATGATTATTACTTCAAAGAAAAGTGTCCACATGATGTCTTCAATATTACCAAGTGTCTTCCATGTCAATGCAGGTACCGGTGAACATTATATCCTGTCGGTTAACCATATACCGGTGACTATTTTGAACAGTTTACTAATTGCCGGTGAATGTTGTTGGATCTCCAAAGTAGGTGTATTTAGCAGGTATTGACATCAATGACAAAACCATACCAAAATACCAACACAGCAAGGGTCACAAAAGAACACCCTTGAGATCACTCTCCTTAAAGGAGAGCCTCTCACCCAAGGCTATCAAACTTCTTCCACCCCAAAACCATCCTACTCTCCCAAGAGTAGAAGGCCTTGGATACTCCCAATACAAGAAAATGCATGAAAGAAATTAAGGGGAAAATCACATATTCTTTCACAAAGTAAAATACAAATAAACCACTCTTTCATACAAGCATTTTTTTTTTAAACATACATATGCAACATAACAAAAGAGAGTAAGAACTAACCTTAATCTGCCCAAAGGTTTTGATAGATCTAGTTGGGGATGAGCAGCCCAAATCCACACAATCTTTTCACCAACACTTGGCCAAAATTCTATCCTACAACTTTTCTTCAAAATTGCATAATCTCCAACAATGGAGAGTAGGTGATTAACTCACTAATTCCCTAATCCTTGCCTAAGAAGGCCTCTCTCACTCTTCCCAACCCCTTGGATAGTGTGAGAGTTCTCATTGGTTGGTCTTCCCAACCTCTTACATGTTGCTAAAATTGGAAAGAGAAAAGGTAAGAGAGGATGGGGAAGAGAGTCTGACACCAAAAAGGAAGGTTGTCTATCCTAGGAGGAACCTTCTAAGTTGAATTTTTGCTCACCTTGGAAAAATAACTTTTTGAGGTGACTAAACAGTCACATGGGAGTAGTCACATGTTTAAAAATACCCCTAACCCATAGGTATACCCTTTGGACCTTTGGAAAAGCCCTAAAACTAACCCTAGGAGTCCATTTGACCCCTTAGAAACCCAACTGAAGTTAACCTACGGGTCAAACCTAAGTTGACCACTCCCGAGACTCCCTACCCAAGGCAAATTTGGGACCACACTCAAATGTTTGGAATGGGCTTTGGTAGAAACAAACTCCCTCCAAGAGATAAGTCAAAATCAATGACACTAATCAACACATGTGTCAAGTGACACAATAAAATACATTATAAAAATTACACATGGAATTTGTCTCTTGTTGGATTTACACAATTTAATAAAATCAATTTAACACACATGCATCATTACTTTCACAAATAAAATACGATACAAACGGGGTGTTGTCTCTCCAAATAGACAACCCCTAGCTTTACAAATGTACATAAGTCTAGGTTTGGTTCTCCATAATATTTCCATGGTCACATGGATAATTTTCCTGTGCATCTCAATTTTACATATTAGTAATTCCAAATAACCACATATATTATTAAACACATGAATTTGAATACACATCAAACACTCTGCATACAATTAACATTAATAAAGCAATATCTCATATATCCCAATTAATCCACATAAGCAATTATCATGATCCTCATAATTTTGATCCATTCATAACACACGCATCCTATTTCTATCATCATAATAAAGTCTTGCAAATCTAATCATGACATACATCATCTCAAAGTAATTCTATTCTAGCATCATATAAAGTTTCATATCCATAATGCATAAAAAAGAAGCATCAATATACATCAATGTTATCCAAATCATGGAATCATATAAGTTCTATATCCATAATGCATAAAAATAAAGCATCCATAATAGTCTCAACATGAAAATAACAAAAATGCTAGGATGAGTCGGGGTAGGGCCTCACACTAAATTTATACTTTTTCAAAATTTCCTCTGCTTTCTCTCTTTTCTTCTCCAACTCCCCTATTATTTCTGTTGCCTCTTGACATTGTGTAATTAAGTAAGTATATTTTTCCATCAGTGTAACATTGAACTAAGTTGGAGGTCCTAAATGTGGGGCCTCATATGCATCCCACCGACTCAGTACTCGCTCTTCCTCCATAACCCCAATATCAGTTATCCCTAATCCAAAAACTCCAAGTAGATGCTTTACAAAATCCTCATATTTCAAAACTACCTTGAGGAGAGGAACTCGGATGTCTGCCACATCCTTCACATACTGCTGAAGCATCTTGATCTCTGGTTCCAAAATTTATGCGTAGAATTGCAAGTTCTTACAGCTATCACCACCCAAGAGGTCTTCCTCTATTATTACCTCCTCTCCTAGGTGCAAAACTTTACTTAATATCCAGAACTATTTACTAAACATTTTGAGCTTTTGCTCCCATTTCTAAGAAGAAGAAGCTAATGTTCCTCCCACCTGTACCACCTCTTTATACTCCTTCATAGTATTTTGCAAAAACAAACTAATTTTCGAGGCATTTATTTGGGCCCATGACTTTGTTGTAGTAGCTACTTGTCTTACTCTATTAATGCTTTTACCTCTCCATTTGGGAGTGATGAGGTTGATGGTAGATTATCATTCCTACAATTATCTAATGGCTTTCCCATCTCTATCAGCAGTTGTTTGTACTGCTCTAGTTGTGCCTTTACCTCGGTATGAGAGGTATGTTCTTTCTCTATTTGTCCCTTCACGACACTGGTGGCTAGTTCAAAAGTATCCAACTCTCCCCACTTTGTTTGCTTGCCCAATTTTACTTGAGATACTTGGTATTTTGGGAAGGTTTGACCCTCTGTGTTAAGTGGAATTGCCACATCCACAACCACTTCACCGGAACATGTTCTCGACAAATGATGCACAGTCTTAGGTTTCTTGACCTTCCTTGGTTCCTTCGTGATTGCCTGCTACAGTGTGACCTTGGGAAACACTACTTGTCTCTTCTTCTTCTTGAAAGTGAATTCGAGCCACTATGGTACATCTTTATCCTTGTCACCTTCATGTGACACTATGTCATCAGTTACAATATGGACATCTACTTGTTCTTCTACTTCATCCTTATCTTCTTCTTTTGTATATTTAGGATATTGAGGAGAAGCAACTTGGTGGGCCATATTAGTTTGGAGAGTGATGTTAACATTCAGTTGTTGTTTCTTGTGCAACTCTCCCAACTTATCATTAACCTCTTCTTCGAATGTCCTCCCCTCCTTATCTATTTTTGTCATACCTTTCCCAGTAGCTATATCCTTAAGGAGGTCTTCTTGGTCTTGAGGGGTTAAGACTAATCTTTCATTCAACAAATCTTCTGCATCACTTCGTTCTTTCTCCCCTCCAAGTGACTGTTGTTCCCTAGGTTGTTCCTCTTCCTAGTCAAAGTCCGATTCCATATTTCTTATTTTTACATTCTCGGTGGTAGGCCTAAATGCTTATTTCCTGGGCGGCACTGTGGTTGTATCAACCGGTGATGGTATAGGGGCATTGGTAACTGGGACTTGTGTTGTAGCTATTGGAGGAGGACAAGTGGGGACATCTTCATCTATTTAAGTTTCTACTTCTTCCTCCTGAGCGCCTTCCCCTGAAGTTTTCCCAATTGTTGTCCTTGCAGGAAGAACTTTTTCTAGAGGTACAACACCTAGCCCATCTATTACTCCAAGGTCTATAGCCTTCTTCAATAATTCAAATTTTCTCATCTACACATGAAGCTTTGCCATTAAGTCATCAGTGCTATCTTCAGGCCCACCTACTTCATCTAGGTCAGTGGATCTATTTTTCCTTGAGCTTGATCTTGTCTTGTGAGCATATTCCTTATAACCTCTTGATTGGGGCACCCATGAGGTGCACTCTTTCTGCTTCCCCTTTGAAGCACTCAGCCTAACTCTTAAATTGAGTCACTATTTGGTCCTATTGGTGACCTCTTGGGAGACTTTGTCTATATCGAGATCTTCATGTGTGGACCACCTTATAGGAGACAGGGCTCTTTTATCAATTCCTTGCTCTTTATATATGATGTCCAACAAATATCCATCATCCCTCAAGTCTTTGGGGAGATTAGTTTCTATTTCAAAATCCTTGATTTCAGGAACTGGCAGTCTGTTATAATTATTTTCTCTTACCTCAAAACTATCTTGGAGGTTTGCGCAAAAATCCTCCAGTCTAGGCTTGTGCCCCTTATATGTTTTAGGCATATTTTGCATGAGTTTCTCGTAGGGATAATAGTACTCCCTAGCATAATCAAATTCTTTTAAGTTTAAATCTTGGAGTTCCTACTCTGCCATCTTCACCACCTAGATTTTTGAACAAGAAAAATACCCAATAGAAACTGAAAAATTTATTCTTGCCTTATGTTTTAATGAGAGGAGGGATTGAAGACTGAGAAGCTATCTAACATACTCTAGCAAAATGATGCGATCGTTACAATACCTTGGCAGCAGCATTGAGTTCCCTATGAACCCACTAACCCTTATGTATGTGGAGCATAGGTTTTGAATGAACTAGCATGCCCATTCTTGAATGATTACCATAGCTTTGGGGCTTATTTTTTACCTTGTATCACATGCTAGTTTAATAATTATAGCAAAGGGGAAGGCATCATTGATTCTTTTAAAATGTGCCTTTGCGTTATTTAGAGGGAGTTGGGAATAATATTCCCAAACTTTCTTCTGGCCTTCTTCATCCCCAAGTTGACCCTCCACCTGTAAGCCTAGAAACTTACCTATTCGGGTAGCCACCTAAATGACATAGAAGGTGAAAAAGAACTTCTTTGTTTGGTGGACCTCCTTCACATGTTTGCATATATTATTTGAGAGGATTTGCTCCCAGTCAAAATATTGTTTCCCTATGAGGATGGTAGTCATAAACTGGAACATCCAAGGATGAAAGTGCTTGCATTTAGGCTTGCCAAAGGCCTTGCTCAACATGATGATTAAATCCCTCAGTGGATCTTTGAAATATTCCCTCAATATATCTATGGCATTTAAGCATGTTTTCCTCTCTTCTTCCAGCCAATTTTCATTCATGTGCCTCTTGTTTAAGGTCACATTACTGTTCCATAATCCCAAGACTTCTTCTTTGGTAGAGAGGAATATTTCATCTCTAGTGGGGATCCCAAACACAAATCCTAACATGTCCGAAGATAAATCAATTATTGTCCTACCCTGTGCATCTATGCATTTCCTCATATCATGATCATAAAACTGAGCAATTGTCATGATAAATTTAGGGGCCTGTACCGACTATGGGAAGATAGTAGCCTCCACTAGGCCTAATCTTTTAATTTTTCTCAATGGGGCTTCTAGCCTTGGCTTCTCCAATTGCACTCTAATATCCTCAATTTCAATGTGGCCTACCTCAATGTTAGTGACCCATTTGATCTGATCATCTAGTTTTGATACATAGACTTGCCCTGGTACCAATACTTCATTGCTACAGTAAGTTTGTCGATCTATTTACCTCTCTTGCTGGGAGTTGGGTCCATCTAATTGCTTTAACCTACAAGAAAGAACCAATAATTAATCACCTACAAAAAAATATTGAAAACATCATTCAACTCGGGACTCCAGGGTTCTGGGGTAGATAACTTCTTTTTAGACAAATGACCTTGAAACTCTAGGGGTTTGGGGTTCCGGGATGGGTAAACTAGATGGAGTTCAGAACTCTGGGGTTCCAGGGTTCTGGGTTTCATATAGTGCAAAAGGGTCTAAAACTCTGGGGTTCCAGGTTTGAGACATGAGGTTAACTTTGGGACTCTGGGGTTTTGGAGTCCTGGAATAGATCAATAGGACACCCAAAAGATACTTTGGAACTTTGGGGATTTGGGGTTCCAAGGTGTAAACACAATGATCTTGAAAAGACAGACCTCGAAACTCTGGGGTTCCGGGTTCAACATGCATAAGGAACAAGATTGACCTTGGGACTCAAAACATAAGGACTCATGCTCATCATATAACGATACATTGTTGTGACTCACAAAAAGGCATTTTGAACTTTGAACCTTGAACCACTTGAAATTTGGTTCAACGGGTTCAAAACTTCAATGACCATAAACAAAAGCATACTTGTTTGTATGACGACAAAGACCACAAATGACTCTTTTACAAAATGCGCTTTGAACCTTGAGCCTATTGAACTTTTGTTTTGAAAGAGTTCAACGGTTCAAGTATGAAGGAAAATGAATGACCCAATGAGAGTAAAGGCACAAAAGCCAACCCGCGGATTTGAATATTTAAAAGGGAAAAATTACGGGTGGACTAACAGTATGTATGTATGTATGTAAACACGTGTACAGATACATAAAATTAAGCATATACATGCTGATTTTTGTATAAATTGGATCTCTTTATTTGTTGTTCTTATGTTTTCTCATACTTTAAATTTAAAAGAGACAACTTCAAAACATGTATTCATTATACTATTTTTCTTTGGAAAACCTATGACAAAAACAAGAAAACAGAAACATTAGTGTTCACATGGTATCATAATCATTCAAACTACAAAATTAGAAATAGATCACTAAAATTATTATTCTTTCAAAGAACTAAAACGTAGAAAGTAATGACAAAACTTGGAGTTTATACATGATAAAGATACACTTTGAATACATTGGCAATTTATGATTCAAAAGAATGTGTACTCATATTTACATTCTTGTATTCTATTTATATGCAAAATGTGCATACATGTGTTACACCTACTTATTTAAATTTACTTTATAATGCTCAAAATGAAAGATTGTCTTATTTCTAAATTACAATTTATGTTATATGAATAGAGAAAATTAGACATGATAGATGAATGATTAACTAGACATGTGTTTGTGGGGAAATTTTATCTTCCGGGATGGGTGTCAAATGTGGAGTTTAGACATAATAGTTATCTTTTCCAAACTATGTTTTATTGCTATGCATGGCATTATACTCAGCTGAGTAACACATTGGCCATTGGAATAGATGGATTTATTTATTACTCTTCACCATATCCTTCTTATGATCTTTCTTATTTCTTAATCGAATTAGAATAATAAAAAATGCATGTATCATTCTAGGCACGCACCATATTCCATCTAGTATATCGAATTCTTCTTGCTAAGAAATTCGTGCAACATCAGGTATTATAAATTGATTAAGAATTTTGGGGAAGTGTATGCTTCAAGGTTGGGTGGAAAAAGAACCTAAATCTTGTTCTCATCTTCATTCAAAATATTCAACTGAAGATATCTTATGGATTGAAGATCAATAGACACATCCCATCTCTTTTCTTTGTAATATCTTGAACATGTATATTTCAGCTTAAGGCATTTGAAATGCCTAAGTCTTATTATGTAATTATGAATTATGTATAGTATGATTGAAATACTATGAAGATACTCAATGTTGTAATAATACTATTATATATCTCTTTATTTAATATAGTCTTGAAATTTAGATCATTTCACATATGTAATGATTTTTTTGAGTGACATTATTGAATTATGGATAATAATGAGAGAATTATGAATTTATTTAAGAATAAAGATATTTCATTTTATTATTGAAGTTAGAACGTTTACGTCTTTACATTTTGGTATTAGAGCTCTAGATTTATAACACTAGGGCCTATGATCATTATGCTAAAGAAACATTCCTTGATGCAGGAATTGTTGAATTGCAATGGGGTCTAGAACTACTAGAGCTGGATCAAGCAACAGAATTGAAAGACTTAATTATATTCTCGATCTTTTGAATTAGCGGAATGCTAGGATGGATGGAATTGAATAGGAAGTTTGAAGGGTTGGTGAGGTTTGAAATGAACAACCTTGATAGGAGCATCATAGAAATAAAATTCCTAGGGTTGAAGAACAGTCTGATAATCAAGCTAGGATTGAAGGGGATCTATCCAAAGATTTGAAAAGGATAGCCCCACCTAAGTTAAATGGTAATACCTTCTATGATGGTGTTGTAGCTTGGGTAATTGAGATGGATAAGTATTTTGAACTCCTTAACATGTCGAATGAAACTAAACTAGTATGGGCTGCTTATCAGCTTACTGGAGAAGTTGTGACATGGTGGGACAATGAGAAATCTAAGAAGAAGTTACATCCTAGTGATATTACTTGGGAACTATTTTTGAAATCATTCAGGAAGAGGTGGCTTTCTCATCTATTCTTTGACAGGAAGATGACAGAGTTCTAGAATCTGACACATGGTGGTATGATAGTTACTCAATGCTAGGAGAAGTTCACCAATCTTCTAAAGTATGTTCTATAATACCAGATGGATGAACAATTCCGCATTCAGAAGTTCATCTTAGGTTTCAGGACTCACATTGGAGCTGAAGTGGATATATATAATCCTTTGACTATGGATGAAGTGTTTGAGAAAGCAACTAAAAAGGAACAAAAGTTGCATCAGTTGGAAAATTTCTAGAAGAATGTTAATAACAAACCAGTTTTTGGGAATAGGAATTTCCAAAACAATGATCATTAGAAGGGAAAAAATAGTCAATAGATAAGGAATCTAAAAATAGGACCTATTACTTAGGAGAAATGAGTGAACTAGGGTAGAAACAAGAAAGTGAACAATAACACCAACTTCACTCATTTCAATACTAGGCAGAACTTTGACAGCAATAGATCAAGTGGACACCTAGGACCTAGAGATGGATGTTATAATTATGGGGGAAATCATTATGCTTCAAACTATCCACAACGTTCTATAGCTCAGAGAGGAGGAAATCAGCAAGGAGCAGCACAACATCAGATTCATGCAGCGATAGACAACTGCCAAGTTGACTTTCAGGCTTCACCTATCCAGATGATGGGTAAGCTTTTTGGTAAATTAGTTTCTATTTTGATAGATACGGGAGCTACTGAATTCTTTATTGATCCTAAAGTAGTTCTACATTACCTATTAGACCTAGTTATATGTCACATGCATGGATGGTTCAATATGGAAATCGAGCAGAGAAGAGGGTAGATTCATGTATATTTTGTAGTGATTTAGAGCTTCCAAATTTCCAAATTCAATTTAGCCTTTATGTAGCACCATTAGGATCATCTGATGTGATATTAGGTAAAAATTATCTAAGTGAACATAAAGTTGTAGTAAAGTGTGAGGATAAAATTGTTTGTTGCTTAAATGATGCTAGAAATCCGGTTGAAATTCATGGCTCTCAAAAGCCTCTTGAATTGAGACACATCTCAGCTATGCAACTCAAGATATCTCAAAGGAAGGGATGTACCATTGTTGATGTCATGTTAAGTGACTTGGATAATGCTAAGAAGAGCCCTAAGGATTATCCAATTCTTAGAGAATTCTTGGATGTTTTTCCAAAAGATCTTACTGAGTTACCACCAAAAAGGGAATTTCACTTCTTTATAGAACTCTTACCTAGAACTGAACCATAATCCAAAGCTCCTTACAGAATGACCACCAAATAATTGTATGAGCTTAAGGCTCAATTGCAAGAGCTGCTTAGGTAAGGTTTCATAAGACCTAGTCTATCTTCGTGGGGTGCACCAGTAATCTTTGTGAAGAAGAAGGATAGTACCTTGAGACTATGTATTGATTACAAGATGCTAAACAAGGTAACCATTAAGAATAGATACCCTTTGCCTAGGATAGATGAGCTATTTCATCAAATGAAGGGTGCTACAATATTCTCTAAGATCGATCTTCAATCAGGTTTCCACCAGTTGAGGATTAAGGATGAGGATATTCCTAAGACAACATTTTAAACTCAATATGGACACTACGAGTTCACGGTAGTACCTTTTGGTCTAACAAATGCCCCAGAAGCATTCATGAACCTTATGAACAATATTTTTAAAGATTATCTAGATGATTTTGTGCTTATAGATATTGATGACATTGATTTATTCCAATAATGAAGAGGAACACAAGAAGCACTTAAGGATAGTTTTGCAACGGCTAAGGGATCAAAAGATTTTTGGTAAGTTTTCAAAGTGTTCTTTCTTTCAAGAAAAGGTGCACTGCTTAGGTCATGTTATATCTACAAAAGGAATTTCAGTTGATCATGAAAATATAGAGGCAATTGTAGATTGGCCAATACCTCAGAGTGTTACAGAGGTCAAAATTTGTATGGGTCTTCCAGGATACTACAGGAAGTATGTGGAAGGTTTTTCTAGGATAGAAGCATCCATTACATCTCCTCAGAAGAATTGAAAGAAATTTGAATGGATTGAGAAGTGCAATGAGGTATTTCAGCTTTTGAAGCAGAATTTGACCACCACACCAATCTTGACTATATTGCACCCAAATCGACACTTCTTAGTGATTATAGATGCTCTGGGTGAAGGTGTAGGAGTAGTGTAGCACCCACCAACAAACCCTAGGGAACTTACTCTAACAACCTATAAATGGAGTAATTTTTTGTGTGTGTGTTTACTAATAAGTTTCTATTTAACCTTATATAGGTAGTGTGAGTACAAATTAATATACTTAGTTCATCTTAGTTTGAATCTTAACATTGAATGTCTAATTATGTTCTTGACATAAGCGGAGACATGTTTACATAGTCTCATATAGCTCCCTAGGGTATATTGACACCACCACATACTTACTAACTTTATGATTCTTAATCAATACATTAGATTCACAATCAGCATGGCAACACATATATGCACTTAATTATCTAGCTAACATAATGCCTCCACACAAGGGTATATTATAAAGGCTGCCCTATAATCCCTAATGCATTCTACTATCCATAATGTTTAGAAACTACCTAACTAAATGTGGAAGTAAACCTTTCTATACACTAGCTCCATCTAGAAGTCCAAACCATCAATCCTATAAGTCTACATGCTTAGGCTATCTAATGCCTTGGCACTTAATACTCTTACAAGTGCATGACATTAAATGAGAAGCTTATATCATATGCACCATACTTATAATTACGCATATAATCCTACATGATTATAATGCACCCAACTAGATGATCTATCACATAATGCAATACATAACCATCAACCCTCAATCTACAACTTACATGCTACAAGATACTTGCTCCTTAACATGCCAAGGAAGATCTTCTACTACCATAGCTATAATGTTCTTATCGCTGCCCTCAAGAAAAATGCAACACTTAAATGACATACAACCTTGTGCTACTATGATGACAACTACGATATTGCTGCCCATACATATAATGCATTACCTATAAACCAATCTAACTATTGGTGTCATAAGATGCATGCACATTACTAATTTATACTTCATTATAAACATTGGAATTGTTCGCACAATGATTGTTTTATTTCGGCCATCTTAATAATGCTTTCATAATCCACTTACGCTCTTTAATAAATATTGCATCAACCACGCATCAATCATTTGTTGCAGCCATGATATTAATGAGTTCTTAATCAATTGTGTTAGATATACATTTTCAGATTTCTAAGTTTTATCATAGATTACAGCCTTATGGCTAAGTTAGTCTCTATGATGCTAGATAATGCAACTATTGTGTATACCATGTTTCATTTCTATAATATTAATAGTTTTAATAAGGTCTTGATAATGGTCACTATATAATTTTTAGAGTATCGTGAAAATGTTCTAACAACTAACTATATTGCATCCTCTTGCACATGAAAATTTATCATTTCCACACAAGGTTCCTAACATAGTTTTGAGCATAGCATGAAGTAAGTAAACAATTACATCTTTTACATTAGAACATAGATCTATATATATGTACAAATTTCCATTCCATGTCAAGATAATATCACATAAATATTTAACTTGCTTCCCAAATCTATTTACATAATGAATACATACAATACAACTTGTTGAATACATTACAGCATATGGTAATTTACAGCACAAGTGATGGGTCTTTACACATTCTTTAATATGTTGTCCTAATGATGAAAAAACCAAAACTCTATACTCTTTCACATGATTACAATATTGCCCAAAAGGTGGCATGACAATTTCCAAACTAATGATAAATATGAACCATTACATAACAAACCAAATGATGATCTCTATTAAATGCCTAAGCCTAATGTGTATCATGGATACACTACATGCTACTATTACATAATCATATATACATGAGGCTTACTCATCCTTTCAAATGATTCCTACACTATTACAAATTATTACTACTCAAATGACATGAATTTTTAGTACATAAATCTGCTCCATAGAATCCATAGCCATCACAAATAATATCTGAGTCCATGCACAAGAAACACAACAATAACAAGGGAAAAACCCAAATGGAAAAAAAAGCTCCAACCACCAGACCAATGTGGAACCTGCAAGGAACCACCCCCTGAGCTAGGAGATGTCACTAGGTCCCAACACACACACTACGCCTAGTGATGTAGAGCCCTACCCAAACTCCTAAGGACAAGCCCAAACAACGTTAGACTAGTGACCCTTCAACTAATTAGAAGGGTCCTGCAAGGAAGGACTCCACACCTTGGATGAAACTACACACACATTCACTAAGCTTAGGCCTACTCAAGATGAGTAAAAGGCTTCAACTCCTCAAACATTCTTTATCGGTGACCCCTACTCCTTGGGATTTTGAACTTGGAAAACATATGTCACCTAAGGACTCTTCCAAACACTAGTTTTGGTTTAGGGAACCAATTCCTTATACCTCCTTTGTAAACCTACCCCCTCGGCTTGTAGCCCTATTTGGTGATAGAATAGACCTTAACTCAGAAATGTTCCACACACCCATACAAAAAATTTACCATTACAAACACCCTTTTGGAAGTTATACTGATCCCCAAAATGGTTTGATCGGATTTGCAATTACAAGGTTTGTTCCCTTTAGAGGCTAAGAAACCTAATAGGGGCAATTAGCCTTGTTTTCAAAAGCAACTACCTTTACTAGTACACCAAATGGAAAATCAACTCTATGGGCATGTGGGGGTAGTTATAAACCTCTAATTCTAGGGTTACACTCTTGGAATCCAACGCTATGACAACTTATGATGATTGTCCTAAATCTTGTCCTAGGTAGTCACATAGAGATGCCTACCTAATCTTGCTCCTTTCTCCACATGACAAAGTTTCCCCTGTAGCACACCATGAAAATAATAAATTAAAGAGTCTTATCTTTCATCCCTCCCAATTAAGAATCTTCTAATGGACTGGAGTGCAAGATAAGGCCATTTTTGTCAAAACCCTCTCCAAACCCTCAATTTCTAGGTTATAGTCAGAATAATGGAGGGTTCTCTCTACTCCAAAATAGTTAAGAACTCACACCACCACCAAAAGAAACATATTTAATTTCCATATCTACTCCATGGATTGCGGGGTTCCAATCAATCTATACGAGCACATACAACTCTTGCAAACACATAATTTATGGGAAAACTATAGTATTTTGTGTATAATTGATTCTCAAACTCTAATTCCAACAAAAAAAACCTTGGGGATCATGCCCACGAGGATTATAAAACTCTCCAATGGTTTCCCACTGAATTTGGAGTAGGTTGGAGCCATTGAAAGGCTTCCCCCAATCGATTTACAAAAAGTTGCACTTTTGCACTCAAAAGTTGCATTTTTGCAATTTTGCACAAAAAGTTGTCATGCTCTCTAAGGTTGGGATCCACACATATGGATCAGCCAAACACACATGAAACATTTCTAAAACCTATCAAACACAAATCTAAACCATCTACTACCCCTTTTTACCACATCGTCCCAATTGGCTTCTCAAATTGCCTAATTGGTGACATGGGCTTACATGGTGGGGTTTATTGCATACATGAAACACAAGACACACTAAGACACCATAATGATCATATTATTCATCCTTAGGTTCATGAATATCTTGTTGATGAGGTTCTCCTACACCATACTACCTAGGAGAAAATATCTAAAGCCCACTTGAGATCAGAGTTTGTAAATCTGCACCATGATTGGATATTTGCTCACTTGTCATCCAAACTGCCTTAGAATCTGATTTATCCTACCAAGCCACCAAGTACTCAACGTACTCCTTGTTGTTTTTCTTCTTGGTGACTCTAGTGTCTATCACTTTTCTCAACTTAGGTGATTCCTACCTTGGAATGTCATTGTCTACTGCAACCTGCATTGGTTCTTCTTCTTCATTTCCATCACCTTTAAAAAGTGTAAGATCACACACATTAAAAATGGGTGATAATCCAAGATCAGGAGGAAGTTGGATCTCATAGGCATTTTGTCCACATTTCTTCAATACCTGACATGGTCCAATCTTCCTCTGCATGAGTTTGGTGTATTTTCCTTTTGGGAGTCTCTCCTTCTTCAAATGTACCCATACCAAATCCCCAACACTAAATTGTACATCTCTCTTCTTCTTATCAGCATGAGCCTTATACTTCACTACAGATTGTTGGAGATGAGACTTGACTTGTTCATGCACCTATTTTATGGCTGATGCAAAAGTTTCACCATCTGCACTAATGGCTTCTTCTTTGGGTAAATCTCTTAACTCTAATACTCCCCTTGGGTGGATGCCATAAACAATCTGGAAAGAAGATTTACTGGTACTCCTATTTATGGTGTCATTGTATGATAATTTTTCCTGTGACAAATGTTGTCCCACTTCTCTCCATGTTGCCTTGTCAAACACCTTAATAGGTTTCCCAATGACCTATTGACAACTTCAGTCTTCCCATCCGTTTGAGGATGGTAGGCTTATGAGAAAGCTAGGTTAGTCCCCAACTTCTTCCAAAGGGTCCTCCAAAAGTGACCTATGAACTTCACATCTCTGTCTGAAATAATGTTTAGGGGCGATCCATGTATCTGGACTATCTCTTTGAATAATAGGTCTGCAACATATGATGCATCACAAGAAGTCTTACATGGCAAGAAATGAGCCATTTTACTAAACCTGTCCACCACTATAAAAACATTGTCAAATCCTCTCCTTGTCCTAGACAGACCCAACACAAAGTCTGTACTTATGATCTCCCATGGCCTAGAAGGAATGGGTAAGGGCTGATACAAACCTACATTTGTAGACTTCCCCTTGGCTTTCTGACATATGACACATGTCCCCACAAACTCTCTTACATCCACCTGCAATTTAGGCCAAAAATAATGTCTCTTCACAAGGTCTTGGTTTTGTCAAGGCCAAAATGACCTGCCATGGCTCCACAATGCTTCTCCCTAATAATATTCAACCTCATGGAACACTTAGGAATACACAATTGCACTCCTTTGAACAATAATCCATCTTGTATCAGAAATTTAGAAAACTCAATATGATATCGGTCACCAAAATTTTCACATACCTCGTATATCTCTCCAAATTCTTCATCAGCATCATACATACTCTTCAAGGAATCAATACCAACACTCTCCATCTTGATTTGGTTTACAGATAAGACCCTCCTACTCAAAGCATCTGCAACTTTGGTCTTGACTCCCTTCTTGTTTTTTGAGGGTGAATGTGAAGGCCTGTAGGGTCTCTACCCACTTCATGTGTCGGTGATTTAACTTCTCCTGGCTATTTATGAAACTAAGTGCCTGATTATCTATAAAAAAACTATAAACTCCTTAGGCAATAAATAGTGCCTCCACTTCTTCAAAGACTATACTAGAGCATACATCTCCAAGTCATAAGATGAGTATCTCTTCTTGGCATCATTTAGCTTTTCACTGAAAAAAGCAATAGGCCTCCCTACCTGACTGAGCACGACTCCAATAGCCATGTGGCTTGCATCACATTCCACCTAAAATATCTTGTTGAATTATGGTAAGGAAAGGACTGGTTGTTCTGCAACCTTCTTCTTCAATGTCTCAAATGAATTATCTACCTCTTTCGTCCAACTAAACCTGAACTTTTGTCCTCCCTTTATGGTGTCAAGCAAGGGTGCACAAACATGACTAAATCCTCTTATGAATTTCCTATAAAAATTTGCTAAACCATGGAAGCTTTGGACATCATTCATAGTTATAAGTGTAGGCCAAGATAGTATAGCACTTACCTTCTCTTGGTCCATTTTCAACTCACCTTGTGAGATTACAAAACCCAAGTAGATGATCTTCTCATGCACGAACAAACACTTATCCAAATTGATCATCAGTTTCTCTTCATGTAACCTCTTGAGAACCATATCTATGTGTTTGAGGTGCTCTTCCCTTGTGTGACTGGAGATCAAGATATCATCTAGGTATACTATGATAAATTTTCCTATGAATTCCACCAAGACTTCATTCATCAACCTCATAAAGGTACTAGGGGCATTGGACAACCCAAAAGGCATGACTTTCCACTCATATAACCCCTCATTGGTTTTAAAAAAAAAATTCCATTCATCCCATGGCCTTATTCTAATTTGATGGTATCCACTTTTTAGATCCATTTTTGTAAAATACTTAGCACTCCCTAAGCAATCAATTAAATCCTCTATTCTAGGGATTGGGAACCTATACCTTATGGTTATCTTGTTGATGGCTCTTGAGTCTGTACAAAGACTCCAAGTGCCTTTTTCTTGGGTGCAAGGACTTTTGGTACTACACATGGGCTTAGACTCTTGCCAATCAGTCCTGATTCAAGCAATTTTTCAATATGCCTTGCCATTTTTGCATTCTGGTATGGGGTGAGCTTGTAGGCTACTTTGTTTGGGAGAGTAGATCGAGGGATCAGATCTATACAATGATTGATGTCCCTTACCAGTGGTAGAGACCTTGGAATTCCATCTGAGATGATGCCTTGATGCTTATCAAGTAGTTGTCTGACTATATGGTCTATGTACTTTTGTCCTCCTTCTCTCGCTTCTGCAAGCTACTCTTTCCTTGTCACCTTGGGGCTAGGCATGAGGGCATAGCAAACTACACCTTTCTCTGCAATCTCCTTCATGAACTATTTACATTCTACCATCATTACTCTTGTATCCTTCTATTTTGATTCCATCTTTTCCTCTATCAAAGGTAAGAGTTCTATCACCTTTACCATCCTTGGTGATTGAGTAGGTGTTCCTTAACCCATCATGATGAGCTTTCAAGTCATACTGCCATGGTCTCCAAAACAAGAGATGGCATGCATCCATCTTGGCTATGTCAAATAGCAATCTATCCTTGTAAGATCCAATCTGAAACTCCACCCAAGCCTGCTCTTCCACCACTGCTTTTTGACCTTAGGTGAGCCATGAAACCTTATAGGGCTAAGGGTGAGGCAGCTTTCTAAGCTTAAGATTTTCTACCATTTCAAGTGATACAAAATTTTCAATGGATCTGGAGTCTATCAGAACCTTGCATACCTTTCCTCCTACCTTGCAAGTGCTTTTAAAAAGAGATTTCCTTTGTGTAGGCTCCTTGTCAGGTACCTTCATGGTGGTTACTTCTCTCCTCATCATCAAAGCCTCTCCTCTTTTAGGATAGCCATAGCTATTAGGAGCATTAACACTTTGATAAGTGCTTGCACTTGCCACACTTTGACAATCAGATTCCTACCCCAAATCACTTCTCCTTTCTCTCATGGATCTAGAAGCCTTCTTCGGACACCTATTGGTCACGTGCCCTTCTTGGTTGCAGTTTTAGCACCTAGGAGGTCCTCTGCCTTGGGATCTTCCTCTAGAGGGTGGTCTTCTACCCCTAAATCTCCCTCTTGGATTGTAGCCCCCTCCTTGGTTGTAACTACTCTCTCCTCTATTGCCTTCTTGGTAAGAGTCTCCCTAGTATCCAAAACCATTTCCTCTACCTCTGAAAGGGCCTCTTCCTTCTCTTTGTTGTCTCCCTTCACCTGTGTCATTTTGATCTTGCCTTCTCTTCAACTTCTCCTCCACCTTGAGTGCCAATTGAAAGATTTTTTGGATTGTCTTCAGGGTGTGGAGATTCAAGTCTTCTTGGATTGTAAACCTCAACCCATTGAGATATCTTACCAACTTCTCATCTTCACTCTCTTTCACCTTGGTCCTCACACACAAATTCATGAACTCCTCGGTATAGGAACTCACGTCCAACTCCTTTTGTTTCAAATTTTTTCTCCTCCTATGCAATTGGATATGGTAATCCATTGTGACATAAGCTTCTTTCACCAAAGCCATCACCTTCTTCCATGTAGCTATTCTTCTATTTCCCTCTTTCACCCTCTCATCTTGGATGAAATTCCACCAAGTTAGTGCAGCCCCTTTCATTTTGGATTGGGCCATCTTCACCCTCTGATGGTCTAGTATGTCTTCACTTTCAAAAAAATTGTCCAAGGAGTCTATCCACTCCATCACTATATCAGGCTCCATCTTTCTTGCAAATACTGGCAGATCCATCTTCACATCCATTGTTCTTCTTTCCATGGACTTGAAGACACTCATCAGGGGTCTCTGGTCTACAGGTACCTCTAGCTCTTCCTGCATAGGGATCTCCTCTACATCCCCTTCTTCTCCAGAGTCTCTCTCTCCCCTCTCCACTCTATCCTTCAATCAGTCCATCTCATTTCTCAAGGCCTAATTCTCATCTATGACTGCTCTTCTCTCTACCATCTACTTCTTCACCAGGATATTCAATTTTGCATTGGTCATTCTTGAAGGTACCTCATGGGATCCTTCTTCTTCCGACATCTTGTCTTCTCCTTCTCTTCCAAAGGGCACTCCTTTGCTCTGATACTACTTCATGTAGAGCCCTACCCAAACTCCTAAGGACAATCCCAAACAAGGTTAGACTAGTGACCCTTCAACTAATCAAAAGGGTCCTGCAAGGAAGGACTCCACAGCTTGGATAAAACTACACACACATTCACTAAGCTTAGGCCTACTCAAGATGAGTAAAAGGCTTCAACTCCTCAAACATGCTTTACCGGTGACCCCTACTCCTTGGGATTTTGAAGTTGTCCAAAATATGTCACCTAAGGGCTCTTCCAAACACTGGTTTTGGTTTAGGGAACCAATTCCTTATACCTCCTTTGTAAACCTACCCCCTCGGCTTGTAGCCCTATTTGGCAATAGAATGGACCTTAACTCAAAAATGTTCCACATGCCCATACAAAAAATTTATCATTATAGACACTATTTTTAAATTTATACTAGTCTCCAAAATGGTTTGACCATATCTGCAATTACAAGGTTTGTTCCCTTTAGAGGCTAAGAGACCTAATAGGGGCAATTAGCCCTATTTTCCAAAGCAACTACCTTTACCGGTACACCAAATGGAAAATCAACTCTATGGGCATGTGGGGGTAGTTAGAAACCTCTAATTCTAGGGTTACATGCTTGGAATCCACCGCTATGACAACTTATGATGAATGTCCTAGATCTTGTCCTAGGTAGTCACATAGAGATGCTTACCTAATCTTGCTCCTTTATCCACACAACAAAGTTTCCCCTAAAGAAAACCATGAAAAAACTAAAGTACAGAGGCTTATATTTCATCCCTCCCAATGAAGATTCTTCTAATGGACTGGAGTGCAAGATAAGGCCATTTTTGTTCAAAACCCTCTCCAAACCCTCAATTTCTGGGTTATAGTCAGGGGAATAGAGGATTCTCTCTACTCTGAAATAGTTAAGACCTCATATGACCACCAAAAGAAATATATTTCATTTCCCTATCTACTCCATGGATGGTTGGGTTCCAATCAATCTGTATGGGCATGTACAACTCCTGCAAACACAGAATTTCTCAAAAAACTGTAGTATTTTGTGTATAATTGATTCTCAAACTCCAATTCCAACAACAGAAACCTTGGGGATCATGCCCAAAAGGCTTATAAAACTCTCCAATGTTTTCCCACCAATTTTGGAGTAGGTTGGAGCCCTTGAAAGGCTTCCGCCAACCAATTTACAAAAAGTTGCACTTTTGCACTCAAAAGTTGTATTTTTGCAATTTTGCACAAAAAGTTGTCTTACTCTCTAAGGTTGGGATCCACACACATGGATCAACCAAACACACATGAAACATGTCTAAAACCTATCAAACACAAATCTAAACCATCTACTACCCCTTTTTACCATATTGTCCCAATTGGCTTCTCAAATTGCCTAATTGGTGACATGGGCTTACATGGTGGGGTTTATTGCATACATGAAACACAAGACACACTAAGAAATCCTAATGATCCTAGTCTTCATCCTTAGGGTCATGAATAGCTTGTTGATGAGGTGCTCCTGCACCACCTAGGTTGATGCTTCTACCAAAGGGACTAACACCAAGAAAGACCTCCATACACATGGACCAAACACCAATGCAAACAACAACCAA
This sequence comes from Cryptomeria japonica, assembly GCF_030272615.1. Classification (NCBI taxonomy): domain Eukaryota; kingdom Viridiplantae; phylum Streptophyta; class Pinopsida; order Cupressales; family Cupressaceae; genus Cryptomeria; species Cryptomeria japonica. Next base: position 435,285,279 of record NC_081406.1, read on the forward strand.
GATAACTCCCAAAGGGTCGACAAAGCAATACGACATAGATGCAAGTGTAAAACACAAATGAATCATATGTACAAGCAAGTTTCATCACATTTCATACTAAAACAAGGCTCTAGCCTAAGGGAATGCGGAGCCATCTCAACCTATGAGAGACCAAGGGAGATTGGCTTACCATCTCCATGGTCTTCTCATGCTTGGCCTAAAACATCCTCCCTAGGACTGAGACATGAGGCACTATCATTTATTATCTTTTTAATTAACTATCTATCCATTCCCATTCATTAATTAATTATCACTTAAGTAAAACAAGATAAACTCCCTTACGCGTGTGAGGTCTGGACTTCACACATCCATACAAGGAACCTATTGACAGTCCATCTCTCATGACCCCTGGGTGACATAAAAGAGACCACTCCCTTTACATAGACCCATAAGCAACAATACAAGAGGCTTTGAACAATAAATAAATTTGAAACAAAACTTCAACTGAGCCAATCCATTCATAGACACATGTTCAAATGACAAAACAAAAACATATAAGAAAGAGACGAACATCTTGACTAAAGAAAGCATAACCCAAATTGTAGCACCCCTGCAATCAAATAAAAGCCAACCCAGGAAGGTCTTCACACTTGCTGTTGTAAAATTTATCAGCTTAAGCAAGTCATCCTCATTGCAAAATCATCACGAGGGGATGTCAAAATTACCAAAAAGAGAACTCAAAACAACCATGACATCAAATTGAATTAAACATTTAAAATAAATGCAACCAAGTGAGCTCCAGAACCTAAATGCATCGAGACACATTACACTTGACTACTAAACTGAACAACAATGTAGTGTCCCTCCTAGACTTACATTTTCATTCATGATTCAATAGACTTATCTAGACTTATGATGATATTTTGATGATGATTATGGCTTTATTCCTATGCAACTTAGACATTTATGATGCTATATGGACATATGATATATTGATGACTTTTGATGATCTATGTCATGGATGACATGTTATGATTATTCGATGGATGGTATCTCTTGATGGACTTATATGTATTCAACATTCTTATGTGATTTATATGATTTCATGATATATGATGATGATACTAACCCTACTTCATGATGATGATTTAATGAGATGTGTTTGTATTGGGTGACTATCTTTGTGAAAGGGACGATGCCTTATCACTCATCACGAGCATGATAAGGTGTTGTGATTACCTTTCACTTGCCTACTACTATGATGTTATATATATATATATGTTCTTTTGTGTTTATTGGTGGGTGCAAGATTGCAGGTACCGGACATCGACTCCACCTGGTCTCACAGGTCTGAGCGTGTCCCAAACCCAATGGTAGTTGTTGGAGATGACTTGGTTTTCCCTCACCTACTCATGATCTAGTATCTTCACCTTGTCAGTCGTGTCAGGTGTAGTGGTGTCCAGTCTTGATTCGGTATCTCATCCTCCTTGTGCGGTTAGTTGTGTGTGTGTATGATTTATCAAGGACTGGATTAATTATCATATGGTTGGATAATATTTGTTTAATTAATTAATTAATGTTGAGTAATAGTTATTAGTTATAATTAATCAATTAATTAATGGATATTTAATTTATTATTATTAAATTTATTAATGTTTTGATTGTTTAATTAATTAGTTTTATTTTAGATTTAATTGATTGTTATTTATTTAATTGATTTTTTGCCTATTGTTTTATTTAATTAATTTGATCCTTTTGATTTTATTTATTGTTGATTGATTTATTTTAATTTATTTTAGATATAGTTGTTAAAATGGTTTTGATTATTTAATAATTATAAAAGTATAAAGCCTATTTCTATTTCTACACTCTTAAAAAGTAATAATATTATTATATTGCTTTTACTATGCATGGGAGGTGTAAAAATAAAAGAAAGTTAATTTTACCTACCCTCCTGATTGTTTGGGTGAGTTGGAATGATAGGTAAGAAATATATAAAAAAATCTTACCTTGGAACTATACACGATAGGTAAGAAATATTGATTTTTGGATTATTTTGATTGGCTAGGATTTTTGCATAGTTTGTTGTGTATTTTCTATTTATTTCAAATTTCTGGATGGCTATCAGGTTACCAGTCAGCGGGAATTTTGATTGAAGCTTTGAGATTTTGGCTTGGATCTTGGTTTGCATTTGGATTTTGAAAAGCTTGGATTGTGGAAGCTCTTCTTCAATTTTCATCCTTGGATTTGTGATCTCCAGGTTGGAGTTCTTCTTTCATTTTTTTAGTTTTTCTGAAATTTCGTCTTGTTTATGTTTTCCGTGAAAATGATTTATTTGTGATTTATTGAATGGATGGGGAAAAGAAAGACATTATAGTTTAAATCCTTTGGAATTAAATGAATGAAATGGGAATTGCAGATTTCTCCTTATGTTTGAGTGAGATTCTTGAGTTGATTTTTTTGTGTAGTTGATAGTGGATAAATGCATATATGTATTTACATTGTTTGTGTGTTGGTAGAATGTTCTTATTGGTATTTAATTTTTTGTTCGGGTATTATACTCCTTATGAACTCCTTGTTGAGATAGGAGTTGTTTTCCTTGGTTTGAATGTGTTGGTAGAAAATTGTAAGAGCTCCTGAAGCTCACAGTGAGTGTCCATGTCATGTTTCAAAAATTTATAGTCTTTTTGTTGGAAAATTGGAGTTTTTGGTAATGTTTTGGTATAGTTCTTTTGGCCTATGCAGAGATAGGATTCTCTCCTTTTCTCTTTAGATCCAAAATGTGGTTTTAGCCAAAACGCTTATCCAATGAGTTGCAAACTCATTCCTGAGATTTGTATTTGATGCGTAAACCATGTGTACACCCTTTTTGATACTTATCCAACCTCCTGGTCATGCCCTTGAGTTTGTTTTTTTCTCCTGAGTCAATCTGGGCAGTCACCTTACCTTCAAGATCCTTCAAACTTGAGATATTGCACACTTTACCAGAAGTGCCACCATACTAACCAGAAACAATACCATATCAACCAAGAATGCCACTATGCATACCATAAATGTCATAGTTTAGACCCATAGAGCTAACCAACTGACTAGGAGAGCTAACCTTTAGATTGAGAAAGCTGACCTAGAAGCCCAAAACGCTGACCAATGGACTAGAAATGTTGTGCAATGGACCAACAATGCTATGCAATATACCAAAAATGCTACCCTACATACCAGGGGCACTAACATGCATACCAAGAGAGCTGAAGTGGCCCGGGAGGACTAGAAAGGTCAATTTTAGTGTTGTAAAGTCCTAGTTTGGATTGTGTCATGTTCCCAGAGGAATATGAAGTCTATTTTGAGTAATTTAAAGTGATTCATGATATTATATGATGTTTCATGATGTATTTTATGCTCCAATAAGTGAAATTATGCCCTACCATTGAGGAGTTTCCTTATGCAAAATTTGCTCCAGCAAGGGGTTGTTGCCTTGGTGTTTGAGGATTGCTTCTATGGCTCCAGTGGGATGTTTGTACCTCATTGTTGAGGATTTTTAGTAGTTTATGATGTGATTATATTTCATGTTCTTACTTTGGTACTATGCCTATGAGGCATTGGTGAAGGCCCTATACTTGTAGTGGTCCATATGTGTGCACTATGTGCAGTATGTTCTCAGTGATGTTATGTGTTCTTGGTAGTCTTTTGTGAGCATTCTTTATGTGTTCTGATGTCATTTTATGTGTTACCCTATGTCTTGGCATATTATTTTGGGGAGCGAGCTTCCTTGTGATGACCGGGGTCACATGAGTTAGGTTGCTTGGCACCTAGACCACCAAGGCACAATGAAAGTTTTCCTTTTTGTAATTCAATTATAACATTTAATAATTGATTGGGTTGGGTTTCACATAATAAGATAATTCTATTTGGTTGGTCCATATGAGATGGCAAGTCAATCTCCCTTGTACTCACATAGGTTGAGATAGCTCCACATGTTTGCTAAGGGATTGTTTTCACCCTTCTTTTGTGAGGGTAGCATGTATGACTATTAGGAGTATGGTTTTCTCTTCTTTGTGAGGATAGCATACATGTCTATTATGGGTGCATATTTACCTTCTTTGTGAGGCTAGCATGTAGGAGTGTGACTACTAAGGATGGCCATATTCCCTTCTATATGAGGATAGCATGTGATGACACTCCATTCCTACATGTGACCATGTCCATATGCCATGATTTATTGTATGCCTCTAGAAGAGTTTATTGTTGATTTCAGCTTTGTGTTGTCATGTGATTATTGTTGGGTTGAGTTCATTATATTCTATGTTGAGTCCCATGGTTGTTAGGTGTCAACCTAGGTCTTGAGAGAGTGTTGGAACTCCATGTCATCTCCTAGCACGCGGGGTGGTTCCTATTTGGTTCAACATGGTCGGGTGGTTTGATGCCTTCTTCCTTTGGGATGTTCTTCATTGGATGTTGTGTGCATGGAATTGGATTTATATTATCTCTTCATTTGGATGTATATTAGAACATAATCTATGTAATTATGATTGCTATCATGTGGTATGTAACTCAAAAGGATGTAATTGTAAAGGAAGCCATGAAACCAATATCTTGGAATATGTGTAATGAGACTTGTAGAAGATTGATTTCAAAATGAGATATATATGATAAGATTATTGTAAATGAATATTCATGATGAATGTAATTTCCAGCTAGCAGGATTTAAATGATTGCAATGATTGTGTATATCTTGTGGATGGTAGTGAATATAATAATAATCATGTATGCCTTAAGTTTAAGGATGTTAATCCTTAGTGTAAGTTACTCTTGAGATATGAAAAATGAATGAGTAGTTGTAGATTTGTATGGATTCAATTATTATATATTATGTGTTTGAGTTATGGAGCTGATTTCTATCCATTAGGGTTAATATTGTATCAATGATGATTTGCGAAATATGGATACAAAATATGTGCTCTTGTGATTCGTAATATTTTGTAATATGATGTTGGAAGATTATGACCTTGGAATGTATTAAGATAGTGTTATGCCATGTGATCTATTTTGTGGAAGTGTTCAGTAGGAATGGGTTTGAGTTAGATTATTTAAGTGTTATGAAGGGTTATCACTTGCTGTTATGATTTGTGTATGAGCATGTGGTTAGTAATCTTGATGTGATGATATGTACCTTTAATAAATGATCTAGTTTCACTTATAGAGTAGGATATGTGGTTTCATTGCAAGTTATATGATTCTTGTAAGATTGTGAATGAGAAGCATTGTTAGTGTAATAAATGATCTTAGAGATTGAAGTAGAATGGAAATTGTAATAGTGTGTTGTTGGAATTTTATATGGTATGTATTAAGAGATGCTATTATGTATGGATTAGATGGAAATGATATAGGTATCTTAGGTGGCATCATGCACCTAGAATAGTTAAGCATTGATGTTATACTTCATGTTCTTGTGTATGTTAGTAATCCTATTGTTACACATTGTGAATCTTAGATTATGATCTAGTACTATCTTATGAAGGGATATGCAGTTAGATTCATAATGAATAGAATGGATGTGTAATAATGGGGATTTGGAATGTTTGATTTGGTTCTCTAAAATGAACTTATTTTATAGGATGTTACTCTTAAAAGTAGTGACGTTGAGATACCCTAGGGGAAGAAAGATATGATGTGTTATTTCGCTTGCATACTTGTGTTATGATGTGCCTCTTGTTTATGGTCACATTATTGTTCTATACTCCCAGGGCTTCTTCTCTGGTGGAGAGGAATATTTCATCTCTAGTGGGCATCCCAAACACAAATCCTAACATGTCCAGAGACAAATCAATTATTGTCCTACCCTATACATCTATGCATTTCCTGGTATTAGGATCATAAAACTAAGTAATTGTCTTGATAAATTTAGGGGCCTATACGTACTATGGGAAGATAGTAGCCTCCACTAGGCCTAATCTTTTAATTCTTCTCAATGGGGCTTCTAGCCTTGGCTTCTCCAATTGCACTCTAATATCCTCAATTTCAAAGTGGCCTACCTCAATGTCTGTGACCCATTTGATATGATCATCCAGTTTTGATATATATACTTGCCCTTGGTATCAGTACTTCATTGTTACAAGAAGTTTGTCTATCTCATTGCCTCTCTTTTTGGGAGTTGGGTCCATCTAATTGCTTTAACCTACAAGAAAGAACCAAGCATTAATCACCTACACAAAAATATTGAAAACAACATTCACCTCGGGACTCTGGGGTTCTGGGGTAGATAACTCCTTTTTAGACAAATGACCTTGAAACTCTGGGGTTTCGGGGTTCCAAGATGGGGAAAATGGATGGAGTTCAGAACTCTGAGGTTCCAGGGTTCAGGGCTTCATATAGTGCAAAAGGGTTTGAAACTCCGGGGTTCTGGATTTGAGACATGATGTTAACTTCAGGACTCTGGGGTTTCAAAGTCCTGGAATAGATCAATAGGACATGCAAAAGATACTTTGGAACTCTGGGATCTAGGGTTTCGGGGTGTAAACGCAGTGAGCTTGAAAAGACAGACCTCAAAACTATGGGGTTCTGGGGTTCCGGGTTCAACATGCACAAGGAACAAGATCGACCTTGGGACTCCAGGGTTCTGAGGTCGATGGAAAGAACAACCTAACCTAGAACTCTAGGGGTCTGGGGTTCCGGGGTGAAAAACTAGGGCACATGGAGAACCAAAAACAAGACAAAAACAAAAAAGAGAAACAAGAAAATTCACAAAACAAGAAGATCTAAACTAAGAATCAGCAATAAAATCACCAACCTGGTGAGGAAAAATGCCCAAAAACATAGGAGGACAAAGGCATGAAGTCGGGAGGTTGAAGGCATGAGCTTTGGAAAGTTGAATGCACGAATGAACTTAAACTCATTCTCTCTATTTATACCCCCCCCCCCGAACCTCGTCTATACGAACACCTCAAACAAGACCTCAGGACTTCGGGGTTCCAGAGTTCCGGGGTTAAAGAAAAATAAAGACTGAAAAATGCACCTTGGAACTCTGAGGGTCCGAGGTTTCAAGGTGCAAGCAAAAATAGGCAACAAACACAAAAAGAGAAAGAGACCTCGGGACTCCGGGATTCTGGAGTTTCGAGGTAAACAAGAACAAAACGACCTCAAAACTCTGGGGTTCCGGGGTCTTTAAACAAGACAACCTTGAGACTTCTGGACTCTGAAGTTCCGAGAAGACAAAACAACACGTGAAGAACTTGGGACTTTAGGACTCTGAAGTTCTGAGGCTTCAACAAAAAGGAAAAGACAAGGCCCAACTTTGGGACTTCAAGGATCCGAGGTTCTGGGGTTGTACACCAACAAACAAACAAAGGAGACAAACCTCGAGACTTCGGGGTTCCAGGGTTGGTCAAAGCAAAAAAAGAAAAAAAGACCTCATGACTCCGGGGATCCGGGGTTCCGAGGTTTCCAGACAAAACATAAAATAAAGCAACAAAAAGAAAAAGAGTGACCCATATTTTCAACACAAGGAAACTAATGGGGGTTAGGTATGTAGAGTATAACACTTTCTTATAATCTTTTCTGTGTAGTGATACACCTTTTCTCCATAGCTACTTGTACTTCTTTTTTTCAACAATTTATTCAGCATACTGCTTCAATTGATCTTTAAGATATTCAAACAAATCATATGGTAAAATATATATAAGATTATTCAAAGTAATGTTGTTTTGGAGTAGATGACTAACTAAGACTTCCTCAATTTTATCCTGATCATAATATGGATGTGAAAGTCACATATCTCCAATTTTCTTCATACCATCTTCTTAGTCAAGCATACTCAAAATATTTTTTGTCTTGTAAGGGTCATCCTCATCCTTACTATCTTCTTGCTTTTCAATCATAGTGATTCTTCCTTAGCTTCTATAGGAGGTTCTAGATCATCCAGGATAACCATTTATTCCTTCCCTTCACTTTTCTTTATCTTTTTTGGTTCAAAAGAGGGAACTACAACTCTTCTCTTCAAATTGCTTATCAGGAGTGCTAACAACACCAAGAATCAAACCAGAACACCACATCTCTTGATCTTTCTCTGCTAAAGAGTTTGGATACCTATAAATTATTTTTCCAATGGGGACATTTGACTTCCATACAACATTCTCCTTCAAGAGTAAATATCTTGCGAAATAAAGCATTAAGCACACAATTAAGGAGCCAAAATGGAAAGGGTATCCCTCATCTTTTGTCATAGTGATATTTTCTATTAAATGCATCCTTAATAGTTCACACAAATCAAAATATTTTCCTTCTTTCACCACCTGATGTGCAATATACAATTATATCAGAAGTTGATCCTTCTCTATTTTTGAAATCAATTTTGTAAAGGACACCATATAAAGCATACCTCACTACTAGGTCGATGATTGTATCAATTATAAATTCTCATTGATCTCTCGTAATTCCAGTTAGGCTTTCGACCTCTTCACCAGAATAGTTCCAACACCACAAAGATTAGAAATAGCTGAGATAGCTTCCTATATAATCTAATAGGGTTTTTCCAACATCATATAACCATCCTGAGTATGGTTCAAAACAAACTTAATTAAATCCTCATCTGTGAACCACAAAAACTCACCCCAAATGACTAAATCTTTGTGCCTTGATTCTCTGACTCTCTACGATTCTTCATCTATCAAGGAACTCTCAAGATTTCTGATTTTCTTGTGATAATATTCATCCAATTGCACCTTTTCCAATTTCCAAATATGACTTGTAACTATCATCTTGGATTCCATAGGAAAGGATGTGAAAATACCTCTTTAGCATTGACCTTTCTCTAATTCTTCTTCCACACTTCAATTGCTCTTTCTCTTCAACAGACAATGTCAAAATGATCTCAAAAATAGATATTTAACTTGTTTGATATGCCTAGGGTTCTACAGCCAAAAACTGTCTTATCATAATGACACAATCATCAAATTTTTTTACCTCTGCCTACATAGTCTACCAGAGTACACAATACATAACACCAACAACAACACCAACATTCCAATGACATGGAATTTATCACCTTCATGAGTGAGGACAAATAGATTTCCTTTGAAGCTTCCCCTAATACAAAGCTAGCAGAGCAATTTATAGAGGATGAAGCATTTGTACCAAATTCAGATTTAGTTGCTTCCTTCTTTCTCCATACCATAGAATTATTCTTCTTAGGCTCATTTGATTTTTCCATAGCATTCACATTCCTACATCTATTAGCAAAATGTCCAAACTTGTTGCAATTGTAACACTTGATATTCCTCTATCCTTAATTTGTTGAAGTTGTTCTTTATCTACATATCAACTTTATAACCAAATCCATAGCATATTTGACAATAACCTTGAAAGGGCTTATTCATCAATGATCCTTTCACTCCATTCACAAATAGTCTATAGCTTCTATTCATAGCTTGATTATTGTAGTTATTAGCCTTATGTCGAAAATTATTATAATTAAAGCATTGAGTATTTTGATTTACTTTGCACCTACATTCTACAGCCTTATGTCCAAACCCATTGCAATTAAAAAAATACCATTGAATAATGGGTACCTTTAAGCATTTTGATGACAATTCGGTGGTCTACTTGCAGTAGGTACATGATTCCAAACCTTGTTTGTATCTTCAGGTTTCTTTTTAGCTTCCAACTTCTCCTTTCCTTTTCCTTTGTTATTATAATTTGAGTATTCGATAGAAAGAATTTCTGCGTGGTCAATAGTTTATTGAGTAATGCATTGCTTTCACTTAATTTCGCCTCTGATTTTAGCTTCAATAGTTTTTGTTCCAGCTTCCCACATTCTTCCATCTTTTGGTTTATTGTATCCTTCAGACATTCTTCTACTTTATTGCTTTCTTCAATTTGCAGCTTCAGACTCACAACAATCTTATTTGCTTGTTTCAATTCTTTGTTAACTTATTGATGCCTTGCCTTAAACTTTTAGATTTATTCTCAAAGTTTCTTGACACATTCATTTGCTACCATTATGTTCTCTTTCAATTCTTCATTCTCAAATTCCACACTCTCCATATTTTCAATGGTTGTCTTCAACTCTTCATTCAAACAATATTCTCCTGTAGTATCCATAGGAGTCATCTATTCAAATAACAAAGATCTCCCTCAAGCGGTTAAGTGTCACGAACCGTTTCTCTCTATAATTATTTAATTAGGAAAATGATGTCTATTTTTTTCTTATGAAATGAAATTGAAATGGAAATGAAATTTTAATTGAAATTAGATGAAAATTAGATGGAAACTTAAATGCAATTGATTAATTTAAATTATTTTTCTTTTAAAATTTAAATGCAACTAAATGATTTGGATTATCTTTATTATGAAATTGGGGATTGTCATTGCTAATGAGCAATTGAGTGCAAGTGAATGCAGGAACAGGTGAACACGGATAAAGGTGAGAACATAGAATCAACAGGAGAAATCCTCACTACCCTTTCCTTCAGACAATGCCAGACACAAGAATACACAACAACATTTAAATCTGAAAAGAATACAAGGGAAAACTTAAGGCCAACCTCTCTCTTGTGTTAGGGAAGAGACCTCTGATGAGAGTTTTCCCACTGCTTCCACCTACAACACAAACCACTATTCGCAGAGCCAAGATTACCCAAATTTTCCAATGCCAACAGAAAAATGATTGCAGAAAAAGAACCCCCAAAATAAAATTCACGACAATCATATAAAAGCCAAAGAGAAAATGAAAAACCCTAGCCTTCAAATCAGCTAATAGAAATATTTCATTTTGAAATATTTTTCCCTCTACAACTTATGCAATATAATAAATATATATATATTCATTATCAAAATAATCATCACATTATAATATAATGAGTAGGGTAATTATTTAATACTTTCCCTTATTATTTCTAATTTCTCAAAATATCACTATTTAATAAAATCATTTAAATAATCAAACTATAATAATAAAATTAAATTAAATTTCAACATTGAATAAATATAGTTAAAATAAACAAATAAATAATTAAATACATGCAATAAATCAAATCAACTGAAACCATAAAATATTAAATAAAATCTCAATTAAACATTTGTTTAAATTTAATTGCGAAAATAATTAAATAAACAAAAATCGTTAAATCGTAATAAATTAAAAGAACACTGCCAAAAATAAAAATCATAATTTATTATTAAATAATCACTTAATTACAATAAATCATTTATCACCAATATTTAAATAAATTAAACACTCAATTCATTCTAATCAATAAATCGTAATTAAATAGATTAAAAAATTAATCTATTACTATAGTCAATAAATCGCAATTTAAATAAATTAAATAAGCTAAATAATCAAACTCACCATGCCACATACTCACAAACATGACGACCGACTCAACATGGGGAATTCACCAAGACTGACGACAAGGACTCACTATTGGTATTATGGATATGTTGCATTGGTTTTGTCATTGATGTCAACACTTATCCTTCTGGAGATCTTTGGTTATGTTCACCAGCAAGTTCAGTGACCTATGCACAGTCACTGGTATTTGGTTCACCGGCAGGTTATATTGTTCACTGGCACTGAGGATGACTTGTTATCATCTGGAGATCACTTGGTTATGTCGAAGACAAGGTTTGGACACTTGGTTTTGATGATTTGGTTATTGGTCTAATCGGGTTGACATATTTGTTGTTATCGGCAAATTGATCTAGTTTATGGAATGGCACGCATTATCTATTCCAGATCAGCACGGCACATTATGGAGATGGTTTAATTAATTAATATTGTTGTTGAGCCGACATGATGCATCACATCTTGACTTACTTGTAATAGATTTTATTGTATTATTCTTAGTAAGCCGACCTACACATTTGGTCTTAGGTTTTGGTATATATGTAAAATCTCAATTGTGAGATTAGTGTGGTAGTGATATGTAATAAGGTATTATAAGGTTGTGATATTCGATATATGTGAATATAAGCAGAGCTACTCACGCAGACATAATTTGAAGATTCAAGGAAGGTTTGAAGGAGACAATCAGAGCTTAACCAGTACTAAATCCAACATTGGAGATGCTACTTTGAGCAGTACATTATCATTGGATTTAATCATCCAATTGTAGTCAGTGTGACTCCTATTTTGTGATTGAGAAATGAGCTCTACGCAGCTGGCCTTTCTGCATGTGCAAATCCCATTTGTAAACACATACTATCTGCAGTAGTATCATTTGATTGTGGGTAAGGTTTCCCACCATGGTTTTTCCCCTTATAGGGTTTCCACATACAAATATTTGTTTTATGTGTTGTGAATGTTGTTTCTCTTTCTGTTTCATGCATTAAGTTTCACGAATGTTTATATTAACTGTTAATCTGCTTATCGGCATCAAGTTTGGTTTACCGGTATTAAGTATCAAGTTTGGTTAAGTTGTATTTGGGTTAAAATTATTAGACAACCGATTCACCCCCCCACCCCTCTCAGTTGCCTTCGGGTCCTAACAATTGGTATCACAGCTAAGTCCTCTTTTTGCAAAAGTTTAACAACTTGAGGATATTCTATGGCAACTAACTATTTCAGGAAGGACAGTTCAAAACATGATGGAACTAACTATGGTATATAGAAGATCAAAATGGAGACTCATCTGAATTGCATTGGAAGAGACATATGGCATGTTACACAAAATGGTTATGTTGGTCCTACACAAGGTTAACCTAATCCACCTATATTGGCTAAGGATCAAGAGAATGGTTGCAAAGAAAGAGAAGCACTTTTGAGCACCTTATCTGATCAGCAAATCATGGGATTATCAGATCGATCTACTGCTAAAGCTATTTGGGATAAATTGGAGACATTGAATGAAGGAGATACCACTATCAAAATTGCAAAACTGGAATGCTTCCGGGAAAAATATGAAAATTTGAAAATGGAAGAAGATGAAAGAATTTTTGCTTGTATGGAAAGGGTTAATGAAATGTTTTTGGCAATACAAAGTTGTGGAGGTTCCTTAAGTGAAGAAGAAATTGTTTCTAAAGTTTTAAGAGCATTTCCATCGGCATACAAAATGAAAGTAACTGCTATTAATGAGTTGAGAACTATGCCTAATACATCAGTATCTAGAGATACCTTGGTTGGAAAACTTTCAACATTTGAGCTTGAAGAATTTGGTCATGTTACTACAATTAAGATAGATTTAGCTTTAAAAGCATCATCATCTATAGCATCTTCATCATCATCTGATAAATCTGATTAGAAAGCACTTTATGCAAGAGAAGTTGAAGACATTAGGAAGGAAAATGAAGAACTTGAAGAGCTTGAAGCACTATTTGCAAGGAAAATGCCTAAAGGTCCTATTGGAAGTAAGTATGAAGGTAAAGCACCTTTTAAATGTTTTAACTATAATAAAATTGGTCATATGGCATCTAGATGTCCGGATAGACATGCAAGATTGACAGAAGAAGCTAAAAGAACATATCAGCCTAACCTTGAATATCAGAGATACAGATTCAAGAAAAATAGAGACAAAACTTGATACTATGTTGATGAAGGAGTTACTGATGATTCTGATGAAGAACCAGGAGACAATGGATGGGCTTTTGTTGCAATAACAAAAGATCAACCAACACCTACTATTCCATCGGTAGAGCAGGCCCTGGCAGCCAAAATTGAAGAAAAGGATGAATGTATTATAGATTCCGAATGTTCACATCACATGACTGGTGATAAAAGTAAATTCTTATCTTTTCAGGAATACAATGCAGGTCTAGTAAGATTTGGAGATGACAAAGCTCGTATGATCAGAGGAAAAGGGACTATATCTTTTGATGGTAAGCACAATACTGACAATGTTTATTATGTTGAAGGTTTGAAGCATAATCTTTTGAGTGTTGGACAATTAGTTGAAAAAGGATTTTAGTTACAATTCAAGAATGGTAAATGCAAAATCATGAATAGACCTAGTTTGGAAATTACAACCAGTAATCAGACTAGAGGTAATATCTTTCATTTGAATAACATTGAAAAGACATGCCTGATTGCACACATTGATGGAAGTTGGTTATGGCATAAAATACTCTATCAGGTAAATTTTGATTGCATTGTGAAGATTAGTTCATCTAAGGCAGTAAGGGATTTACCTAAGATTGTAAAACCTCATAAGCCGGTATGTAAGGAATGTCAAATGGGAAAGCAAGTTAGAACAACTTTTAAGAGTATTTCTGAGAAAACCAATGATGTTCTTGATCTAATTCAACCTGACTTATGTGGTCCAGCAAGAACAAGAAGTCTACAGGGAGATAGATACTTTATGCTAATCATTGATGATTATTCTAGAATGTGTTGGATTACTTTTCTCAGGGAGAAATCAGAAGCTTTTAGGAAATTCAAATTATTCAAGGCACTTGTAGAGAATGAAACCGGCAAGAAAATCAAATGTTTATAATCAGATCAAGGAGGTGAATTTACATCTAAGGAGTTCAATACATTTTTTGAAGTGAGTGGAATTAGAAGACAACTATCAGCACCCCGAACACCTCAACAAAATGGAGTTGTGAAAAGGAAGAATAGAACTATTCTAGATGCATCTAGAAGAATGATATCCGAAGAAAATCTACCTCATGTGTATTGGAGAGAAGCGATGAATGGAGCGGTTTACACTTTTAACAGAGTTCACATCAGAGGTGAAACTGGTAAGACACCCTATGAACTATGGTTTGGTAATATTCCTACTCTTAAGTACTTCAGAATATTTGGAAGCAAATGTTACATTAGAAGAGATGAGTATATTGGTAAATTTGATCCTAGAAGTGATGAAGGAATATTTCTTGGGTATTCATCTAAAAGAAAAGCATATAGATGTTTTAATAAGAGATTGTAGAAAATCATTGAGAGTGCAAATGTGACGATTGATGAACACTTTAGAAGAAATTCAAGGTCTATGGATTTTAAACGGGCAGTTGAGATAATCACAAATAAACCTATACAGAGTGCACCAGTACAAAATGTTGATCCAGTCACACTGGCATCATCATAGAATTCCACAATGACTAAAGAACAGTAGTAAGTGAACACACCCAGGTATGTAAGATTGAATCACTCTGAAAGTTAGATAATTGGGGATAAGTATCAAGGAGTTATGACAAGAGGAAGACTGGAAAATGAAGAGGTATGTTTAATTTCTCAAATTGAACCAGCATCTTTCATTGAGGCATGTGAAGATAAACATTGGATTAAGGCTATGGAAGATGAATTGGAACAAATTGAAAAGAATAATAAATGGACATTGGTTCCCCCACCTAAAAATAAAAAATGTGATTGGAACTAAAAGGTGTGTGGGGGAAAAAGTGACACTAAGCAAACATGCCCTAATCTCACTTTCAATCACACACTTGTGGAATACGAAAGAGCCTAGAGGTATCACACAATTGGCTACTTCTTTTTGTGGAAGAGAGAGCCACGGGATACCTATTAGGATTTCTATTCCTTTGTTGCAAATGATAGATAAAATGATGCAAGTTCAACTACTAACCCTAAGGTGTAAGTATGAACTAGTAACAAGATTGCAAGATTGAGATTAAGTGATGAAAAGCTGTAAACACAAGGATAAAAGGAGAATGCAAATGTGTACCTGGGGTTAAAATCTGAGTGGAAATGTTTGGGATGGGGGTGCATGCGCCACTGACCTGATTCTGCACCTGAAACTGCTCCTTTTGGCAACCTGAAAGCTGTCGAAAAGTGCTGAAAACTGCTGTTGTCTGAGGGACCAGGGCGCCCAGTGCCCCTGTCCCAGGGACCAGGGCGCCTAGCACCCCTATCCTAGGTTTCTTCTCTACAATTTGGTGTGTTGTCCCGTCTCAATCTGCTTCCGTCGGATCTGCAACTTGTGGCGTCCTTCAAATTCGAAAATCTGCACTTATATCTGAAAAGGGGTTGTAGGTGGCTATATAGGGTTTTGCCTTAATCAAACCCCCACTTTGGTGATTTCCACCTCCACGAATAGCCAAGTTGTATAGTAAAAGTTGTGTGTGCAAGATCCTAAAATGCAAGTAAGCAAACTAGAGCAACCTAGAAAGTAAACCCTAATTGCTTGCAAATGATAATGTAAATGCTCTAAATCAAGATGCAAAGTGATCTAAAGCATGAATACAAATGATATAATGAGGCTTATGCAAAGACATGAAAACAACATGAAATCATACCCAACCCCAAGGGAGGGGTACAAGCCAATCTTCAGTCGGTGATCCCCTATTGCTCTTCAATGTCTTCAAAGCCCTAAATGAAATTGATGAATGCTTGATGGATGGATGTTGAATGTTGTTGAAGTCTTCAAAGATATTCTCTTTCGCTACATAGAAGGTCCCTCAAAACCAAAAGTTCAGATCCTTTCAAATGAAGAAAGAGAGCTCTTATATATGAAACCCTAGGTCTTAATTTTATCTCTAGGCCGACTTAGAGATTGAATCTCCCACCAATTTCTTGGGGTTAAGCTTTATTTTATGATTGGATTGCACTCCTAAAATTTTGGGATAAATGTCCAGGACCGTGTGCACTCCGGGCGCTATGGTCCCGACAACTTTTCACCAAATTTTCAGGGCCGTCGGATATGATGATTTTAGATAGAATCCCGAAGTTACAGGTGATTTCGAGATGTTTTGACCCCCGAAATCAAGCCCCCAAGTTAAAGATAGGACCTAATTAGGGTTTTTGATTAAATTATGTATTAGAGGAATAAAATGAAAGGGGCACACTTTAATGAAAAGGGCCCAACTTTATGATATGGGAGATGATAAAATAGGACCTTAGACCTAATTAATTTAATTAATTAAGTGCTAAAGGGGAAATGCAATGCAAAATGCAAAATGCGCCAAGGCGGGTGCTAAACTAGGTGTGAAATTGTACCACCCTAGCAAGTGCATACAATTTACGATGCTACATTTAACCCCCACTTTAGCGGTCATATGAACACTACGTGCATATGCAAGCTAAAGTATAGAAAAGTAAACATTATTTGAAAAAGGATATATCCATGAGTCTGTCGAACGAAGCCCCCAGCGGTATCTGCAGTACACAGTTAGGAACCGTACCCTACAAAACACACGTTAGATCACAAAATCACCTAATGCTTACTAAGGAAGGTGATGAAAATTCGAGGGTAGCTATATGCCCCCCCCTGTTTCGGCTTGCTAATTTTAGTGAGTTGAAATAGGGTATCATGTTTACCACTTCGAATTGTTAAAGAATATTGATGACAAATGCTCACAAGAAGATTTGTTATGAGATCAAAAACTAATGGAGAATCATTTGGTAAGAAAGAGGACTAAATCTCAATTCCAACACAACAAAGAGTGTGAGGATTTGAGAGTTCTCTAACACAAGATGAAGGATGTAAATGGAAACAAAATGCAAAGAGAAGAAAAGAAAGGAAAAATGCATGAATACACACATTGGTGATCCATGAGAAGAATAGTGAGAGAGAAAACATGGACTTCTCGCCCCTAGATCTTGTCTAGGTGATCCATGGGAAAAAGTACATGAAAAACTAGCCCCTAGAGTCTGTCTAGGTGATCCATGTAAGGGAGGAGAGTGAGAAAGTCTAGCCTTATGCCGCTAGTTCCACTCAACCTCATGCATGTGTGTGTAAGTGAGGTTAGAAGCACCTCATAGGAGTCTATGCCCGAGTATGCTACAACCTGTATATGTATAGTACAAAAGTGTGACATCTCGCTCTAAGAGTTTGTGCTCTGGTTCCGAGAATAATCACCTTGCATAAAAGAAAAATGGAGACATCTCGCTCTAAGAGTCTGTGCTCTGGTTCCGAGAATGACCCATTGCCCAAAAAGTGTAATGTTTATGTCATAAGCAAAGTAGAACAAGGATACCTACCTTCATCACAAAAGAAGATACCCCAAAAATGCAACAATGTCATAGATCCAAGCAAGAGAGTTTTGCACTCTTTAAGCAAGGATAAGATAGTTGAAAAGGGATATCTTGTAGTATGCGTAAAGGAGATCCTTAGAGGAGAAGAGATCTTTGTACAAAAGACACCTATCCCCGAGAGGAATTGTTTTAGACAAATATGACATCTTCTAGAATAAGACAAAGAAGAGAATAAGAATGCAATACTTCCTTCTTTTGCGAGGTGAAAGTGATTCTTAATGAAGGATGATGCTCTTTTTAACCCAATTGGGAGAGTGAATTCATTATGGATGTATTTTACCAAGTGCAAAAGAGGTTATAGTCAAGGACTTACACCTCTTGTAAGAGAGAATCCTTGAACAAACAACAACAAATGCATACAAGGAATAACATCAAGTAATAAAGTTCACACCATCCACGAAATAGGAAAAAGTGGATCCTTAGATAAAAAAATAAGGAAAGATCATTGCCTTCCAAGGATAAGGACAATGAGAAGGACATACACAATCTTCTAGGGAGAGATTTAGACATAAGCAAAATGTACTACATACTCACATGAGTTCATGCAAGCAAGACATTAGTGTATGTAAAATGCTCCTCACAAGAAGTGGGTAGGATAAGAAAGAGAATACACATCTTCTCCCATATCTAGGAAAAGAGGATTCTAAAGAAAAGATGATCAATATTTCCACACTATTACCCCAAAGGGAAATTTTAACCATAAAAAGAAGAGATGTATGAAATCACTCTTGTCCCCATAAGAACAAGAGATAACATAGAAAATTAGCCTATTATGTTGCTTCAAAAATATGATTGCACTTAAAATTGTACCATCATGAATGACAATGAGCCCCCAGTAAATGAGCTACCAATGTCACATAATGATGAGCAACATAATAGCCATTAATGTTATTTAAAGACATGATAGATTGAATGAGGTATTTGAATATGACATGCTAAATGCTCAACTATAAGTGAGATCAAAAACATGTATAAAATGATAAAAATTGAAGAAGAAAAGTCACAAGAAATCTTAGAATAGGGATGAGTGTAATTTATTAGAGCCTTATCCCTGGAGGAAAGGACTTTATGATGAATAGGAGATAAAGATTCATAATTGGATTTAGAAATTTGAGGGGAATCATAAAGATATTTGTTCATCGCCAAGATTTCCTTATGAGGGGAATGAGAGTTGATAGAAGTAGAAGATGATTTAGTTGAAGTGAG
Organism: Cryptomeria japonica; assembly: GCF_030272615.1. Taxonomy (NCBI): domain Eukaryota; kingdom Viridiplantae; phylum Streptophyta; class Pinopsida; order Cupressales; family Cupressaceae; genus Cryptomeria; species Cryptomeria japonica. The sequence continues at coordinate 435,304,378 of NC_081406.1, forward strand.
ATCATCATCACTACTAAATATAGCATTCACATTGAGAGATGGTCTTTTAGATGCTTTGGTGGGCTTAGAAAGATTATATCCAAGTCCAAATGAATATTCATGCATGTTATGTTCTAAAGGAACTTTAATTCCTTGTTCATTTGTGCCACAACCATTTCCACTATAGCCACTCTTAGCCAAAATGTGAAAACCACGACCATAACGATTAGCCATTTTAGAAAGAAAAGGTGGTTTTTCATAAGACAAAGAATCAAATTCTTTAGAATTAGAGGTGTGAGGAGAAGAAGTTTGAGAAGCAGCCACAAAATTATTGCTCATAGGTTCAGGTAAGACTGATTGATCTCTAGTTTCTTCCATCTTTTTAACTTTAAGCTCTCTAGGAGGAACCCTATACTCACCTACAAAGGTGGGATTGAAATCAAGAGATCCCCAATCGTCTTCTGCGAGAACCTTCTCAGGATCAAAAGCCTTTTCATGTGTAGATTCAAGTTGAGAAGAATCTTCTTCAGGAACTTCAGACTCATCCAAAGAATTTTGATTATTAGAGGGTAATGATTCATCCATAGGTATCTTGTTTAACGAGTCATCACTAGAAGAGGAAGGCTTAGAAGAACTCCCTTTGGAAGTAGATGTTTGCAAACAAGCTTGAAAATTAGTATCACCTATCAAGGTATATGTCTTATTATTATAAATAAATTTAACTTGTCTATGCAATGTAGAGGGGACAGCTTGCATACTGTGAATCCAAGGTCTCCCTAATAACAAGTTGTATGTTAGATTTCGCGACATAACATGGATAGGAGTAGGCAAAGTAACAGGTCCCACTGTGATGGGTAAGGTGATAATACCTAATGAAGACTTAGCCACATTATCAAAGCCTCGAATGGGATGAGAGTCAGGCTCAATAAGGGATGTATCCACATTCATCTTATGCAATAGATTAATGCTACACACATTAAGGCCAGAACCATTATCTACCAGTGTTCATCTTATAGCAGTGTTTTTTATGATAACCACAATCATCAAGGGATCATATTGATGTTGAATTTCACTAGTAGGCAACTCATCTTGAGTAAACACAATTTGAGCTTTAGGATTCATCACAGAGTTAACCAAAGACACTATATTACTAGATGTATTAGGTGGAGGAACATTCAAATCTTTCAAGGCATCTTGTAACATTCCATGATGATCGGAAGAAGTTTGGATCAAATCCCAAAGGGATATCTTAGCAAGGGTAGCTTTAAGTTGTTCTATGAGATCATATTCCTTACCAAGAACTTGTGAAATATGAGGAGCTTGAGGAAGAATAGGTTGGGAAGGAGGAAGTGAAGTTGGGATAACTGGAGGAGGATTAGGTTGCCTATTGTTTCTTGTGTTATAGGTATGAGCAACCGCATTATAACTCTCTCTAGTCAGTTTCTTAGCATACTCATAAGGGCTCTTAGTAGAATAACCTCCTTGCATAGTAATAATAGGTTTCTTAGGAGTGTAAAAAGAATCATTAGCATAACCACCTTGAACCACTAAGATAGGCTTATTTAAAGGTTGAGAATTTTGAGAAGGACAAGCACCTTGGACAGTGAAGAGAGGTTTGTTAGGTGTTTCATTCACATGTATCAAATTGATTGAGGATGGTTTAGAGGAATGAACAAAAGTGTTGGAAGAATTATTGATAGTCTTCTCTTGCACTAAAATCTTATCATGGATTAAATCAATTTTAGGAGAGAGACAAGGGGTAGGCATTGATGTTCTAGTAGGAAGAGTAATACTAGGAAAGGTCATATCATCCTCTATCATCAAAGGATCTACATGGGGAATAAGCTCTCTAGGAGAAGGATCAACATTACTCTCTAAAGTCTCACTTTTGAGAGGGAGATCTTTGAAAGAGATGTTAACCTTCTTGCCTTGAGCTAGGGTTTCCTTATGAGTAGAACCAAGTTGAGGAGAGGGAGAATAATTGAGATTCAAGGAAGGTGAGAAACTATCAAGGGAGTTTTCAATCTTGATTTCATCCCCTTTGGCTAGGGGTAGAGAATAATCTATACCTTCTTCTAATGGTTCATCCCAAATAGTGAAGTGGTTGAAAGGAATGTTTGAAGTATTGTCAATTTTGGGAGAGGAGATAACATTGTTTATTAATTCCTCATCCTTAGGAGGGAGAGCATCAATAGATGTGTTAAACTCATCCTCTTTCCTCAAAATATGTTCAATATGATCTTTAGGGGAGAGAGAATTAAGGAAATTGCTTATTATTTCATCTTCTTTCTCTAAGGGATGCTTATGGGTAAGACAAACTTTAGGAGAAGGGTAAGCATTTATCATTAATTCATCATCTCTAGTGGGAATTTTGTTGGAAAAGGAAATGCCATCACTAGGAAATGTAGGGATAATGTCATCTTCTTGCACAAAAGGATCCTCATGAAGGGAGTGTTTTTTAGGAGGAACATGAACATATTTCTCCAAAGATTCATGCTTAGGAAGGAGATCCCCCCATTGGAAGGACCAACTTTAGGAGAAAATAAGTCAATGTCCATCAATACCTTTTCACTTAGAGAGGCATCATGTAGGGAAGGTGAAGTAACACTAAGAAAGGTGTTTATGATATCATTCTCTTCCTCTAGGATAGCTAAATAGGAAGGGCACATTTTAGGAGAATTGTCAAGATCACTCTTAAAGTTTTCATCCTTAGAGCATGGGAGAGTCTCAAAGGGATTGGTAGCAACTCTTTTAGGCACTAAAATGTTTCTATAGATGGGGGAGGTTTTTAGGAGAAAGAAAAATTGAAACAAGGGAAGCTAACCCATTATCACATCTATGAAATGAATGCATCATGACAACAATTTTCCTTTTTCAAATGATAACACATGCAAAATAGAAGGAAATGTTTAATTTTAACCAATGCAAGCACTTAGAATGTAGATTTAGAAAATGAAATTTATGATTCAAATGAGATCCTAAATCAGATTTGAAATTATTGATCCCAATTAAGCTATCCACAAGTTCAACTTTGAATTGAAAAATTAGGGTTTTAGCAAAAATTTCCTCTAAATTTTTGAATCTTGCAAGAAATTAAAACTTGTAAATACAAATTTGAATTTGAAATAGCATAAACACTCAAATTTGAAAACATAAATCAGAATTAGAGAAGATTGGAATTCACGTCGGGTTCACCAAAATGTGTGGGGGAAAAAGTGACACTAAGCAAACATGCCCTAATCTCACTTTCAATCACACACTTGTGGAATACGAAAGAGCCTAGAGGTATCACACAATTGGCTACTTCTTTTTGTGGAAGAGAGAGCCACGGGCTCCCTATTAGGATTTATATTCCTTTGTTGCAAATGATAGATAAAATGATGCAAGTTCAACTACTAACCCTAAGGTGTAAGTATGAACTAGTAACAAGATTGCAAGATTGAGATTAAGTGATGAAAAGCTGTAAAGACAAGGATAAAAGGAGAATGCAGATGTGTACCTGGGGTTAAAATATGAGTGGAAATGTTTGGGATGGGGGTGCATGCGCCACTGACCTGATTCTGCACCTGAAACTGCTCCTTTTGGCAACCTGAAAGCTCTCGAAAAATGTTGAAAACTGTTGTTGTCTGAGGGACCAGGGCGCCCAGCGCCCCTATCCCAGGGACCAGGGCGCCTAGCGCCCCTATATTGTCAGGAGCAGGGCACCCCATGCCCCTGTCCTAGGTTTCTTCTCTACAATTTGGTGTGTTGTCCCGTCTCAATCTGCTTCCGTCGGATCTGCAACTTGCGGCGTCCTTCGAATTCGGAAATCTGCACTTATATCTGAAAAGGGGCTGTAGGTTGTTATATAGGGTTTTGCCTTAGTCAAACCCCCACTTTGGTGATTTCCACCTCCACGAATAGCCAAGTTGTATAGTAAAAGTTGTGTGTGCAAGATCCTAAAATGCAAGTAAGCAAACTAGAGCAACCTAGAAAGTAAACCCTAATTGCTTGCAAATGATAATGTAAATGCTCTAAATCAAGATGCAAAGTGATCTAAAGCATGAATACAAATGATATAATGAGGCTTATGCAAAGACATGAAAACAACATGAAATCATACCCAACCCCAAGGGAGGGGTACAAGCCAATCTTCAGTCGGTGATCCCCGATTGCTCTTCAATGTCTTCCAAGCCCTAAATGAAATTGATGAATGCTTGATGGATGGATGTTGAATGTTGTTGAAGTCTTCAAAGATCTGCTCTTTCGCTGCATAGAAGGTCCCTCAAAACCAAAAGTTCAGATCCTTTCAAATAAAGAAAGAGAGCTCTTATATATGAAACCCTAGGTCTTAATTTTATCTTTAGGCCAACTTAGAGATTGAATCTCCTACCAATTTCTTGGGGTTAAGCTTTATTTTATGATTGGATTGCGCTCCTAAAACTTCGGGAAAAATGTCCAGGACCATGTGCACTCTGGGCGCCATGGTCCCGACAACTTTTCACCAAATTTTCAGGGCCGTCAGATATGATGATTTTAGATAGAATCCCGAAGTTACAGGTGATTTCAAGATGTTTTGACCCCCGAAATCAAGCCCCCAAGTTCAAGATAGGACCTAATTAGGATTTTTGATTAAATGATGTATTAGAGGAATAAAATGAAAGGGGCACACTTTAATGAAAAGGGCCCAACTTTATGATATGGGAGATGATAAAATAGGACCTTAGACCTAATTAATTTAATTAATTAAGTGCTAAAGGGGAAATGCAATGCAAAATACAAAATGCGCCAAGGCGGGTGCTAAACTAGGTGTGAAATTGTACCACCCTAGCAAGTGCGTACAATTTACGACGCTACAAATGGGTATTCAGAAACAAACTTAATGAAGATGGTAAGGTAATCAAGAACAAAGCAAGATTAGTGTGTAAGGGATATTCATAGAAAGAGGGAATTGATTACAATGAAACCTTTGCACCGATAGCTAGAATTGAGGCAATCAGATTATTTCTTGCATTTGCAACACACAAAAATTATAAAGTATATCAAATGGATGTTAAATGTGCATTTCTAAATGGTGGTCTTGAAAAGGAAGTTTACATTGAACAACCTGATGGATTTTCATTGACAAATGATAAAGATATGGTTTGCAGGTTAAGAAAAGATTTATATGGATTGAAGCAAGCTCCTGGAGCTTGGTATGCTAGATTGGACAAATATCTTATGAAGCTTGGTTACACTAAAGGTAATGCTGATAGCAACTTATATTTCAAAGTGACTAATGAAGACATTTTGGTTATTGAAGTTTTTGTTGATGACATCATTTTTGGAGGAGAAGATGGATTATGTAAAGACTTTTCTAACAAGATGCAGGGAGAATTTGAAATGTCTATGATTGGGGAGATAAAAAAAAATTTAGGATTGTAGATTTCATAGACTGATAAAGGTATATTCTTATCTCAATCAAACTGCTTGAAGGAATTACTGAAGAAATTTGGTATGGAAAACTCTAAACCGGTAAGTACTCCTATGACTACAACTGATAAACTATCATTGAAGGATGATTGAACTCCTATTAATCTGACAAGATACAAATCTAGGATTGGAGGTTTACTATATTTGACACAAACAAGACCTGATATAATGAATATAGTATGTATTGTTTCAAGATTTCAGAGTAATCCTATAGAAAATCATGAATCAGCAGTGAAAAGGATTTTCTAGTATTTACAAGGCACAACAAATCTTGGTGTATGGTATCCTAAAGATGAAAATTTTGAGTTATGTGCATACATCGATGCTAATTGGGCAGGAGATGTAGATGACAAAAAGAGCACCACCGGCAAGGCATTCTTTCTTGGTAGCAGATTGATTTCATGGTTGAGAAAGAAACAGAGTTGTACATCATTATCAACAACAAAATCAGAATATGTTACAGCAGCAACCAATTGTACTCAGGTATTATGAATTAAGCAAATGTTGAAGGACATAAAGATAAAATGAAAAGAACCTATAATTATCTATTGTGATAATTCAGCAGCAATTGATATATCTAAGAATCTGGTATTTCACTCTAAAATTAAACATGTTTCTATCAAATACAATTTTTTGAAAGAAAATGTTGAAGCAAAAGAAGTGAGATTGGTTTATGTGAATACTAAATATCAGATTGCAGACATCTTTACTAAGCCTTTGCCTAAGGAAACTTTTGAATATCTCAGAGAATAGCTTGGGTTCATACCCTCACTAGTAGAGACTTAGACAGTTGATGCTTGGCATCAAACCGAAAGAATTTACAAAGAAACCTTTTTCCATCTTTGATGGAGGAGAGCTACTTCTCAGGGGGAGTAGTTGGATAAGTTGGTATTTGTAATTGGTTCTATGAATTGGTTGTATCTAGTATTTGTATTGCTTTGGCATTTGATGTCAAAGGGGGAGAGATATCTATGAAAAAACACATTATCCTTTGGGGAGAAATTATTCATTGGGGGAGTGATTATACAAATGCAAAGATGATTTGTATTTTGATTTCTGGTATTGATCTATTCTGGAGATTATTGGTTTTTGGTTTATTGGCATTTCTGATTTGGCACTTAGATGGTTTTTCCATCTTGTGTTTCCATCAATGCCAAAGGGGGAGATTGTTGGTATTATGGATATGTTGCATTGGTTTTGTCATTGATGTCAACACTTATCCTTCTGGAGATCTTTGGTTATGTTCACCAGCAAGTTTAGTGACTTATGCACAGTCACCGGTATTTGGTTCACCGGCAAGTTATATTATTCACCGCCACTGAGGATAACTTTTTATCATGTGGAGATCACTTGGTTATGTCAAAGACATGGTTTGGATACTTGGTTTTGATGATTTGGTTATTGGTCTAATCAGGTTGACATATTTGTTGTTACCGGCAAATTCATCTAGGTTATGGACTGGCACACATTATCTATTCCAGATCAGCACGGCATGTTATGGAGATGGTTTAATCAATTAATATTGTTGTTGAGCCGACATGATACCTCGCATCTTGACTTACTTGTAATAGATTTTATTGTATTACTCCTAGTAAGCCGACCTAGACATTTGGTCTTAGGTTTTGGTATATATGTAAAACCTCAATTGTGAGATTAGTGTGGTAGTGATATGTAATAAGGTATTATAAGGTTGTGATATTCGGTATATGTGAATATAAGTAGAGCTACTCACGCAGACATCATTTGAAGATTCAAGGAAGGTTTGAAGGAGACAATCAGAGATTAACCGTTACTGAATCTAGCATTGGAGATGCTACTTTGAGCAGTACATTATCATTGGATTTAATCATCCAATTGTAGTCAGTGTGACTCCTATTTTGTGATAGAGCAATGAGCTCTAGGTAGCTGGCCTTTCTACATGTTCAAACCCCATTTGTAAACACATACTATCTATAGTAGTATCATTTGATTGTGGGTAAGGTTTCCCACCATGGTTTTTCCCCTTACAGGGTTTCCACGTACAAATCTCTGTGTTATGTGTTGTGAATGTTGTTTCTCTTTCTGTTTCATGCATTAAGTTTCATCGGTGTTGATATTAACTATTAATATGCTTACTAGCATCAAGTTTGGTTTACTGCTATTAAGTATCAAGTTTGGTTAAGTTGTATTTGGGTTAAAATTATTAGACAACTGATTCACCCCCCCCTCTCAGTTGCCTCCCGGCCCTAACACTCACGACAACCTGGACCTAGAGTGTGGGTAGGGAACCAACGACATCTTTGAACCACATATTTACCATTGGGAAAAGACACACTCACACCTGTAAAGCTAAGGGATCTCACATTTGGTTGCCCGGGAGGAATGAATGTCTTAGTACCTGCAACCACAACAAAGATACATGTACATAAACATATATATATAAATACATACAAGATAGGCAAATGGAGGTATATCACAATGACACATCCCACTCGCAATGAGTGATGTGGCATTGATCCCCCATGAAGACAGTCAAACAGTATTCATACAGTGAGCATATAAATTATGAAACATCACATCATAAGTAAACCAAACTAGGGTTAGTATATCCATTTCAAAATGAGGCATGATCCATAAAATCTATCAAAGCACATGATAACCAAAATACCATTACTAACCATCTAAAAATCATAAATAGTCATGATCACAGTCAATAAAATCAATAGTATAAGGTCATGTAATGTCTCATCAACTGGGAACGTAAGTAGTCATAATCAATGTCCATGCATCATATAAGTCAAATCATGTCCATCGCACAAAATAAAGTTCCGATCAAGTCAATCCAAAATGAAACAAGATTCTTCTCAAGAGTGGGCATTACATCCTCTCCCCCTTGCCTAGGCTTACTCGTGGAAGCCAAAGAACAAGTATGGGTATAGCTCTCTCATCTACGTTGCATCCTCTCAGGTAGCTGATGTATCATCATTCAGGTCCCACTAGACCCTTACCTACTCTATTCTCTGACCTCTAAGGGATATATCTTTGCACTGAAGAATGTGCACGGACTCCAAAGAAAGATACATGTCCATGACCTACAAGGCATTCCAATCAAGAACATGTGATATGTCAGGATGGTATAGTCTCAAAACAAATACATGAAATACATCATGGATGTGAGACAAGCTAAGTGGAAATGCAAGGCGATAAGCTACATGGCCAATCCTCTCCAACATCTCAAATGGTCCTACAAATTGAGGCACAACTTAGAGCCTTTTCCAAAATGCACATCCTCTCCAAAATGGATGACATATCCCACTTGCAATGAGTGATGTGGTGTTGATCCCCACAAAGACAGTCAACTAGTATCCATACAGTGAGAATATAAATTATGAAACATCACATCATAAGTAAACCAAAGTAGGGTTATTATATCCATTCCAAAATGAGGCATGATCTATAAAATCTATCAAAGCACATGATAACCAAAATACCATTACTAACCATCTAGAAATCATAACTAGTCATGAGAAAGGTCAATAACATCAATAGTATAAGGTCATGTTATGTCTATCATCAACTAGGAATGTAAGTATTCATAATCAATTTCCATGCATCATATAAGTCAAATCATATCCATCACACAAAATAAATGTTTGATCAAGTCAATCCAAAATGAAACAAGAGTCTTCTCAAGAATGGGCATTACAAGTGTTGTTACTGCAGGAAGGAAAGGCGGATTCTTTTGAATCTAGGAAATTGAAGCAATATGAATGGAACTATGCACCACATGATTTAGAGATTTTATCTATTGTTCATGCATTACAAATGTGGAGGTATTACCTTCTAGGGAAGGCATTTGAGTTGAAGACATACCACTTAGGACTGAAATATATTTTTACATAGCCTAACCTTAATGCAAGATAGAGAAGGTGTCTTGAATTTCTAAGTGAGTATGATTTTGGTATTGAATATATCAAAAGAAAGGAAAATAGGGTAGTTGATGCTCTAAGAAGAAGAAGACATTTATCTACTATGGTTACTACAGGGTCAAACTTGAAGAAGCAAGTGTTGCAGAATCTCTCTGAAGATGAGCATTACCTAAGGGTTAAGAAAGCCTTGGGAGTAGATCCTTCTGATCACTGATTTGATGGATATGAGTTAGAACCTAATGTTATTTTGAGATACCAATGGAGGATGTATATACCTAAAGGTGGAGACTTAAGGAAGTTGATATTGCATGAAATGCACAATACACCTTATTCTGAAAACATCCTAGACTGACAAAGATGGTAGCTGAATTGAGAACTTTGTACTTTTGGCCTAAGCTAAGGAAAGAAGTAATTGAGTATGTGGAACAATGTTTGGAATGCAAGTGAGTGAAATTTGAGCATGTTCATCTAGCAAGACTTTTGTATCAACACTACATACTTGTGTATAAGTGGCAAGTAATCAATATGGATTTTATCCTAGGATCACCTTTGAGTAAGAACAAGCATGATACCATCTTGGTAGTTGTCGATAAGTTGACAAAAGTTCCACATTTCATACCTGGGAATCTTAAGGATGAATCATTGACTCTTGCAAAGAAATTTGTGCAAGAGATAATCTGATTGCATGGTGTTCCAGAAACCATTATATCAGATAGGGATACCAGGATGATGTCTAGATTTTGGATAATATTGAATGTAGCTTTGGGAACAAAACTAAATTTTAGTTTGACATATCATCCTTAGACAAATGGCCAAATGGAAAGGGTTAATAAGGTAGTGGAAGATCTTCTACAGATGTACTGCATGGATCAACCGTACAAGTAGGAGGAGTATTTTCCATTGGTTAATTTTTCTTATAATAACTCTTTTCATGCATCATTAGCGATGGCACCTTTTGAGGCACTTTATGGATGGAAGTGTCACACACCTATTAGCTGGGATAATATGGAAGATAGGATCATGATTGGTCCAGATATACTTAAGGAAATGGATGAGTAGATGAAGTTGATCAAGAGTATATTGAAAGGGGCAGCCGATAGATAGAAATGCTATGCTGATAGAAATAGGACTTTCAGATAGTTTGTTGTGGGAGATAAAAGTATTTTTGAGGGTTAAGCGTCATAAGAGCTCTATCTCAATTGGGAAATCATCAAAGTTGGCACCAAGCTACGTGGGACCCTTTGATGTGTTGGAAGTTATTAATCTAGTTGCTTATAGATTAGCTTTACCACCTGCTCTAGCTCGAATCCATAATGTGTTCTATGTTTCTTTTTTGAAACCTTATTATCCTGATGCATCTCATATTCTTGATTGGCAATCTTTACAGGTACAGGATCCAAGGGTGGTGTGTTGACTTGGTGGTCAGCACCTCCTTGGGGTTCACAACATGGCTTCCTCCCGCCTCTCATGGATCCTTGTCTTTGGTCGCTCCCTCGTTCACTGATAGCTTGAGATTTTGGCGTAACAGCAGCGATAATTCCAATAAATGGTATCAGAGTGTTGGGTTATGGGTTTGAATCCCAGAAGGTCCCCTTTATTCCATCGGTGTGTAACCCTCAGACAATGCTGAGGGGGGGATTATTGACTTGGTGGTCAGCACCTCCTTGGGTTTCACGACATGGCTTCTTCCCACCTCATGTGGATCCTTGTCTCTAGCCACTATCTAGTTCACTGACATCTTGAGCTTTTGGTGTAACTACAGCGATGATTCTAACAAAGGGTTATGTTAACCCAGACTGCTCTCGCCAAACCACGAAACATGCCCGAGGTAAGAAAAAATGAGAAATCTTTATCATATACCGGTAATTTGTCTCTGTCTCTTTTGCTTGCTTACCGATTGACATACTTACCAGCGGTTGACATCAACATGCCAACAATCTCCAATACGCCTACTTGTAAACTAGTAACATCAACTTGCATACCATACTAGTTGACATCAATGCCAACAATCTCCCCCTTTGGCATTGATTTCAACACACATTTTTTTCACAACCGCAACCAAACACCTCCTTCCCCTTTGACAACAATGGCAAAGGGCTCAAACACCAACATTATGCAGGTTGAATCTCCCCATAAAGCTAATTGCAACTTTTGTAGATAAACAAATTGAATAGACAACTATAAAAGTCACAATGCAGTCTGGTAGATGATCAATTTCTCCCCCTTTGGAGTTACTCTCCCTGGCAAGCAGATTGTGATTTTTGTAGATAGACATATTGAATAGACAACTCCCAAAGTCTCAAATGTGTCGGTGGTGCGCACTCTCCCTCTATGTGTGATACTGACTTCAAGTAGTAGAACTTATAGAATTAACACTGGTCTACACATCCAATCCCATAGCTGTTGGTACTGCAACACAAACATTTGATCTCTCCCTCTGTGCAACATATGCTCCAAGAGTCAAAATATGTATACTTGTGAACTCCCCCTGAACCACAAAACTCCATACACATTTAAGTGCATAAAGTTGATGGGACAACTCCCAACTTGTGTCTTAGATACTCAAATGTGTTTACCGGTAGAGGTTTGTGAAGATATCAGCAAATTGCTCATTTGTAGGGACATATTCTACCTTTACTTATTTCTCTACAACCTTCTCCCTGAGAAAATGGTATTTGATGGCAATGTGCTTTGTCCTTGAGTGCATAACCGGATTCTTTGAAATGCTATTTACACTTGAGTTATCAAACTGGATAGAAATAGGATCAGATATTTCTACCAGAATGTCCTTGAGAGTTTTCATCATCGATAACACCTGAGAACAACATGTAGCAACAGTAGTATAGTCTGCTTCAGCAATAGATAAGGAAACTAAATTCTGCTTCTTATTATGCCATGAAACTAACTGGTTACCTAAAAATAATGCTCTACCACTTGTTCTCTTCCGGTCATCAATGCAACCTGCCAAATCAGCATCAGTGTAGGCCTGTAAGGTGAAGTCTCCTTGCTTTGGATACCATAAGACATAATTTAGTGTACCTTGTAGATACTTGAAGATCCTTCTAACTGCATTCACATGTGATTGTTTAGGTGCATCTTGAAATCTTTCCACCATACATACTGCCTACACTATATTCAGTCTTGAGGTAGTAAGATATAAGAGACTACCAATCCTGGATCTATACAGGGTTTGATCCAATTTTGGTGACTCATCAACCTTGCTCAACTTGCATCCGGTCACCATGGGGGTGCTTACCAGTTTTTTGTTTTCCATATGAAACTTCTTTAACAAATATCTGGCATACTTGGTTTGAGAGATAAATATTCCTTTATTTTATTGTGAAATTTGCAAAGCAAGAAAATATTGCTTGCAAAAATCAAAACAAGTGGATTGTGTATTTTATGTGCACCAAATTTGAAGTGTGGATTTATAAATTCTTTAGTTTGATGCAAGGAAATCAAATTCGTTTGTTGATTTTAAGCACCAAAAGACAAGTGATCCTAACTAAAAAGCAATGAAATTTTGTTTGTGTTCAAGTTTTAATGCACCAAAGGAAAATTTGTGATTTTTAATGGTGCGGTTTAACCTGCACAAACAACAAATTGTTAGTAAAATCTATGTCCAAGGGGGGCTTCCACAAGCCTAAAATTTTCACTTTTTTTTGGTTACAAGAGGATTTTTACGACATTCTGTTACAATAGCGCTAGTCTGCGTTTTAACAAAGGCGCTATTTAACACAAAAGTGCTGAAAGAAGGGGAAAGACAGAAAAGTCAAAAGTGCTGAAAGAGGGTCAATAGCGCCAAAACAAAGCCAAAAGCGCCAAAACAGTTCCAAAAGCGCTTAACTTGAGACAATAGCACTATTGTAAGAACAATAGCACTAAAAGAATAAGTGTCGGTAGCGCTAGAACATGTTCAATAGCGCCAAAGCGCAACCTGTGTGACATTTTCAACATTCAGACATGTTAGTTTGCTAAAAAGATGATATTTTTGGTGTTTGATTCACGTCGGGTTCACCAAATGATGCCCTGCAAAATGGACAAGATTAGTCTAAGAAACAAACAACACAAAACACACAAGAAAATCGTTAGTGTTATTTAATCAAAGACTAATCTAAATAGGCATATCAAGAGAGACACTAAAATCATGCTAATATATCTAACTAATGAAATAAAGATAATGAGGCATCTCCAAATGCCTCTTAGCATGCTCTTAGCTCCTTCTCCCTTGTTCCTCTCCTCTCCAAGTTCCAAAATAGTGTAGCTCTCAACAGCTTTTTGCACTATGGATGCTTATGGAGGATTGAGATTGAAATATTGCTCTAAATGTTAATAAAGAAACTAATATTAAGCTATTGATGCTAAAATGATTGATTTTATCCAAAATGACAAGATATTAGTTAATTATGCTAAAATGCTCTCTTAAAATGCCTATAGCTTAAATGCATACAAGTTTTCAGGATCTGGTGTATGAAGAAATGGGCTCTATTTATAGGAAAAATGGAGCAATGGATGGTTGAGATTGAGCAATCTCAACAAGGGTCAGGATTGAATGATTTCAAATCCATGTGAGGGCTTTCAACCCAATCCCAGGATGACAAGTGTCAATGTGAGATAGGTTGAGAGGAGAGGGAATAAGCATTAAATGCCTGATATGACTTTGGGAGTTAGAGTCAAGGTTAGTTGAATGAATAAACTCTTTATTCAAAGAATAAAGCTTTTATCCAATGGATAAACTCTTGTGCAAATGTAAAATGGATGAATATGGTCAAAACAATAAATGTTTGGGGGGACAAGTTTGAAATAACCATAAATGGTTATGTAAGAGCCATAAATGGTCATGTAAGAGCCATTAGTGGTCTTGGAAGACTTTGGGGGCTAATTTGTTGAACACACAAAGCATTAAATGCTTTTCAAAGACTTTGGAGTCTTTGAGAAGTGACTCCATTTTGCTTAGAAATGTGACAATAATTAGGGGATGGATTAGGCTAATTAGGAAGGGGTTTAGAAGAATCTAGAAGGGGATTAGATTTTGCAAGTGGATTTGGTGGGTGAGGGAAAATAGGATTTTATTAAAAATAAAAATTCATTTATTTCAATAAATGTGTGCAAGTTGCATTTGTAGGAAAATGCAAGTGGGGTGGGGATAATGATTTAAATAAATGTTTTATTTAATTTATTTAAAAGAGGAAAAAGGAGGATTTAATTAAATAAATAGATTTTATTTATTTAATTGATTTGAATTTGATTTAATGAATTAATTAAAATAAATTGAATAATTTATTTAATTAATAGAAGAATGTTTGGAGATGAATTAATTAAATATTTATTTGATTAACTGATGGCTAGTGGATTTTTAATCAAATAAATAGCAAATATTTATTTAATTAAGCTGGACAGATTTGTGTGACTACATTTGCCCCTCTTTGAGACGGTGCGGTTTATCGCGTCGTTTCAAAGAAAGAAAAATGGGTGTGAAGAAATGCCCCATAAAATGTAAATTTAATGGGTGGTATGCCCCCTCGAGAGATGGGCCGAAAAATTTTGAAAAATCGGACGATCTCTCGAAAAAGAATGAAAATTGGCGAGGTGGTAGAAGAGAAGAAGTTAGCCATACGGGTGAAAAATAGAAGAAAACGGGAGAAAAATGGAGAAATGGGGGGGCTCAGGAAGTTCACGGGGACCACAGCGGTGAGCGAGGAGAAGTTACGGTGACGACAAAGGGTATAAATGGGGTGAAAGGGATGAAAACAGGATCATTTGCGACCGCGACCAGTTGGAAATCAGAGCTCTGATAGGGACATTTTGGAGGAGCGAGCAGCAATCAGGATGCCGATACTGATTACCGAGCATAGATTTGAGCAAGTTCGACAGTTCCAGCACCCAGACAACTATGGACCAGCGGTACGCAAATTCGAAAATTTAATTTTTATGCATTTTTGATAGGTTTTTAGCTGAGTCCAAGTCAAGTCGAAGCAAGAGCGTTGGAACTACGGTTTTGGCGCTTTTGCTCCATGAACTAGCGCTATTACGCCGCAATGGCGTTGTTGCCCCATTGTTTGAGTGCTTTTGTTTTGTAGTAGCGCTATTGTATGCAAGTTTAAGCGTTGTTGATTAATAAGCGCTATTGAGGGCTTAATTGAGTGCTATTGATTTTAAGTAGCGCTATAGTGTAGTTTTTTTAGCGTTGTTGTAGTTTGAGCGCTGTTGTATAGCTTATTGAGCGTTTGTGTTAGGGTTGTAGCGCTATTATTGGGAAACTAGCGCTTTTGATGGTAAAATAGCGCTTTTGCTTTAGGATAAAGAGATGCCCCAGTTTGGATGAAGAAAATCTCCCGATGCCAATGATGGATGGATGGCGAGGTGAAGTGAGAGTTGTTTTGAACCATAGCAGTCTGATGAGACTTAGGTCATTTGTTAGGATAAATGCCCATTGAAGTCTAGGTGGCATGATTGCTTACCTATTGAGACACGAAGATACTTGATCAAAATATCTGTTGATAGTCTAGGTTTAAACTTAAGAAAGTTTGAAAACAAAACAACTGATGGTGATTGATGAATGTCCATGTGCAGGAGGAGCTGCGCGTGTTGTAGTTACGCGAGCGCCATCCTGCGACACAGGGGTTGCGGGATCGACTGACACAGGTGGAGATTGATTGCATTGCCTTGACGAAACTATATGAGGTGAAGCACATGCCCATGATTCGTATGAATCACGGTTTGATCACAGCACTAGTAGAGCGGTGGCACAGAGAGACGTGCACCTTCCATTTGGCACAGGGGGATATGACAGTGACCTTGGAGGATGTGTGGCGCATCCTGCGGATTCCGATTCGAGGGGAGCTGGTCACATATGATAGATCCTGGGGGACTCTTGCAGTGCAAAGGATTTTTGATGAGGATGTTTTCATTGATGATGGCTCGATTGCCTAGGAGGATATAGCGGCATTATATGAACCTCTTCTAGCAGTTTTATCAGGTATTGTGGGAGGTCTTCTATGTCCTGACAGGCGATCACATGGTTTGGCCGTCAGATGGGGACAGGCTATCAAGATGATGATGACCGAGGGGACCCGATTTGCGTGGGGGCCATGCGTGCTAGCGCACCTGTACCAGGAGCTCCATGAGGTGGTTTACCAGGGGAGGGGTTCCCTAGCAGTGGGCATGACGCTGCTGCATATTTGGGCTTGGGAGCACCTACCAGTGAGTCAACCGGTGAGTCTGAGATTCCGGGCAGTAGACCAGCCATACATGTTTATGTATAGCAGCATGATGAGTCAGCCCCACCTGGGGAAGTTAGAGTGGTGGCGGCGAGCGCTGGACGATCTGGATGCAGTGATATGGTGACCATACTTGGAGTGTGAGCCATGGGATGATGATGCAGAGTCACTGCCTTACGTGTTTATGACCTGATTCCTCATTGGGAGGACCGCATACCATGTGGAGAGACAGGTGCCTGGGAGAGTGCTGAGACAGTTTGGGCGGCAGCAGGGACTGCCCAGGGGATCAGGAGAGTATGCTCGAGTTATTCAGGAGAGGTAAGCATGGGGGCCAGTGCTACCATATGATCAGGCACTGGCAGAGTTTCGGACACTATAGGTGAGACCGTGGGACATACGACCGAGGGTCATGGATGCAGGTGTTACAGATGAGTACACACAGTACTGGGCAGCGCACCCGATCTTACGGATCTCTGATCTAGCAGAGTCGATCCCAGCTTTTGAGGATGAGAAGGGACGGAGATGAAGGAGGGCAGGAGGTCAAGGACCGAGGGCAGGTGGAGGAGATGGAGGAGGAGGAGGAGGTGGAGGAGGAGGAGGGTTGGGGATGTGGAGTCAGCGAAGAGGGAGAGGTGGACTGCCTCTACAAATATCACAGGGACCATTGATACAGGGAGGAGTTCAGCTGAGTGGGAGGGGGATGGAGAGGGAGATCCTGATGGACAGAGGGGAGGGGACTACTGGAGAGGGTGGTCCAGGTGAGGCGGCTATGGATACCGGGGAGGGAGCTACTGGAGATCTGCGAGATCATATGATAGTACGTTTGCAGACTCGGATAGAGGATTTGGAGGCGGAGGTGGTAGCTAGAGATGTGCAGCTATTTGCACAGGAGTCAGAGCTGGTGGTGGTGCTGTGGGAGAGGGATAGTGTAGTGGAGAGATTGGCGGAGCTGCAGTCGAGAGTGCGGGTTGGAGTAGGAGCATAGGGGCCTACGGGGGAGGTGATGAGGGGGATGTGATGAGCACAGGCGGAGATAGAGTGCTGGCGGGGTTTATATGAGCAGGTGGTGTCAGTTAGTCAGCGAGCTCTCAGTTATTCCCAGATGCGGCAGGTCAGATCAGAGCGATCGCAGAGGGTGTAGAGCAGTGGGGGTGTGATGGGTCCGTTGCGGAAGGAGAGATCAGGGGATGCAGGAGTGAGTGGTGGCTCAATGAGGCCTCTAGGGAGAGATGGATCAGGTGGTGCAGGCACCAGTGGGAGAGCAAGTGGTGATGGTGGTGGTGGTACAGCATCTGGCCAGAGTGGCATTTGAGAGAGCATTTTTGCATATATGTATTGTATCATTGTCTTTTTTTTTTGTGGACTGTATCTTGGATGGCTCTTGGTAGCCGATTTTGTAGACTTCATTGTACTCTAATATATGAGATGATATATATGAGGAGATCCTATATTTTGATGATATGTAGTTGATTATGTATGAATGTTTATGTAGGATGATGAGTTATTGCTTAGATGGATATATGTACATGTATGCATTTGATGAGATGTTTCTTGTATGCATGTGTTTTTATGACGATGTATGATGCTGGATACTGACATATGAATGCAGGTTTATATATGTATGATTTGTTTGATTTTTGACGTAATGCTTTATATATGTAATGCCATGATGATGATGTATGCTTATGATGATTTATGAACAGGATTTTGGTGATTCCTATTTTGATATAATGATGAGATGATTTATGTGATGATGTTAATGCAATGGTCGAATGAATGATGTTTATGTATGGATATGCATCTAGATGTTTTTAGATGAATGTAATATGGATAAACAAAATGTAAAGTACAAATGTTTATATGATAATGCCTTTAAACGAATGCATATGTAAAATGGATATTTATAAAATGGTATGAACCAATGTGTTTTGGAAACAAATGGTTTTATGATTCTAAATGCTTTTAAATATGATTTAAGTACAAATGATAATGTGATGATACTATAACTAATGTTTTAATAACTGCACCTTAATGCAATTAAAAAGAGGATAATGAATGCAATGTGAATGAATCCTAAAATGAGCATAATAAGATACTTAGTTAATGGATGAATGAATGCACTTTTTCACTAAATGGATAAATGAATGTATGCAATAATAAATGATAAAGGATGATAAAATGATGATGGATAATCGACACTATATGAATGCATAGTAAATGGCTTAATATAATCAAAGACAATTTGATCCCACGAATGAATCTAATTATTTATGATTGATGCAATGATGCAAATGTTTTAATGCAAACTAATGTCCAAAATGAACTATATGCAATGTTAAGTTAAAAATGACATGAATGTACTTAATGCAAGATGCAACTAAATGCGATGATGATATGACCATGAGGAATGCAAGGTTTTGAGACTTTGCATGATGCATTGATGATGTATCAGAGTACTCGGTCGTGATTGTATCCAAGACCAGCTTTTAATGGTCACTTTTTGCATAAAGAGCCTATATATGAATGAGTGAATGGATGGGTGATATGCAACGGAATGCAATATATAAACAGATGAGATGAAATGACGATCCATAGTGCTCTATTTTCATCATTGAGCTTTAAAATGTTGGAAGAGAATACAAGCATCTTGACATAATGATTCAAGATGACCCGAGTATTCCTTTCATGGATTTTATATAGCAAGTTAATACAAATGACTTGATATAAGGGTCAAGTCGACCAGAGTATTACTTGCGGAACAGACAAGGATTATCTCCGTTCATGCATGACATGGATTGTCCTCCTTGATCTTAGGCTGATCATATCCTGAGACAAGTGCATACCGTACTAAGAGATAAAAACCTTTATCCAGTTGGATGAGGAGGAACCAAAGAATGAGCATTGCACCTGCAAACAAACAGTATATACATAAAGAATAAAGAATATGGATCCTTGGTAATGGTTCATGCTCATATGGTCGAGGTATACACTGTAGTCAGCAAGCCGTAATGATCCATGACTGCATTTGGCATAAGATCACGTAGCTTGGTGAACTTCCCATGTAGACACCATTAGTACATGCCCCAGAACTTCATCGAAAATAATACGCAAACAATACAAAACAATGCTGAAAGATCCCGAATGTTTGTACTCACAAATCAACCAAGTATTTGATAGCTTAACATAATTTTCTTGTCAAAGAAAACGTCACTTTTTGTCTTTGTTTTGTAAGGAAGGATGCATCCTTGTTGAAGACAGTTTCTTGAGTGTTGATGTTGATTGTGTGGTTTGACTGATAAATGGTCATCGTGTGAGTATTATGTCAATGTTTGCTTTGGTATCTGCATGGATGAGTATGTACAATGTGTTGCCATGTTTTTGTGTGATTTTTCAATGGTTTTTTTGATGTTTTGGATTTTGAATTGTTTTGAATGTTTTTGGATTTTGAATTGTTTTGAATGTTTTTGGTATTTTGTTGAGACATTTTCCAATGTTTTTTGTATTTTGATGATTGCTTGAATGAAGAACTTAATGAATCATAAGACAATGTAGAATCCACTTCCATCAATAGGTTAAAGGCATTGCCCCCAGTTTTAGACATGACTATGAAAAAGTGGGATGCAAGATGTATGGAGTACTATCATAATTGCAGATGAATAACAAGCCATGGTTTTGGATGGATGGATGTATGTATGAAGTAGATGTGATCGCAACAAGTCTGAAAGACAATGGAGTCATAGCCTTTATGAGTGGTGCCTGTTTGCCAAGTTTTCACCATCGTACTTACCCAAGGTGCCACCGGAGTGGTTGTTCACCGTTTGGATGCATGATTTTTCTTTACTTTTTTTGAATGTTTTTGTGTTTTCTTCAGGACATTTTTCTGAATGTTTTTGGTATTTTCTGGTATACAGGGGAGCCTGATGCTCTATATAGCTTAGGTATAAAACCGTTTGAGGTGCATGTTGTTGATTGGATCTGCGAGCGGTTCTCCTTTTGATGTAGCAACTGATATGCCCCGGACCCGAATACAGCAGTGACAATATATGGGCCCAGCCAGTTTGATTCAAACTTGCCCTGATGTTCTCTATTTGGTTGGTTGCGAGGATTCTCTCAGAGAACAAGATCACCTACCTCAAACGTATGAGGTCTAACTCGGCAATTGTAGCTTCTGCTCATGCGTTGTTGATAGGCTTTGAGATGGTTGTATGCAGCTTGTTGCTTCTCATCTAGTAACTCTAAGTCTTGGAGGCGTGAGACTCTGTATGCTTCATCATTGATGAGATTGTGCAAGGAAACCCATAATGATGGTATCTCAACCTCAATAGGCAAGATAGCTTCTACACCATAGACCAATGAGTAAGGAGTTACGCCTGTAGGGGTCTGAATGCTAGTTCGATATGCCCATAGTGCTGGATTTAGTTGAACATGTCAATCACGGCCAGCATCATTAATTGTCTTTTTTAGGATCCGCAATATGTTTTTATTCGATGCTTCAGCCTGACCATTTCCTTGTGGGTAATAGGGAGTGGAAAAGCGGTGTTGGATATGAAATTTTTCACAAAGTTCACGGACATCCTGATTTTTGAAAGGAAGACCGTTATATGTGATGATGGACATGGGCACACCATATCGGCAGATGATCTAGTTGAGGATGAATGAGGTGATCTGCTTGCCGGTGACTTGGGTAAGTGGAACAGCTTCGATCCACTTTGTGAAATATTCGGTGGCGGTAATAATGAATTTATGGCCGTTGGATGAAGATGGATGGATTTTACCCACAAGATCAAGGCCCCATTGACAAAAAGGCCATGGTGTTGTGATTGGTTGTAGTTCCTGGGCTGGTGCATGTATCAGGTTGCCATGAACTTGACATTTCTTGCATTTTCTGACAAAGTAGTAGGAATCCTTTTCCATAGATGGCCAATAGTATCCATTGCGCAGGAGTTTCTTGGCGAGTGATGGACCACTTGAATGGGTCCCGCAAATGCCTTCATGAACTTCTTCCAAAGCCTTTGTTATCTCATCTTGTTCCAAGCATCGAAGGAGGGTACCATCAAGATTGCGGCGGTATAAGGTTTCAGCAATAATGGTATATCGAGCAGTTTGGTGAATGAAGGTTTTACGTTGGTTATTGGATTGGTTGGGAGGAAGGGTGTGATCGTGCAGATAGGTGTAGAATTCACCGTACCATGGGGATTCAGAACCAACAAGGTGACATATCATTTCGGATTTGGGGATATCATAAGCGGGAATCCAAAGTTGTTCGACCAAGAACCCGTAGTGTGTTGAATTCTGTGGAAGATCTAGTAGAGATGCGATGGTAGCCATGGCGTCAGCAGCTCAATTCTGATCTCTTGGTATATGCTCAAAAGTGAGAGTAGTAAATGATGTCTTTAGAGTGTCCACCATTTGCTTATATGGCATGAGTTTATCATCTTTGGTCTGATATTCATCGATTGCTTGTCGAATGACCAGTTGGGAGTCGCCATATACTTGTAGTTCTTGTAATTTCCATTGTACGGCTAACCTGAGTCCTGTGATCAAGGCCTCATACTCTGCGATGTTGTTGGTGCATGGAAATGTGAGCCTGTAAGACTTCGGGATGCTGTCACCTTGGGGTGTGATAAACAGAATGCCTGCCCCGGAGCCATGCCTAGTGTATGAACCATCAAAGTAAAGTTTCCATGGTTGTGTTGTTGTGATCATGAATATCTCTTCGTCTAGAAAATTGGAAATGAGAGGATGGTCACCTATGAGAGGTGCATCAGCCAACTGATCTGCAATAACCTGCCCTTTGATAGCTTTACAGTCTACATACTCAATGTCAAATTCACTTAGAATCATCACCCATTTGGCCAAGCGGCCTGTCAATGCTACTTTGCTGAGTAAATACTTGAGTGGATCAATCTTTGCAATGAGTTGTACTTTGTGGGTTAACAGATAGTGCCTCAGTTTAGTGGCTGCTAAGATTACTGCTAGGCAAGCTCGCTCAATAGGGGTGTAATTGAGTTCATAGCCCACCAGTGTGCGAGAGATGTAGTAAACAGCACACTCTTTTCCTTCTACATTATGTTGTGCTAGTAGTACACCCAATGTTGTACTTGTTGCTGAGATATAGAGTAACAACAGTCTACTTGGATCTGGCGGCATCAGCAATGGTGGATTCATGAGATAGTCTTTAAGCATCTGAAATGCTTGTTGGCATCGGGCATCCCACTAAAAGCGGATGTTCTTGTGTAGCAGGTGTGTAAATGGGTGACACTTATCAGCCAGTTGTGCAATGAATCTTTGGATGGATTGAAGCCGTCCTTGTAATGTCCTTAGCTAACTGATATTCTTTGGTGGTGGCAGGTCCATGATTGCCTTAACCTTTGCTGGATCGACCTCAATGCCTTTGCTTGAGACAATGTATCCTAGAAGTTTCCCGGAGGTTACTCCAAAGACACATTTCTTTGGGTTGAGTCGAACATGGTATTGTTCCAGTCTATCAAAGATTTTATCTAAGACGTGGAGATGCCCTTCTCTGGTGAGTGATTTTGCTAGTAAGTCATCAACATAATCTTCCATCATAGTATGCATCATGTCATGGAAGATGGTGGTCATTGCTCTTTGATAGGTTGTTCCTGCATTCTTGA
Organism: Cryptomeria japonica; assembly: GCF_030272615.1. Taxonomy (NCBI): domain Eukaryota; kingdom Viridiplantae; phylum Streptophyta; class Pinopsida; order Cupressales; family Cupressaceae; genus Cryptomeria; species Cryptomeria japonica. The sequence goes on from NC_081406.1 coordinate 435,327,571, forward strand.
GACCGAAAGGCATCACATTCCAGCAATATGTGGCCCATGGACATGTGAAGGCTATCTTATGTTTCTCTTCTGGTGCGATCTTTATCTGATTGTATCCTGAAAAACCATCCATAAGTGAAAGCATGGCATGTCCTGCTATCAGATCCACTATGATGTCGATATGTGGTAGGGGGAAGTCATCCTTAGGACATGCCTTATTTAGATCTCTGAAGTCAGTACAAATGCGGATGCCCCCTTTTGGTTTGCCGACAGGTACAATATTGGAGATCCATTCTGCATAATCAATTGGTCTAATGAAACCAACATCTAGGAGTTTCTTGAGTTCTTTTTTGACTAGCACTGCAATCTGAGGATGCATATTACGAAGCTTCTGCTTGAAAGGTTTGGCTCCTTCTGCTACGGTAAGGTGATGCATGACTAAATCAGGATCAAGCCTAGGCATGTCTGCATATGACCATGCAAAGTTGATCTGACGCTTCTGGAAGAACTCTATAAACTTAGGTTGTTCCTCTAGAGTGAGAAGAGATGCCAGATGTATGAGATGAGGATTTTCAGGAGTCCCCACATTGTATTCTTTGGTTTTCTCGATGAGAATCGTTGATCGTTCCTATTGTGTACTAGCAGGGAGAATGTCAAACCCTTCATCCTCAGGCGCCTCAGAGAGGTTTTCACCATTGGATACGCTCTTTCTTTTTACTTTTGTTGGATCAAACAGTGCCACAGTGTGGTTTTCACTGGAAGATCCTTGTTTTATTGTTATATTTTTGCAGCTGAAAGGTTTGGCATCCGCCCTGAAGTATGCTGCACTATTAAGTTCGATGGTGAATCCAGCTTTGTGATCCCCGCTTGGTAGGTTATCCCTTAATTCCAAAAAGTCAATGATGGCCTCATCGTTTTGGAAGAAGTCAAGACATGGGGGATTTGGTTGGTTCCATTTGATGAGTTCAGGGTGGATAATGGGCATTACTTAATCGATTAGGTTAAGTGTGTTAGATGTATCAGTGAGGGTTAAGATGTTATGGTGAAGGTTGTTAATGGTACTCTCCCTGTCAGAATCAGACGTAGGATGAGACATAGGGTCTGTGGAAGATGTTTCCAGTTCAGGAACCCAAGTGATCTTTATCTGTGCTTCTCCGTAAACAGGGATTTCTTTGCATGGTGGAGGTGGTGATGTGTCTTCCTCATCTGAAGTGTTAAGCTATACAGAATCAAATTCCCACTCATGTGAGTCAGTCTCTGAGTCACTTTCAAGCATCTGATTACTATACCATACTAGGATGTCTTTTGAGTTAAATACTGTAGGTGTGATTGGTCGATGTACCTTTGTAGTGATCAGTGCTGCAAGAAGATTGATGGGGATTAAAGGATTTGGGACGGGGAGTATTGGTAATATTGACTTTGTGGCTTCTGTTGGTACTGCTGGTGCCATGGATGTTGCTGATGGGATTACAAGTTCGTTTGGTGGGATAAATGGCATTGGTGATGGTTGTGTTGGGATTCTAAGCCTCGGTGGGGCGGTTGTGATGGTGCTCGATGTTGCTTTGATAATGAAAGGTGTCCTTTTTGTAGTAGGCTGACATAATGATTTGCTGGGTTTTCCTTTGAATTTGAGTTTAGGAAAGACCTCTTTTTCAAAGCCTAGGCCTGTATTACCTTTGGGCTTTAATTCTGGCAGCAGAGGTTCATGTCATCCTTGTTTGCAATATCCCAAAGCACTCTGACCATCATACCCCATTCTTTGCATGATGAGGAGACCTTTGCCATACTGATCTGTAGGAAGTTTAACTTGCGGTATATTAGTGGTGATGGGATCTTTATAGATCCAGTCCGCTAAGTCCTCCTCTTGGGTTTCTTCTTCTTGACTCTTTCCAGGGATGAAAGGTGTCAAAGCACATGCTGGCATGATTAGTGGTTGTTGAAATAACTGCTGTGGTTTACCATGTGTTCTAGGAGAAGTGGGCATTTGTCCCACACAAAAGAGTTGACTCAAGTTGTATTCCCCAGGACCTTCCTCTGCTATCTTCATCTTAAGCTTTTCTTGCTTGGGTATAGTGGTGTTTGAACTAGCAAGAGAGGCGGGACTTATATATGATGTGGAGGAAATGGCTTCTCTATTATTAGGAACAGTAATCTCTGGTTGATGGCTGATATTATGGCAATATGCAAAGGGATTTGCATCGCCCAGGATTGTGATCTCTACACCGTTATGTGGGAACTTGATACATTGATGGTAGGTAGATGGAACGGCTTTCATGGCATGTATCCAAGGTCTTCCTAACAATAGATTGTATGGTAGAGGAAGGTCCAGAACCTGACAAATGATGTGCTTTACCACAGGGCCCACTCAGATTGGTAGTACCACAGCTCCTTTGGATGACCGCTCTGCATCGTCATAAGCTTTGATTGTGATCTTCTTATGAGGATCCATTGATTCTATGGCATATCCCAATGCTGTCGCCAACTGTAGTGTACAAATATTCAGGCTTGCTCCATTATCTATCAAGACTCGTTTGATCCTATGTTGGTTGATAAAGCCTTCAATGTGTAGTGAAGCATTATGAGGTTGTTGGAAGAAAGAGTTGTCACTTTCAGAAAAAGTGAGACAAGGTGATGACTTTAGACTTCCAACCATGGCTTGAAATTGGTCTGTATTCAGATTTGCAGGGACTGACGCCTCTTGGAGTGCTTGATCCAAGATAGTTTTATGAGAGGGCGATAGGCGCAATAGCTCTAAAATGGATATAAGCGCAGGCATTTTATCTAATTGTTCCACAAGATTGTATTGCTTTGGGATGGAGGTGGTGCCTTGTGGAGCTGCCTTTATGGTAACCTTACCGCAACATGTAACAACATTGCAATTTGAGTTGGGATTTTTGAAGGTTATGGTTGCAACTTGTTCACTGGCATCATACAAATGATTTACAGTGTAATTATACGCAGCCTATGTATAATCAGTGGTATCAGTTCCTCACCTAGAAGTAGAAGGACGCCTTTGATCTTGCGATGGAAGTGGATTTTTAAACATCAGATGATCATTATTGGTTGTTTTTGGGTCATGTCCTTCAATTTCAATTTCTCCTCGGTCAATAAGATCCTGAATAAGATCTTTTAATCGGTGATAATTACTTGTCTTGTGTCCTCTTCCTTGATGGAATTCACAGTGTTCAGTATCTCTCCACAATGCTGGTTTGACCTAAGGCTCATAGTTTGATAGTTTAGGTAGAGTGACCAAATTTTGAGAAATGAGTTGTCGCAATACTATTTCAATGGGTTCCCCTAAGGGAGTGTATGTTCGTTTCTATTTTTGCTGACGAGGTCTAGGTTCATCATGAGATGTGATGCGACCTTGATTGGAAGGAACATTTGTGTTATTCTAAGGTGGAGGGTTTTGTCCTGCAAACCGAACCACAGGTTGTGCATTTTGGATAGTCCGAGCATCCACAACCCCATCGTTGACGATATTCTTGTTTTTATTCCAGAAGTTTGGTTTATCGCTATTGAAGCGTGGGCGAGGACCATCCTTTGGTTCATTAAAGATTTTGATGAGTCCTTTCTTGATAAGTGCCCTTTCACATTTCAAACCCTTGGTGATCATATCATTAAAAGAGTCTGTGTCTTTGACATCCAGGTGAAATTCCATTTCTTCGTTTAAGTTGGAAATGAATATTTCCACTAGTTCTCATTCAGGTAACTGAAGAGAACGTCTGCTAGACATTTGGTGCCATCGATGCAGGAATACTGAGAATAGTTCACCTGGTTTTTGTTTAGTGTTGCATAGATCAGCCATGGTAATGTCGCGTTCAATGTTATGAGAGTAATGAGCTAGAAACTTCTAGATGAGTTCCTCGAATGTTCTAATGCCACCTGGTAGTCGGGGAAACCATGATGTGGTTGTTCCTCCCAAGCTTTGGGGAAAAAGGCGCATGAGGTATGTGTCTTCATATGCCACTTCGAGACAAGCAGAATGAAATTCTCTGACATGATCACGAGGATCTCCCTTTCCTCCATATTTGTCAAATTTGGGTGTTTCGAATCCTCATGGAAAGGGTGGCATATAAAGATTCCAATCAAAAGGATAGGGACAGATGTCATTGAGTGAGAATTGGTTAGTCGTGACACCACTATGAAGTTGTTGGGTGAGATTCTCGACTTGTTGCCGCAACATCTCCATTTCATTTGGAGGAGGAGGTGGTGGGTTACCTCGAGGAATGTTATATCTGATGGGATCTCTTCCTCTGTCCTCTTCATGGCGACTTTGTCTTTCTGATGCTTGTCTTAATTAGGTAAGATCAAAGTCAAAGGGGAGTTTTGCTCCTTCTTGAGTGAGCTTTAAGAAGTGAGCATCTGCATTGCTCCTGAGTATTTCGTCAAACAGTCTGTTAAAGAGAGGGTTATGCTGAGCCCTTTCTATTGTTGCAGGAGTGGGAGTACTTGGGTTTTCGTCATTCGCATTTCCTCCGAGTGCTTCTTGAAATTCATTGAGATTTTCTTCTTCTTCTTCTTCTATTTCTATTTCTCGTTGCCTTGATTGTGATCGGGTTTGAGCCATTTTGCTTACAAGCTTTTGTTGAAGGTGAGTGAAGATGATGATGAGTTTTTTATGAAATGAGAGATTGATGATTGGTGAATTGCGTTACATGTGGATCTCTAGCACTTTTAAGGTAGATGTAACCAAAATTCCTTCTTTGAATTTCTTGCTTGTTTTGATAAGATTGGATGTGATAAGGTGTAGAGAAATCTGAGATGTGTTACAGATTTATCTACCTAGTAATGAGAGGATTCACTCATGAACTAGTTTTAACCTGCGTAGATGTGTTTCTTAGGATGAGCTTATCCTAGATGTAGAAACAATCTAAAAAGTGATGTGAAGTGTTTGATTTCAAGCAATATCTAAAAGAGAACTTTGGGACAAGGACCTCTTAATGTTTTGAGAGTTTGGAATGAATTGATGATGAAGTGATGATGTATGAATAAGATGATGGATGAGATGTTTTCAACTTGAATAAAAGCTTTGTGTTACAAATGGGACAAAATCTACCTCTTCCCTTTTAGGTGTTGGTGGTACTTCTTGAGCTGTGTTGTATGTGATACAGACGTTTGGGAAAAAGTTGGGATTAATCTTACCTCCTTGGTTTTTGTGATAACTCAGAGCTCTATATTGCATAAAAGCTCTACGGTTCAATGATTCTGAATCAAATTCGTTTGTTTTGCCTTGAAGGTAGAGATGCATGTGACGCAGAAAAACTCTATGGGAGACAAAGATTTGTCTATTGATATAGAAGAATTTCCTCCTTTTGATCAAAGCCTTTGAGCTTAATGGTCTTCTTTTCAAGTTGATATTTTGATGACGCTTCTTCTTTCGCAAGATGTGAAGAATGGTCATAAAATTTGACTCTTTGTTGTTTGCACTTTGTTTTTGATGTTTTTGGTTGTTTTGAGAAGTGTTTGTTTGGATGAATACTTTGTTTTGAAAGTGATTTTTGATTTGATGTTTCTTTGACAAGAAAACAAAGCAAGCACACAAACACAAGAATGTTGCCTCAAAGGCACAAATGAGTATGGGTCTAGATTAACCCAATCCTTGGACTTGTATATGACCCTTCCTTTAGATGTATTTTAAGGTGTATTTCCAAAGCCTGAAGTCGGCTCAATTTGCACTTGGTCTTTAAAACGAACACACTTCAAACACTTTTTATCCCTAAGGTCAAATGGCCAATTGTGATAAATTTAGCCCAAATCTTGATATTTCTTCGACTTTGGTACTACATACCTTATGAATCCCGCTGTGGCAGGTAAGGATGTGATATACTAAGTCTTGCGCGAGCATAACAAATAGATGATCCCTATGATGGGGGAGTCACCACTTTTATCAAGCCACAAGTGACTTTTCAAAAAGCTATGTTTCTACTGAAGGAAATATGTATGGTGAGTATCTTGGGAGCAAAACCATCTATGCTCTTGCACTAAATTATATCGCAAATATCCTCAATCAATAGAATGGGTGGGCTACTACTTAAAGGTGTTTAGTCATGTTCGATGTTTTTGGACATAAGTTCATTCTGCAGTGACTCACTTAAGAGCCTTGTAACTGGTGGTGGGGCCCATTTGTCCTTTCGGCCAGTTACACTGTAGGAACAGCTATACCCAAGGCTATAGCTTTCTCTCTCACCTGATTTCTATAGTGGCTCGAAGGATTTACCGCTCGAGGTCGTTCCCAAGAGTATCGATCCCTTGGCAGGCCTCTCTTAAAAAGATAAAATTTGAGTGTTACTAACACTTTTCTCTTGCACCTAGGACCACAAAAGCCAAGGGAGAGGATAGTGTGTGTTAGAGGTAGGACCAATCGACTGAATTTTTGCACAAGTGTGCCAAGCACGAAAGACACTTGTTCTTTTTAATCCACCATTGCAATGTGATCTAACTATTTGGAGATGTTACTCCAACAGTCATGGTGTTCTTTTTAACCTTCAAAGGCAATGTGTTTTGTATTCTAGAAATTGAAATCCTGGTCAACGTAATGAAAACACGTTTGCTTGAAGTAGAATTTCTTGCAAAAATAAAAACAAGTGGATTGTGTATTTTATGTGCACCAAATTTGAAGTGTGGATTTCTAAATTCTTTAGTTTGATGCAAGGAAATCAAATTTGTTTGTTGATTTTAAGCACCAAAAGACAAGTGATCCTAACTAAAAAGCAATGAAATTTTGTTTGTGTTCAAGTTTTAATGCACCAAAGGAAAATTTGTGATTTTTAATGGTGCGTTTTAACCTACACAAACAACAAATTGTTAGTAAAATCTATGTCCAAAGGGGGGCTTCCACAAGCCTAAAATTTTCACTTTTTTTTTGTTACAAGAGGATTTTTACGACATTCTGTTACAATAGCGCTAGTCTGCGTTTTAACAAAGGCGCTATTTAACACAAAAGTGCTGAAAGAAGGGGAAAGATAGAAAAGTCAAAAGCACTGAAAGAGGGTCAATAGCACCAAAACAACGCCAAAAGCACCAAAATAGTTCCAAAAGCGCTTAACTTGAGACAATAGCACTATTGTAAGAACAATAGCACTAAAAGAATAAGTGTCAGTAGCGCTATAACGTGTTCAATAGCGCCAAAGCGCAACCTGTGTGACATTTTCAACATTCAGACATGTTAGTTTGCTAAAAAGATGATATTTTTGGTGTTTGATTCACGTCGGGTTCACCAAATGATGCCCTGCAAAATGGACAAGGTTAGTCTAAGAGACAAACAACACAAAACACACAAGAAAATCGTTAGTGTTATTTAATCAAAGACTAATCTAAACAGGCATATCAAGAGAGACACTAAAATCATGCTAATATATCTAACTAATGAAATAAAGATAATGAGGCATCTCCAAATGCCTCTTAGCATGCTCTTAGCTCCTTCTCCCTTGTTCCTCTCCTCTCCAAGTTCCAAAATAGTGTAGCTCTCAACAGCTTTTTGCACTATGGATGCTTATGGAGGATTGAGATTGAAATATTGCTCTAAATGTTAATAAAGAAACTAATATTAAGCTATTGATGCTAAAATGATTGATTTTATCCAAAATGACAAGATATTAGTTAATTATGCTAAAATGCTCTCTTAAAATGCCTATAGCTTAAATGCATACAAGTTTTCAGGATCTGGTGTATGAAGAAATGGGCTCTATTTATAGGAAAAATGGAGCAATGGATGGTTGAGATTGAGCAATCTCAACAAGGGTCAGGATTGAATGATTTCAAATCCATGTGAGGGCTTTCAACCCAATCCCAGGATGACAAGTGTCAATGTGAGATAGGTTGAGAGGAGAGGGAATAAGCATTAAATGCCTGATATGACTTTGGGAGTTAGAGTCAAGGTTAGTTGAATGAATAAACTCTTTATTCAAAGAATAAAGCTTTTATCCAATGGATAAACTCTTGTGCAAATGTAAAATGGATGAATATGGTCAAAACAATAAATGTTTGGGGGGACAAGTTTGAAATAACCATAAATGGTTATGTAAGAGCCATAAATGGTCATGTAAGAGCCATTAGTGGTCTTGGAAGACTTTGGGGGCTAATTTGTTGAACACACAAAGCATTAAATGCTTTTCAAAGACTTTGGAGTCTTTGAGAAGTGACTCCATTTTGCTTAGGAATGTGACAATAATTAGGGGATGGATTAGGCTAATTAGGAAGGGGTTTAGAAGAATCTAGAAGGGGATTAGATTTTGCAAGTGGATTTGGTGGGTGAGGAAAAATAGGATTTTATTAAAAATAAAAATTCATTTATTTCAATAAATGTGTGCAAGTTGCATTTGTAGGAAAATGCAAGTGGGGTGGGGATAATGATTTAAATAAATGTTTTATTTAATTTATTTAAAAGAGGAAAAAGGAGGATTTAATTAAATAAATAGATTTTATTTATTTAATTGATTTGAATTTGATTTAATGAATTAATTAAAATAAATTGAATAATTTATTTAATTAATAGAAGAATGTTTGGAGATGAATTAATTAAATATTTATTTAATTAACTGATGGCTAGTGGATTTTTAATCAAATAAATAGCAAATATTTATTTAATTAAGCTGGACAGATTTGTGTGACTACACATCTAATCAGCAAACTCTATACACAAGGTATCCTTTTTGCCTCCAAATATTATATCATCCACATACACAACAACAATAATCATGTGTTGTCCATCTGTTTTGACATACAGATTGCTATTTGCATTTCCCTTTCTGAAACCTTACTCATGAAGATACTTATCTAACCTTGAATACCATGCGGACCCTGCTTCAAACCATACAATGCCTTCTTCAACAGGCACACAAAATTTTCATCATCATGTAGTAGAAAACCTTCTGGTTGTTCTATGTAGACTTCTTCTTCCAACTTACCATTCAAAAAGGTAGATTTAACGTCCATCTGATATACCTTGTATCCTTTATAGGCAAAGAATGCTAAGAACATCTAATAGCTTCAAGTCTTGCAATCAGTACAAATGTTTCTTCAAAATCAATTCCTTCTACTTAAGAGCACCCTTTTCACACTAGTTTTGCTTTATGCCTGAAAATATTACCTTCTTCATTCATCTTGTTCTGGTAGACCCATTTAGTACCTATGACATTTTTATTTGTTGGTCTAGCAGATAACTCCCAAATCTTGTTCTTTTCAATTTGTTGCAGCTCTTCTTCCATTGTATCCATCCACTTCTCACTTTTGTTGGCCTCGTTAAATGTTTTGGGTTCTATTTCAGTCATGAGAAAAAAATTCACTTGTTCATTATTTCGGGCAAGTCTTCTTCTAGTCTGCACACCGTCATTTTTATTTCCTATAATCTTCTCTTTTGGGTGATTTTTCTGCACATATCTATTAGGGGTCTGGTTGGGTGCCTCTTTCTGTTCACATTCTGACTGCATCTCATCTTCATTGCATGAGTAATCATATTGGTTTACTTGTGTTTGCCTGCCTTTATGCAAGTCTTCATCAACTCTTATATGCATACTCTTAATGGCTCTTCTTAGTCTTTTGTTGTAGCATTTGTAGGTCTTGTTGTGAGTTGAGTAACCCAAGAAAACACCTTCATCACTCCTAGAATCAAAACCACCTAAACCATCTTCATCTCTCTTGATGAAACATTTACTTCCAAACACCTTGAAATATTTGACTGATGGCTTTTGGTCATACCATAACTCATAAGGTGTCATTCTGCTATTCACTCTTAACTGAACCCAGTTAAATGTATATATAGTAGTATGAACTACTTCCTTCCAGTAGATATCTGGTACGTTTTCTTTATTCAACATAATTCTCACTATCTCCTTGATAATCCATTTTTTTCTTTCTACAACACCATTTTGTTGTGGTGTCCTTGGGGCTAAATATTGTCTTCTAATTCCATGTCTCTCACAATCAACTTGAGTCTTTGATCTGCACATTTATACACATGCTTTCCCGCCAAAACCAAAATTCAAACTTTACGCGCCTAGGGTTTTCTTTACCGACCTCAATCTGTATCAAATCAAATCAGATCTCATTTCTTGGATTGACAACCTGCAACAAAGCAAAGATCAGCGCCATTTCTTATCTGTCCAATACACATATATTATATTTAGCAAATGGAACGTTGTTCATCGGCCTTGATTTTGTCAATCCAGTCATTTCCTTTCGATCTGCTTTGAATCATAATCCTCTGCAATTTATCCGTGATTTTGTAGTCGTCATTTAATATCGACCTAATTGGAAACTACCTCATCGATACACAATTCACCTACCACTGTATGTTTGCCACCTGGAACACATGTGTCATCTATGTTGGCATCTAATTCAATTGATTGTGTTGATTCAAACTCAGTTACCGACCAAACATACTGTCGGTATACTCCAACTGGTTAACCTTCTTATCATGCACTTATTTATTCTATCAGTTAGGTTATGTTAATCCAGGCTGCTCCTAGTGTTGTATTCGCCTCTTTAATATATAATTCGACATCCATCCAATTTGTTTTCCTCCACTTTTGTCTACCTTTTCTTCAACCTTGGCATCAACCATCATGCTACATTTCCATCCTATGGTAGTCCTTCAATTTATCTCTTTGCTTTCTTATCGTTTGACATACTTATCGGTGGTGGACATCAACATGCCAACAATCTCCAATATGTCGTGCCCAAACTTTTGGGCAAAAAATAGAACAACAAAAAAAAAAATTGAACAACATAAACTCATAACATAGCCTACACTATAAGGAAAACAATTCAATTTTGTCTTAATGAAGTTGTAAGTGGAAATGTTCACTAACATTAGGTTAGCTAACTCACATCAAAAGGGCAACATTAAAATGAGGGCTAATTATTCCCTAAGAGGTTCCTCGCAATCTTACTAGTTAATTTAATCAGCCTAATTAATTTGTCGCTAATTAAAGTCGAGGGATATCTAGATATCTCAAATGCATTTAAATAATAAAGGAAAAATTAGAATTGCAACCCTAGCCCATATTCGGGTTGGGGTTAGCAAATAATATAAAAAAGAGAGAGGGATTATTAAATTGATTTAAATAAAATATAGGAGAAGATAATTACTCAACCCTAATCAAGGTTTGAGATTTAAAATATTGAAATGTCGTGCCCAAACTTTTGGGCAAAAAATAGAAATAGGAAAAGAATCACATAAAGCTTTCACAAATACAATGCAAGGAAGGATAAAACATTTACATTCAAGCATCCTACATACAGTTTTCAAATAAACAAGTAAGAAAACACCAACCTTGAATCTGCCAAGGGGTTTTCTAGGGATAGCTTGGAGAAGAGCAGCCCAATCCACAAAACTTTTCTGCAACACTTAGCCAAATTTCCTATTCTCAAACTAGATTTTCCTCCAAAAATTGTCCAAAATCTTCAAAGATGGAGAGTGGGTGATTAGCTCACTAAGCTTCAATCTCTAGCCTAAGAAGGCTTCTCTCACTCCTTCCAACCTCTTAGATAGAGTGAGGGACTCCCATTGGTTGGTCTTCCCTAGGTCTTACACACTCCCTAACCAAGGCACCTCAAGAAGAGGAATGAAATGGGAAAGAGGAATAACACCTACCAAGAAGGTTATCTAAACAAGGATGGCACTCCTAAAGATGAAATTCGACCATCTAGGAAAACCCACTTTTTTGGGTGGTTAAACAAGCCCTAGGGGAAGGACACATGGCCAAATTTGGCCTTCACCCATAGGTACCCCATGAGGCCTAATAAAAATGCTCTAAAATTGACTCTAGGAGTTGATTTAATCCTTAGAAATTCCACCTAAAGTTAACCTACGGGTCAACTCTGAGTTGACCCTCCTTATGGCTCACTATCCTATATTTCTTGGTATCTTCAAGGATAATTTGAAAATATATCAATTAAACAAAAAGTAAATCTCTCAAAAAGGTGACATGACAATTGCCAACACAACATACAACATAGGTGTCAAGTGACACTACAAAATAATTCCAAATCACAAATACACACATGGCAATTGTCCCTTGAATGATTTAAACAATTTAATAAATACAATTTACACTCATGCAACATTTTACGTTTACGAATCAAATACGATACATATGGGGTGTTGTCTCTCCAAATAGACAACCCCTGGCTTTACGAACGTACATAGTCCTAGGCTTGATTCTCCATAATATTTCCATGGTCACATGGATAATTTCCTGCGCATCTCAATTTAAACATTAGTACTTTCCAATAGCCTCATATAATATTAAACACGTAATTAAGAATACAATTCAATCACTATGCATAGAATTGACATTATACAATACAATTTTCCACATATCAAAGCAATTCATCATAATCCTCATAATTTAATCCATTCATAAGATATGCAAACATATTTCTAGCATCATAATAAAGTCCTGAAAATCAAATAATGACATACATCATCTCAATGTTACCCTATTCTAGGATCATATAAAATTCTTTATCCACAAAGCATAGGAATGAAGCATCAATATATCAATGTTATCAAATTCGTGGGATCATATAAAGTTTTATATCCATAATGCATAAAATTAAAGCATCCATAATAGTTCCGACATGAAAATCACTGAAAAGCTTGGATGGGTCGTGGTAGGGCGTCACACAATACTCCTACTTGCATACCGATAACATCAACTTGCATACCATACCGGTTGATGTCAATGACAACACAATGCCAACATGGTGCTAGTGGAGACCATCTAAATCCTATACCAGTGTAGCATTAAGTTATGTAGCAAAGATTTTACTCAGTATAAGGTCCAGTGGGGCCAATATTCTAATGATGGTTCTACATGGGACGGTGCTAAGATGATTGATTGTCATTTTCCTCATTTTCTTTCTTAGAGTAGTATTTTCTTATTACATGAGATACCTTGATACTCTGATTTTGATTCACATGTTGTGAACTTGGATAGCATGGATGATACTGTTATTGATTATGTTTTGATTTGAGACTATGATATGTGGCTATTATTTTATGATGTTTGAGATACTATCTACTTATCGTTAAAATAACAAGAATTGGGACGATGTCTCTTCCAAGTGGGGAAGGATGTCACGAACCATTTTTATCTATAATTATTTAATTAGGAAAATGATGTCTATTTTTTCGCTTATGAAATGAAATTCAAATGGAAATGAAATTTTAAGTGAAATTAGATAGAAATGAGATGGAAATTTAAATGCAATTGATTGATTTAAATTATTTTCCTTTTGAAATTTAAATGCAATTGAATGATTTGGATTATCTTTATTATGAAATTGGGGATTGTCATTGCTAATAAGAAATCAAGTGCAAGTGAATGTGGGAACATATATATAACTATATATATATACATACATACATATATATATATATATATACATATATATATGTATATATATATATACATACATATATATATATATATGTATATATATACATACATATATATATATATATACATACTTACATATATATATATATATATGTATGTATATATATATATACATATATATATAAGTATATATGTATATATATGTATGTATATATAAGTATATATATATATATGTGTGTGTGTGTGTGTGTGTATATGTATATATATGTATGTATATATAAGTATATATATGTGTGTGTGTGTGTATACATAGATATATATACATATATATGTGTGTGTGTGTATCATATATATGTATATATATACATATATATACATATATATGTTATATATATACACACATATATATGTATATGTATGTATACATATACATATATATATGTATGTATATATATATATATATATGTGTGTGTGTGTGTGTGTGTGTGTGTGTGTGTGTGTGTGTGTGTGTGTGTGTGTGTGTGGCGGACTTAGCAAAGGATTTAAATTTGAATGCAATCCCATCGAATGGACTGCCACATGTTAGTCGATGCCATTTTAGAGGGGCATGTTTATGTTTCAGTTGGTTTTTGATGGGCCAACTGAGGTGCTGGCAGTGGAAGGTGCCTGACCTAGCACATGGCTTCTATTACCCACACCACCACTGTTGTTAATAGCAGTGTGTCGGTAGGAAACAAATGCTTATGTCCCATAATTTGGGGGGGTTAAGAGAACACACACACTCTTTAGAAAACACACTTGGAAAATGCATGAAGATTGGTTCAACAAGAAAAAGAAGAAGAATTCGATAGCATAAGGAGGATAATTTTGTGTTGTTCGAATACCCAAAACAAGGAGAAAAGAATAGCACTACCCAAAAATAGAAGAAGATGGAGATATTGGAATTATTGTGAATTCACTGGGAAAACTCCATTCATATTCTTAGGTTGGTCTTGATAACCTCTATATTTTTGCATTTGGGTACTCCAGATTTACAAATCTATAGATTAAATTGTTAATTCCTGAGAACTGTAGAATGAAATTTCATGAAAATACAGACATGTGTGTGTGTGTGTGTGTGTGTGTGTGTGTGTGTGTGTAGACGCCTAAAAAATGTCTCTTTAATCGTATACTAATTATTCGTCTATTTAATTAAGTAATTCTTTAATTATTTGATTAAACTAATTAGTTCTTTTGATCAATCACGTTCAACATTGCTAATTATTCAATTTCTATTCTCAAATAAATTTAATCAGTTAATCCTCTTCCAAATATTAATTAAATATTAATTATTTAATTAATTGTGACATTTTCCTTAGTTAAATAATCTTTATTATTTAATTAAATTCCATTTCTAATGTTTAAATAATTTTATTTAAATTAATTAATTATTCCTCTAATTCCCTAAATTCTAATTCCAATTAATTTCATTTCATTTTCCCCACATTCAAATTTCATATCATTTAAATTAATTTCATTTCTTCCAAATTAACATTTCACCAAATGTGAATTTCAGTTAATTTCATGTGCATTTCAGCATTCGAAAGTCCAAATTCAAATCCAAATTGAAAATGAAAATCAAATTCAATTTCAAAATCCTACATCACATGTTGAAATCAAACTGATTGATCAAATCGGTTGATTTATCAGTTAACTCAATTAACTCCTCAATCTCCCATTTTCACTCTATTAGATGCAATGGCAGTCCCAAAGACACTCAGAGGGGGGGGGTGAATCAGTGTCTAACCATTTAATGGTATATTTGAACTTGTTTATAACTTTGTAACCCAAATTAATGTACCAGTAAACAAGAAATAATGCAGTAAAGAGAAATAATAGTGACAGCATAAATGCACACCATAACACAAGATATTTTGGCAAGGAAACCCAGTAAAGAAAAAACCTCGGTGGGATTTGTGATCCACAATATTTACTCACTGGCCAATATGAATAAATATTACTTACAATAGGAGTTTGCACATGCAGGAAGTCCAACAACCTAGAGCGCACTGCTCAATGAAAGAGTCTCACTGACTACAATATGGATAATTAAATCCAAGATAATGTACTGCTCAAAATAGCATCTCCAATGCTTGATTCAATACCGGTTTAAGCTCTATCAGATACCTTAACCAAAAACCTTTCGTTGTCTTTTACATAACCACTTCATACATTCACTATATCATCTTCTCACATATTCTATATCATAATTACAAAATGATCTATAAGATCTCATACATATATGAGTCTTTTACAATACATCATGTCATCTTAAAAAAATTAATTACATTACAATACAATTCACATAAATAAAACTTTGTCTCATGTCGGCCTGAGTGTCGATATACTTAATTGTCGGTGTAATCTAGATGTCGGTGAATGTGTCTACCGATGAATGATGTCTGTGTTGTCGGTGAGTGTGTAGAAACCTATTACTGGTTGGTTTCCATCAATGACAACATCAACCATTTCATTAGAGTGTAGAATACCAACACACTCAAAATCAGATTTTTATGATTAATCAATCATTTCAATCTTCTAATCCATCTAATCAATTATCTCTCAATCAATTTAGTTAACTGACTAGTCTATTCAGTCTACTGCATATTCAATTGAGTTCACTCTCCAATCAATTTTGTTAATAGATCAATCTATTGAGTTCACTAATCAATCAATTTTAGTTATCTATCAATCAACACTTGAGTTCAAATTCTCACCTCCTTTGTGTTGAAAATCTATAAATTCAATCCCTTTTCTCATTTTCTAGCTAGATCACAGTCTTCAAAATAGTTGCTAATATATGCAGGAAATCAGTGCAATACCTGAGAGCCATTCAACAACAACTAAGGAGAAGAACAATGGAATCTGCAATGCAATTGAGGGGGTTTTCAATTAGGATAATTGTTTAATTCTTTCATTTGTGTATTTCATTTCATTGATTTGTGTTTGGAATTGCTTTGATAGTTAAGGATCATCAAATAAGCATAAAAAGCAAAAACATTATCATAGAATGCACCATCAAATAAGGCATAACTCATCACAAAAGAATGCATCTCATATATCTCATCTGTTAGGATTCCCAAAGATACTGAGAGGGGGGAGTGAATCAGTATCTAACTGGTTAACAGATTTTCTGACCTTATTAAATAAATATTCCAAAATAGTGTACCGGTAAACAAGAATTAATGTAGTAAATAAGAACAATAAGCACAACATAGAAAGCACACCATAACACAAGATTTTTAACAAGGAAACCCAGTGTGGGAAAAACCTCAGTGGGATTTGTGACCCACAATATTCACTCACTGGCCAATAAATGAATATTACTTACAATAGGGGCCTGCACATGCAGGAAGGCCAACTGCCTAAAGCTCACTGCTTAATTACAAAAGGGAAGTCTCACTTACTTACAAAATGGATTATGCAAATCCAATATAATGTACTTCTTCAGTTCAGCATATGTTATGCCAGGTTCAGTACCGGTTTAAGCTCATACAATAACCATAAACCTTACTCCAAAATCTGCCTTAATATTCCCATATTACTTCTGCAAATAATCTAACCATGTCCGTATCTTAAATGATCTACAAGATCTCATACTTATATATGAGTCCTATTACAATTTGCCTTGTCAGCTTACAAAAAGATATTACAATTAAATACAAAATGCAATATTCAAAATCTTGTCAGTTGGGGTGTCGGTAATCATCTTTGTCGTTGCAGGTAAACTATCTGCCGATGTAGAGTCTGTCTGTGTCGGTGCCATAGGATTGCAAGGTTGCCATCAATGAAAATAGCTTCAATCACCTACAATTTCTCATTGGAGTGTGCATTTGCCAACAATCTCCCCCTTTGGCATTGATGGCAACACCCATGAGAAAAAGTCAAAAATGTATCTAAAATTTGAAATCCAAAAATTTTTTCCAAATTGTGTGCTCCCCCTGAGTAGATGATCTCTTATGTCCATTATTTTTCTCATTCCTACTACTCCCCCTTTGGCATCAATGACAAAGGTTGTCAAAAATGTCAACTGAGTGTAGTTCTCAGCTGGATCACTGTAACCGGTTGGTTACAATTTGAAATAGATCTACCAGTACAAAATTTAAGATATTAGTGAACCTTTCACTGTCTTTTAATGTTGCTTTTGTCCTTTGAATTGTACTGGTTAGGGTATGTATTTTCTCTTCCGGTGTCTTTAGTCCTTGAACAAGTGCCTCTGATATCTCTTTTCTCAAAGAGATGAGGATATCAAGTTTCAGACCAAGTCTACATTTCAGTTCCTTAGCCTTGTAGTGTATTCTTTCCTTTTTCTTTTCCAATTTTTCAAGTTTTCCCTCAAAACCTGCCATCTCTAGCTCTATAACTGATATGGGTTCTGATGAACCAATGAGATTGTCAGCTATATCATTTATTTATGTTTGTACTTTGTTGATCTCCTTGTCTATATCCACTGTCAAAATATTTGTCTTACATGTGTCTCTGTAAAACTCCTTAAAGTCCTTTAATGTTTTGTTTAGTGCCGGTAGGAGGGTGTCAATATGTTTTGTGCACTTCTTTATTGTCTCATCAAAGAATTTTTCTTTTTCCTTGTTCATTTTCTCACTGAATGTCTCCTCATTAATCTGATCAATTGTCAATAGGTTGCCGGTGATATACTTAGACAATGTGTCTAGTTGACTCAAAGAATCTTTATTTTCCACATTGCACTTGGGTGCAACTAATTTCAATAAAGGAATTGTGTCATCAATAGCCTTATATGCAAGTGCATTGCAATGTGTGATTTTCTTGATGGAATCCAATAATACCTCTGTTACATTGCTTGGTCTGAATTCTATCATTGAAGAACCAGAAGATTGTCCAACTACCTTAACAATCTGCATTTTGCCAGTGTGAGTAACCTCTTTGCTTATGGTGACCTCTGGTAGGTCAGTCTGTGTCTGCATCTCAACTAGCAAAGTTTTGGGTTTCTCAGCTGTTGTTAGTGGCACTATCTTTGTCTCAACCTTTTTCCCTTCAAGTTTCTCAGAATGTACCTCAGTATGTTTCTCTATGCTTTCTTTTGTCGGTTTCTCTGATGAAGTCTCATGTTTTCTACCGACTTCCCTGTGTGTACCTCTGAACTTTCCATTGTCAGTATCTCAACAGATTTTACTATGTTATCATTAGCCTGTTGGTCTAACTCAGTAGGTTTCTCAGTGTGTGCACCAGTGGTATCTATCACCGTTTCAGTTCCAGGGGGTCAACTGATTGTTCAACATGTGTTTCAGCCTCAATCTAAGCATTTCCAATTGTATCCTCAACATGTGTTTCTATAGAAATATTCTCAGTCGGTGGCTTAATTACCACATCTTTCTTCTCAGTGGTTTCCTTATCAACCACAATGTTAACCTCTTGTGTGTCAATATTCATAGTATATAACACCTCTGAATCAGGATTGGTGTCTTCATGTGTAGTCTCCATACTCTCAATATTATCAGTAACCAGTGGTGTATCAATACTTTCAACCGGTGGAGTATCAGAAGGAGGTGGGGGCAAATTGTCAGCTACTTTTATGCTTGGAGGTCCACCTACCTTGCCTTTACCTTTATCTTTATGCTTTTGATAGACTCTAAAAGCTTTGGTTCGTTTAAGTTCTTATTGCTTTTCTTTCTCCACAAAGAAGATATCCCATTTATCTGTTGTCTCTTTAGTGATCTCATTCACTCTGCCAGCCATTAAAGCTACATGTCGGTGACCAGTGGAAAATACTGTCCTGTTAGCCTCACTTATCAGTTCATCAATTTCTTCTGTTGATTTCACTGGGTGAACTGCAAGTAATTTTTCTAACTTTATCTTCTTATCCAATTCCACAATTTCTAATCTCTTTGCATCTAGTCTCCTATACAAATCACTTGGTAAATCATCTACAACTTCTATCAAAAATTTCTTGTAGATGTCTAAGTGTAGAATGACACTGTTTTCTATGCTTTCCTTTTTTTCATTAGTAAAAGTATTATACAACTTGCTGACATTGGACAATTTTACTTCTTCAGTAATTTCATTTAGAATATTATCAAGTGGAGGGATAACTTGTTTTTCCTTCTTCTTCCTTGGTGTTATTTTCTTTGTCGAGGACCTTACTACCTGTTGTTTCCTTCTTCTTCTCTTTGGTGTAGGAGCGGGTACCAGTGAAGGTTTCCTTTTTCTTTCTACTCTTTGAAACTATGTCGGTATTTCACTGTCAGAGGAGGTACCAACCGGTGAAAGATGTGCTTCCGGTTGTAACCCTTCCAGGTCACTTTCCTTGATACCAGTCTTATTCAACAAGTCATCCTTGATTTCTTTTGCCTGTTTAGTTACTTTTCTGATTGTTTGTTCTCTTCTCTTCCTTTGTTTCATGGTTTGTACTTTGCTTTCAATGGTTTCTGCATTTCCGAATACTTCTTCTTAAGGTTCTCTAGGGGCTTCGAGGAGGGCTTTAGCATATGTTTCTATTATGTTTTTATCTGCCTTATAACCCATTTCAGTTACCCAAATAGTTCTAGGAACCACTACTTCCATCCAGATTTCATCCTTCTTTATACAAAGCATATCTCTTTTTGGTATTTGTCAACTATGGATTGAGATAATCTTTCCCTTGTCTTCATTTTAACCTTAAATGCCTGAAAGTATTCAATTATGTTATTTTCCTTGTCATCTCCCATGTTGTTAAAGATATCCAAAAGTTGTTTTCCTACCGATATGTCAAAACCAAATTCTTTTCTACCTATACTGGGAACTTCCTTAGTAATGTATAGCAATAGACATACAAGTAAGTTACCAAATCTAAATGTGTCTTTCTTATCACCCTTAATTTTCTTCAGGTTGTCAATCAATTCATCCTTTAGCCATTCACATATGTCAATCTTAGTGTTTTTATTCACCATGTCATAAGCACTTTTGATACATAAACTAGAAACAGAGTTTAATCTGTTAGCATGTGTAGTCTTGTATCCTAGTATCATGCTAGTGAATCTTACATTATCATCCTTTACATCATTTACTCTCAAGGATATGTTGTCATGGGTTGCATCGGTTAGGGTCATCACAGTGTTGTTTGGAACCTTTTTAGTTTTATCAGGCCTGCTACCGGTGGAAGGTAAGCCAGTCACTGCCCTAACTACTTCTCTTGTAATCTTATGGATGGATTCAAGCCAAAAGAATTCCCCATGAACTCTGCTAAGTACAATTCTTATAACTTCCTTGGGAAAATCAGTAATGCTAAGTATTTCCACAAAACCTAGGGTTTCAATTATCTTGTGTTCCGGTTTCACATTACCATTTTCATCACAAATTACAGTCCTATACATGTTCATTATCTCATCAGCACCAAGTTCCTCAATATGACAATGTATGTGTATCCTAGGGTCTTCAGCATAAGCAACTCCTTTGGGTATTTTAGAAAATGCACCTAGGGTATCATCCTGCTTTGTGACTTTGGGTATAATCTCAAATACGAGCCTAGGGCATTTAATCACTTCAATTATAGTAGGATTTGCAATGAATTCAAGTTCAGAGGAGGATGCCATTGTATAAATACCTTAATCTGCCTTTAGGTTTGAATGCTTGATAGATTTTGCTTCACTTCTCGTTGTGGATGCCTTTGCTCAGGTTTTTCACGCTCTAAGGAAATTTGAATGCTCAATGAATGAAAAAGAGTGAAAAAAACTTGCTTTATAATGTCATTTCCTTAACTACCATAATAAATTACTGTCGGTTAAGTGAAAACTTAACTCATCTACCGGTAAAGAAGCATTTCATCTTCTCACCATCAACCAAGGGTAAACTAGCATGTTTTCAATTTGTTGCCATACTCCCAAGGGATTTCTTTTCAGTTAGATGAAGAATCTCCTGCAGGTGGAGTGATACTATGTTCTACTAGTGAAAGAATAGTCTCATCAATATTTTGATATGTCTTTCTAATCTATTGTTTTGAAAATTCTTGCTTTACCTCATCAACCTTTTCTTTACCTTTCAAACTGGGTCCTTTGTTATTTGTCGATGATGCCTTACTTCTACAAAATTTTGCAATATGTCCAATCTTGTTACAAGCATAACAAGTTACATTATTTTTTTGAATAGCTTTTCCATATCCTATGTCGGTATGTGTTCTGCATTGATTAGATAAGTGTCCAAATCTTCCACAAACATAACATCTTACATTCATTCTGCAATTTTCTGAATTATGACCAATTTTGTTGCATTTAGAATATTGACCAGTGGGTGCATTAGTGTTCTAATAGTTTCTATATCTACACTTATTTTCTCTATGACCATAATTGTTACAGTTAAAGCATTTCCCATTAAATTTGTATGCATAAGGTTGTCTTACTGGTTTACTGTGATCATGATTGTTTGCAGTACCGGAGCTTTCACCAACTTCAAAGCCAATTCCATTAGTGTCTCCATTAGGTTTTTGATTTTTCAGCATATCATCAAGTTCTTCTGAATTTTTCTTGGCTTTCTCCTTATGTTGATTTGCAGTAGCCAACTCATTTTCCAAAAAATCTTTCTATCTCATGAGTTCAGTTTTATCATGTTCCAAGTGAATTAGATCTATCTTCGACATATCATTTTCATGACTGAGTCTTAGGTTTTCATTTGCAGCATCATTGATTCTCCTAGCCAAATCATCTTCATTCTTCTTTTTGTCTTCAATGTCTTTACAAAATCTCATAGTCATATCTTGCATCTCATTCCTCAAGGTCATATTCTCTTGCTTCATCTTGCTTACAAGATCATTAAGAGTTTCTTTTTCATCATCATCATTTTGTATCTTCTCATGAAGTTCTCTTCTTTTTCTTATAGCAATAGTAATATTTCCTTGAAGTCCTTGAATGATTTCATGTGCAGCCTTCAAATCATCTTCAAGTTTGATATTCTTCAACTTTTCTGCATCATAATCTGCAAGAGTTGTTATCAATTGCTTTCTCAAATTATCCATATGTACCGGTGTCATAATCTCCCTCAAGCTGTTAGGATTTTGAAAAAAGAGGACCAGGCTCTGATACCAATTGTTAGGATTCCCAAAGATACTGAGAGGGGGGGTGAATCAGTATCTAACTGATTAACAGATTTTCTGACCTTATTAAATAAATTGCATTCCAAAACAGTGTACTGGTAAACAAGAATTAATGCAGTAAATAAGAACAGTAAAGACAACATAGAAAACACACCATAAGACAAGATGTTTAATGAGGAAACCCGGTGTGGGAAAAACCTCGGTGGGATTTGTGACCCACAATATTCACTCACTGGCCAATAAATGAATATTACTTACAATAGGGGCCTGCACATGCAGGAAGGCCAACTGCCTAAAGCTCACTGCTTAATTACAAAAGGGAAGTCTCACTAACTTACAAAATGGATTATGCAAATCCAATATAATGTACTACTTTGGTTCAGCATCTGCTATGCCAGGTTCAGTACCGGTTTAAGCTCATACAGTAACCATAAACCTTACTCCAAAATCTGCCTTAATATTCACATATTACTTCTGCAAATAATCTAACCATGTCTGCATATTAAATGATCTACAAGATCTCATACTTATATATGAGTCCAATTACAATTCACCTTGTCGGCTTACAAAAAGATATTACAATTAAATACAAAATGTAATATTCAAAATCATGTCGAATGGGGTGTCGATAATCATCTTTGCCGTTGTCGGTAAACTATCTGCCGGTGTAGAGTCTGTCGGTGTCGGTGCCATACGATTGCAAGGTTGCCATCAATGACAATACCTTCAATCACCTACAATTTCTCATTGGAGTGTGCATTTGCCAGCATCATCAATGTGTCAAAATACATCATATCTATGATACATCATCAATAACAAAGCATCTCAACCGATGTTGCTCCTATCAGTAGGCATATCTTGCCTAGCACTAGTTTGTCTCGACGGCGCCCTAGGTGGACCCATCACTCCTCCACTTCTATTATGTCAATAAGTAGACCAACTTGATCTCCTCCCCATGAAAGTGCTAAAACTAGGCTCTATTTGGCCCTCTGAAATGGCTCTCTCATAAGCCTGCCTATAGTAAAAAGCCTCCTATGTAGTAGCAAAAAATCTATCTGCCTACCTTCGTGCCTCTGTCAATGTCCCAAATAACTGATCGTATGCATCCATGGTGATTTGAGCCTGTCTGACTGCCTCATCCCTCTCTCTCTGTAGTCGATCTCTCTCAGTGGCTACTTGATCCCTCTTTGTAGTCAACTCCTCCATCACTCATCAATAATGATCTCTATCCTCCATTCACTATTGCCGCAAGGTAGCGACCAAGTCCTCCAAACTCCTAACCTGAGCCCTCATTTCCTCCTCATCATCATCTCCCTCCTCATCATCTCCCTCCAAACCTATTGTCTCCATGGCCTGGGGCATATCAATAACATGTCCACCATCCCCACCTTAATCCCCATCATTTCTCAATGAACCTTATACTGACTCATCACTCCCACTCTCACCAAAACTGCACATAGATGCAATGTCTCCACCGACATCCACATCCTCCTCTCCACTCTCAACCTGCTCTGTAACTATTGCTATTAGATCTATCTAACCCCTATCCCAACCTCCATCTCTCCTTCCTCCATCTACCCCTCCTCCATCTCTACCTCGTCCTTTCCCTCTCCCCCTGGGACTCTTGCTATGCCGAATTTGTTGAGCTCCAATCCAAACTGTAGGATCTATCAAAGGTATGGGCCTATGCTATATCCATCATACACTATACTATGTTGTAGTCCCTTGATCTACAACACTAGCTAACCAACCCCATTGGACAAGTGCAAGAGCATCAAACTCTGCAATAGCAACATAGTCTTCCATGATTGTGTGTATCATGTCATGGAATAAGGTGGTCATTTCCCTTTGATAAGTGGCGCCTGCATTTTTAAGGCCAAATGGCATCACACTCCAGCAATATATTCCCCACGAACAAGTGAATGTTGTCTTAGATTGGTCCTCTGGTGCAATTTTGATTTGATTACAGCCAGAAAAACCATCCATGAGTGATAGCATTTCATTTCCAGCTGTTAATTCCACTATCATGTCTATGTTAGGGAGTGGAAATTCATCTTTTGGGCAAGCCTTGTTGAGATCCCTGAAGTCGATGCAGATCCTAATACCTCCAATACGCTTGGTTACTGGGACTAGATTTTAAATCCACTCAACATAGTCTATGGCTCTAATGAAACCCACGTTCAACAATTTTTGTGGCTCAATTTTGACTAACAAAGCTATGTGAGGGTGCATCTTTCTGAGTTTTTGTTCATATGGTTTGACTCCTAGTAGTAATGGCAAATGATGTAAGACTAGTTCAGGATCTAATCCTGGCATATCTTCATAAGACCATGCAAAATCGATTGGTCTTTGTTTAAAGAATTGGATAAACTTCTCTTTTTCCATTGGATTCAGGGACTTTGCTAGGTGCATATTACAAAAAATTTCATCATCACCAATGTTGATTTCTTTGGTCTCTTCTACCAATAATGTTGATTGTTCTTTATCAATAGGAAGAGTTTCCATTCTGTTATGAGAAGTGTGTTATGTTTTATTGTCATTATCTTGAATTAAATAGGAGCTTGCTTCTCCAAAATATGCAGTTCTATCCAGATCTATCGCAAAACCAACCTTGTGAACATCATAAGGGAATCCATTCCTTGCACCCAAGAATTCTTCTATGGCTTCATCATTTTGAAACCATTCTAGAGTTGGATTCCCTTCTTTCCCCCAATCAATCGAATATGATTGTATAAGGGGTAAGTCATTGCTCCCTTCTATTGTAAAAGATCCTGATAACATGCATACTAGGTTATTTGGATGATCCGATATATCTTCATCATCAATTGCTTGTGGGATTTCATCATGATCAAATAGGAATTCATAGTTGTGAGAATATATCACACTTTCTATGTATGTTTCACTTTCTGAGGTTGTGTCACTTATTTCCTCTTGTTCTTGTAACTGATTTTTATGTGATGATGCAACCAATGTTTCCATGCTTGAATATCGTAAATGCTGAAATAGGGAATAAGGATGATCACAAGATCCTTAACTATCAAAGAAATTCCAAACACAAATCAACAAAATGAAATGCAAAAATGAAAGAATTAAACAATTGTCCTAATTGAAAACCCTCTCAATTGCATTGTAGCTTCCATTTCTCTTCTCCTTAGTTGTTGTTGAATGGCTCTCAGGTATTGCACTGATTTCCTGCATATATTAGCAACTATTTTGAAGACTGTGATCTAGCTTTAAGATGAGAAAAGGGATTGAATTTATATATTTTCAACACAAAGGAGGTGAGAATTTGAACTCAAGTGTTCATTGATAGATAACTAAAATCGATTGATAAGTGAACTCAATAGATTGATTTGTTAACAGAATTGATTGGAGAGTGAACTCAATTGATTAACTAGTAGACTGAATAGACTAGTCACTTGACTAAATTGATTGAGAGATAACTAATTAGATGGATTAGAAGACTGAAATGATTGATTCATCATAAAAAGATGATTTTGAGTGAAAATGAGAGATTGAGGAGTTAACTGAGTTACCTGGTTAATCAACCGATTTGATCAATCAATTTGATTTCAAAATGTCTTGTAGGATTTTGAAATTGAATTTGATTTTCAATTTGGATTTGAATTTAGACTTTCGAATGTTGAAATGCACATGAAATTAACTAAAATTCACATTTGGTGAAATGTTAATTTGGAAGAAATGAAATTAAGTTAAATGATATGAAATTCGAATTTTGGGAAAATGAAATGAAATTAGAATTTGGGGAATTAGAGGAATAATTAATTAATTTAAATAATTTAAATAAAAGTATTTAAACATTAGAAATAAAATTTAATTAAATAATAAAGATTATTTAACTAAGGAATAAATCGCAATTAATTAAATAATTAATAGTTAATTAATATTTGAGATGGGTTTCAATGACGAAATGATTAAAGAATGGATATTGGATAATTAGAAGTGTTGAAGGGTGATGATCAAAAGAAATAATTAGTTTAATTAAATAATTCAAGAATTACTTAATTAAGTATAGGAAAAATTAGTATGTGATCAATGAGACATTTTTAGGTGTCTACATTTTTCCCTCTTTGAGACAGTGTCGAAACGACGTTGTTTCAAAGAAAACGAAAAATTTATGCCGCAGTATGCCCCAGCGACACTTAGGGCATAAATATGCCCCCTCAGAATAATCCTTGTATTTTGTGATAAATAATTGTTTCATCTCATCTCATGTAGTGATTGTGCTACTCCCTAGACTCATAAACCATCTTAAAGATTATTCTTTCAAAGTGGCAGGGAATATTTTGAGTCTATGGGCATCTGTAGTATAATCAAAACTCCTACAGAGGACATCAAACTCAAACAAGAATGTGTTTGGGTCCTCTGTAACTAATACATAGAATTTAGGGAGAGAAGAAGTTGGAATGTTCTTGAGATTAGCATTATCATGTTGATCAGAGATAGGGAGCTCAAATGTTGGTGCCACAGGTGGAGGTGGATTATTCCCACCATGGGGTGGATTTCCTTGCATTGGTCTTTTGGGAGAATTCACTAAATAAAGTTCCTTTTCAGGAGGTCCAAAGAGAAAATGGAGGCTATTCTCAAGAAGTTCAAATTCAGGATGGTTCAAATTTTTTGGGATTTGATAAAGTGCAGCAAAAGGATTTACATCTGGGGGGTCATATAGATCTATTCCTGCATGATTAGGATGACTGGGAAGGAATCTTCCTTGACCATCTCTTCTTCACCTATGCATGCAGGTTCATAAGAATTACTTAAAACAATCAGGGCTATCAAAAAAACTAAACTGAAAACTAAAAAGATAATAACCATAACAGGTTCTTAGTTTGACACCATCCCTAGCAATAGCGCCAAAAATGTTTGGTCCAACAATAGGAATAATAGCTATAGTTAAATTATCAACCCAAAGTTTGGACATTCACTCTGTGAAGTTACTATCTCCATAACTGGAGTTCATTTGATTGTCAACCCAGAGACATATTACTTGAAATGGGTTTGCACTATATATGCACTAAGTTCATGCGATAGCTACCCTGCATTACTGCAGCAACTAAAATCTATTTGGGAAAAGTAAGCAAGAATTAAAACAACTGACTGGCTACAGGAAAACTCTTCATTAACATAAAACTCACTCAAGAAATGCTAACTAATTGCAAAGTTGTCAAACAGGAATTACTCTATTTTCTTTGGTTGTAGGAACAGTCAATGGATCTGTTTCCAGTGGTTGTAGGAATAGTCAATGCAAGGATGTTTTCTGCAGCAAAAAAAGAAAACTAAATTTAACAAAGGCACATGAACACTCACCAAGTGGGCCCCCTTGGATGAGTGTATCTAGGCTTCCAAAATAACTCTAAGTGCTCAGAATAAAATAACTTTATTCATTGTTTCTCAAAAGTTGATACATTAAACTCAAACACTCTGCAACTTTATTTCTAAATCTTCTACTCTTTTTCCCTCTCTTTCTTTCTAACCTCATAGAAGAGAAGGAGACACTTATTTAAAAGAAAACAACAACTTCCTACAATTAAGATCACGCTGATGAGAAGAGGTGGATAACATTCATGAAAGAGAACAGTCAGAGTTAAGTCACTAAAAACGTGGATCTACACCAAACCACAACCAAGATTATAGCATGGCGATATTACAAGATCGATGCCCACTAAAGTAAGACATAAATGAGTCTTGCGCACCCTACTACTCCTTTGTCGTTCCTTACTCTCATTATTCTCTTCGCTGATTTAAACTTTTAGTCGCCTCCTTGAATATCTCTAACTGCCATTGACGTGATAGGACAACCTTCTCCGTAGCATCTCATTTATTCCTGCAATTGAAAAGAGAGAACATACAAGCATATACATGTCTATTTTAATTAATCATAACATCTATTCATTTTACACGTGATATCTCCTATGACAATTTGTATGGCAACAAGAATAACTGGAAAAGACAATATGATTTAATGGGTTCAGTTAACATCTGAAATGCATATAGTCAAACTTTAATACATCATTACCATCCCATTATACAAATCAAAATGTGACAAAAACTTATGAGTTCTAGGAATAAAAGGAGCTAATATCTCATCTCATCATGCCCCCCAACTTAGTGTCTTGTTGATCCTCCAGCAAAAAGAAAGTTTATGATTCGGGCACTAACTCTCAAGTCACCAGTAGTTCCCTGACCTCTCCCTCCTGAAGCCAAATTCCAATAAAATCCCTTCATCTTTTCTAGTCTGGCCCATCTAGCTTCTTCTATAGCTGCCTCATAGGGTTTGTCTGTAATCCTGCATCCCAACAATGGCCACATGAGGATAGGGGGTTGGAAGATCAAGGGTAGCCAACTATTGTTTTCATCCTACCCAAATGGATGTATTTAGGGGCTCTTTGTATAGCTGCATGAAAATTTGGCAGTGAATGAGTTTCACCTTGTTTCAAGTCCTTTGGAAGAATATTCCAACGTTGAATCAGACAGTCAACTACAGTTGCACTTTCATTCTCAATCAAGTGTCCATATGCTTGGAATATTTCCTCCCTCATTGGTAATACTTGACTCCTTACATCTGGCCTTGCTAATAACTTTGCCAATCATAATAAAGAACCTATGGGTCATTGGCTTTAGTCCTAAATGGCAATGGACAATCAAATTCAAGATTCTTATATGCTTTGGCTTAAGTTCCCATGCTAATTTAATTTTCCACCCATGCCATTAATGCTTTTATGTGGATATCACCGATGTATAAAAAGGGATTCCACTCACTATCAAAAGTCACAACATAGTTATGCAAGTACAATTCACACAATAAATTTTTAATAGCAGCTGGAGAGGTCTAATAAGCATCATAAAATTATTCAGGGGTGTCAAAAGAAGGGCTAAGATCTCTAATAATGTGGTTTAGCTTAAAACTTAAATACCGCTCTTTAAGATGCAAAGCATACACTCTTGGCGGAGCCCTACATTGCATCAATTCAAGGACCATACTAGCAATTGTATCAATCTTAGCTTCCAATTCTTCAATCTAATTATCCCTCCTTTCAATTTCCCTTAGTTGCTTATCAATAATTCCATGTAACCTATCCCTCTCTATCTCCCACTGCCTATAAAATGTTAATGCAATAGACAAACTAGTGAGACATGATGGAGGTTTGATAGTTGTTACTTTAGGGCATGGAATTTCTTCAACGGGTTCTTCAAATTGTTATGCCACATATGCCAGACTTGAAAGTCTGTCAATGCCATGTTCTTCCTAGAATTTAACCACTGCTGGACTTCCACGTTCCTCTTCTGATGTTTCTAGTGAAATGACCTTCCTTGCATCGCATCGTGGATGAAATTTATGTGTGCTACGTCGAGTCCTTCTTTCATATACCTTTGGAGTAGTTGTAGGAATGGTTTCTGCTAGAGGCTTTGCTATAGGAGTATTTCCCTTCGGCTTACTCCTCTTGGTTGTAGGAGAAACCTGCATTGCTTGTATCTGAACCATAGTTTCTTCTTCTACATCAATTCTCTCTAATTCTTTCCCTTTTCTTTTATAAGATGTCTCTCCTCTTCGGAAATGAGTGGAGGGCTTCTCAATGTTTGTTTCCACCACCACATCTTCTATCATAGTCAAAGCTTCTTTGGAAATGGGAGGTTCAATTCTTGCAAAAATTCTAGGAGACGAGGTTCTCCTATATCCTCCTCTTGGGCTGCTAATTACTCTGCAACAGGAGCATCTTCAACCCTAAATTGTATTATATCTTCAAATACCCCCCATGCCATTTGAGAAACATCCCTAAGAGAACGTTCTACCAATAATTTTATAAAAACCATGATGACTGATAGAATGATTTCCATTCTTTCGTGTTTCTTTGGCACTTATGGAAATGATGTGGTATAGAAAATTTGGAACACTTACCCTTCGCCCATGTTGTAAATGACTCAGCAATTTGAAATGGACCGAATGTAAATTTGAATACCTTCCATTGCAGGTAATATATTTCATTATATGCAATGCTACTTGGGGCCATTCTGCTGGAAGAGATACCTGTCTGGCTCCCTACTTATCCACCATCAGAGGTCCATCTGTGGGATGTGTAAATTATGCTCTAGTGCTTCTTGCATCCTTGGATTCAGGAAACAACTCTCCTTCCTGCAGCAACCCAGTAACTTCTGCTATTCATTGTTCTGTAGCAATAACCCTCAATCCTTTGAAAGAAGCTTCCCCTTGATTGAATGAATGCATGAACTCGGAGGCAATTTCTTCATTATAATCTATTATTTTCAGGAAGTAATCAATCCACCCATGCAGCCAGAAATAATTCTCACATAGGGCATCCTACAGCAACGTGTCATGGATTATTGGTTCATGGCAGATAGGATCTTCACCCATGACTATCTCAGCTTCACAAAATAATTTCCACAACTGAGAATGAGGGCCTGAAGTATTCTGCAGAACTGAAAATATTTGCTTGAAAATTCCTTACTTACAGTCTCAGCGGCAGAATTCATGTCTCACTCGTATCAAAGAATATTTCATTAAAAAGAATGATGGTAGGAAATCAAATCAAGTTACTAACAAGGATGGATAATTACTAATCATGGAAATCAAACCATAAAACACCCCCCCCCAACTTATTTTGACACGTGTCCACACATGCGGAAAGGACAGAGGGAAGTGTACGCGGATTTGAAATAGGCAATAATCACAGTAAAATAATAAATGCATAATTAATAAAAAATAAGCTATGTACATACCTGCAGTCGTGCGAATAAATGTTGCATGAAACGGTTAGCCAAAAGAATGGTGAAATGAAATGATGTGATGTGAATGAAATGATAGATAAAGAAATGAAGTAGAATGACATGGATGGAAAAATTATTTATGGAGAATAATATTTCTATAAGACATGGAAATATTTTAATGAAATGATGCTTGAAGAATTATTGAGTGCTAGGAACGTTCCCTACAGAAGTTATAGGAACTGCACCCTGAATGCTTCCTTCAGTTGTTGTAGGAACTTCTCTAGTTGCTGCATGAACTGATATTTGATCTTGATTGGTGAATTGTTGTAGGAACTGTTCTTTGGTTGCAGGCTTATGATACATGCATATTCGATGACCATTTACTAAAAGCTTGAATTGAACTGGATCAATAGTGGTCAAGCAAACTACTCCATTTTTAAAAACTTCTTCTATCTCATATGGGCCTAACCATCTTGTCTGTAGCTTTCCCATAGTATCCTTATATCTAGAATCATACAACAACGCCCAGTCACCTGCTTGAAATTTCTTCTCCTTTATGTACTTATCATGTCACTTAGCTCTCTGATTTTGAATAAGTTTTGTTTGTTGGACAACCATTTTTTTAAGCTCATCCAAAGCATTCAATTGTTGAATACGGTCTTTTTGTGCTTCAGAAAGTGTCATATTCAATTGTAAATTTGTTCTTGGAGTTTTATGTTCAAACTCAATAGGTATCTTTGTTGCCTTTCCATACACCATTTCAAAAGGTGTAAAACCAATTGATGTTTTCCATGTTGTTCTATATGCCCCAAATGGCTTCAGGAAGTCTTTGAGACCAATCTTTTTTTATGAACAGCTACTGTTTTAGTAAGAATGGCTTCTAGATCCCTATTTGTGACTTCTACTTGTCCATTTTCTTGTGTATGGTATGGGGTAGACTTCTTGTGCCTTATATTGTATTCATTAACCAATGTTGCAATCAATGTGGAAGTAAACTATGGTCCTTGGTCTGAAACAATTTCTCTTGGAACTCCATACCTGGTAAATATTTCTTCATAGAGAAATTTAGCCACTTTATTATCTCTTGTATGCATCATAGCTCATGCTTCCACCCATTTGGTTACATAATCAGTACATACTGGAATATAAGATTTTCCATTGGAAGGGGGATCAATTGTCCCAACAAAATCTAATCCCTATTTATCAAATGGTGCAACTAATATCTGTGGATATAATCGCATCTCATCATATCTAGTAGGCCTACCCATGCACTAGCATCTATCACATTTCCTTGTGTATTGTGTTGCATCCTTATATAATGTTGGCCAATAATATCCTGTGCTCAATATTTTAAGTGTTGTTCTCTTAGCAGCAAAATGTCCTCCGCATGGCTCATCATGGCATGCATGAAGGATATCATATGTTTCATCCTCTCTAACACATCTTCTCATGACTTGATCAGGTCCAATATAAAATAAACAATCAACAATCCATGAGAAGTTAAAGCTTTTCTCAACCAACAATCTTCTTTCTTTAGGAGAGAAATAAATTGGCATTTTATTAGCAGCTAAATAATTGGCAATATCAACATACTAGCGAGTGTGTGCTTTTATAAGGAATAAATGTTCATCTAGAATAGCATCATCTATGGCTACAGGATCATCCTACAATTGAAGCCTGGAAAGATAATCTGCAATCACATTGGACTTTCCTAGTTTATCAACAACTATGGTATCAAATTCCTACATCAACAGTAACCAGTGAGCCAATCATCCTGTAATTGAAGGTTTATTCATGAGATATCTGATTGCAGTATGATTAGTATGCACAAATATTGAATATCCTATTATATAATGCCTGAATTTGTTGAGTGCATATGTAACTGCTAACAGTTCCTTTTCAGTGACAGTTTAATTTATCTTAGGCCTCTGCATGTTCTTACTGATGTAATAAATTGCACTCTCCAAATTATCAATCTTTTGTCCTGAGACTACTCCTATGACATAATCTGATGCATCTATATGAATTTAAAATGGTAAGGACCAGTTTGGACCTTTAAGAATTGGTGCTTGGGTTAATGCTTGTTTGAGCTTCAAGAAAGCTTCATTGCATGAGGAAGTCCAATTAAATTCCATATCCTTGGTCAAAAGAGAATATAAAGGGCTTGCAATTTTGCTAAAATCTTTGATAAACCTTCTATAATATCCAGCATGACCAATAAAACTTCTAACATATTTTTGCTTTATTGGTGTAGTGATATTTTGAATGACTTATGTTTTTGCTGGGTCAACTTGTATTCCATTTATAGAGATATGATGACCAAGAACTATACCTTCCTGCATCATCATGAAGCACTTTTCATTATTCAATGATAAATTGTAGCCTTCACACCGCTGCAAAACTTTCTTCATGTTCTTCAATGCTTCTTCAAATCCTGAACCATAGGTTGTAAAATCATCCATATAAATTTCCATGTTGTCCTGGGAAATATCTAAGAATATTCTTATCACGGATCTTTGAAAACTAGATGAAGCATTACATAATCCAAAAGGAAGAACAGAATATGTATATGTTTCCCAAGGACAAGTAAATGTAGTCTTTTCTTGATCCTCTGGGGCAATTTGAATCTGGTTGTAGCCATTGAGTCCATCAAGAAATGAGAAGTATTGCTTCCCTGCCAAGGAGTCTAATACCCGATCCACAAATGGTAATGGAAAATGATCCTTTCTGGTTGCCAAATTCAAAGCTTTGTAATCCACACATACCCGCCATTTTTCTCCTTTTTTGGGAACTATCACTAAAGGTGATACCCATTGACTATTTGAAATAGGATAGATAAATCCAGCATTTAACAATTTCTGCAATTCTTCTTTAAGTATTTCTATTAATGCAGGATTGATTCTTCTCTGTGGCTATCTAAGTGGTCTACAGTTTTATTTTATGTAGATACGGTGGGTACAAACTGTAGGATCAATTCCATGCATATCCTTGTAATCCCATGCAAAAGCATGTTTATGACATTTGAGCAAGTCCACAAGTGCTACTCTTTGAGTTTCTGTAAGCTTATTGTTGATATTCAAATATTTGTTTGAATCAACTTTCACTTTGATAGTAAGATCAATCTGAGATACTTTAGAAAAATGAGAAGTGCAGACTTCCTGCGGCAACAGAGTATGCAATATATCAGTGGTTGCAGAAAAGTCTGATTCTGAAATATTTGATACTAACGCATGCCACTGTTGCTCTTGTCTTAACTCATTTGTCATAATTTTATAGAGAATTGAGTCATCATCATGAAGTTGGATGAATGGTCCTTTATTAATCATCATAAGGTGATTGATAGAATCAACTCCTTCTTCAAATTCTTCTCCCAAGTTAGGCCAAACGGCTTGTCGTTGATCAAATTGGGGCTGAGCAGGAGAATATAGAGCTAATAATTTGGTAGTATTTCCATCTAAGATAGTCATATCCCCTGACCAGCATCCAATATATGCATCAGCTATAGCAAGCCAATGTCTCCCCAAAATCACTGGATATCCTCCCAATGTGGCCTTAGGAGATAGGATCATAAAGTCTATAGGGTATTCCCAAGAATCCAAAGCAACAACTATATCTTCAATCATACCATCAGGTCGAACTGTGGAACTATCAGCAAGCTGTAAGACTGTAGGTGTAGGCCTAAGAGTAGTTATTTCAAGTCACTGCATAATATCCCTTGTCATAACATTAATGGTTGCTCCCAAATCTATCAAAACATTCTATATCTGAGTTCCATTGATGACTATATTCACAACAGGGCTACTTGGATCAGCATACTTAGGAATTGAAACTTTTCCTAACATAATATCAGCCAATTGACCCATTACATGCACTATTTACAGATCTTTTTTCTTTCTACCAGGCTTCTTTAGACATGCTTCCCTAAGTACCTTACTATATACAGGGACATCCTTTATAGCTTGTAACAATGGGATTTTAACACATACGTGTTTTAGCTTATCTATAATATCAAAACTTTGTTCCTGTTCTAGAAGAATCTCTTTTTCTTGTAACATCTGAGGAAATGGTGGTATTTGTTGATTTTGAGGTATTGGGACTGTTGGACTAGATATTTCTTTTTCTTGTGGTATTTCAGTTATAACTGGTGGGGACGGACTAGGCAAAGTTGTCCCATACCTAAGGTGAATATCACTTATAGATAGAGAATAGGTTGGGTATTGATTAGGATCAGCTGAATAAACTTGTTGTTGTTGCTGGAATTTGCTATTAGGATTTGGCATTAGTTGAGTGGCCAAATATGTGGGTTTAGGTGGAGCAGTAGTTGCTGCAAGGGGAGCCATTATTGCAGGTGGTTGTGGCTGCTGCATAGGTTGCTGATATCCAGAAGACTGATTTGACCATGGCTGACCTCCCCTCCATTGAGGAGCAGGTTGCCAATTTCCTTGAAATTTTTGCCTTGGTCCCTAAGGTGGAGACCAATTTCCTTGTGGTTGTTGCCACTATGGAGTTTACGACTGGAAAAATATTTCCCTTGGCCTTGAGGACCAGACCAATTTGGATAACTACCAAAATTTTGAGCATATGAAGATTGTCATTGATTATTTGGTGCATAGGAATTTCCACTATAACCAGAAAAAGAAAATGCATCGAGAGGTATACGTTGTCTTGGAAAATTTGGTCTTCTTTGAGCAACATAGAAAACTTGTTCATCATCACCTTGTATTGGCTTGAAGTCAGGAACTTCAAGTTTTGCAACCATTTTACATCTGCAATCTCTTTTCCTTTGTCTACAATGGGGGCAGAATTATGCAAGAACTGCATCAGCTTCCTCATGCTTCTTCTTAGCTGAGAGTGTGTCTAGTTGAGTAGCCATATTGTTTATGATATCCTCCTTAAATTCCTTCAACAAATGGCTAAGTTCCATTGTAGAAACTCCATTACCAGATGTTGACTAAGAAACTCCTGGCTTGAAACGCCTATTCTTCTTAGAAGCAGATTTCGAATACTTCTGACATTTTTTTCCAATGTCATTCCATGTGGAATGTGTTATGTCACCTCCTCCCATAAGATCCAAAGCATTTGTGCATTCATCACTGATTCCTCTCAAAAATATCAGCTTGAGAGAATCTTCATTTAGATTGCTATGCTTGGACTTTTTGACACTGAATAGAAACCTCTCCAGATAATCTTCAAGACTCTCATCTTGTTTCTGTGTCATTCTAAAAATACCATCCCCATGGTGGTCAGTGCCTCTATAATAATCCTTGTATTTCGTGATAAATAAGCATTTCATCTCATCCCATGTAGTGATTGTGCTACTCCCTAGACTCATAAACCATCTTAAAGATGATTCTTTCAAAGTGGCAGGGAATATTTTGAGTCTATGGGCATCTGTAGTATAATCAAAACTCCTACAGAGGGACATCAAACTCAAACAAGAATGTGCTTGGGTCCTCTGTCACTAATACATAGAATTTAGGGAGAGAAGAAGTTGGAATGTTCTTGAGATTAGCATTATCATGTTGATCAGAGATAGGGAGCTCAAATGTTGGTGCCACAAGTGAAGGTGGATTATTCCCACCATGGGGTGGATTTCCTTACATTGGGCTTTTGGGAGAATTCACTAAATAAAGTTCCTCTTTAGGAGGTCCAAAGAGAAAATGGAGGTTGTTCTCAGGAAGTTCAAATTCAGGATGGTTCAATTTTTTTGGGATTTGATAAAGTGCAACAAAAGGATTTACATCTGGGGGGTCATATAGATCTGTTCCTGCATGATTAGGATGACTGGGAAGGAATCTTCCTTGACCATCTCTTCTTCACCTATGCATGCAGGTTCATAAGAATTACTTAAAATAATCAGGGCTATCAAAAAAACTAAACTGAAAACTAAAAAGATAATAACCATAACAGGTTCTTAGTTTGACACCATCCCTGGCAATGGCGCCAAAAATGTTTGGTCCAACAATAAGAATAATAACTATAGTTAAAGTCTCAACCCAAAGTTTGGACATTCACTCTGTGAAGTTACTATCTCCATAACTGGAGTTCATTTGATTGTCAACCCAGAGACATATTACTTGAAATGGGTTTTCACTATATATGCACTAAGTTCATGCGATAGCTACGCTGCATTACTGCAGCAACTAAAATCTGTGCTATGCTCAAAGATACCATTGCTAAATAGGAAATAAGGACAATCACGAAATCCTTAACTATCTAAGCAATTCAAACATAAAACCAATGAAATAATGCAATTAAGAAATAGGAATTAAAATCATTCAATAAAACTCCCTATCCCAAGATGGCATATCGCTTCCATTGCTCTTCTCCTCTTTGTGGTATGATGGCTCTAAGATATTGCACTGGTAACCTGCAAGTGACACAAAGATTCGAAGTTCGTGATTGTTAAAAATGGAGAGTGGATGCTCAATTTATAGAAAATTGGATGAGATTGATTGAAAGGTGGAACAGAATGATCAAGAGGTGTGAACTCAGGTGAGCTCAAATGCAAGTTGATAGTTGAATTGCTGATTGTAGGAGTAAAACTCAATAGATTGAATAGATTAATTGAGTCAACTGATTGATGAAAGAGTTAACTGAAGGAAGAAAAAGAATGATTGGAGGAAATAAAGAGGATGACATAGAGAGCTTAATTTAGAAAAAGCTAACTGAAAGATGAAAATAGAAGTTGGAGAGATAAATGATTTAATTAATTGATTGATTGAATTAATTAATGTAGCATGTGCTTGCATTTAGATTTAGATTATTAATTTAATCTTTGCATGAGATATTTATTCAAATAATTGAATTTATTAATTCAACTTAACTTTGATTTTCAATTTGGTTTTTGAAATCATGCACATGTATTTGAATTTGGAAGAAATTAG
Source organism: Cryptomeria japonica (assembly GCF_030272615.1). Taxonomy (NCBI): domain Eukaryota; kingdom Viridiplantae; phylum Streptophyta; class Pinopsida; order Cupressales; family Cupressaceae; genus Cryptomeria; species Cryptomeria japonica. The sequence continues at coordinate 435,365,607 of NC_081406.1, forward strand.
AAGAATATGAAATTAGAATTTGGGGAACTAGAAGAATCAATTAGTTAATTAAATAATTTAAAGAAACTATTTAATATTTTAGAAATAGAATTTAATTAAATAATAAAGATTATTTAATTTAAAGGAATTAAATCACAATTAATTAAATAATTAATATTTAGAAGAGGGTTGAATGACTAGATGATTAGAGATAGAAATTGAATAATTAGTAATTTATTTAAATGATGAAGATTATTTAAATTGGGGAATTAGAATTAATTAAATAATAAATATTTAATTAATATTTAGAAAATGATTAAATGATGATAGAATACGAAATAGAGTAATTAGTAAGATTATGAAGAAATATGAAATTAGAAGAAATAGATTAATTAAATTAATTAAATAATAAAGAATTTTTTAATCAATTAGAGGAATAATTAGTACATGATCAATAAAACATTTTTAGGTGTCTACATTTGCCCCTTTGAGACAAAGTCGGAACGACATTGTTTCAAAGAAAACGAAAAATTCTGCCCCAGTACTGCCTTGGTATTGTTGTGTAGTGTAAATATGCCCCCTTGAAAAAGGTGGTCGAAAAATTCAAAAATTGAGACCATGTTTTCGATAGCAGTGTAAAGAACAAGCGTATGAAATTTCGTGTCATTTCGAGATCGTTTGAGTAGGCTACAAGTTGTTTGAAGCTGGCAGGGACCACGGGCGTCAAGGTGTCTTACAACCCTCATTTTGAGCTATAAATAGATAATTCTAGGTTTTTATTTGCTCATTTGTGATTTGGTAATTCCTCGGTTTCTTTGCAATTTTTGTGCTTGTTTCTGAGTATTTGATCATCATGGCTGGTTATAGAGCTTGTTTGCACTTGTCAGACCGAGTACGTTCATATGGGACTGGTGGCATGGTACTTTTCCAAATTTTTCCTATTTTTATGCCTTTTTTCCAAAAAAATTTCATGATCACTTTTTGCTCTGCATTGCGCAATCGCTTGTCGATTTTTACGCATTAGTGCTTAGTGTACCGCATTCGCTGTAAATGTTACGCATGCGTCGGAAGTGTCACGCATTAGCTGTATCATGCCGCATTTGTGTATATCATTACGCATAAGTGTTATTTGTCACGCATGCACTCATTGTGTCACGCAAGAGCCATATTTGTACCGCATAAGTCATAACTGTTACGCATTCGTTGTAAATGTAAGTTTTTGTCATGCGTTTGAAAATATTTTAAGTTTATTTGGATCCGTCATCTGATTTTATGATCATTTTCTCATTGCAGGAGAATATTGGAGTGTTATGCTGTCACTAGAGCAGACCTAGTGGTCTTGATCTTTGAGCTGACTTACCAGATGATGAGATTGAGCATATCCGTCAGCTTGGTCTATACCATGTTTTGCATTTGCCAGAGATTACAGCCAACAAGGCCATGATTACAGCATTGATAGAGCGGTGGCACTCTGAGACTTGTTCGTTTCATCTTCCGATTGGTGAGGCATCCATTACCTTAGAGGATGTATGGCATATATTACGTATTCCCATTCATGGTGAGAAAGTTGTATATGACCATGATGATGGCATTGCTGGACTATGTGCACTTTTTGAGTGTGAGATTCAGGATTTGCAGATCAGTGGTTGTTATGAGATCCCTTGGGCCCGATTAGATTACGATGATCTGACCATTGTATTATGCGGTATTGTCGATGGTTTACTGATACCTAACAGACGAGGTCATGGGTTTCCTGTTGGATGGGGCAGAGTGCTTCATGATATGATTGTGCATCATCGATTGTATGCTTGGGGTCCTTGTCTACTTGCCATGTTGTATTATCAGATGCATGGTATTGTGTATCTAGGATACCGTTCTATCAGTTGTGGTGTTACTTTGCTTCAGACATGGGCATGGGAACACATTTATATATCTAGGCCTATCATTCATGTAGACTTACAGCTAGGTGAGCCTTATGCTTTCAGGTATATAGTAGGTATCAGATATAGGGGTTCGAGGAACACCTTGTACTGGAGACATCAGTTTGATATATTGCAGCATTTTATTTGGAGACCTTACTTAGATTGCCCCGGTTGGCCTAATGATGTAGTGCACTTGTCATTCTACCGACAGCAGAGATATCTCATTGGGAGGACCTTTGAGACTCAGTGGATCATAGAGATGTATCTTCCTGGGAGAGTTCTTAGACAGTTCGGTGAGGTACAGGTGACACCTGTGGTTACTGCATATTTTGCTCATGTTTCATGAGAGGTATCTGATTGGGGTGTGTGTATTCAGCCACATGTTGCCTCTGCTGAGTTTGATTCATTGTAGCCATTACTCTGGGGTTGGGGTAGGGGTGGAGCGGATCTTGGGACGACAGTGGAGTATGATACGTGGTTTGCTAGGCATAGGCCAGTACCTTTGACCGATCATGTTGTTCCTATTACAGCACAGCAGATTCACCATCCGAGACAGCGATTGAGGATAGACGCAAGGGAGAGAGTCAGTGGACATGATGGGGATGGGGGAGGAGGTGGTGGATATGGGGGAGGAGGAGGAGATGGTGGAGACGGGGGAGATGGGGGAGGAGGTGGTGGAGATGAGGATATAGACATTGGTGGAGACACTGAGTCTATTAGTAGTGATGACAGTGATGATTCTTCAAAGTCATTGAGCAGTGATGGTGGGGACGATGATGAGGATATGCTAGAGTTGGAGGATGTGCCTGCCGCAGAGGGTGGGATAGGAGAGGTTGGTGATGAGGATGAGTTGTAGACTCTTAGAGCGTGGGTGCAGAGCTTGGAGGATGAGGTCGCTAGATGAGATATCGAGCGAGAGACCTACCGTGCATATTATGGTACCCTAGAGGCGGAGTGAGTGCATCTTCAGTGAGAGAGAGATGAGGCAATTCAACGATGTCAAATCACTATGGATGCCTTCGATCAGCTTTTTAGAGCAGGTACAGATGCGCATGACCAGGGAGAGCGATATTTCACTGCTGTGCAAGAGGCTATTTATTATAGACAGGCATATGAGAGAGCCATCCCTGAGGGTCAGAGAGAGCCTAGCTTCAGTACATTCATGGGGAAGAGATCGAGTAGATCTACTTCATGATGGACTAGTAGTGGTGGTGTTATGGGACCACCTCGACATCCTGGGGCAGGATCTAGTGGACAGGATCCACCTGCTGATAGAGGCAGTGTTGGTTGATCATGTTATCTGAGCCTTCGGGCTTATTTATTGTATTCACACACATTATCATTTTTGAGTTATATATATAGCATGCAGGTTTTGGTAATGATCTATGTATTGTTTTGCTTTCTATGTATGCTTATGAGTTCTATGATGCATATCTATTTGAATTCTATATGATTCTAAAATGCAATGGTAATACATGTATGTAGTAATGATGATCTAAATGAATGCAATAATGAATGCAAATGAACCTATAATGAATGCAAATGAACCTATAATGAATGTATTTTCGTATGATAATGGTCGAATCAATTTTAACTCGGATACTCCTTGAAGAAATGTTAGTCAAATGGTAGAGAGAAAAATTGATGATAGAAAGAATGTTAAAAAGAAAGTGATTTAGACGGGAGATGAGAAACCAACAAACTATCAATAAGAAAATCAGATGAAGATGATAATGAAATTGAATGAATCACAAACCTATGTCACATATTTTATTGCGTCATTATACATTCATCACTGAGCCTTATTATTGAACAATGAAGCTTAGCACATCAGGGTATAAGGAACCAAGATGCAAAGATATCTCATTGTAGAAACAAACACGTAGCAGACAAGGAGTGAACCCTCCATTCTAGGAATTGCGTTAGGGGTTGAGGTATGTGTGGTGATTTCACCTTGATGTGAAGGCTCTTATCACAGACACCCACTAGAGCAATTTCCCTAGAATTTCATCGGTTCACACCACAAACAGCAAACAAAGAAAAAGATAATGCTCATCACAGCTCCTCTAGTCACTTGTGGACATCCTTGAGTAGCATAGAAACAATATCTGTCACCAAATGATAAAAAGATAAAGACTGACCTAGACAAAATTCAGCAACTATACTGACCTTGTGCCTTCGTTCTCAGTTGTTTGATGTGATGGTTGATAATGTCTGATCTCAGAAAGTTGCGGACCCCGTTTAAGACTGACCTGTCTGATTTCGAGTGTATCCTCTTCTATTTAAGACAAGATAATGACCACGTTGATATGGATATGATACGATTGATAAGACAGTTTGATCAGTTGATTGCAGATGTTTGATTGGATAGTCATATCCTTTGTTAACTTCATGCGAAGTGTTTGCTGGATATCTGCTAGGGTATTTGTTTCTCACAAGACATCTTATTGCAAGTTTTTTGATTGATTGATTTTCGATTTTTAGTTCTTTTCCAAGAGCTTTTTCGATGTTTTTGGATTATGTAAATCGATATTTGAATATTTTTGATTGGATGATTTTTTCAGGATCATATTTGACTGTTTTTGGATGATTTTTTTAGGACTTTATATGGATGTTTTTGGTATTTCATGATTTTCAATGTTTTTGGGTTTTGAGTTTTCCAATGTTTTTGAATTTTGAGTTTTTCAATTGTTTTTGAATTTTGAGTTTTTCAATTGTTTTTGAATTTTTTCAAGACTTTATACGATTTTTTGGATTTTTTCAGGACTTTAACTGATTTTTAGGATTTTTTCAGGACTTTATCTGATTTTTAGGATTTTTTCAGTTATGCCCCCAGTGTGCAAACCTGTATGACATGATGATCTGTAGAATGCATATGGAGACAAATGAATTTTTGACATGACCTATGTGAATGCAACATGTAGGATGAAGATGCATTTCCTATTCAAACAAGGTTGACTGTGTTTGTTTTTGCATTTGAATACACCAATTGAAATGGAGGTGCAAAATATTTCATAGATAAGCAGTCAATCGATCTCTAAGGCCCTTTGGAACATTCATCTCAACACACTTAGTGACTAGGTTTTACAAATGGAGACGCTGAAAACTTCCCCATTAGTTCTTGAAACTTTGATCTTCTTTTGCCCATGTGTGTGCAGATGAGTTAATTCTTGCTCTTGTGTTCACTAAAGATCCTTAGCATCCTATACGACTAGCTACATGGATTATTCTAACTTCAAAAGCATCTCAAATAGAGCCTCGCTACTAGCAAGCCTTGAGAGCTCCGACGAGGTTATAGACTGTAATTTCTCAAATATTACTCCATTGTCAGTAGGCGTTCATAGCCCTGATGGAGTTACTTGCATGTTCCCATAGTCAAGATTTTTATCGCATTTGTATGCATGATATTTCAGTTATATATCATTTCTCTTTTTTCCTTTAGATGGATATTTGGCATAGCTCTTTTTATTTTTATTTTCTTGCCTTGACTTGTAAGTAATGAAACCTACTTGGGTGTGACAATTACAGCGGCACTGAAGTAGAATTTTAGATATGGAAAGCTAATGTACTAAGAGGGGAGGGGTGAATCAGTACTTCAAATCCTTTTATCAACAATATCTGTATTGTTATGCATAAACCAAAAACTGTTGTAACATAGCATAAAGCTAAAACAAATGAGTAACAATCATACATGATTCACTCCATAACACATATATTTTGGTTACGCAGAAACTCTTGGTTAGAGAGAAAAACTACGGTGGGGATGGCACCCACAACTTCACTACTGCAATAATAAAGAGTGCTCGGTTAGAGCTACATTTAGCTATTTCTAATAGCTTACCCTGTTAGGAGTAACAAGATCTGTTAGATCTACCTTGCTAAAGGATTTTACAACACTATATAAATGTTGCACCTGGTTAGAGGATTTACAATTTATAGACTTGATTAGAGTCTTTTACCCTGTTAAAGGTTTCTCTTACAACTTCAAAATATTACAATAAGACTTTACAAATATCTGCAACTTTACATTTGAAATGCTATAGCAGATTCTATGTGCTCAAAATAAAATTACCTTGCCTATAGCATACCTCGGTAACTCATAAAGTAACTCGGTAAACCCTTTTGTTTACTCTGTTCTTTGATTGTTCTCTGATAACCTTCTCGGTGACCTTTGTGTCTCTATAACAGTCATAATACTCTGTGATTTCTCATGTATCACATAAGTCTTGCTTCATACACATATGCACACACATTTCTCTCATTCACATATGTCTCTAACTCTAAATTCATGCTGTATAAATAGATTTCTTATCTCGGTGATCTGATTCATTGCTTTGATCTTACAAACATAATTTCTTGAATAAATAACCATGCAAAATATTTCATTGGTTAGATGACCTCAAAATTATACAAAATCTATATGTGCAATTTCCAATGCAAAAATGGTTCTATGTGCCTCGATCTTGTAACATGTTTTCATATGTGTGTCCAGGTTCAATGAATCTGGTAACATGTTTCACTCGGTGTATATCAACTCAGTGTATTATCTTTACTGCTCGGTAGACATGAAATAACACTTGGTAGATAGCTCGGTGTATACTAGGCTTTGTGATTGTTTTCCTTATGTAACCGACTAGACTATTCATACCGACTTCTCTGTGTGTACCGACTACATGATTCAGTAATGCTAACCGACTAGAATATATAGAATGACTTTGGATATAAAACTAATGGCAATTTGATAAGTAATAACAATCTCCCCTTTTGACATTAGTTGAGATGTTTGACAAAACTACTTTCAAAGTCATTACTCAAAAATTTGTATACTTTACAAAATTTGACTAAACATATAGTATATACATTAGTCAATGAAATAGTATAATCAAATATACTCCCCTTATCAATATGCTATTCAAAACTTTGATTATGTGTGCTCGGAGATCAATACTTTGTAATCACTGTTCTTTCCTCTGTTCACTGCTCCGTTCACTGCTCTTGGATACTCTGCTTATTCTGCTCATTCTGCTCGGTATACTCCCCCTGTATATTGTACTCCAGTTGTTTGATACTTTGAATACTATACACTCCCCCTGTGTACTTTGATGCTATATATACTCTGATGATATATACTATACACTCCCCCTTTTTGACAAACATCAAAATTTAGTTACCATTTGGAGGTGGCAACTGATCAAAAATGGATTTGTACTTTGTCTTGGCTTCGGTGAGAGCAACAGAAAGTGCATCCTTTACACTGTCCATTAAAGAATTTTGTGCATTAATATCAGCCAATAATGAAATTAAGCCATCTAAAGTGCTTCCCTCTTGTGTAGTAGATAGGTAAGTGGCTCGGTTTAGCTGTTCTTGAACGGATGAAAGATGAGGAAGGAATAATGTTTGAAGTGTCATTATGTCCATCCTGATCTTGTGTTCTTCATTCCTCAGTTCCAATTGTTGAGCCATGAGTTGTTGTAGCTTAGTATAAAAATTCTAAACTAAATTGGGCTCGGGGGTCAACTTATTTGAGAGATCGGTGATCTCTTTCTCAATTGCTTCTATTTTATTCTTAATGTCCTTAAGGAATAAAGAAAGTGTGCAGAGTTTCTGAAATAATGAAAGAATGTGCTTGATTTGAGGGGACAACTCAGCAATAAATTTGACAAGTTTTACCTTGCCAACAGCAATGGATTTCTGTACTTCTTCTATCATGTTAGCAGTTAGCTCCTTGTCTTTTAGTTTGCTCAAGTATTCGGATGCATCTACTCCAAATGTCTCAATCTGATTTAGGAGTTCATCCAATTGAATATGGATGGCTGCATCGGTTGATACTGTAGCTGAAGGTAGCATATCTGATAGTAAGGTCTTTACCTTCTGAAGTATTTTATTCTTCTTTTGTATGGCTAGTTGCTTCTCCTATTCGGCCTTTTCTTTGCACAGTTCACTAAATTTAGTGAGTGCTTGCCCTTTCAATTTGGAGATGTCTACATTGGGCAACACTATCGGTTTTCATAAATCAATTTTGAACTATGCTTTTTCAACTTCTTTTCTTTACCTTTCACCGGGTGAACCACTACAATAGCTTGAGAGGCTTGAGGACCCTCGGTAGGTTGCTTGGTAGAGACAACACTTTGGTCAGTTTCTTTAGCCTCGGTAGTGTCCTTTGGTGTCTCGGTGCTTGGTGTCTCAGCTATAACATTTTCCATGCTAGAAGGTGCTTGAGAGGTTTGTTCTTGTGAAGTACCTTCTACTGTAGACTTTTGACCTTCGGTGCCTTCACCTGTATCCTGAGGAGCTTCGGTTGTAATAGGTTGATTGATCGGTGGGTAAGGCTGAACTTGTTCCAAAACAGATTCACTGGAGACAAGTTTTGCATAAGCATTGCCTTCTATCATTTCTTGTTCAGGTGCCTCTGCATCCATGATATCTTCATCTATTTGAATGGTGTCAGTAGGGTCTTGATTGGTGACAATAGGCTCTTGGTCGATGACATAGACTATTTCCACTGTAGATTGTTCACCAGCATTCTTTCTTTGAAAGATTTCCTTCCATTACTCTTTTGTTTCCTTCTCCACTTCTATATACAGGCCATTCATCAATTTCAAGGCCTTTTGTTTTACTGTAAATTGTGTTTGGTTGTTTGTCAGATGTTCTTTTATTTCATCAACCGACATATCAGGAAAGAGATGCACTAGACTTCTTTCTCTGATTTGTTTCTCCGAGTCTAGGGCATATTGCCATTTGGTTTCAATATGTGCATATAATTCCTTAGGAATAGAATTACATACTTCTAATGGGACCACTCGGAATTTAAGAAGTGTGCAAATGATAGCTTCTTCAATTTTCCTCTTTTCATCAGCAGATCTGGATTCATATTTGATAAATCTGAATCCACCAAATCCACCATATTCCTTTAGATTATTACAAAAAAATTCTACACTATGTGCATCTACCTTCTTGCTTTTCACAATCTGAAATTTATTTGCATCTTTAGATTCAGTATCACTCGACTCTTTTGGCAAAATGAGTCTCCGAGTAGATTTCTTGTAAGTTCTAGTTACCTTAGGAACGGCAACAGTCTTTTGTTTCTTACTCGGTGATGCAGTAGATGCCCTTGTGTTAGGTCTCTTTGTTGGAGGGGTCGGTAGGGCCATTGAAGTGTCATGTTTCTTTCTCTTCAACACTTTTCCCTTAGGCAATTTGGTGCTAAGTGTTATGGCTGCTTCTTGGGCATCTGTCTCCTCTTCGGTGATGGCTAGAACTCCTTTGACAGGTGTGGAGGAAGACTCTTCTTCGAATTTTTTCAGTTAATGCCTTAATCATCTTTGTAGCTTTTCTTGTAGCCTTAGGTACTACAATGCTCATTTTTACTTTTTCCTTCACCTCTTCATAGGTTCCATACCTCAGCTCGGTAGTATGCCTTGGTAGTGTTAGAAATGCATCGATTTGTTGTTGTGTGATATCAAAATCAATCTCATAACCCATAGGTGACAAAGATTGAGTCCTCGATTCCACAGCATTCACATAACAATAATCGGTGTCGACCTCAAAACATATTTCATCTTTGTATTTTTCTACCAGCTGTGGTGGAATCCGGTACCTGTTATGCATTTTTTCTTGGAACTTGCTGAAGTAATCATCCATTATATTATTAAAGTTATCACCTAACTTCTTGATGAATTCATTGATCTGATGGGTGATTGGTCAGTGTAGTTCCCAAACAATTTTACCGACTGTTGGAAAAAACTTCTCAAAGTAGAAAAACATACATAAAAGTAGTGATCCAAATTTTAGAGTATTTGCCGAGTTGTTCTTCTTCAGCTTCCTGATTGTATTCAGATTTTCAAACAAGTTCTTCAACAATACTTCACACAAGTCAATTTTCATGCCTTTCTTAACAATTTTGTATGCTAAGTCCACTGCTGCACAAGGTACACTGTTTTCCCTTGCCAATTGGAAGAAACAGTAACCAATTACTCTAATGGCAAATTTGAGTTCAGGATCAGTGACATTGTTCAACTTCAGACCTCTGCAATCAGATTCTACTCCAGTCAAACTGATCAATTCCTTCTGTGATATCATTTTCTGTGCTCGGGCATGATCATAGATAGGATAACCGGTGATCAGATGAATGATTTCTTTAGTGATCTTAAATGGTTGCTCTTGTAGCCACATGAAATCATCATGCACTCAGCTTAGTACAAACTTGACCCACTGGGGTTTGAACACACGGGGATAGGTTAGGGCTTCAGTCAATCCCTTGATTTTGATATGCTCATACTTGCTATCCATTTTACCATCTATGCACAATTCATCATATGCATCTTTGATCTCAACATGACCGAGTTCTTCAACACGGCATTTGGTGAAGAATCTCACATCCTCGACTAACAAGACTCGATCCGGGATGAGTGAAAATGTAGTTTTGTCATCCAGTTCAGATGCAATTTTGGGAGTCAAAGAGTATTTTAGTGAGGGCTTCTCTACATTCTTGACAACAATGGGGTCTTGGATCTTAGGTGCCATTTTGATTTTAGATAAAAATTGACATAGGAACCTTAGGGTTTGAGAACTTCACAAATGGCAGATGCTTCACACTCAGCAGATAATAACAACTTAATGAGTTTGGTAAACCAGCTTAGCAATGTGATGAGATTCGATGCAAATACCTTAGATTTCTCTTTGAAGATGGTTTGATCACCTTGATTCGCTCTGCTCTACTTCTCAAAAACTTGGTGAATGAAAATGACCATGAAAATACCTTTAAGTACTCAAAAATACCTTATCGGGCTCCGTGCAAGTTAGGTCAAGGACATTAAATGCACTCGGTTCACTTAACTTTCTTTCCCTTTTTTTTTGCACTTTAACCGAGTAAGCAAATTTCCTTCATATACCGACTTGACAGGCTTCCTGAATTCACCGACTTGACAGATTTCCTGTAAAGTGCTCCAAAAGACTTTGATAGAATTTCAAACTTACTACTACATCTTACTATGCAGATTTTGAATTCAGTACATACTAAAATAGGAACTGTTTAAGATATAACCTTGTGAGAATGCAGTCCCTTCATACCTTTACTGATTAATTTGGAGTGGGAGCACCTAACTCGATAGGTAAGGTGCTTTCTTTATTTGACACAATTTCCTTCTTTCTCCAAATCATCTTTAATTTCTCTTTTATTTCCTCAGTGTTTTCTCTAGGTTGATCTCTGCAATCTCCAGCCAAGTGTCCAACTTTGTGACAATGAAAACATGCCATACCAGGATTTCTCCATGATCTTCGGTTATTCATTCCAAACCTTATAAAGAAGTTGGCACTTATATGTCCATATCTTCCACAACATTCACACCATATCCTTATATTGTAATCCCATGGTACTGCAGAATATTGTTGGTAAGAATCTGTGTGAGTTCGGTAGCCTCTAGTATTTGCTCGGTGTATAGACCACATGTGGTTCTTTTGCTTAAACCAACACTTCTCGGTACTATGTCCATATCTATTGCAATTTTTACAAAACCCTTTGAATTTTGCCTTCTGATAATTATTAACAGACTTTGTCCTACATTGATTAGATGTGTGACCATATTTATTGCAATTGTAACAATAACCATTGGTCTTAGTGGCATTTGGTTGCTTACCTTTTCTGGTTTGACACATGTTGGCAGTATGACCTTGATTTCCACAGTAGTAGCAAATAGGCTTCTTCCTTTTGATGTTATTCCTTTTTCCAGCTTGTTTTGATGATTCTCCTTTCTCGGTAGTGCAGATTCCCTTCTCGGTAGAGTGTTTTCCTTTGTAACCGAGTCCTCCTTCTTTGTAGGGTCATCTTGTGTTCAGTTGCTCATCCAACATCTTTGATGCTTCATAACTCTTCTTCAGTGTTTCCTTGGATTTCTTCTATGTTTCAAGTTCATTGCTCAACCTTGATACTTCAAGTTTCAATGCTTGATTCTCATCATCTTTCAGATTTACTTCATGATGTGCATAACCTAGTTGATCTGTCATATTTTTTTGAATCCCAGTCAACCTTATGATTTCATCATCCTTATCAGATACTAGAGCTTCAAGTTGTTGTTTCTCTCTTTCTAGATCTCTTACTTTGTCCTCGGTTGTCCTCAATGCATCAAGATTTTCAGTCATCTGTGTACTGAAATGTTCATGTTCTCTTTTCATTGCTTTTAGTTGATCAGCCAGTGCTTTGTTCTTTTCTTTCAATTGTCCAATCATTTCTTCAGTCTCTTCAGACATATTGTTCTCAGATGATGTCTCAATTTGTTCCACTAACTCTTGAGAGTCATGCAAATCATCAGATAATCTTCTTCTCACTTTCAGAGATTTTTGCATTTGCCTTTGCATGTCTACAATCACTTGATTAGCATGATCCAATTCTTCTTGCAGATACACAATCCTCCGAGATTGTTTGTAGCCTTCCATTGATAAGATCTTTCTCTTTAGGCAGTTAAACCCTTTTCCAAGATTCAAGATCTGATACCAATTGTTAGGCCCAATATGGAAAGCTAATGTACTAAGAGGGGAGGGGTGAATCAGTACTTCAAATCCTTTTATCAAAAATATCTTTATTGTTATACATAAACCAAAAACTGTTGTAACATAACATAAAGCTAAAACAAATGAGTAACAATCATACATGATTCACTCCATAACACATATATTTTGGTTACACAGAAACTCTTGGTTAGAGAAAAAAACTGTGGTGGGGATGGCACCCACAACTTCACTACTGCAATAATAAAGAGTGCTCGGTTAGAGCTACATTTAGCTATTTCTAATAGCTTACCCTGTTAGGAGTAACAAGATCTGTTAGATCTACCTTGCTAAAGGATTTTACAACACTATATAAATGTTGCACCTGGTTAGAGGATTTACAATTTATAGACTTGATTAGAGTCTTTTACCATGTTAAAGGTTTCTCTTACAACTTCAAAATATTACAATAAGACTTTACAAATATCTGCAACTTTACATCTGAAATGTTGTAGCAGATTCTATGTGCTCAAAATAAAATTACCTTGCCTATAGCATACCTCGGTAACTCATAAATTAACTCAGTAAATCCTTCTATTTACTCTGTTCTTTGACTGTTCTCTGATAACCTTCTCGATGACCTCTATGTCTCTGTAACAGTCATAATACTCTGTGATTTCTCATGTATCACATAAGTCTTGCTTTATACACAGATGCACACACATTTCTCTCATTCACATATGTCTTTAACCCTAAATTCATGTTGTATAAATAGATTTCTTATGTCGGTGATCTGATTCATTGCTTCGATCTTACAAACATGATTTCTCAAATAAATAACCATGCAAAATATTTCATTGGTTAGATGACCTCAAAATTATACAAAATCTATATGTGCAATTTCCAATGCAATAACAGTTCTATGTGCCTCGATCTTGTAACACGTTTTCATATGTGTGTCCAAGTTCAATGAATCTGGTAACACGTTTCACTCGGTGTATATCAACTCGGTGTATTATCTTTACTGCTCGGTAGACATGAAATAACACTCGGTAGACAGCTCGGTGTATACTGGGCTTTGTGACTGTTTTCCTTCTGTAACCGACTAGACTGTTCATACCGACTTCTCTGTGTGTACCGACTGCATGATTCAGTAATGCTAATGGACTAGAATATATAGAATGACTTTGGATATAAAACTAATGGCAATTTGATAAGTAGTAACAAATTACAGCAGCGCTGAAGTAGAATTTTAGATTTTTCACTAGTCATATGATCAACTAGGTATCTAGAATAAATTAGAGATTTATTGTGTTTGAGGTATAGCAATTGATAGATTGTAGGTTAACAAGTCTCAAATAGTGAAACGACTACCCAACCATAAGTAAAGCGTCGTCACAGGGTAATGTTGAGAATGAATGACTTTAGAACCTCAAAGACTTCATGTCCGAATATCTAAGAAAGGTGATGACCCTCGTTTTCTTTAGATGCCAATGAATGATAAACTCGAACAGTTGCCTTGTTTTATTTGATGCTTCTATAAAAGAATGCAGAATTTTAAGAATGCAATGTGTCTAAAAAGGAAACTACATATTATGCAGTGTTTTAAATGATATGATATGCAATGCGGAAAGCAAAACCTAAACTATACAACCCTTAGGTATAAAATCGCTTAAGGTGCATGTTGTTCATAGGGTTAGAGATTGGATCTCCCTCCATGGTAGCCAAATGATAGGCACCATTGCCTTCGACCCTTGTTATAATGAAAGGACCTAGCCAATTATGTTCGAATTTCCCTGGCCTTTCTCATTATGCTAAGTTCCTTTTATTCTCTTTAAGTACTAGATCTCCCACTTGAAAGGTTCGTGGGCGGACCCTTTTATTGTAACTTCATCTCAATCTATTTTGATATCCTTGTAAATGATTGAATGTTGTTTGTCATTTTTCATCAATGGTCTCTAGCTCTTGCAACCTTGCTACCCTATAGTCTTCTTCTAATATAATGTTTTGTAAGGATACTCTTAGAGACGGTATTTCTACTTCAATGGGGAGCATCGCTTTTGTACCATAGACCAAGGAATATGGTGTTACTCTTGTAGGTGTGCATACTCCTATTCTGTAGGCCCAAAGAGCGGGATTCAACTGGAGATGTCAGTCACATCCTGTGTTAGTAACTACTTTCTTAAGAATTTTCAATATTGTTTTATTTGTAGCCTCTGCTTGCCCATTACTTTGTGGATAATATGGCGTGGCAAATCTCTGTTGTATGTGGAATTTGTCACACAACTCTTTCACTTCCTGGTTTTTAAATGGACACCCGTTATCTATAATAAAGCACATTGGAATTCTGTATCTACATATAATGTAGTTGAGCATGAGTTTTGCTATCTGCTTTCCAGTGGTGTATGTTAAAGGAATCGCCTCAACCCATTTTGTAAAGTATTCAGTGGTTGTCAAGATAAACTTGTGCCCGTTGGACAAAGTACGGTTGATTTTACCTACTAGATCTAATCCCCATTGTGAAAATGGCCATGGTGATGTGATGGGTTGAAGATCTTGTGTTGGTGCATGAATAAGGTCTCCATGCATTTGGCATTGTTTACACTTTTGTACATACTTGTAAGCATCTTTTTCCATGGTTGGCCAGTAATACCCTGTTCTCAACAGTTTCTTTGATAATGGCGGACCGCTTTGGTGAGCCCCATAGATTCCATCATGGACTTATTTGAAAGCAAGGTGTGCTTCATTCTCATCCAGACATCGAAGAAGAGTACCATCGAAACCCTTTCTATACAGAGTATCAGCTATAATGGCATATCTAGATGCCTAACGAATAAAGGTCTTCTTTTGATTTATGGACAGATCTGGTGACATGTATTGGGTATGCAAATAAGTATATATTTCATTGTACCAAGGTGATTCTGGACCCACAATTGCACATACATAGTCTGATAAGGGAGTCTCATATGCAGGTAGCATTAACTGTTCTATGATAAACTCAAACTGAGTTTCATTAGCAGGCATATTCAGAAGAGATCCTATGGTCGCCATTGCATCTGTTGCCTTGTTTTGTATTTTGGGGATTTGTTCGAAGGTAATTTTGCTAAAATGCTCCTTGTAATCTTTGACCAACTTTTTATAAGGCATGAGTTTGTCATCCTTCGTATTGTAATCATCATTGACCTAGTTTACAATTAACTGTGAATCACCATAGACTTGTAACTCTTGTATTTTCCATTGCATCACTGTACGAAGCCCTATGAGGAGAGCTTCATATTCTGCCATATTGTTGGTGCATGGGAAATTGATCCTAAATGACTTGGGTATAACATCCCCTTGAGGAGTAATGAAGAGAATACCTGCTCTAGATCCGTCATTTGTATATGACCCATCAAAGTATAACTTCCACATTACTGAGGCAGTTAGTGTAAACACGGATTTGTCTAGAAAGTCTATCAGCAATGGGTGACTGTCTTGTATAGGAGCATCTGCTAATTGATCTGCTATGACTTGTCCTTTGATAGCTTTTCTATCTATGTATTCTATATCAAACTCGCTCAAGAACATAACCCACTTAGCCAATCGCTCGGTCAATGTTGCTATGCTCAATAGGTATTTGAGTAGGTCAAACCGTGCAATGAGTTGTGCCTTATCACTCAACATGTAGTGTCTGAGCTTTTGGGATGCAGAGATTACTACTAAGCATGCTCTCTCTATGGGGGTATAATTAAGCTCATAGCCGATCAGAGTCCTACTTATATAATAAATGGCTCTTTCTTTTCCATTTTTGTCATGTTGTGCCAATAGAGCTCCCAGAGCTGAGTTTGTTGCTGATATGTATAACAATAGAGGTTGTCCCGCAGTAGGAGATATTAACACTGGTGTGTTCAAAAGATAATCTTTTAGAGCTTGGAAAGCTTCCTGGCATTGTTTTGTCCATTTAAAAGTAACTCCTTTCCTGAGTAAATGTTGGAATGGGTGACACTTATTTGCTAACTGTGCTATGAATCTCCTTATGGATTGCAATCTTCCTTGCAACCCTCTAAGTTGTTTAAGTATTGATGGAGGTTGCATATCAATGATTGCCTTGACCTTGGCAGGGTCTATTTCAATTCCTCTGTTTGATACTATAAACCCTAATAGTTTACCTATTGTTACGCCAAACACACATTTCTTTGGATTTAATCTGACATTATACTATTCCAACCGATCAAATATCTGTGTAAGAACTGCAAGGTGACTTTCTCTGGTTTGTGATTTAGCCAATATGTCATCCATGTAATCTTCCATTATGTTATGGATCATGTCATGAAATAATGTTGTCATGGCTCTTTGGTATGTTGCCCCAGCATTTTTAAGACCAAATGGCATCACATTCCAGTAGTAAGTTCCACATGGGCATGTAAAGGTCATTTTATGTTGATCTTCTGGTGCAATTTTAATCTAGTTGTATCCTGAAAAACCATCCATTAAGGATAGCATTTCATTTCCAACTGCGAGGTCAACTATCATGTCAATATTAGGTAGTGGGAAGTCATCCTTAGGGCAAGCTTTATTTAGATCTCAAAAATCCATACAGATTATGATGCCTCACGTGGGCTTAGTCACAAGTACCAGGTTGAATATCCATTCTGCGTAGTCAATAGGTCTAATAAAACCTACATCCAGCAACTTTTGTAATTCTATTTTAACTAGCAATGCAATACTTGGATGCATCTTTCTTAATTTTTGCTTGTAAGGTTTAACTCCTAGTATCAATGGTAAGTGATGCAACACTAATTCAGAATCTAAGCCTGGCATGTCTTAATAGGACCAAGCAAATTTGATAGGTCGTTGTTTGAAAAAATGAATGAATCTGTCTTATTCTTCTTTGCTCAGTGATTTTGCCAGATGGATGTTATGTACAACTTCCGCTTCTGCTATTTTTACTTCTTTTGTTTCCTCTGTAAGTAATGCTGAACTTTCTCTTTCCATAGGAAGATTTCCCAAGTCATTAGGGGTAGTTTGATCCTTATCTTCTATTTGAGAATTACTTTCTTCTCCGAAGTATGCTGTTCTATTTAGGTCTATAGCAAACCCTGCTTAATGATCACCTTGTGGAAATCCCTTTCTGACTCCTAAAAATTCTGAAATCACTTCGTCATTTTCAAACCAATCCAACGTTGGTTTTCCTTATTTCCCCCAATCAATCAAGTGTGAATGTACTAGGGGTAAATCATTACTCCCTTCTTTAGTAGACTTGGATAACATGAAGACTTGATTGTTTGACTGGCTTTGTGTATCTTCATCTTCTATAAGCCTTATTTGATTCCTTAATATTACACTTTCTGGTGGGCTAGAATCATGGAGTGATAAGAATTCATAGTCATGAGAATTTGTCTCACTGTCAATATATGTTTCATCATATGGGCTATCATCACTTATTTCTTCTTGTTCCTTTCCTTGATTCCTTTGTAGATTGACTGGTCTTCTTTGTGCATTAGTGACCCTTCTTAAGCTAGGTATAAGCCTTTGCAATCTTTCTTCATCTGTTTTGTTTTGTTGAGCCTAAGTTGCTTCTCGTGGTAAAAGTAGTGACAATAACCATGGGTGGGAATCAGGTGGTGGGGGTAATCCTACATCTATTGCCACATTAGCTTGTACTATTGTGTCAATAACTGCATCATTTTGTAACTCCGTGGTGGGTTCTTGCAAGAGTTGTCTCATGTCTTCCCCATCTGATTCTGCGCTTGGTGATGTAGGTACCTGATTGCTTGTTTGAGTTGAAGATGGAAGATCCTGTGTGGACCAATTCCTTTGTGATATGTAATCTGATGGTTTGCTTGGTCGATTTAGTATATCAAGGGTACATTGTCTGGATTGTGTGATATGTTATACATGCTTGTATCCCAATCCTTGATTTCCTGGATTATCATTAGGAACAACAGGTTCTAGTCTTCCTTGCTTTTGTAAACCTAGGCCGGTGGTACCATCATATCCATGTCTTTGGAGTATTTTGAATCCATTGCCGTACTGATTTGTATGTATTCTGGGTGTTGTCATATGATCTTCTTCTCTATATATCCAATGGTTAACATCTTCATTCAAGGATTCTTCCTCTAAGTCTCCCCATCTAATGAAAGAGCATGAGTCTGAGTATCTGACAATTTCTTTTCCTTTGTCTTTCTTTTGTATTGTAGTGTGAGGTTTCCCAAAGGACTTAGGAGAAAGAGATAACAATTTCCCATTTAAAGTATTTGCAATAGAGTACTCTCCACAACCCATATCCTTTATTTGTAAGGAGGATGTCGTAGGCATATCTTGTTGTATTTCTGTGATTTTCAATGTTTCCAACTATGTAGTGAGAGGTGCAGCTTGATTGATAGGTACCTGATTATCGACATTGTCTTTTAGATAATTACAATGTTGAAACAGATTTGGATTGCCCTTTATGGTGATTTCAATACCATTGTATGGGAATTTGACACACTAATGAAATGTAGATGGTATTGCTTGCATAGTGTGGATCCATGGACGGCCCAATAACATGTTATATCCCAGCTCTCTATCCAAGACTTGAAAAGCTACCTCTGTCGTTATTGGTCTTACTTGTACAAGTAATGTTACAATGCCTTTGGATGGACGTTCTTCATCATTGTAAGCCTTGATGTTTATCCTTTTGGAAGAATCAATGTGAAGTTCAGAATATCCCAGTGCTTTGACCAGTTTTAAGGTACAAATGTTCAGACCGGCTCCCCCATCTATAAGTACTCTTCTGATTCTTTTCTTGTGAATGTAAGCTTCTATATGTAGTGGGTCATTATGAAGCAATTTATCACTAGGAATATCTTGTTCTATAAATTTAATATGTGTACCTTGTGTCAGATTTCCTACCATAGACTGGAAGGCACATTCATCTATATCTTTGTCCACTACTGAATCTTGAAGTGCTTTGTCCAGTATAGCTCTATGATTGGGTGAAATACATAGTACTTCGACTAAGGATATCTATGCCAGAGTTTTCTTAAGTTGCTCAACTACATTGTAAGTCCCTACTGCTGGTGGTTGATTTTGTGGTATCCCTTGCAAGGTTACCTTTGACCTGCAAGTAACCACTGCACAGTCTCTGTCTCTGGGAGTAATTGTGATTGTAGCAATTGTATCATTTGTATCATAGGCTGTCTTATCTAGATTTATATTAAATCCTTCTTCATAGTCCCAATATGTATGTTTGACATTCATAATATGTTCAATGAGTTCATCCTCAAACCAATCTGAGTGAGATGGTTGATCCTGCCCCCAGTCTTGGAGACAAAGATTTGTATCCTCATCGTACTTTGGTCCTTCAGATATCATGCAAATTTGGTTGTTATCTTTATGAGTGTCTTGATATTGGTCCTCCTGATCAGGTGTTTCTTGTGAATCATCATTTTTTATCTCTCCTAAGCTAATGGCATGAATAGTGTAGTCGCATGAGACTTTCGTGTAATTAGTCATGTTGTCTTGGGTACCTAATGTGGTAGCTTTTCCCTTGTCATGCTTAACAAACGGATCTTTAAAAATTGTATGATTTGTGTTTGTTGAGGTCTTATCCGTATCAATTGTGATATCCCCTTGGTCTATCATATCTTGGACCAAGTTTTTCAACTTGTAGCAACTTGCCATTTTGTGACCTTTAGTCCTATGATAATCACAGAAATCATTGTCATTCCACCATGTGGGTTTGAAAGGACCTGGTTCATATACTCTTACTTTAGGTAGAGTGATCATGTTTGTCTGTATTAACTTTTTGAGCACTGACTCAATAGGTTCTCCTAAAGGTGTGTAATTTCTTCGGGTATCTTGTGTTTGTATTTTGCGTAGCATTTACATTGGTTGAGGTTGTGTTATTCTCGGTATGTGGATTTGTTGACTGACTCGTTCCAAGTGATAAAACGAGTTGAGTTATGTTTATTGTTATGGCATCTACAATACCATCATTGGTCACATTTTTGTTTTTTGACCAAAACTTAGATTTGTCATTGTTGTTTGTATTGCCATACTTAATAAGACCTTGTTCTACCAAGCCCTTCTCACATTTGAGAGCCTTTTCTGTGATTTGTTTGAATGTGGTAAGACACTGCATTTGTATGGGATATTTTATCTTAGGAATCAAATTTTCTATAAACATATCCACTTGCTCTGTTTCTGGGATAACTGTCTTGCATCTCCTGTAGAGAGCCCTCCATCATTGTATGAAGGATGCAAATGTTTCATTCTCGTATTGCTTAGCGACACATAAATCCATCAAAGTAACCGGGGTGTCAATGTTGTGCGAGAAGTTTGCACTAAATTGTTCTGCTAATTCTCCCCATGACGTGATGGTTGGTGGTAGATGTGAAAACCACTCTAAAGCCGGACCTCCCAGACTTTTAGGGAATAGTCTCATTAGGTAAGTATCTTTCGAGGCAACTTCTATACATGTCGTAAAAAGTTCTCTGATATAATCTCTAGGATCACCCTTCCCTCGATATCTATCAAATTTGGGCATTTCAAAATGTTGTGGGAAGGGTGGCACATATAATCTGTGATCAAATGGATAAGGACGTAAGTCCTGCATTGTGTATCTCTTTTTATCGTTACCAGTTTGCACGGTCATCATCTGTTGTTGCAAACTCTGTACTTGTTGTGTCAGAATATCTATTGATGTCAAAGGTATACCTTGTGTGTGTGTATGTCCCACAAAAGGATTCGTAGTTGCATAACTAGGAGGTTGTTGAAATGTACCAAGATTATAACCTTGTGTGTTGTGTGTTCCCGTAGGTACTGAAAAATAGGCGACATGTGAACCCATGTTTGGTTGACTTGTACCTGTTGTATTGGTGATACCTAGATTTGGATTTTGATAACCATGTGTGGATCCATAGAATAGGAAACTAGAGGTTGGTTTACACTTGTTGCTTGCATTTGAATAGGTGTTGAGATACTTGACATTATCGGTATGCTCTGTGATGGTATCCTAGCATTGATCACTGAAGATGACACGCTTGTTTGAAAGTTTGCACTTGTGTTGATATTTGTTGGAAGAGGTACATTTTGAGGAAGACTAGAGGTCGTTGCTTGTATTTGTGTCAAGGGTAGTGTTTGATTGTTATCTTGACCTAAATTTTTTCCTGGTGGTAAAATCTTTGTGACATCAAAATCCTCAGGTAATTTTGCCCCATTTTGTATTAACAACAAAAGATACTTGTCGCTATCACTATGTATAAGTGCATCTAGGATCATGAGGACATGTGGGTCTTGCTGTGCGGACTCAATTTCTTCCTTTGTCAGATGTTGTTGTAATTCATTTATGGTGGACATTGTCTGTGTACCTCAGTGTTGACCTATTGACATGTCCATGTTCCAAGTAGGGTTTATAGACTATGTGTTGTTCGGGTCCATTATTCCTTTTTCTTTCTAGGACCTTGTGACGGGCATCTAAAATTTCCTATATGATGATGGTTCTATGCTAAACGATGACCTAACACTAGACAGTAGATGTAAATATGAGGTATGCACTACTATACTAGACTCTCTATTGAGGATTTTGATGTGAGACCTTTTTAGCCTTTCTAGCTTTCTCTAATGCAAGTCTTTCCATTTGTTGATGAAGTTGTTCGGCTTCAATCTCTCTATCAATCTTACGGGAAATCCTAGACTCAATATCTATCTCGTATATAACTCCCATATACTGGGGTGCGCTTCTTCTTAAATCCTAAGCTAAGTTAGCTAGACCATCAATGATTTCTCATTGACCGCCGTTTGGAACTAGATTAGGTTGCTCGAAGGGGAGCAAGCCATCACCTGGGAGACCCATGAAGGCACATGCTATGGACCTATAACTGATAATGGACTTAGATGTATATGAGGTCTAGGTGAAGACGTATATGATAAATGGTGGACTATGCAACTAATATGGATGATAATGCAAAAGACTTAGGATGATAATGAGGACATAAGATAGGATTATGCAAAGGACTATGGATGATAATGAGGAAGTAAGTAGGACTATGAAAAAGACTAAGGATGATAATGAGGACGTAAGTGGGACTATGCAAAAGACTAAGGACAATAATGAGGATGTAACTGGGACAATGCAAAAGACTAAGGATGATAATGAGGACGTAAGTGGGACTATGCCTAAGGTCACAAGTATGTAAGGACGTTTTGAGAATCAGTTTCAAAATGGACTTTGTTTTTGGTAACCTCATGTGTAGGACAATGTTTTGTAGTTTTCCAAATCTCAGAACAATGGTTGGTAGGTATGTATAGCTGACTGACTCAAATTTCATACAATCTCAAAAAATTCGGAGATACGTGGGATAGGGCCTGAAATAGCCCAAAGGACTGACTCAATACTGGTCTATCACAATGATACATAAAAAAGCATGGAATACAATCTTAGGCTGGATAGTGGACACCATTCAGTGAGGCCCTTACAATAAAATACCGAAACAAAATGAACAGATAGAGAATCTGGCAGCACTGGCTCCACTCCACGGCACACACTTCTCGGGCATGCCAATCTCTCTTACCCCGAAGATCCGAAGATATTTTAGCCAAGGGATTCCTGTATCATAGTGTAAGGTACAAGAAGGGTATCTATGGGGTACGATCCGCACTCCCGGAGGATTTTTGGCAACTAATTTGGTTCTTAGTATTAGGTTTCGAGGGATCCTGATCCAGCGATGGATTCTCATAGAAAGCCACTTAAGGCTTTAGTTGAGCTTATTGATGCAGGGAAGGCCCCCACATACGTCAAATTCACTCAACACTCTAGCCACTTGACCAGTATATTTATATAGCGGCTCGAAAAACCCGATCAAGAGTACGCTGGGAGAGATGATATCCCCAACGCATCCCAATTCAAAGTACCTCTGTGGGGTGATGAAAACCCCAGTCAAAGATACCCCTCACTACGTAGAATAAAAGAAAATTTGGATGTCGTTGTCACCTCCCTTCTTTCTCCCTTAGGCCCGATGGCGGGTAGAAAGTCAGTTAGTGCAACAGTAGGTCCACCCCAGACACAATGAAAAGTTCTTTTCCCTTAAGAAAATGAAAAATGATTTAATCTAATGCAGCCTGATTCACGTTCTTTTTATAGCCCAAATTTAGGTGTTAGATCTTTATGTGCATGTCAATTTTAAACACCAAATCCAAGAATGAAGGCATACATGTCAATTTTAACCATTTGTTTGATTTTTAAGCACCAAAAACCAAGTGTGAGATACACGCATGTCAATTTTAGCCCATGTTCATTTTAAGCACCAACAACGAAGTGTGAGATTATCCATGCATGTCAATTTTAATTTTTGTTGATTTTAAGCACTAAAAATTGAAGTGTGATATTATCCATGCATGTCCTTTTTAATTGTTGTTGATTTTAAGCA
This sequence comes from Cryptomeria japonica, assembly GCF_030272615.1. Lineage (NCBI taxonomy): Eukaryota > Viridiplantae > Streptophyta > Pinopsida > Cupressales > Cupressaceae > Cryptomeria > Cryptomeria japonica. The sequence goes on from NC_081406.1 coordinate 435,389,380, forward strand.
CTAAAAATTGAAGTGTGAGATTTATCCATGCATGTCAATTTTAACTGTTGTGAGATGTGCATGCAAAATTACTAATCTAATCCTCTCTGTGAATCCGCCACAGGTTGTAAATAGAAGATTAGTAGCAAAATAAACCAACAAAAAACAGAAACTGAGAACTTGACAGAGGCGATTGTGTAATACTACCTGAGCGATTGCGTGATACTTACTGAGCGAATGTGTGAATCTGAGACAGCGAATGCGTGACTTTATCTGCTCAATTGCATAACAATAACAAATCGATTGCGTGACAGAATACAGACAACAACAAAAATTAGAAAAAAACAAGAAAACTAAACCCGATCAGGAACCTGCGAAACCAATTGTGAAGCCCTAGCCAAATCCCTCATCATCCATTTAATATTGATTAGATCATATTTAACTATATAAGAAAGGACTAGGCTATTATATCTATCTAAGGCCAGTTGCTCTTTTGAATCCTATATCAATTTTTCTGCTTGGAGAAATTTTTGATATCGTTTAGCTTCTCTCCTTTGTTGTTTCGTCCTTCTCACACCTGAAATTTTGAACTGAACTTTTCTTGCCATAAACTTTGTTAATCAAATCCTGAAATAAAAAAGTAATTTTGATCCCTGATAAACCAAATTTAAGATAGAATTATACAGAATTAATAGCAGACAAAAGAAAAATAAAACAGCAATTAACCCTCCGGATGCGTGACCCAAAAAGGGCAATTGCGTAATCCGGACAGGGCGATTGCGTGACCCTGTCTGGATGAATGCGTGACCCCGAAGGGTCGAATGCATGATTCTATCTATGTGATTGCATAACGATGTAAGCTCGATTGCGTGATGGAAAATATTTTCTCGAAATTTGTGCAACCTGCAAAAAAATAAAAAAATCCGCATAATCTGCAAAAATCACACAGAACACAAAAAAAGGTTAAATTGTTGTTAGTTCACGTCGGGTTCACCAAAATGTGCTATGCTCAAAGATACCATTGCTAAATAGGAAATAAGGACAATCACGAAATCCTTAACTATCTAAGCAATTCAAACATAAAACCAATGAAATAAATGCAATTAAGAAATAGGAATTAAAATCATTCAATAAAACTCCCTATCCCAAGATGGCATATCGCTTCCATTGCTCTTCTCCTCCTTGTGGTATGATGGCTCTCAGATATTGCGCTAGTAACCTGCAAGTGACACAAAGATTCGAAGTTCATGATTGTTGAAAATGGAGAGTGGATGCTCAATTTATAGAAAATTGGATGAGATTAATTGAAAGGTGGAACATAATGATCAAGAGGTGTGAACTCAGGTGAGCTCAAATGCAAGTTGATAGTTGAACTGCTGATTGTAGGAGTAAAACTCAATAGATTGAATAGATTAATTGAGTCAACTGATTGATGAAAGAGTTAACTGAAGGAAGAAAAAGAATGATTGGAGGAAATAAAGAGGATGACACAGAGAGCTTAATTTAGAAAAAGCTAACTGAAAGATGAAAATAGAAGTTGGAGAGATAAATGATTTAATAATTAATTGATTGAATTAATTAATTTAGCATGTGCTTGCATTTAGATTTAGATTATTAATTTAATCTTTGCATGAGATATTTATTCAAATAATTAAATTTTATTAATTCAACTTAACTTTGATTTTCAATTTGGTTTTTGAAATCATGCACATGTATTTGAATTTGGAAGAAATTAGAAGAATATGAAATTAGAATTTGGGGAACTAGAAGAATCAATTAGTTAATTAAATAATTTAAAGAAACTATTTAATATTTTAGAAATGGAATTTAATTAAATAATAAAGATTATTTAATTTAAAGGAATTAAATCACAATTAATTAAATAATAAATATTTAATTAATATTTAGAAGAGGGTTGAATGACTAGATGATTAAAAAAAATTACATTTTAAAATTATGTAAAAAAAGAGAAAAAATGGGAAGCGAAAAAAAGCAGGGATGGCCGAAAAATGGCATCCGAGCGGAAGATGGGCAGACGGGTTCGAGCACAGGCGAAGACGCAGAATTGAACAACACCATGGAAAACATCCAGATCATAGATGTAATGAAGGAAGTAGGGGAGGATATCAAGTTTCAAAAGGACTTAGCAATAATCGGCAGATTTATCGGCCCCAGAACCGAACGAAGAAAAATCACAAAATGGATTGCAAATTCGTGGCAAACCCCAAACATTACCAATTTTTTGCTGAAGGGTTTTTTCATAGTGGTGTTTGCGACCGAGGAAGAACACCAAAAAATATTGGACAAAGGTCTATGGATGATGGACACAAAACCGCTCTATATTCAAAAATGGTGTAGGAATTTCAACCCCCTCAACATGGAACCTTATGATAAGCCAATTTGGATTTGGTTAAACAATCTACTGATGGAATACTAGACAGAGGAAGCCCTAGAAAAAATAGGGAGATCGTTGGGCACCCTATTTGAAATCGATGCAGATATTGTAGAAGGAGACTCTTATCTATATGCCAGAATTAAATTAGCGGTAGTAAGACGCATTCCAAATAAAATCTGCTTGCGGATACATGATGTCGATTGGATACAATCTATCAAAATTGAGGAAGATAAATTCTTCTGTTTGAATTGCAGAAGGAGAAACCACAACACGATCAACTGCAGATTCTTAAAAAGAGAAAAAAAGATATGGAGAGTAAAACAAAAAACTGAAGTAGAATTACCAAAGGAACCACCATGCCAGGATTTAGCACAATCAAACGGGAATCAGTCATTGCCTCGAATCAGTGAAATTCAAACAGAGTAGATAGAGGTTGCGGCAAAGGAAGTTGAAAAAGAAGAAGATAAAGAAAACATACCCCTGATAGAATCAGGTTTGGAAGATGAATGGACCTCAAGTGATGAGGAGGATAAGGATACCTTGGGAATCATAGACATTAGGAATATTATCCAATCCTTAGTAAACCCTCCTTCAAAAGGCAATAAATGTAAGGGCAGAAAATCCAACAAGAAAAAAAGAGAAGAGGACGCAATCGAGCAAGGCCTTCTTAGCGTTTCGGAGTTTTTGAACAGGAAGAGTACCAAGGGAGCAGGATGCTCCCTTGGGAAGAAATGAGGATCATCACATGGAATGTCAGGGGCATCAACGCCCCTGACAAATGTCGGATGTTGAAACGACATCTAGCCAAAGTATCCTGTGAGATAGTAATACTTCAGGAGACAAAATGTAGTATTGAGGATGGCGAAAAGCTGATTAACTACTGTAAAGGATGGTCGGGCATCTTTCAATAGGCGGATGGAAGAGCCGGGGGTTTGGGCATTCTCTGGAAGCCCTCTTCGGTGGACATATCCAAGATGTCAGAAGGAAAACAATGGATATCTTGTCAGGTGCATTGCAGGTTGAGCCAGATGGAATTGGAGCTATGGAATATTTACGGCTCCAATCAATCCCGGGAAAAAACATTGCTATGGGTGGAGGTTGCTCAAGCTGCGGCGGTCAATGGGAACAAGAAATTAATAATTGGTGGAGATTTCAATGTAATTCTAGACCTATCCGAAAAGAGCGGGGGGACAAAGAAAATCACCAATGATATGTTGAACTTCAGAAACTTTGTGCAGAAATTAGAGGTTGTTGATTGTAAACCTTCTGTTGGTTGGTTCACCTAGAATAACAGACGTTAGGGATCAGCCAACATCGCAGAGCATCTGGATAGATTTTTTATTAGCACCGACTGGTCAGAGTTAAATACGGCAATAACGGTTAAAACACTTCCTTATGGAATCTTGGATCACTTTCCAGTACAGTTGGAGATAGGCGAGCAAACCCAAGGAGGAAGCGGTTACTTTAAATTCCAGATCATGTGGTGGCAGGACTCAACCATCCTAAATAATCTGGAAAAATGGTGGAACCAATGCAATCACATAAAAGGTACACCTAGTTTATGTTTCATTAAAAATCTGGCATATATTAAGAATCAACTCAAAACATGGAATAAAGAAAGCTTCAAAAACATCTTCTCTGAGAAAGAAAGAATTGAAAATGAACTGGAAGCATTGAATTCGAAAGTTATGACTGAAGGAATGGATCAAATTGATTTTAATCGAGAAAAAGATTTGACTAATAAGTTGTCAGAGATCTTAATCAGAGAAGAAATCTATTGGAAAGATAAGGCTAGGGAATTGTGGATCGGGGAGGGGGATATGAATACCAAATTCTTTCATGCCTCTGTAAAGACTAGAAGAGCTAAAAATCAAATTAACGAAATTCTCTTAGAAGATGGAAGTTGGCTCAAGGATAGAGACAGTATTGGATCGGCGGCGGAAGCTTATTTCAAGAAAATCTTGAATGCCGAAGAAGAAAAGGTGGATCTAAGCTTGGCCATGTTACTTGATGCGGTTCTAAAGTTGGTAAACAAAGAGGATAATCAAATGCTGATGCAGCCATTCTCAGAGGAAGAGATTAGGAGTGCAGTTTTGGGGCTTCATCCAGACAAAGCTCCAGGTCTAGATGGAATGCCAGCAATATTCTACCAAAAATGTTGGGGATTTGTGAAGAGCGATCTTATGAAGGTGGTGGAGCAAGTAAGGATCAAAGGAAAATTTGTTAGAGAAATCAACAATACGGTATTGGTGGCTATTCCTAAGAAACCCAACCCTTCCACTTTCGATGACCTTCGGCCAATTGCACTATGCAACACAATATATAAAATCATCACTAAGGCGTTAGCCAATAGGCTAAAGAAAGTGCTGCCAAACATAATCTCTCTTGAACAGAATGGATTCACTCCAGGGCGTGAAATTATAGATAGCATCATTCTTACAACTAAGACAATGCACTCTATTACCACTGTCAGACTTAAAGCAATGGTCATTAAACTTGACATATCAAAAGCTTACGATAAGGTAAGATGGAAATTTTTATTGGAAGTAATGCGAAAAATGGGATTTGTCCAGGATTGGATCAAAATAATAGAGGCATGTATCAAATCACCACGATATTCAATTGCAATCAATGACTCACTAAATGGTTTTTTCAAAAGCAAGAATGATCTAAGACAGGGGGATCCAATTTCCCCATTCTTGTTTGTGATAATGGCAGAGGCGCTCAGTCGATATATACACAAATTAAGAGAGATCAGGAGTTGGAAAGGGGTGTGCATACATAGAGATCTGGATTCCGATCACTCATTCACAATTCGCAGATGACACCATTCTATTTGGTGAAGCGTCTTTGGGTGAAGCAAGGGCCATCAAAGAAGCACTAGTGTTGTATGCGAACGCAGCAGGTCAGCAAATCAATGAAAAAAAATCAGAAATTTTTTTCTTTAATACCAACAAAGTTATGCAGACAAGAATCTCAAAACTATTTGGGTGGAAAATCGGGTTGCTACCGGCGAAATACCTTGGTGTACCTCTTTTCTCTGGAAACACCAAAGTTGAGGTGTGGAAAGAACTGATCATCAGATGCAGACAAAAGACAGAAGCCTGGAGGCACAAATGGTTGGCCCTTCCGGGAAGAATCCAGTTAATTAAATCAGTTTTAACTGCCATGCCCATATATGCCATGTCTGTCTTCAAGCTACCACTCAAAGTTGTTCAGGCTTTGGAAAGTTTTTTCAAGAAATTCCTTTGGGAAGGTGCAAAACAAATTAAGAAAATTCCTCTTATTAGCTGGGATATAGCATGCAGTCCAAAAGATGAGGGTGGAGCGGGCCTTAGAAGCCTGCAATTGCAGAATTGGGCTTTAGGTGTGAAATTGATCTGGAAAATTTATAGATTCCCGGAGAAGCTATGGTGCAAAATTATATGTAAGAAATATCTTGACAACAATGATCCCTCAAGAATCCTAATAGCCATAGGGGCCAATGGAGGCTCAGCGACTTGGAAGTTCTTAAAGGAGTGTAGTCACGTAATCACGGATCACCTTTCCTGGAAAATTGGAGACGGGAAAAAGGCCAGATTCTAGGAAGATTCCTGGGATGGCCACGAAAGCTTATGCAAACTTTTTGAAGGGCGGAATTGGATTGGAGAAGCAATAGGCAAATACGGGGAACATGTGGCTGACTATATAAGGGAGCATCCTCCTGGGAGTGGAAGGCACGAATGGATTAAGTTTCGGGTGAACGGTATGGAGGATGCAGATATCAATAGATTAACTGAAACACTTAAAAGTAGGAAGATTGTTATCAGAGACATGGAGGACAAAATCATTATGTGTGCGGCACAATCTAGACAATACTCGGTAAAGCTGGGATATCAGGTCCAAAGGTCGGTACGGGAAAAATGTGATTGGCCCACATCCCTATGTTGGGATAAGATGGTTGCACCAAGAGCAGGTGCCTTTTTATGGGCAGTCATGCACGAAAGAATACTTACTGGAGAACGTCTAAAGATGTACGGTATCTGTGGACCAAGTATATGTGTAATGTGTAAAAGTAATGAGGAGACAATCAACCACCTGCTGATGGAATGTCCTTTTGCAAGGCAATGTTGGAATTGGTTATGTCAAAGCTTGAGATGGGTTTCCACCCCTGCATCTACCCTGAAGAACTGGATTAAAAGTTGGCCTATACTGAATCAAAAATCGCTATGGGGGTCATTATGGCTAATCGCTCCTTCTATGCTCTTATGGCAAATATGGAAGGAACGTAATTGTAGAATATTTGAAGGGAAAGAAAATTCTTTGGAAAAGTTTCTCGAAAAGATTAAAACTAATATCAGTGAAGTGGCCAACCTTAAGTCTCATTGCAGGAGGATAGAGTATATATCGGATTGGGACAAGAAAAATCAGATGGAATGGGGAAATTTGCATCCTCTAAATATCAATGTAGTATCAAAACAGGCAAAATGGTCAAATGCAAAATGGGAGCCTCCCAAGGCAGGATGGATAAAGCTCAACTTCGATGGGGCTGCCAAAGGTAACCCAGGTGCCGCTGGATATGGTAGCATCATAAGGGATGAAAAGGGGACTATTTTGGGCAGTATATCAGGCAGCTTAGGAACAGCTTCCAATAATGAGGCAGAAGCAATGGCTCTGGTTAGAGGTCTTAAATACTGCTCAGAAAAAAATTACCAGTATGTGGAAGTAGAAGGAGACTCTCAAATCTTAGTCAATGCCATAAAAAATGGAGCTACTCCTAGCTGGAAGCTTTAGTGATATATAGAAGAGATAACCGATATCTTTAATAGTATCCAAAATCATAAAATTACCCATGTTTATCGAGAGGCCAATAAAGCCGCGGATTTTTTAGCAAATGTGGGAGTTACATTAGAAACAGGTATTGAGGAAGTCCTCACAGGCGGATGGTAGGCTAATCTTATGCAGATCGTAAAGGACGAATACGACACCCATATTCGCAAAACCAAAATGGGGGTTGGCTAGAGAGCTAAAACCCAAGCCTCTCCAAAGCTTTCTTGAGATTATAACTCATAGACAAATTCGGCATACAAAACTTTGAGCGAATAATGATGCCTAATAGATAGTGCTTTGGAGTATGCCCGAGTATGTTGTCTGCGGGACTGCAAATATCCAACAGATCTATTTGCTGGTCAAAGAAAAAGGTCGAACCTTGGAGTCAGGAACAGAAATTTGGACCCGTTTCGAAGGATTCTTAGTTTTGAAGATATATGGCTTTCAGACTATGCAGCGGTTCATGTGGTTGAGATTGGAGAAAATATGGTTGTCATTCTCCAATACATTGGTGTATAGTCCCTCTCTGTCTCATAGTGATCTGTATAAATAGGAAATCAGTTTGGTCTGTATAGATAGGAGTTCAGGTTTAGATCAGATATATCTGATATGACTATATGTATGGGAGTTATCCCCCTTGGGTAACACTTATCTATAAAAATTAAAAAAATGACTAGATGATTAGAGATAGAAATTGAATAATTAGTAATTTATTTAAATAATGAAGATTATTTAAATTGGGGAATTAATCAAAATTAATTAAATAATTAATATTTAATTAATATTTAGAAAATGATTAAATGATGATAGAATAGGAAATAGAATAATTAGTAAGATTATGAAGAAATATGAAATTAGAAGAAATTGATTAATTAAATTAATTAAATAATAAAGAATTATTTAATCAATTAGAGGAATAATTAGTACATGATCAATGAGACATTTTAAGGTGTCTACAAAATCTATTTGGGAAAAGTAAGCAAGAATTAAAACAACTGAATGGCTACAGGAAAACTCTTCATTAACATAAAACTCACTCAAGAAATGCTAACTAATCGTAAAGTTGTCAAACAGGAATTACTCTATTTTCTTTGGCTGTAGGAACAGTCAATGGATATGTTTCCAGTGGCTGCAGGAACAGTCAATGCAAGGATGTCTGCTGCAGCGAAAAAAGAAAACTAAATTTTACAAAGGCACAAGAACACTCACCAAGTGGGCCCCCTTGGATGAGTGTATCCAGGCTTCCAAAATAACTCTAAGTGCTCAGAATAACATAAATTTATTCATTGTTTCTCAAAACTCGATACATTATTCAGAATGAAAGGAAACTCAAACACTCTGCAACTTTATTTCTAAATCTTCTGCTCTTTTTCCCTCTATTTCTTTCTAACCTTAGAGAAGAGATGGAGACACTTATTTAAAAGAAAACAACAACTTCTTACAATTAAGATCACGTCGATGAGATGAGGCGGATAACATTCATGAAAGAGAACAGTTGGAGTTAAGCCACTAAAAACGTGTATCTACATCAAACCATAGCCAATAATATAGCGTGGCGATATTACAAGATTGATTCCCACTAAAGTAAGACATAAATGAGTCTTGCGCACCCTGCTACTCCTCTGTCATTCCTTACGCTCATTATCCTCTTTGTTGATTTGAACTTTTAGTCGCCTCCTTGAATATCTCTAACTGCCATCAACGTGACAGGACAACCTTCTCCGCAGCATCTCATTTATTCCTCTAATTGAAAAGAGAGAACATACAAACATATACATATCTATTTTAATTAATCATAACATCTATTCATTTCACACATGATATCACCTATGATAATTCGTATGGCAATAGGAATAAATCACATGGCTGCAGGAATAACTGGCAAAGACAAAACATGATTTAATGGGTTCAGTTAACATCTGAAATGCATATAGTCAAAATTTAATACATCATTACCATCTCATTATACAAATCAAAATGTGACAAAAACTTATGAGTTCTAGGAATAAAAGGAGCTAATATCTCAACTCATCAGCGAGGTTGCATTTGTCTGAGCGAGTGCGATCATATCAAAGACCTCCCGGCACTAGCGGCATGGTGATTCATTCAAAAATTATGCCCTTTTTGTCTGTTTTTTCAAAAAAAATCATCGATGTCTGGAAGTGCAAAAAATAGCAAATTCGCAATTGATTATCGATTTATTTGTAATTGATAATATTAGTTCGCGATTGCTAATATTAATTCACAATTGCTTTTTTATCCCGCAATCACAATTGTTGATTCCCAATTGAAAATTTTAATTCATAATTGCTAATTTTAGTTCGCATTTGATAATTTTAGTTCACAATTGCTAATATCAGTTCGCACTTGCATTAAATAGTTCGCAATTGATAATATCAATTTACAATTGATAATATCAATTTACAATTGATAATATCAGTTTGCACTTGATATGATATGAATTTATTTGTGTGTTTATTGTGATGTGAATGATGTATCTAATTCATTTTTTTATTTGTCAAATGTGGGAGAATTATCCAGTCTTGGTTGTGAGACAGACGAGGCCAGATGGTCTTGATCGACGTCATGAATTAGATGTCAAGGATACAGCTCTGCTCTAATAGGTTGGATTATACTATATAGTGCACTTGCCTGAAGTTACGGCCAACAAGGCCACAATTACTGCCTTGATTGAGCGATGGCATTCAGAGACTTTTTCATTTCATCTTCCGACAGGTGAGGCATCCATCACACTTGAGGATGTGTGGCGTATTCTAAACATTCCCATATTTGGTGCATGAGTTACATTTGATCATAGTGATGAAGTAGCTTCCTCGTGCGCTTTGTTTGAGTGTTTTGAGGATGATCTTCATATCCAAGGTCATTATGAGATTCATTGGGATGATTTAGATTATGATGATCTCACTGTTGTTCTTTGTTTCATTGTTGTTCGATTATTGATCCCTGATAGATGTACCCATGGTTCCCTATTTGATGGGGACGAGTGATTCATGATATGGTTATTAATAAATGAGTTTTTTATTGGGTTCCCTGTCTTCTTGTATCATCAGATGCATGGGATTGTATATTTGCGGCAAGAATCCAGTGGATGTGGTGTTACTTTGCTCCAGATATGGGCTTGACAGCACATTGTTATATTTCATCCTATGATACATGTTGATTTGCAGCCATATGCTTATAGATATACTATTTGAGTGAGACATAGGGCATCGGGTAACATTTTGTATTGGTGTCATCAGATTGATATATTATAGTACTTCTCATGGAGACCTTATCTTACTTGTCCTTATTGGGCTGATGATGCCCAACATCTTCCTTTTTGTCGACAGCAGATATACCTTATTGGGTGAGATGTTGGTGGTCACAGGGTTATTGATATGCATCCTCCTGGCCATGTACTCTAATAGTTTTGGGAGATACACGGTGTTCCATATGTCACAGCCTATTTTGCTCGTACTACTCATGAGATCGGTGATTGGGGTGATCGGAGCAATTGCATGATATTTTAATGTTAACTGCGGATCAGTTAAGTGGCAAAAAATTTAATTCAAACAAAATTAAAAGACAGAAGATAGAAGTTTATTCTGCAATGATGTTACTCCAAACCACATGAGCCATCACATCAATGTCATCATAAAAGTTGAATTTGGCCAAGAATCGATGGGTATTTCTATGGTATTGAGCGATTTCCTCTCCCTCTTCAATTTCACGAAGTTGTCTTTATGCCTTTAGTAGCCCTTGGTATGCTCTTTGTTGTCCTTTATGTTGTCTTGCACTCCTGCCACCTAAAATTTTGAAAGTCACCTTTCCTACCATCAAATTAGATACATTTATGCCCCAGTATGCCCCAGCGACGCTTAGGGTGTAAATATGCCCCCTCGGAAAAAGTGGTCAAAAAATTGTGAAAATAAGACCATTTTTTCAAAAATATGCTAGTAATCGTTCATGTGAAGTTTGGTAAGGTTTCAATCCCATTTGATATGGCTACAACTGCATTGAAGTTGGAGGGAATCACGACCATTAGGGTGGCAAAAACCCTAATTTTAAGCTATAAATTGAAAATTGGTTTTGATTTTAGCTCATTTGTACTCATTTGATTTGTAGGAGTTCCTTTTAGATTTTAGTGCTTTCAGCGTCCTTGGATCGAGAAGGCAGGTCACAAAGTGAGACTGCATTTGTTTGAGCAAGTGCAATCATATTAGAGACCTCCCGACACTGGGGGCATGGTGAGTCTTCCAATAAATTTGCACATTTTGTCTATTTTTTCAAAAAAAATCATTGATGTGTAAAAGTGCAAAAATTAGCAAATTTACAATTGATTGTCAATTTATCCACAATTGATAATATTAGTTCGCAATTGCTAATACTAATTTGCAATTGCTTTTTTATCTCGCAATTGCAATTGTTGATTCGCAATTAAAAATTTTAATTTGCAATTGCTAATTTTAGTTTGCATTTGATAATTTTAGTTTGCAATTGCTTTAAACAGTTTGCACTTGCATTAAATAGTTCGCAATTGATAATATCAGTTCACAGTTGACATGATATGAATTTATTTGTGTTTTTATCGTTAAGTGAATGATGTATCTAATTTATTTTTTTCTTTGTCTAATGCACGAGCATTATCTAGTCTTGGTTGCAAGATGGGCGAGGCCAAATGGTCTTGATCAACATCATGAGTTATATGTTGAGGATACATCTCTGCTCTGATAGGTTGGATTATACCATATGGTTATTGTATGAGCTTAAATCGGTACTGAACCTGGCATAGCAGATACTGAATTATAGCAGTACATTATATTGGATTTTCATAATCCATTTTGTAAGTCAGTGAGAATACCCTTTTGTGATTGAGCAGTGAGCTCTAGGCAATTGGCCTTCTTGCATGTGTAGGCCCCTCTTGTAAGTAATATCCATTCATTGGTGAGTGAGTGAATATTGTGGGTCACAAATCCCACCAAGGTTTTTCCCACACTGGGTTTCCTCGTTAAACATCTTGTGTTATGGTGTGTTTTCTATGTTGTCTTTATTGTTCTTATTTACCGCATTAATTCTTGTTTACCGGTACACTGTTTTGGAATGCAAAATACTTAATAAGGTTAAAAAATCTGTAAATCGGTTAGATGTTGATTCACCCCCCCCCCCTCTCAGTATCTTTGGGACTATCATCAATCCTAAAACCCTTATCTTACTTGCCCTCATTGGGTTGATGATGCCCAAAATCTTCCTTTTTGTTGACAGTAGAGATACCTTATTGGGCGAGATGTTGTTGGTCACAGGGTTATTGATATGCATCTTCTTGGTCGTGTACTCCAATTTTTTGGGGAGATATAGGGTGTTCTAGATGTCATGACCTATTTTGCTAGTACTACTTGTGAGATCGGTGATTGGGGTGCATCTGTGCAGTCTCATATTGCCCTTGCAGAGTTCAATGCTCTTGCTCATGTTCAATGGGTTTGGTTACCTGGTGTTCTAGATCCAGGGACTACAAGATAGTGTAGTGTATGGTGGATAAAGCATAGGCCCATACCTTTGACAAATCATAAATTTTGATTGGAGCTCAGTAGATTAGGCATAGCAGGAGTTCTAGGGGGAGAGGGAGTGGACGAGGTAGAGATGGAGGAGGGATAGATGGAGGAGGGAGCTTTGGAGGTCGAGGAGGATGGGATAGAGGAGGTAGAGAGGGGTCAAATAGATTTGATAGAAATAGTTGCAGAGCAAGTTGAGAGTGGAGAGGAGGATGTGAATATTGGTGGAGACATTGCATCTATGAGCAATTCTGGTGAGAGTGGGAGTGATGAGTCAATATTAGGTTCATCGAGCAGTGATGGGGATGAGTATGGGGATGGTGGACATGATATTGTTATGCCCCAAGCCATGGAGATAGGAGGTGTAGATGGAGGTGATGAGGAGGGAGATGATGATGAGGAGGGAAAGAGGGCTCAGGTTAGGAGTTTGGAGGACTTGGTCGCTACCTTGTAGCAACAGCAGATGGAGGATAGAGATCAGTATCGACGGGTGATGGAGGAGATGACTATAGAGAGGGATTAGATAGCTGCTGAGAAAGATAAGCTATAGAGAGAGAGGGATGAGGCAATCAAGCGGGCTCAAATCACCATGGATGCATACGATCAGTTATTTGGGCTAGTGATAGAGGCACGGAGCCAGGCAGATAGATATTTTAGTGTTCCATAGGAGGCTATATACTATAGGAAGGGTTATGAAAGATTTGTTCCTGAGGGCCAGAGAGAGCCTAGTTTAGGCACTTTCATGGGGAGGAAATTGAGTCGGTCTACCTCTTGACATACTAGCAATGGAGGAGTGATGGGTCCACCTAGGGCATCATCGGGATAGACTGATGCTAGGCAAGATATTCCTACTAATAGCGACAGCATCGGTTGAGATGCTTTGTTATTGATGATGTATCATAGATACGATGTTTTTTGACACATTGATGAGATATATGAGATGCATTGTTTTGTGATGAGTTATATCTTATTTGATGGTGCATTCTATGATATAATGTTTTTTGCATTTTATTCTTATTTGATGATGCGACTAATGTGAATGTGATACGATGTGGTATATTAAATGTGCCTTTATTTTATGAGGAATGAATCTGTGTGAGATAATGATCTAAAATTGCCTAAGTGAAATGCTTGTGACAATGCAAATGTTATGCAAAATGTGAATTTGCAAAAATGATCTAATGCAACATTATATGCAGATGTGAAAGGATTTAAATGAAAATATGTGATGTTTTTGTTGTGTCAAAATAGGTGTTGAAAATTTATGAATTTTGGAAGGAGTGTTAGTGGTTTGATGGAAAATAGATAAGAATTGATGAACTAATTGAACCAACCATTATTTATTCCAAAAATAGTATTATTAAATCAACCTGACTGATAAAACATTGATGAGAAAGTCTTTGTTGCTTAGTGCAATACATTATCATCATAGAGCCTTATTATGTAACAATGGAACTTATTACACCAAGGTATAAAAAACCAAGATGTATAGATATATCATTGCAAGAAACAAACACATAGCAAACAAGGAATAAACCCTCCATTTCGGAAATTATGTTGGGAGTTGAGGTATGTGCGACATTCACAGAGCAAATGTACTTATCACAGACACCCACAAAACAATTGTGTCAAAACTTCATTGGTTCAAACCATAAACAACAAACAAAGAAAATGATCATGCCCATCACGACTTCTCTAGTCACTTTTTTCGACATCCTTGAGTAGCTAAAAGCAATGATCTTCTCCAAATTGATAAAAAGATTCAACCAAAATAGACAAAACTCAGCTATTGGACTGACTATGTCTTTGCTCTGATATATTTGATGTGATTTCGATAATATCTGGTTTCAAAAGTTTTGGACCCCGTTTAAGAAAAAACCTATCTAGTTTCGAGTTCACCAATTCTATTTAAGATAAGATGTTGATCACGTTGATAGTTTGATTGTGATTCGATAGATTACACAGGTGATCAGCTTGATTGTAGATGTTTTGACAAGATAGTCATATCCTTTTTTTAACTTCGTGTGGAGTGTTTGCTAGATATCTGTTAGGGTGTTTGATTCTTGCGAGACAATTTATTGCAAGTTTTTTTAATTGATTTTTAAGTTTTTGTATTTTGTGGATTGATATTTGAATGTTTTTGGATTGATTTTTCCGGACTTTATCTAAATATTTTTGATTGATTTAGGACTTTATCTGAATGTTTTAATTTTTTTAGGACTTTATCTGAATGTTTTTGGGTTCATTTTTTTAGGACTTTTTGCAATTTTTAGGATTTTATCTGAATATTTTGATTTTTCAAGAATTTATCTGAATATTTTGATTTTTTCAAGATTTTATCTGAATGTTTTGATTTTTTTAGGATTTTATCTGAATGTTTTTTATTTTTTTAGGACTTTTTGCCATTTTTAGGATTTTTCAGTTATGTCCCCAATTATGCAAACTTGTATGATATGATGATCTGCAGAATGTGATGGAGACAATGAATTATTCAAATGCAAATTGTCCTAATGCAATATGTGAAATGAATATGCAGCACCTATTCAAACAAGGATGACTATGTGTGCCCCTCATTTTGAAATGCACTGATTGAATTGAAGGTGTGAAATGTTTCAGAGATGGGAGTTCAATATGTTCTCAAAAGACTTAGACCATCCAATCTAACACACTGTGCAGTCAAGATTTATGAATGGAGGCACGGAAAACTTCTCCATCAATTCCTGAATCTTTGATCTTCTTTTGCCAATGTGTGTGCATTTGAATTCATTATGACTCTTATAACCATCAAAGACCCTTGGAATCCTATGTGGCTAGCTACGTGAGTTATTCTAACTTCAAAAGCATCCTGGATAGAGCCTCACTGCCACGAAGCTTTTAGGACTCCGACGAGGTTATGCACTGTAATCTCTCAAATATTGCTCCATTGCCAGCAGGGGTCCATAGCCCTGATGGAGTTATTTGCATGTTCCCATAGTCAAGATTTTATTGTCGCACTTGTATGCGTGATATTTCAGTAATATATCATTGTTTATTTTGCCTTGAGATGGATATTGGCATAGTATTTTTCTTTTCTTTTATTCATTTTCTTTCCTTGACTTGTAAGTAATGAAACTTACGTTGGTATGACAATTACAGCGGCGCTGAAGTAGAATTTTGGATTTTTTACTACCCACATGATCAACTAGGTATCTGTAATGCCTTAGAGCTTTGGATTAATGTGCGAGATATAGAAATTGATAGATTTTGGGTAACAAGGGTCAATAGTGAAACCTCTACACAACCATAGATAAAGCTTAATGACAAGGTGACGTTTGAAAATGAATGACTAAAGGCCTCCTAAAGACTTCATGAACAAGTATCTAGGAAATGAGACAACCTTCATTCCTTTTAGTGCAAACAGGTGAATGACTCAGACAATCATCATATTTTTATTGATGAAACTATATGAGAAAGCAATAATGATATGTGGCTATATGTTGTGCAATGGTGATATGCAAGCAACTATGATGTACTCAGAAATGAAGATATGCAATGCAGTAAAGAAATATGCAAATGCAGTACTGAAAATTTAAATGAACCCACCCTTAGATGTAATATCTTTTAAGGTGCATGTTATTATTGAGTTGGTATGAACTTTGTGTAGATAATTCATTGGTCTTTGTTTGAAGAGTTGGATGAACCTATATTTTTCAATAGGATATTTAGTTGGGAGTCTTTCATGTACAATTGATGCTATAGCCTCCTTATTTTCAAACAAATCCAACTAAGTTGGATCTTCTTGCCCCTAGTCTTTCAAGTGCAGGTGTATGAGGCAAATAGATTTTGGCTTCAAAGTTTTTACATGAGCGGGTGCTATGCCTTTTTCTATTGATGCACTTGAAGAGGATGATGAAACCAACCAGGTGTTGATATCATTAGTTAGTGTTGTGCTTGTTTATGTCACCACATTTGCATGTGAAAATGGTGCACATGCAGTCATTGATAAATTGTTCTCTGTAGTATGATTTGGATTGGTTATTTTATTGATAAGAGGTTCATGAACAACTTGTGTAGAGGCATTGGGATCATGAGAGAGACTAGGAGAAATAGTAAATTCATTTGAGAGGGAATCTTGTGAGGAATATGGAGGATCATGACATGGACATGAAGGGATGGAGAGATCTTGATCAGGATTTGGAGAAATAATGGGATCTTGATTAGGAAATGAAGGTGAAGGGATGATTTGATATTGACTTGGAAAGAGATTATTAGGAAGGATGGAAGGTATGTCTTGATCTTGCTTGAGAGGTGGATGTTGGATGGGACTTGAAAGAACACTTTTTTCTTGAGATGAAAGGGGATCATCATGAGTGGAATAGAATAGAATGAGGGGATCATCATAGGATTCTTGGTTGGTGGGATCTTGATCAAAAATTGGGTAGGATGGAACGATTTGTTCTGGATCTTGATTTATATTATGACTCATTTTTGATGATCTAGAATTATCCTCTTGACACGAGGAAGGAGTTTGGATATGCATGGGAGATTTTTGGAAGGTTTCAACACTTTGACTTGATGAGAAGGGATTTTGAATGAGACTCTCTGAATCATGACTTGGATTAGATTGGATTTGTGCTATGGATACCCCTTGGGAGATTGTGTTATTGGATTGAGATGGTGTGGATTGCTCTTGTGTAACTTCAAGGGATGATGAAATGGTGGATAGGTATGGTTGATTTGGACTTTGGTTGAAAGGGATTTGATTTTGGTTGAAAGGAGTATGGTTTTTGGTGAAAGATGTTTGATTTTGGTTGAAAGAGGTACTTTGAATATTGGGTTGATATAATTGGTATGATTGATATAGTGGGTTGAAAGAAAAAGAAGGTTTACATGACTCTAATGTTGGTTGAACTGAGGTGGGAATGATTTTGTTGAAGAATGAAGATTGGCCTGTTTGGATGGTCTCACAAGAAGAAGGTTGGTCTGATACTGAATCTCTCATGGTTATTACTTCTCTCATCATTTTTTCTAACCAGACCCTATGGTTAATAGGACTAGTCATGTTTATCATTTGTTGTTGCAAAGTCTTGATCTATTGAGCTAAGGTTTCTATAATTGGCAATGGAATAGGAATGGAAGGGATGAATTCTCCACCTTCCCTATGAAATACATAACACCAATCCATGATGTTCATTTCATTGGTTTGGACCTAAGATCACAACATGTAATATTTTTTTTCCACTTCTAGAATTGTTGCAAAAGTTTGATTTTGATCTGATGTTGATGTTGAAACTTGACCTTGTTGAGGGGTTTGATCTTGTTGATATTGAAACTTGACTTTGTTGAGGGGTTTGATCTTGTTGATGTTGAAACATGACTTTGTTGAGGTGTTTGATCTTGTTGATATTGATGTTGCAAAGACACGGTAGCAAGCAAAGAAAATAATCTAAACTAAACAAAGAGAGCACTTGTTTAAAGGACTTTTTCAAATCCTCGTGAATGTTGAGATCTTTTTCAAGACCCCATTTTGTTTTTGATAGTATTTTGGAAATTCAATAGCACATGAAGCAGACTCTCCTAAGGTCAAAAGGTCACAAGTATTATCACAGCCCACAGCTTGATACTTCGTCAGCTCAAACAGTGCTATCACACCCTAGGGTGTGCCCGTGTTTTTGCTTTTTTTTCGAAAATTAGACTAAAGAATATTTCTCCTCAATTGGCCCGTTATCCTGGGAGATATATGGTGAGTCTCTTGGGGGTGGATTCTTCCCCACCCTTACACTGTGATAATCCAAGTGTCTAGTTACTGACTTGGTTTGGCCTCCATTGCTATGGTTTTTAATTAGGCTTCATTTTGAAGATACTCTTTGAATTCGTGCAAGAACAATTGAGGCCTATAGCCCAAGAAAGTACGAGGCAAGATGTAGTCACGCAAGCATGATTGAGACCTCAAGGCCCTACAAAGTGATCAATATGAGATAAACTCAAATATGCTCCATCCCTTGAGATTTTCATCTCAAAAGGTGCTTTGATTAGAGTGAGTTAGAATTCTTGGCTTTAGCCATACTCACTTGGGTCGTTCCCTTCACACCGACCACTAATGGCGCCCTAAGGGAAACTCAGGAAGGTGGGTCCTCTAAAGGATGTAAGTACAGAAATTAAATGAAAGCATAAAAGAAGAGAGTCTGGTTTTCTAATCACCCATTGAAAGGGAGAGCATAATACCTATCACTTCAAAGATAGGTAAAACAAAATTCTTTTTATCCTTCAATTGCAATTATTTTCTATTCTACACAGGCATGGTGTTCATTTTT